>NW_026889764.1:11730000-12392500 GCF_033153115.1 Saccostrea echinata
TTGTAGATAGAACATTAAATAAAGAAGAAAGCACATCCCCAAACCTTATGTATGCTGTAATCTTTATTCTTAATTTCAAAGATTTGAGTTTTTCAAATTATATCATTTAACTTTTCCAACTACATTGGACTTTGGAATGTAATTTCAAATCAACAATTTTAAACATTAATGCAGAAAAATCTTTGAACTATGAATTGATGCATAGACAGAGAGACAGACAGGCAGACCACAAATGCAAATGAATTTAGATTGTAAATCAAAAATTCCATGAGGCTTAAATATAAATCTGGGGAAATGTTTTATCTAAACGTATATTTTCTCTGAATTAAGTTCATGATACTTCCTCAAATGCAAAATGACCAATTTGGACATCTGTTTTTCAATCAGAATAAAATCACATACGCGCTTTTTTTTTCGGGAAGGGGGGGGGGGGGGATGTCATATGTACGTGTTTTTGTTTTGTTCCTTCGACCTACTATCTACAGGTATTTTATATTATTTTTCAATGAGATAAAAAGCCAAATTAAATTTTCGAAATTGCATTGGATAAAATTGATAAAGGGAAAGAAATTAAAAAGATGCATTTATATGAAAAAAAGAACGTATGTAGAGCTTTTGTTAATTTTTTTAGTATTACATCCTTTGTAGAAAAAGCAAAAAAACAAAAACAAAACAAATGAAAAGAAATTAGCAAAAACAAACAAACAAACAAACAAAACCAAAAACAAACAAACAAACATACAAACAAACAAAAAAAGAAAAAAAAAACAGAGTGAAGTAAAGAAAAACAAATACATATATTAAGTGTTACAAGCATAAATGGAATTTGCATGTGTAATAATTATTACTGTGATACTTATTATTATTTTTTCATATAAATAGTCAATAGAAAAAGTATCCAATTATCATGGGTACTAATTGCGCCCGTTATAAGCAAACTTGTTTTTATATTCATATGAAGCAGATTTTATTTTATTTAAAAAAAAAACAAAACATCTACATGAAAAGATGTAGTCTCTTTCCGTGAGCTTCAATTCGACATGGATTTGTATCGACGACGTTTTATCAATTACCATTTACATTTCCAAATATTTTTTCCTTAAGATTCTTTGAAAATTAGAAAAAGTTCACGTTCTCATGAACTACCGCTGGAAGAGTAAGAATAGCTCCATTGTGAAGTAATCGAAGTCAAACAATTGTGCAAACCTTTCTTTTTTTCAAATATGATCATTGAATGACAAAAATATGTGGCAAGTCATCAGAAAAAATAACGTAAATATAAGATATGAATTTAATTTTTGAGATTTCATGAGGTATATGAAATACAACGCTTCATAACTGCATATTTATCATGAAACGCTAATTAATGCGCTTCATGCCACTACTGGACGAAAAAAGTGCCGAGAATCCCAAATTTTACTGATAATGTTTGATAATTACTGATACTGTGCTGTTCTTGCTGATAAATACTGATATTTACTGTTATTCTTACTGTTGTTACTGATAATTTTAGTTGTTTCTGATAAATACTGATAATTACTGTCGTCTTTACTGTTGAGTCTGATAAATGTTATATGCCGGCGTGAATCGTTGTAGTTCATGTCAACATGAATTCTCAAAAATTAAATTCATTTCTTAAACAATGTTCATTTTCATTCTACGTTGATTCGATACATCCCTTTAAACTCGAAATAAAGACACCACAGAGTCGGACACATCCGTTTCATATTTTTATTTTACTAGAGAAAGACACTGATGGTAAATTAACAACCAAAGTTTATGAAAAACGTGATGTCTTCCAACTTTTTTATCCTCATCTTCCCATATTAATATGTAGTAATAAACCATAATCACCTGCATCTGTAGTTTATCTTTCCCAGTTGATTCGATACGCAAGAGCATGTTCTACGTACGAACAATTTCTAAAACGAAGCAAGCTATTGACAAATAAGTTGATGATACAAGGACATTAATAGTCTCGTTTAAAGGCAACATTTTGCAAATTCTATGGTCGATACAATGATCTTGTTAGCGAATACAATCTATTGTTAAGAAGAATGTTGAATGACAGTTTGCATACAAATTGTAAGGCCATTATTTTCACTGAATTGTCTTGTCCGGATTTTTCCGTTTATTTGGTCATCCAAAGGAACACCTGGCGAGTGACCAGTCGACAGTGGATGCTTACTCCTCCATGGCGCCTGACCTTACTTCGGATGTTTTTAGAGGTTCATGTTTGCACTGCTTGATTTTGTTGTTGTATTGGACTTTTGAGCTTGATTAAATTAAATAATCGTTATCTTCGTACTTGTACTGGTATTTTATACTCACACAGAACAATTACAGAGAATTTGTACATACCTTTTAAGAACATTTTCAAATTTAAAACAAAAATCAAGATATCTTTGGAAGTACTCCAAAACGACAGAAACATTATTTTGCATCAAATCATATTGTATGGTATCAAGGGAACTGATGTAACATAAATACATGTATTTTATCTTACCTTTGATGCTAAAGTATTCCCAATTTTCACCGATCACATTTATCATGGTTTTATCATTTTCGGTTAAAAAAGTTTTCAACATATTGCAGGATATTCTCTTCGCATTGTACAAAAATCCCACGCACATTGGATTTCTTCTTTTTAAGCATTCTGCCGAACACAATGTATAAGATAGAGCAACAACAGAGTTAAAATGGTAAGAGGAGCTGTTTGCAACCCCATCCAATGAAAATGCTCTATAGAACGAAGCCTCACACACCGAATTAAAATCTTTTGCAAAGCAGGTCTGCAAAATGAAGACAGCATATAAAATGTGAATAATTTTTTTTATTCGATCCATCATGGTATCAACATCGAAACAGTCTATGTTGTGTGCAACCTCAGTTGTATACCTTATAATTGGTAACCACAAAGCAATGACATAAGGAACTTGTTCCAGGGCTTTTTGTCTGGGAATGTTTAAAACAACAGATTACAACACTTTATACAGTATGCAATTATTTCAATATGGGATTAATTTTGACCTGATGGCGAGGAATGGATTTTAATCTCCGAAACAAAAAAATTGAAATTTGAATTTAGTTTCTCTTGAGACACTGATATTTCAATTCTACAAGATAGCTAAAAATATTCTAAATTGCCAGTGTATCTAAACTAAATATCACTCATGCTGGATTTCCTCAGAAAAGCGCGAGGGGTTCATAGGATGAATTGAAGCTTGAACAGGAGGTGGTTGAGCCAATATCTCTTGTTGTTCAGTGGTGTGTGCAAGTGTTGGTTTGCATTTTGTGTGGTAGCGTAGAGCGATAGCGCGTATCTGGGAGCTGTTGCGGATCTGGTGAAAAAGTGAAAATAGGCTAAATTTTCATGAAAATTGGAGACTGTCCTTGTGCCATCAATTTTGCTCAATGTGTAAGTTCTACGTGTTTTATTCCTAAACAAAATTCCCCAAGGGACTAGAACATATTCTATTGTTACATGTAGAAAGAATTTAAATTTTTTCAAGCAGCTCAATATTAAGGAAATCGTCAGCCAAACGTTTTGTTTGCCAAAAAACTGTCCTCTGCCACATAAATCCCTTAATGTCAAAGTTATATAGGCACAAGAAAAACTCAGTTGCAAAATTGCAAACTACTTTTCTCTTTTTGCAATACCAAACCTTTCTGAATTTTGACTGTTTCGACTGTACTCACCATTTCAACAAAAGGTTTTTTGTATCCGATATGTGCCTTTATTGAATTTTTACATATACGAGATTCTAAAGACACCTTCGTGTTAAATTACAGAAACTTCTTATTTGCCTGTAAGTCGATCATGTTTGTAAACAGAATTTATATCATTCTTTAGATAATACATGGAAATCTATGAATATTTTGTATTTTCCTCAGTATGAAAATCTCTAACTATTTTAAAATATATGACAATGAAAGAAAATTGGTGTGAATTCAATATAGTTTCAATCAATTTTACAACTTATTAAGGAGAAAAATAAAACACTGAAAAAAAACTTTAAAAAATCAAATTGATTGATATTCTTGTAAAACCTTTGTGCGCACAGGTTAAGACTTATGTAAGACATGGTATAGACATTTTTAAGACATTCACCGGAAACAAATTACGCATTGTGACAGCTTACATTAATTTTCTTAACGTTTTGAAACGAAATGATTGCTAGATAATTACCAGGTTTGTTCGATATGGCCTGTGTACATTGTACGATATCTCAAAAGCATTCCACTCAAATAGTGAAATGAACATTACATTCCTCCGCAGATTGAAATACATAATTTCGATCTCTGAATCCATTTCTTAAATGGGTAACGGTACGCTGATTTAGGTAGACCTCAGAGGCACTGACTGATGGCTGAGCAAAGGGCTTGTCGGGACTTGTAACGACGACCAGATGAGAACTTTTTAAGTTTTGGAAAAAGGAAAAAGTCGCATGGGGCTAGATCTGGAGAGTAGTGTGGGTGTGGTAAGACGGTAACTTTCTCTGACTTGAAATATTGCTTCACAATCTCAAGTATATGCGATGGAGCATATAAAAAGTAGACGAACATGCTTAACTCCTGAAACAGGGCGTCGTTGATGATAGTATATGTACATTTCTAAATGATCTATGAATGACGAAGATATGTGACAAGTCATCAGAAAAATAATGTTAATATAAGATATGAATTTAATTTTTGAAAATTCATGAGGTACATGAACTACAACGCTTCACACCTGCATATTTAACATGAAGCGATAACGTGCTGCGTGGAATATGCCGGCGTAAATCGTTGTAGTTCATGTCCTCATGAATTCTCCAAAATTAAATTCATTTCTTAAATTTCTTGAGCGTTTTACTATAACATCTCGGTAATACCGACCCGTAAGACTTTTGCCCTTCGGTACCGGAATTTGTACTGCTATACCATCACATAAGAAGAATATGCTATAAAGACCCTTCTTTGTGCTTATGGTTCTTTTGGCAACTATAGGCCTTCTCCGTGTTTAGCTAACCATGTTTTGTTTCCAATTTTTCTTACTGGTTCGAAATAGTAAACCTATGTTTCGTCACCAGTACCAATGTTTGCAATTTGATTGAATCTGGAAAACATTTTGAGCAATTGCTTAGCGGTTTGTACTCGTATTCGTTTTTGGTCATCTGTCAATATATGCAATATCCATCTGGTAGAAATCTTTCGTACTTTCAATATACGCTTCAGATTGAAATGAAATATCGATATCTATATGCCAACAGCTTTGGCAATATCACGAATCGTGTATATATCTGCCATCACTTTTAATTATTTCCCTGACCTTTGAGACATATGCATTGCCTGTCACAGTCACAGGTCTGCTAGATTTTGCTGCATCTTTGACGGACTCTGTGTTAGTCAGAAGTTGCTCTATCCACCTACAAACTGTCTCATAAGATACCTTATCAGACCCATAAACTTCCCCAATTCAGTAAAAATCTGCATTACCGATTGACCGAGCTTTGTGCGAACTTATGTATAAGTTCTAATTTCTCCAGTATTCTCAACCCATTTCCAACAATTTTTACAACAGTGGCCAACGACTGGCTCTATTGAAATGACTATTGGTTTAAAACTACGTGGAGTTGAAGGCTCGTATTTATACCTTTGGAAAGGTATTGAATAACGCTTTTAAAGATTATCATCATCATCGCACTGTGGTACAATACACATTACATATCGTAATATACATTCTACATTATCCATAAATTCTCTACATTAATCTCATTAGCAAATGTAGACACAATTATGTACATTAATTGGGTTCTTTGCTTAAGGACATATCCTCATACAACATGATCATGATACTGATTATTAGTAGTATCATTTGATAAACTCATCATTATTCATATTAGTATCAAATGAAATAATCAACATTATTATGACATTTGACATACTCCACAAGATTAATATCAATATTGCACGATAAATATCAATATCATTGGTTATATATTAAATTATATGCATAGCTCTGATCCTTCGATGTATTTGGCTCCAGTCTTTGGCGCCCCTTTTTCAGCCCTTCAAAGTTTATTTTTATATTATTATTTGAATATTTCGGATTTCAAAAGCTTCGGCATAGGCATCACTGAAGAGACAATTTGTCGAAATGTGTATTTGGTACATCGAGATTGGTACCGTGTATGATTTAAATACTCAATCCGATTAATATTAGTATCATTTTTATGTATCATACTCAACAGTCCACACGATAAATATTTAAATCATTTGACATATTCCACACAATAAATAATAGTACACACATGTGTCATTTAACATATTCCATATGATCTTCAGAAGTATCATTTAACATACTCCACACGATTAATAGTAGTATCATTTGACATACTCTCGGTTTACACGAACAACATTGATAATAGTATCATTTGACACACTGGACACGAATAATAATAGTTACTGGTATAATTTGACATATTTCAAACGATTAAAATAAGGTCTCCCAAGGTTTGTGGTTAAATATGATTTTTATCCCACGAGTTGTTTGATAAGTATTAGTATCATTTGGCATACTCCACACAATTTATAATAATTTCATATGACACATTATGAATATTAGGATTATTTGACATGCTCTCATTTGACACCATCAGCAATATAAACAATAGCATTATTAAACATACACCTTAAATGGTCCATTAGGTCGATTTCAGCGAAACTTTACTTTTGAATATCTCTCGATGATGAGAACCCTTTCAAAGAGACTATAATTAAGAAAAATGGGCGTTAAAACATAAAGTATTCTTTAAAGTAAACATTAGCTAGACGTATCCAATGTTGTACATAGCTTTATTTTATAAGATGAAATTTATGGAGATAACGAACAGTATTCAAGCTCAAAAGTCCATTAAACAATACAAAATAGGAGCAGAGCAAACACGGACCTCCAAAACATCAGAGGTCGGATCAGGTGCCATGGAGAAGTGAGCATCCCCTGCGGACCGGTCACACCCGCCGTGTGCTCCTTGTCATGATCGGGAAATAACGGAAAAATCCGTCGACAATTCAGTGTGTAAATAATGGCCTAACAATTAGTATGAAAAACGTCAGTCAGCATTTGACTCAATGATAAATTGTATTTGCTGAGAAGGTCATTGTATCGACCATAGAACTTACGAAATGATGACTTTAAACGAAACAGCTGATATTCTTGTTTCATCAACTTATTTGTCAATAATTTACCTCGTTTTAGAAATTGTACATACGTAGAGCATGCTCTTGCGTATCGAATCAACTGAGAGATATATACCCCGTATGCAGGTGATGAAGGTATATTGCTGCATAAGTATGGGAAGTTGACGATTGAAAAGTTAAAGTCATCACGTTTATCATAAAGCTTGGTTGTTAGATTACCATTAACGTCTTTTTCAAGTATAATATCCAAATATGAAACAGATGTGTCAGACTCTGTGGTATCTTTTATCTCAAGCTCACCAGGATATATCGTATCGACATAAGAATGGAAATAGCCATTGTCAATACGTCGTCAATATATCTAAATGTCGAGTTGAAGGTCATAGCGAGTGTTTTCTTCTTTTTACGTACAAGATTTTGGACAAATTCTGCTTCATATGATTACAAAAAAGGTCTGCTAATAACGGGGCGCAATTGGTACCCATGGGAATTCCAATAGATTGTTGGAAGACCTGATCTCCAAAAACCACATAGATATTGTCAATCAGAAACTCAAGCATCTTTTTAATGTCAACTTCAGAGTACTTGTATGATTTTGTGTTTTCAGTTAAACATTGTTTTGGGGGACAAGAAGGGCCATAGAGGATCAATATTTTTCCTTAGGAAGAACAAAGACTATCATTAATAGTTGTTAATTTTACACTGTTTTCATAATTATACGAATCCACTTCATCCGATTTCATCATTTTTACGTTAAAACCATTGTGACGTCACCACTGTTAATATGAAATGATATTTTATCAACTATGTCCAATGCATACATGTAAAGGAGTGAACATGCGATATGTTTATCACATGTTTACTCCTTTATTATAGTGAATATAGCTCATTGGATATCGTTTTCATGTCCACAGTTGTGACGTCACAATGTTTTTTATCTAGAGCCAAATTAACATATATTCAAATATTTGAACCTTTTCTTGAATAATTGTTCCTATCGTCAAATAATTGAACCTACATGTATCTCCAGATCAATTGAACATGGGTAAGATTGCATAAAAGATAGGTCTAAATGAATTAAAAATCGGTGTTAATAATTATATTTATCTCTAATACAGTAAAACTCCTTTAGTACGGACACGGATATAGCAAATAATGGATATAGCGAATTTTTTTGCAATCCCCGGCAATATTCTCAACAATTTTTGTGTCTCCTAGAAGTCAAAATAACAAAACTTACATCTTTTATATCGAATTTTCAAAGATCTTAATTTTCAAAATATTGAACTGACATTAATTTTGTAAGTATTTATATTTGAAACTCAATTCATTTGAAAAGTTTAAACTCCATGGTGAATTTTGTATTTTATACGTCCCTAAATACATTTGGTAGTCATAAAATTTATATTGCGAATTCCTTATGTACACTTTAAGAAATTCGTTATACGGATATAACGAATTACGGATATAGCGAAGTTAATTCACAGGTCCCCAGATCTTCGCTATAACCAAGTTTTACTATAGTTGAATTAAGGTTCAATTGAATTATAACTATCTTTAATTCACTTGAAGATAAGTACAGTTGATTTAAAGATAGTACAATTGATTTGAAGATAGGTATAATCAAAACATATCCACTCAGGATTTGAAGATAGGTACAATTCAATTATATTTCTAAGATTAATTTGCTTTGTGTTATTGAAAATAATGAATCCTACCTCTAACACAGACTGGAACGCATAAAGGATACATGCAGTTGTGACGTACCGAAAACAGTGAAGTTGTTATTGTCAGTATCTTTATAATTAATCTACCATGACTTGTGATTGAAGTTGAATATGATTTCTTATCCAACATCTCTGTTTATTATATTGCATGTGCGGATCTATAGGGGTTTGGGGGTCCGGTATGTATTGAAGCAAATAAAAAATACCTCTGGACCGCACCCGCTTTTTTAAAGCTTAAATTCTTAATCAAATTTATCAACAAATAAATATTTGCAGCAGATGTTTTGCTGAAAATTAGATAATTTGACTCAAATATCTTTTAATCCCATTCATTACGCCTGAACTCTTGTAAACAACACGTTTACTTATTTTGTGTTTCATCTTTATGCATAATGGATTATTCTAAGTCACTGAAGCTTATATTGTTGATTTGGAAAATTACAAAGCCTTGATACACTTATAAATGAAACTGATTTTTATAACTTCATTTAAAATTAAATCTCGAAGATAAAAAACACATGAAATGCTAATGCATGAGAAGAAAAGTCTCGCTGAGGCATTCAATCCTACATTTAGACTTATCGACAACATATTACCAATTAAAACTAGTTATTTTCATTCGGGTGTCGACTTGATGTATATCCCAGTGAACTAAAAAAAAGACACCAAAGAGTCTAGCGTATATGTTTCTTATTTAGACTTTTTAAGGACTGTAGACGTAACAACTAAACTATATGACGAACGGGATGACTTCAGCTCTTGCATCTTTCCATCATCCCTTATTTACATAGTTACTTGCCAATAACACATACAAATAGTGTTTATATCTCCAAGCTGATTCAGCAAGCAAGAGTATATAGCATGCCCCCAAATACAATCAATTTTTAAACGGAGACAGGATACTGACAAATTAGTTGGTGTTACAAGGTTTTTAATCTATTTCGTTTCAAGTCAGTTTTGTACATATTTTTAAGTCATTATAATTATCTCGTTTGCAAATATCACCTAGAGATTGGATTTTTTAACTGACATGCTTCTTACTAATTGTTAGGCCATTGTTTTTATACTGATTTTGACTATGGGTAGACTGTTTACATGTTCAACATATAGAGGATGATCGGTCGATAAGAGTTGAGTACTCCTACTAGGCAAATGATCCCACTCTTTTGATTTTTTCAGGAGTTCATGTTTTTGCCAAGTTCACAATCTGTAATGTTTACAGCATCTATGAAATCGATCACTGTTCATTATCTTCATCTTTTTCATTGTTCAAGGTTTTGCAATTTCTTTATTTGATATTACCGGATCCATTAATTTAAAATTGACATTTTTCTCTGAACGTGTTCCCAAAATCTACTTAAGCTGAAACCATAGAACTTCCAGGGATGGTAGTATTAGGCATTATGTTTTCAAGTCGGCAGTTTTATTTGCAACTGAAAATTATTTCAAAATTTAGAATTTCAATATTTTTTAATCACAATCAGAGCAGAGTACTCAGGTAATTACAATAACGAAATTTGTACCACCGACGAGAAAGGAAATTATTAATTAATCTTTGTGAATGTCATTATAGTTTGTAATCGGTGATTTAAACATTAAGCCCATTAACGACAACTTCCTCTAAACCCAAAGCATTTTTGCCGTCCCTGGCATTCCAATCGTCTGTTATGTAGTTAGGACGGACAATTTTCACAGTGACATACAATACATTCAGGAGAGGCCTGGCTCCACATTCTATTGTGTGAATTTTCCCAGTTTGACTTGGTCCAACAAATGTGCCACAAGTGTTCATCTCAGACCAAACGGAAGAGATTCCACCTCTTATTTCAACATTGTGGAGCCAGCGACCTGGAAAAAAAACAAACGACAAAAACCTCCCTCGTATTATCTGATATGTGAAAAAACACATACATGACTGTACAAGTTCTACATGTAACTAAGGAATTTGGAATTTGAAATGAATCAGATTGTCTCCATACTCCAAACGTTACCTTTGCATTCACTTAATAAAACATAGCAACAACTTAAAATGGTGAAGAGAGGGCATTCAGTAGAATTTTTGAAAATGCTCAATTTTTACCATGTCCGTCGCTCCTGTTGTGAAGAATCACGTTCTTTACAATACTGAGTGTTCCTAGAGCTATTGTCAACCATGGATAAAGTTCGAAGTCTGTGTGGAACAGAAGCCCTGAGTCAGCAAACCCGGTACGACCATCTACAGCATTGCTTGGATCCGAATATGGCGGATAGGGATAGATAGTGCTAACGGAGACATTCTTACCAAGCGCCAGGTTTTCCACTGAGAAAAAGAGGGGAAAACATTCATTACCCAAACTCAGGAGGAGTTAGGATCTTCTTAATATCTTTGACAATTTCTTAATGTAATAACATGGCACATTTTCCACCCTGTTGCAACAAATGATATTGAATCCACCGCAAAAGTCTTTTCTTAAAACAGTGGGAGCCCCCTCCATACACACATCAATTTGGATGAATGAATTATTTTGATTCTGTCAGTATAAGTGTCCCTACATAATGACTTATCGAGTCCCGTCGTATTTCACTAAGTCAAACTCCTCAAAATTATCAATGTCACCTTTTACTGTCAAGTAATCTTAAAAAATCTTTACAGCACATTTGCTTATTTTTAATCATTTGTTTTTGTTTAATTTTAAACGTTTTTCCTCTCTAGTTTGAGGGAGTGTCACAGTAGACATGAAGCCTTTCCTAAAAGGGCCACTACTCTAAATTCAAAAAGCAAACATTAGAGAAAATGTAAAGCTTTTATTCGCATTTCCTGAAAATATTTTTGAGATTTGAGAGTTTTACATTTATTTTATGATTAACTATAATGTTAAACTCTGAAGAAATACTATGGGCAAATACATATTACTTTGTGAATTCAGAGATATTTTTTGTGAGTTTTTTTTTTTTTTTTTCAATTACTAAACTGCTGATTTTCATAACCCTTAAAAGTAAAGGTCTATAATCACAATAATGACCATGACCTTTTAGATATGATTATAGTAAAGAACACAGAACATCCCCAAACCTTATGTACGTGTATGCTGTAATCTTTATTTTTTGAATTACAGAGAATTGACTCTTTCAAAATATATCATTCAACATTTCCTATCACCCTGGACTTTTGAATGCAATTGCAAATTAAAAAAAAAACACTTATGCAGAATAAATCTTTAATTATGAATTGATGCATATAGAAAGACAGACAGGAGATGCAAATAAATTTAGTTTGTAAATCAGAAATTCATTGAAGCTTATGAATTAAATATAAATATGGGAAAATGTTTTATCTAAACGTATATTTTCTCTGAATTAAATTCTTAAAATGCAAAATGACCAATTTGGACCCTATTTTTCAATCAAAATTAATTTCGAAAATCACCTACGCGCATTTTTAAGATGGGGGGGGGGGGGGCAATGTCATATATGCGTATTTCTGTTTTGTTCCTTCGATCTACTATCTACGTGTATTTTATACTTTTTTCAATGAGAAAAAAAAAGCCAAATTAAACTTGCGAAGTTAGCTTATAATGATAAAGGAAAAGAACTTAAAAGATGCATTTATATGAATAAAGAACTATGTAGAGTTTTTGTTATTTAACCTTAGCAAACTGAAATGCATAAAAGAGTTCAAGAACAACTTATATAAATCATAATATCATATCCTTTGTAGGGAAAAAACAAAGCAAAAAACAAAACAAACAAACAAATTTGAGTAAAGAAAAACAAAAACATATATTTCAAAAGTGTAAAAAGCATGAATGGGTTTGCACGTATAACAATTATTATTGTATTACTTATAATCTTTTTTTTTAATGAGATTTAATAGAAAAAGTACTCAATTATCCTGGGTGCATATTGCACGTGTTATTAGCAAACTTGCCTTTGTGTTTATTTGAAGCTGATTTTATTTTTAATGAAAATAAAGAGTCTCTTGCTGTGACATTCAATTCGCAGATATATTAACGACAATTTATCAATTAACAATAATCATTTTCATTCTATGTTGATTCGATATATCCCTTTGAACTCGGAGTAAAGACACCACAGTGTATGACATATCTGTTTGATTCGTGTTTTTATTTTACTAGAGAAAGACATTGATGGCAAATTAACAACTAAACCTTATGACAACCGTGATGTCTAGAACTTTTTTATCATCAACTCTCCTTATATGTAGCAATATAATACAATCACCTGCATCTGGAGTTTATGTCTCCCAGTTGATTCGATACGCAAGAACATGTTCAACGTATGAACCATTTCTAAAACGAAGCAAGCTATTGACTGATAGGTTTAAAGCCAACATTTTGCAAATTTTATTGTCGATACAATGGTCTTGTTAGTGAATACAATCTGTTGATAAGAAGAATGTTGAATGACGGTTTGCATACAAATTGTAGGCCATTATTTTCACCCTGTATTGTCTTGTCCGGATTTTTCCGTTTTCCGTTTATTTGGTCATCCAACGGAACACCCGGCAAATGTGACCAGTCGACAGTGGATGCTTACTCCTCCATGGCGCCTGATCTTAACTCTGATATTTTCAGAGGTCCGTGTTTGCACTGCTCCCATTTTTGATTGTGTTGTTCTAATGGACATTTGAGTTTGATTAATGTTCGTTATCTTCGTATTTTATGCTCACACACAACGATGACAGAATTTGTACATTCCTTTTAGGAACATTTTCAAAATGAAAAAAAGTGAAAAAAAAAAAGATATCTTTGAAAGTACTTAAAACGACAGAAACATTATTTTGCATCTTTGGAAGTACTTAAAAAC
This sequence comes from Saccostrea echinata, assembly GCF_033153115.1. NCBI lineage: Eukaryota > Metazoa > Mollusca > Bivalvia > Ostreida > Ostreidae > Saccostrea > Saccostrea echinata. Next base: position 11,743,716 of record NW_026889764.1, read on the forward strand.
GACAGAAGCGTTTTCAAATTATATTGTATGATATCAAAGGAACTGATGTAAAATCTATTTTATCTTACCTTTGATGCTAAAGTATTCCAAATTTTCACCGACCACATCTATCATAGTTTTGTCATTTTCTGTTAAAAAAGTTTTCAACATATTGCAGGATATTCTCTTCGCATTGTACAAAAATCCCACGCACATTGGATTTCTTCTTTTTAAGCATTCTGCCGAACACAATGTATAAGATAGAGCAACAACAGAGTTAAAATGGTAAGAGGAGCTGTTTGCAACCCCATCCAATGAAAATGCTCTATAGAACGAAGCCTCAAACACCGAATTAAAATCTTTTGCAAAGCTGGTCTGCAAAATAACGACAGCATATAAAATGCAAATAATTGTTTTTATTTGATCCAGCATTGTAGCAACATCAGAACAGGCTAAGTTGTGTGCAACCGCAGTTGATATCCGCACGGCAATGTCATAAGGTGTTTGAATCAGGGATTTTTTGTCTCTGGATGTTATAAAACATTTAAAACAACATCATATAATATGCAATTGTTTTAATGTGTTTGTGATTAATTTTGAATTGATGGCGAAAATGACTTTTAATCTCCTAGATGGAGTAATGAATTTTTAATTTAATGTCTTCCGAGAAACTACAATTCTAATTCAACAAAACAACTAGAAAATACTTGATTCCCACCCACTGTATCTAAGAGGGCACTGTTTGTTCAATGTGTTTTATAAAAGCAGACAACAAAAAAGGTGTGGGGAAGATGCATTTTAAAAATTGTTCTTCCCTGCTCTTCAACAACTAAAATAAACCATGAGACTATACATATGCATTTAACATATCCTTGTCTTTTATCTCCATAAAATGAAATTATTTTTTTGAATTTATTTGAATTTATTTTTTCCCAATATTAATTTGCTAAGTTTTCAATTTAAACACTTGTTTGTCCTACTTTGACGCTTGAGACATTGTGCGTTGATAATGGTTCAGGAAAAGATACATTTCTCTTTTATGTGACAGTATGTAGTATTTTCCCCGTGTACGTTGGCAGTGTCCTGAATATCAAGATTAAGCCTGTTACATTGTACCAGTCGCAGTTTTTGATTGGGATGTAACCTAAATCCCTTGACAAAAAAATCCCACGCACACTTGACCAAAAAAAAAAAAAAAAAAAAAAAAAAAAAAAAAAAAAAAACCTGGGAAATACTGTCTCGTATTTCCCAGGACGGTGGGAAATATAGGTAATTCCCGGGAATTATTGGTATTTCCCGGGAAATACTGGGAAATGTTGAAAAGAACATGTTCTATAATTTTAATATCTGTTGGGATAAAGTCATGTAGTGTATCTTATTAGCTAAGATATTTAATTATTGTCTCTAGTATAAATATTTCTGACTATCCAGTAATGCATCTCCTTACAAATAATCAACAGTAACAATTTATTCCTCTATTAGGCAGTGTTCATTTGTTTCAGTACTTGAGTTATGTGTAGCCTATACAAGTACATAAAAATGAATGCAAATATCCTATTGAAGTTATTTATCAATAATGTAACTGAAGAAGATACAAGAAATTGTAGAAGCCATTTAGCTCTACACAACGTAATTATCACTCAAAACAGGAGCGCAAAACTGTCAAGAGTCAATTTGTTAAAAGAACATGTTGATTGTACAAGTAATAACTACAGTGTTTATAGAAGGACTAAAACAAGTTTATATTGTACTTGTGATTATTTATTGATAAATTAAAGATATACACGCTATATAAACGCGACTTTTTAAGTGAAACAAAATGATTAAATGATTTGAGAAACATGATGTGTAACAAAAAATAATTACTTTCCGCAAAGTTGTACTAAATAAGTCGTTGTAATTACATAACAATTAAGCAAGATCTGCAATTAAGAATTCAGCCTTTTCATGAATATTGATGAAGGAAGTGCGTAAACAGTATATAGACACGCATGTCCGCGGGAAATCATAGACGACGAGGTACGTTGCATTTTGACTACGATTATTGATAAAAGCTTATTATCTGTCATTACACAGTAGATGGTAAATACTGATTGTTTTAAAAGATAAGTGTCTTTAAGCATTAGATGTGTGCAATACGGCATACCTCGTTTTCTTGAAGCCATTTTTGTTTATCAATCTAAAAGTAGCAACGGTGTCACATGACGCATGAATTTTAATAGAGGCATTTCTTTCCTAGTAGGAAAATAAATAATTATAATTTGAGATCTTTCTAAAACGCGTTCATTTTCAACTGTGTAATTTACAGTATTTTCGTAACTTTATTTGGTAAACAAAATAAATAAATTTCCAACTTTATTTTTAACTGAAGCAAGTTATAGCGTGTATATCTTTAATAATTTGTAATGAGCTACAAAACTGAAAATAAACTCCAATTAGAAAAATTTAATTTAATTTAACTTTTTTTCTATTATAGCTGAGGGTTATAGGGAACTAGGAGTGGTTATACATACTACTAACTCTGTGAACCTGTTGGATTGCATTTTAAGAAATATTCAGTATTATTAATATTGTGCTTTTCTGTTTACTTCTACGCAATCTATTTCATTTCTGAATTTGAATGATTCATATATTTAATAAATTAAAGAAATAAAAAAAAATTGAGAAGTTTGTATTCTCGTGTATTTCCCAGTTTAGAGAAAATCAGTAGTATTAACCGGAAATACCGGTATTTACCACTGGTTAATACCGCCACTGGTATTTCCCGGCCAACCCAGCCCTGATGCCAAGGTCATATGGGCACGTCAAGTACCAACTGCAAAATTGCTAATAACCTTTTTACCTTCTTCTTTTGCAACCAAATCTTTTTTTTTGAATTTTGACATTTGGACTGTTTCATCCGTAAGACGATCAAGATTGTAAACAAAATTCATTTCTTTTAATGGGCTTTGTTATTATTCTTTAGATAATACTGGGAAATCTATGAGAATGTTCTATTTATTCGGGATGAAAATCTTTAACCAATTTAATATAGTCGACAATGGAAGGAAACTGCTGTGTATTCAATATAGTTTCAATCTGCTATTTGCAAATTTTACAACTCATCACCTCAAAAAGAATACGCTGGAAAAACCTAACCAAAGCATACTTATAGATATTCTTGTAAAACCTTTATGCACACAGGTTAAGATTTATGTAAGACATAGTATGGACCTTTTTTAAAGACATTCAGCAGAAGAAAAAAATACGCCTAGTGACAGTTAACATTAATTTTCTAAACGATTTGAAACAAAAGGATTGCTAGATAAATATATATAACACAGACTTTTTAGTGAGTTTGCTTCTCATTTTGAAATTATGTATATCAAGCAGGAATACATGTAATGATATAAAAGTTCTTTATTTCGAAAATCTAGACTTTGTTGCTTACGCTCGTATAATTGCAGAATGAGGAAATCTCAGAAAATTTGTAACAAAAATGATAGAGTGTATCTTGCCTTACCTTCTCTCACACGACAATCACGTGACATTTTTAAACCAGATCCTTACATATCTATAAATACTATATAAGATCGGGCACTCAGTCTCAGGAAACGTTACAGTAAGTGTGATAAGATTAGCATAAGTGTTTCGCCTTGTCTTACGCGTCATGTAAAGAAGTGAATTTGTCAACAATCTAACATGGCGGTCTGAGAGAAGGTAAGGCAAGAAACACTCTATGATTTTTGTTACATTATATATTCTTCGCAACACCAAGCAGTTGATTCTCGCTCGTAGGTTTTTTAATTGAACTTAACGAGGTTCGCTCCTGAGCTTTTGAGCAGATTTATATCTTACCCTATATTTCAAAAATTCTGCGTAAAGTTTGAATTCTTACAATAATTTTGGATTCTACAATGCCAATTAAACTATATTCAAGTAAAACTCCATGACTTAATTCCATACCAAAAGCATTAAGTGAGGAACTATATTTTGTGGCGGAAGGTTTTTTAGAAGAAAATGATCATTTTTTCTCTTTCGAAGTATTTAAAGTATGTTAAGTTTGAATTCCTATTTCTCCATGCAGTCTGCACAAAGAGTTATTTTGTGAAGTGAACTGCTTTATACTGGTCCTAAATTATATATTAAATAAACTGTCATGAATTTTATCATCATATTTAATAAATATAGCAAATATATTTTGACAGTCAAGAAAAAATATCCCTATTTTAAGCTTAAAATTAGCACTATTTTAGTAATATCTAAAAATTAACATCACAGACCCCCACTTTTTATTTTCTTTTCTGAATATATAAGATACTTTTAACATTTCTTCTTAAATTCAGTAAAAAGTCATTACTTTCAAATGATATTTTTGCTTGTTAAATTTTTAATGCCAGAAAAATGAAATTTTTTGAGTGCAAAAAGGTCAAATAATTGAACATGCGGAGTAACTTGAAAATTTTTTCGTTGTCACAAATTTTTAGGTGTCTATTCAAGATGACATAAGTCTGTGTTTGTTCCCATAATTTACTTGAATAAAAAATATTGGAGGAAAAACTTCAAAAATTGATTTATGTGTAAGACGTATTTACAGTGCAAAAAGGTCAAACTAAATGCTCTGCAGCGCCAAAAGAAGCCCATTGACCCCCATTTTTTGTTTTGATTTTTAATTAAGCTATGTGTATAAATTCAGAAAATATACTTGATAAAAAATTCTCATTACTTTTGATGGCAGGATCCAACCTCCTTAACAAGCAATACATAATCTTTTAGCGGAAAAATGTGAAATAAATCAGACTGTTTTGCACTATAGCCAAACATCCACATTTACTTTCAGAAGTTGTGAAGTAAATCTGCCCTTCGAGCGTCTCTCAGATTTAGACTGCGGAAGTCGGAATCAGGAGCAAAATTTACTTAATTATAACCCTTTTTTAAAATAACTTAACAGTAAATTTTCAAATATGTTTTCGTTTCATAGATTTGTTTATTCCACTCGTGAAATGAATTCCATATCCAACTACAAAACATTGAATATCCTCTATATACTCCACACAATTTATATTAATATCTTTATCTTTTGACATACTCTACACGATTGATAAAGTATCATTTTATACACCTTATACGATTAATATTAATATCATCTGACATACTCCACACGTTAAATATTAATATCATCCGACCCACACGTTAAATATTAATATCATCTGACCTACTCCACACGTTAAATATTAATATCATCTGACCTACTCCACACATTAAATATCAATATCATCTGACCTACTCCACACATTAAATATCAATATCATCTGACATACTCCACACGTTAAATATCAATATCATCTGACCTACTCCACACGTTAAATATTAATATCATCCGACCCACACGTTAAATATTAATATCATCTGACATACTGCACACGTTAAATATTAATATCATCCGACCCACACGTTAAATATTAATATCATCTGACCTACTCCACACGTTAAATATTAATATCATCTGACCTACTCCACACATTAAATATCAATATCATCTGACCTACTCCACACGTTAAATATTAATATCATCTGACCTACTCCACACGTTAAATATCAATATCATCTGACCTACTCCACACGTTAAATATTAATATCATCTGACATACTCAACGCAATTAATAATATATCATTTTTCATATTCCACATGAATATCGAGAGTATCATTAGACACAGTATTATTGATATTACCAATATTAATATTAGGATCATTTGACAAACTCTAGTTTGGCACAATCAACACGAAAAATGATAGTATCATTTGACATAGTCCACAAAATTAATAATAGTATAATTTGATATACTTTACAATTAATAATATTTTTAATTGATTTATTCCACACGATGAATTTTAGTATCATATAATAAACTCCACACAATTATTATTATTATATGTTTATCATTTGACATACTTAAAATGATTTATATTGTTACAGTAGATTCCTAAATATAAGCAAGGAATTAATTACCGCGTAGTGTCGCTAGAATCAGAACTCGCGAAATATATTTTCTATTTTATCTTTCTTTCTTTTTTTTTTTTTTTTTGATCTGAAATCCATGTAAAATCACTAAATCAACCGTCAATTCGCGAATTAATGTTCTCGCGATATGACGTCTAAGAGCCATTTGATATATTAAGTACTCGCGTAAAAAAAGGAACCTACAGTATTAATAATTATTATTTGAAATACTCAACACGATAATTTTTATCATTTTCTGACATACTAGTACATGTACTGTACACGACTGATAATACATGTAGTACTAGCATTTTTTGACATGTTCCACTCGATCAATATTATTTTACATAATCAGCACGAATGTTGGCATAATATTTTATAATATCACAATGCCATTGCAGCAGAACACGCTGTACTTATTAACTTTATATATTACGAGAGAGACTTCAGATTTATTTTTTCCATCCGTCTATAAAATAGAGACCAGGGCATTATTATTCCACCTGTTGTTCTATAGGTTGACATTATCACTCGAATACATTCATGAAATTACACGTTTTAAATGATTAAAAAGCTGAATTGCCTAAGCTGATTTGTCAATAAGGCCCTTTCCCTTTTAAACGTTCGATTTTTCATATTTACGCTTCAATAAAGGTGACTCCGTCGGGTAAAAACTGAGAAGATATTGGAGTGTTAGAATTTAATCATAGTGAAAAGCTAACAGGTAGACTATTTATTTCATTTTAATGACTTTTATCATATGTGTTATATTTACAATGCTACAGAACAGCTTATTCACAAAGAGAATGAAGAGGTAGAGGAAGGAAGGGCCATACCTATTATGTATAGAGTGCAGCATGTAATATTGACTTCCTTTAGCTTAATTATAACCCGTTATTGGGTTAAGAGTTCTGAACGAGAATTCAAATGAATGTGAAATGCTAATTTAAAGATTAATGAGTACATGTTAGAAATATTGTCCGTATATGTATTTGTTTACACTCTGTTTTCTTTTTAAACTGGGGAATTTAAACATCTGAAAATATTACTGGCGGATCAAGGGCTTAGCGAGGATTTAAAATTTCATATGTTAGAATTAAGAGTGACTTGGTATATTTCGATATAAAAGGATACTTAGCACATAAATAGATTTTTTGGATATCTTGAAAAAGGAATGAAGAAAAAAAAAAAGAAATACGAGAAAAATGAAATTCAGCAACATAAGATTTTTTGCTGTTTTTTTTCTTTGACTTTGAGTGTCTTACGTAAACTTTTCTCCTTTTCGACTTCTAATGGGCCATTGGGTTTATTCCGGCAAAACTTTCCTTAAACTATATCTATGAAGGGAACCGTAAAAAGGCTTTAAGAATAATTAAAGCTATATATGGCGTAACTGAACCTAAAAATAATAATACGAAATTGAGTGCAGATAAACATTGAATGGTTTGAATCGAAAAAAAATATATCATGATATATTTTAAACTTCCAAAATTTAAAAGTGCGAAAATTGTTTCGCAGAGCAAGTCAAAATTTAGAAATTGACAAATGTGAACTTGATAATGTTGTAGTCATTTCTCTATAAAATGACCAAAAAATTCTAGATGTTCATAGTTAGAACTATTAAATCGTTTCACATGTTAAATATTAATTTTTTCTTCGTTTAAAAGTTTCATAAGTTCTTATTGAAAAAAGCCAAAAAAGATGACGTCGTAGAACGTCACGGACTAGCAACAAACTGCACAGTTTTGTGTTGCACTGGGGAAACTTCAGAAAAAACTCTGAAAAACCTGAAGGAAGCAATATGTGAAAGAGAGCCGTGCATTTGAGTGTAAATGCATGACACAGGCCAATTTTGAGTGTGAGCGACTCTGCCTCAGACAATATACTATATAAGGAAACAGATAATCAGTAAAAATATAATCGAAAATGTCAATAACGTCATGGTAAGAGAGATGGGCGCTTCGCTGTTGCGGATGTTATAAAGGCAAACCAACTTGTGCTACTGAAACAGTTGTTAACAAACTAAATGCAAGAGGTTTAGAAAGTTTTTAATAAGTGGGTATGGCGCCAGACTGTGTATGTGAAACGTATCTAGCAATTTTTTTGAGAAACTCGTGACGTTATGTTTTCATTTTGACGTTACAATGCTGTTAAGGACATATGCAACGTAGCTTACCTACTGATAATTTTTCGAGATATTCTTAATTTAAGATTATAGTACCATCAGATGTTCGTAGACAAAAAATCAGCATGCATTACCAGGGGTTTTGAAAAGATATCAATTGATGAAAATTCTTGTATAATTCAAAGAAAAATATACAAAAATTACTAAACATATATTCTTATTGTTTTGATTATCCAAATTTGTTTTAGAAAAAGTGTACAATAGCATATATTGACATTAAAATGTAGGACACATGAACTCCAGGGAAAAATACAATAAAGTTCAAATTACGTTGCGTATGTCCTTAAATGTGCTCCTTGGCAATAAAAACGTAAGTTTTATAACTTTGTAACATAAGTTCCATTTCAATATATGAGTTCAAACTTTTCAAATCAACAAAAAAATACATATTTTTACATATGATAATGTGCTATTCTTGAATATAATATAACAGAGACGACTGACACTGTCCGTGAACTTTTTGAACAGCCCTGTAATTTCATTTTCGACCAATTTCATATCTTTGTTTTTTTAAATCTACACAGAATTGAAACTAGAAGCCTCTATCTATCACTTTTGATACCGCATCCAATTTTCTATCGAGCTGTGCGAAGTTATTTATTATCTTTACAATTTGCTGAATTAATTATTGATGTAATTTGCAACATAACAACAGAAACAATAAATCATGTTCATCGATCCCGGGCTATTGATGATATCTTTATTAATCCTCGGCCATGGTGCCCGTTCCACCGAGAGCTATCAGTTGGAAAAATAGATTTTTCTTGGACATAGCAGTCAAAGATAAAAAAAAAGGGTATATTTATAGTATGGATAATTTGTTAGCCGTCGTAGCATATCGACAAGAAAGGTACAGTACTTGCATTGTGCAATATGAAATTCTTTGAGTGTTTATTGTTTGACGTCTTTTTACAGTGTTATATACGTGTTTCTGTTATATTTTTATCTTTAAAAAATCAAACTATTACGAGAGAAGATACTGCCATAAGTTTGAATTTAAAAGACGTTAATAAAAAGTTTTCACTAGAATTGTTCACAGAATTTATTCCTGTAAGTAATACAAGGTTCTTAACGTTTACAATTGTTTTTACAAAAGGACTAAAATCGATCTTATCTTTTTTTTTCATATTAGAGGAGAGCATATGGTCAAATATGTAATAAATTTCAAAAACGATCAAAAAACCTAAAATACACAGCCTTAAAAATTATCAAAAAACATGTACATTTGTATATAATCTGTTTACTTACTATTGTTCGAGCATCATTTAAACAATTTGAAAGATGATACGAAATTGAAAATTCAAGTAACTACAGTTGTATATTCTTGTTTTTCATAGTAATTTTCTTGTACTGCGCTTCTATACATGTAACTATCCAATTCCTGAATTTTTCTATAACAAGGAAATAACTCTTGTGTCATTTCTGAGAACTCGGGGATTGTAACAAATTTATCTTTCATGAGAAAATCTGACATATCTTTTCTTTTTTTAAAGCAAAACTTCAGATGAGATGGACTTGCTGTACAAAAGACACTAACTTCCATCTCCGCCTGCGAATCAGGGGATTCTTGCTAAGATGAGAGTGAAACATCGCAGGAACCTGTTGATATTATTTGGGATTTGTGCTTTACTTCTGTATATCTATACGGCATTTTTTCATGTCAAAACAGAGGAAGAAAGTGATTACGAAGTTCCTCAAAGATTATTTAAGTTTTCCAAAACTGCTGAAAGTCCAGATAGAGGAACAAAATATTTTCAGAGAAAACGTCTCCCTCTAACAACAGTGGGTTTCCACCGTGATCCGTTGCCTGGATACGAGAATTTATCCTACCGAGAACTTAAAAATAATCCCGTGCCAAATACAATTCATTATGTGTGGTGTCATAATAGAACTATTTCTTTTGAACACTATCTGTCCATTTTAAGTGCTTGGAAGTTCATGAGACCAGATGCCATAGAATTTCATAGCATTTATCATTTTAATACAACAGAGAAAAAATACGATATGTGGATGACGGAACTGAAAAGAACCGTTGCGGGTTTCGCCATTCATAAAATTCCCGAAAACTGGGATGGGCAAGAAAATGGTTGTGGGGTGTGGTTTGGAATAGCCGTACTTGACGACAGAGGGGGCATATATTTCTCCGAGAATCTCTTGCTAATGAAATCAATCTCATCCTATAGGCAGCATAATTTTAAGTTAGGACTGAACAAGCATGCTGATGAAGTGAGTTTTATATTTGCAAAAGAAAAAGACAAAAGACTTCGAGAGTTGGTTAAAATGAAGCGAAGTCAAGATTTGTCTCCAAATAGTTTCAATGATACAGTCGTCTGCGAAATTGTCCCAAAAGGAAAGGTTCTAGATATACCGGAGGATATCGAATGTTGCGAGATATCCGGTATACACCCTGTAGATATCATGTATTCGAATACCACACTAGCAGCCAGGGCACGGCAAGTATTTTACGGCGATTCCGCCATTATAAAAGATACTCCAAAACTTCCGGGAAAAATACCAAAAATCGTTCATCTTGTGTGGTACCGAGAAAAAGAGATGGATTTCATGATGTATCTCAGTCTTAGAAGTGTAATGACTATACTTAAGCCAGAGAAAGTATTTATACACGGTGATAATCTTTTACATGGGAAGTATTTCGATAAATTCAAGAAAGATCCTAGATTACATACAGTATACAGAGAGGTCCCAGACATGATATTTGGTCACAAAGTTCTTTATACTCAACATAAAAGTGACATAATTCGAGCCGATGTCCTGCTTAAATATGGAGGTATCTATATGGACTGGGATGTACTCTGGCTGAAGCCTATAGACGATCTAATCGATAAAGGTTACGACGCCATATTTAACTTTGATCACATGACACGTAATGGCTACCCCGATGTTATCAACCTCGGTGTTTTCCTAGCAAAACAACATTCTCATTTTGTTAAATACTGGCAGGACAGTCTTTTGAATTACCGTTCGGAAGATTTTTATCATAATGCACTCGAACTTCCATACAAGACTTACGAGAAGTATCCTCAATACGTACATGTAGAGCGCCATCTACAGGTCATGTGCTTCCATCTGAAGTGTCATCCCACTTTCAGGAATCATTATCATGAGTTTGACCGGGAACAGTACTTTGACTGGAAGAAGGAGGCCTACGCTATTCATTTTACGCATCCAGACCCTCCTGATTACGCCAACGAATCTGCGCTTAAACAGGGTTACAATAAGTTTGCACAGATTGGGCAGCATATATTAAATCAGAAATACGAATATGACTGAAAATTAACTTCAACGAATCATTCATAAAATCAGTCAAACACGTGTAATAAAACACTTTTCAACATTTTTATTTTCATTTTTTGCATAATATTCTACTCAATAAGAATTTTTTTAACCCCACCATTTGAACATAAAAATATTCAATGGATAAAATTATGCAAGATGACTTAATTGGAATAAAAACACATTAATACAGGTTACACTCTGAAGATGACAACCATCAGTTCTGCTCCGTTCACAGATTTTCGAAGTAGAACGTCATAAATCATTTCAAAGAGTACAACTGTACTTGAGCGCTTTTATTACAAATTCAATGATCAATAAAATAATTATGGCACAAATTATACCGGGACTCTCAATAAAGAAGAAGGTACGGTCTCAATACCAATCTGGCCCTGGATTTTTTTTTTAAATATCAAAATTATTGAGAGAACTGAAAACTCTTTCTGAATTGCAGAAAGTTCTGTTGAATTGAAGAAAGTTGCAGAAGACACAATTTTCGGTTCTTTCAGATAATACAGACCACAATTATCGCCTGCAAAGATTTTAAGTTATGTGATTTCTCAATTCTTTTGTACACAAAATATCTGAAACTTGAAGTAGGCGACGGCTGTGGAGACTATTTTCTTAAGGAAAATAACCCCTTAAATGAGTCATATTGAGGCCTCAGTGAATCACAGTAGTTTTTCAGAACAACCATCCTTTATGATTTATTCTCTCCTGAATTATCACTTCCACATAATCAATTAATATTTAAGCAAATTTCAGAACTTTCTGAAAGCATAAAATTTTTAGGGCATAATAAAACAAAAAACCGTACCTACTTCTTTATTTAGTACAAATACCATTTCTGCTTGAACTTTCAGTAAGGCGTGATATTCTCGGCTATACATAATTAGCGTCTCTCAAATAGTAACCTAGATTCTCATTGGTTGCCGGATTAGCTCATCAACAGTGAAATTTACACAGCTTTTCATTCACGGGTGAAATACACATGGAATAAAAATGGTTCAGACGTCAACGAGTCACGCAAGGAACCGGTTTTATCGTTTCTTACAGTAAAGAGGTGTGGCTCATGTCATCTCATTGTTTGTTAACAACAATCTAAAGTTGCTAATGTTATGAATTTCTTAACAAATGAGAATCTAGGTCAACATTTGAGAGACGCTAATTATGTATCGCCGAGATTGTCACGCCTTACTGAAAGTTCAATCAGATATGGTTTTTGTACTACAAGTAGGAACAATCCATATTTCAGGACTTCCTGTGAGTAAAGAATTTGACATGTATTCTGTTTCTTCACTTGATTACCGGTATTCAACGTTTAAGAAAAAATATTGTACATTTTATTTCTGATATATCTGAAACTTATTGTTTTTTGGTCTCCTCTGTTATTTTCTTTACGGCCTCCAGAACTTCTGTTAAGTTGGCGTGGTCACCGAATTCCATCTCATGATGCTGATAATAGATTCCATTTTGTCCAGGGCCGATTACAAACACGCCTAAAGGATTATACCACACGATTACAGAAAATAAAAAAAAAATATGTTCCGATACACAACCAGATCAGAAGAACCTAAAATTATTATATTACATTTATACTTGGTTGATTCATTCATTAACGAGAAATATCAAAGAGGTTTGAAAATAGTAAGAATTGTACAATACAAGGTTATTAATTATTATTTGTGCATAATTTCGTATTCAAGTACGTGTACAAACTATATGTACTATATGTAAACTTTCATAAACTTTTCGAAATCGTTAGAATTTTTGTATATTCCGCTAAAAACAAAAAGTGGCACATTTCTGGTCCCAGAACGACTTATTTGATCAGTTGACATATGATAAAAAATATTTTTAACTTCATTTATGAATTTGAAATTAAAGATAACTTAATCACTTAGTGAAAATTCATCAGGCACGAAGGGGAGGGGGACGTGCCCCCAATAATTTTGCCAATATATAGAATACTATAGGAAATAGCTACTACATGCGTGTGCCCCCTCAATAAAAACGTCTGATGACCTTTCTTCTTCTTCTTTTTTTCTGCTTGTCAAGGAATTTTGGGTAGTTGATAGTGCCCCCCCCCCCCCCCAACCGAAAATGTATGGCTGTGCCCCAAGAACTGAAATTGCTTCCTACAGGCATGATGATGTTTATTAACTGAAACTGAAAAGCATTATTTGTAATCAACATTACTCTTGAGAGGTACATCGCTTCATTCGCTTGACTTCGCTACCTCTTCAGTGTAATGTACATATTTTGACATACATGTAATTATAAGTCTTCGTTGCTACAAGTTTCTGAAGCCAAATGTTTTCATACAATGCGTCTGTAAGGTAAGATATGTGACCATAACGGTGCATTTAGAATCAGTAGTTAATTTCTAATCTGTCATCGTAAGAAACCCGTAGTTGATTTTGCTGCTTTTCTTTCTATATTAACCACAGGGTTTGGTAATGTACGATGTTTTCCTAGCTCGGCCAGTAAAAAAATCGTATTTAACCTGCTAATTTGTCACCAATATTTTTCGTTATACGTACACACGTTTTCTACGTACAAACTACGAACAGTTCTACGTACGAACAATTTCTAGAACAGAGCAGGCTATTGACAAATAAGTTAATGATACAAGGACTAGAGTCTAAATTTCGCAAACTCTATGGTCGACCCAGCGACCTTGTTTGCAAATACAATCTGATTGACAGGAGATGTCTACTTCTCCCACCTCTGTTTTCAGAGGTCCGTGTTGGCTCTGCTCATAATTTGTAGTGTGAGAATGGTCACTATTCGTTTTCATTAAATTCACATACAAACAAACGAAGACTCGTCTATCATATGGAGCTTGACCTCTAAGAGTTATCGTCAAAATGATTGTATTTATTTAATGTTTCCTGAAGATCGGAACGGGACCTGTGCATATAAAAAGGGTTTTTTTTTAATCTAAGAGATCTGCCATTTAAATCTGTTTTATTAAATTTGCAGGTGCCTTTAAATACATACGCAAGTTGAACGTAACAATTAAATAACAGTCGGCTGTGCAACAGATGTCAGTTAAATGTGTCGAGAATTACTTAATTGATTGAACACTAAGGCAATATTTCATGATGATAATGCAAAGTTGCAAAGTATGGTGAACCACAGATAATTTTAGTTAAAGATATATCTTTAGTTTAAGAATTCAAATTTTGAGTAGAGAGATAAAATGCTCTCATGAAAAGAAAATATGCTTGAGTTTACAAATAGATGAAAAATAATAGTCCTTACCTCCTAGCAAACTCCAACACTGTTCTTATCAGGCACTGCCAAGATGAAACCTAAAATCATCTTCTCTAATCCTACCTTCAACAAGAAGCCTTCCCTCCTAGAAGAACCCCTACTTTAAAGTTACCACATATTCTCTTCTCCAACTAAAGCTGTCTTTTTTGTTTGATTCACCCCCCCCCCCCACCAAGCTTAAGACACCTCTGCACCCTTCCTCCATACTTACCTCCCAACAGAAATCCTTCCCCTTCCAGATTTCCTGGAATCCTTTTCTTAGACAGAGTATAGGCATGATGAATGAAATTCAGTCTTAGAAGTCCCAGCATTGAGGACCATCTCTGCTTTGGACCGTAGAACAATTTCTTTATGAAGAAAATATTGAATTAGTTTTATATAAATATCTGAGTTGTTAATGAAGATTTCTATGTAGGGAATTTAAGTGTAATATGAATCCAAGAAAATTTCGTATAATAGAAAAATTACCTGTGAACAGTTAAATCCAAACCAATAATAAATAAAAGATTTAATTCCATTATGTGAAGTGTTTCTTCGTAATTTATTATTTTTCTTTAAATAACCTGACCTTAGTAAGTGTTTCAAAGGGAAAAATGATTAAAAAGGCCAGAAAGGAAGGATATCCTTAAAATGGGACATAAACATGTTCTACACATTGATGTTCAGTACTACATTTAGTTCTGAGGAATGACATTACTCAGTGTGAGGCAAATGAGACAGAAATGAGAAAATCTAAATGATGCTTGATTACCTCAGGATCAAGGTAGACGTCCCCCTTAAAGTAAGGCCTAAAATCTTCAACACCCAGAGTCTCCTTGACTACAGCATGTAGGGAAACTCCATGGGCATCCAACTGTGGCTTCAGAGAGGACAACCCCATGGCCTCCTATAGAGGGATATACATTGTACAGGTGACTATATTAGTAGGAGGATGAGAATGCCCTGTACTGCTCCAAGTGCAGTCCTGGCTGGGAGGAGATTTTCATGAATAAATATATGTAGGTTAGAAAGTACAAAAATAAGTACATGCCTCCAGTGCAAATTCTCATTGGCACTCCTTGGCTTGATATATTGAAATAATTTATTAAGAACTAGTGAACTTATTTAATAATAGTTAGTATAAAAGTTTAGATTAATAGGTATTGATCACTAATTGCTGTGAAAGAATGGCACACGTTTCTTTACTTTTACATACAATAAATGTTTCACATGATTGATATGTAATGCATGCATTTATTGCTTGGAAACATTGCTTGCGGCACACTAACCTCTCTGCACATGGATCATCCGGGTCTCCGGACAGCCATGATCACCACACCGTGGTCTTTCCATAAGTCCTTGGCCTACAATTGTTAGCCTTAACTTTTATATTTTGGCAGGAGAAGAAAAAATATACTAATTACTTTCAAAACAATCGAAAGCCGGCTGATTACTTTCATCAAATCACATCTGTTACAATGTAACAAGAACATATTTGTTAACAAAGGAATGATTTACACTTTCAAATCATCTTAGGCCTGTTTTTTCAAGTATTGCAAAAATTGCTCGCAAAAAAGCTCATCAAATTCAAATCTCTCTCTCTCTCTCTCTCATACTCACATTAAATGTCTTAGGGTTGGCCTCTATAGTCTGAAGTTTTCCTTTCTCCAAATACTTGAGCGTGGCTTTTTCTGCAGTCATGAACCACGTGACCGGTAGATTACCAATCACGGCAATTCCCGCCGTTAGACCGGCAAATCCCATCAGTACTTGCGAAATACCCATGCTGCTTTATCAGGTTGGCTGAAAAGATCATGATATCATTACTTACTTCCACCTCAATCTAAATGCTTTAATATACTTACCTTACAGTATAGGTTGCGGTACATCTAAAAGCAGGCTTTCAGCATTTTGTAAAGCTGAAAGCTTTTGTCACATTGAAAATGAACCTTTGAATTATTACTGCAAGTTTTATCACTTTATTGTACACAGAAATGATATCTGCAATTTACAGAGTTATTGAATTAATTTGTAGTCCATATTATGAATACACCTCAAACTTTATTTAGAGATATTTCTTCATTTTCCCCTTTAATTGTTTACGGAGAAAAACATGAAGTGAAACATGGAAGATGTACAAAGAAGAAACAAGATGATAGACACATTACAGAAACAAAAATAATGAATATAAAATAAGAAGATCAAGTGAGAAGTGAGGAACTGTTACAGCCTTATAGACAACAAAGGTGAGACCGATCAGTAAGGCAGTAAGAAGGAAAAGATGGAAGTTACATGTAGTTGGACACAAACTTCAGTGAATGTAACATCGCGCTAATATGGACACTAGAAGGAAGAATTAAGAACCAAAACCAACATGGCGCCGCACAGTTGAAGGGAGAGGACAGATGCTGGATGTAGATCAGGGAATGCAGCAAAAAAAAAAAGCAGTAGAAATAAGTGGAGAGGCTCCGTGGAGGCCCTATGTGCCACCAGGGATGAAGAGGACATGCAACGCGTAACAGATTACGGAGATGAAGACACATACATACATATATATTCATGTACTACATGTATAAATATAACAAGACAGCGAAAATGCATTCTTTGCAATTATATGCTCATTTTTGTCAAGGACAAAGTGCAAAACACACATATACTTTATACAATTGATCACTCTGACGCTCCAAACCATGTAACCCATATTGATTAAATGGGGGGGGGGGGGGTTACTCAGATGAAAAAGTTACAATGTGTTACAAAGGGACTACATGCTTTAAATAACACAGTTATTATAACTTATACCTGCAGAAACTGTCGAGCGATTGGTCAATTGCAATGAGGGTTTAACTTTCAGTTAATTTCGGTAAAAACAGTGACTACACACTATTTTATTTAGAATTGATACAATATTCAGTAAGTATTTTGATTTTTAAAAAAGTGCGGATATCGTTTTAAAAACCTAAACAGTGATTTAAAACCCGACAATGTGCTATTAAATGTTCAGCTTATCGTGTTTCTAGTCTTTTAAATAACTTTGTGGAAAAAACACGTTATGTGTATACATGCATCAAAGCGAAACTTCACGACAATGAACAACTAATGGCTAGTATCGTAAATATATCAGCGTGCAAAGGAACAATAAATAAAAAAAATGTAATTCAGAACTTCCATTTCAAATAATGTAATTATGAAGAAAAATTCTTTTCCAATTCATAATTATTTTCTCTATTTTTGATTTATTTTTACCGCCTGAATGATGACAGTAAACAAGAAATAAAAATTCTGATCACATTCAAAAAAGCATTATGTTTACTACTATAATCATGTTTCGGGGGAGATTCATAATTTTAACTTAAAAAAAAAGGCCGATTATCTTTTTTAGAATTTCTTTAAAGAACAGGGCTTTATAATATAAATTTAAAAGCAAGTTTTTCTAAAGATAGAGCAATATCAAGAGGAAGGTGGTTATTTGCTACATTTCTTTTTTTAAAAAAAAATGCACAAAATAAAAATGTATTTTATAAATTCATACACAAAATATTTTCTCATGTTTCGGGAGGGATTCATAATTTAAAAAAAAAAAAAAAAGTGGCCGATCGAGGGAGAAATTCACGTAATCACCGTTTTAGAATTTCTGTGAAGAATAGGGTTTTATATTAATTTCAAGCAAGTTTTTTCTATAGAAAGAGTTCTTTATATTTCCAGCAAGTTTTTTCTACAGAAAGGGGGCTTTCTATAAATTTAAAAGCAAGTTTTTCTTTAGATAGAGCGATATCAAGAAGAAGGTTGATAATTGCTATATTTCTTTTTTAAAAAAATGCACAAAATTTCAATGTATTTAACAAGTCCATACACAATATAATTGCTCATGTCTGGGGAGAAATTCATAATTTAAAAAAAAAAAAAAAACCAATCGAGGAAGAAATTCACGTATCACCGTATTTGAATTTCTTTGAAGAATAGGGTTTTATATTAATTTAAAGCAAGTTTTTCCATAGATAGATCGATATTAAACGGGAGGAAGGGAAGATATTTGCTATATTTCTAACAGAATTCACAAAACTACAATGTATTTTACAACTTCATACACAAAATATTTGCTCATGCAATGTTAATTCCTTGTAATCAAGAAAACCATTAGGCTACAAAATAAATATTTTAACGACCGATTCATATCTAATGGATACCCCAAAATTAGGTCAAGCGAGTTATCATGCATGATAATATTTTTTGGACCTAGCTTTGTCCTAAAGCAAATAATTTTAGATAAGAAATCTTCATATTATTAACACCGAAACAGTCACTGGTACAAAGTCCTGAAGTCAAATGTGAAAGTCAAGTTTACCTCATGTAATTTTTTTTAACAATTCATCACATAAATTATATCTAACTATTCTCTAGAATAAATATCATACAAGAAACAAATAATAAATCACTTTATAGCATTACCTCTAACCTCATTGTTATATCGTCCTACATGAACGTGTCGTGTTTACAACCTTAAGCTTTTGATCTACTACGGCGTCCTATATCGGTTATATTTATAATTATCTAAATGTTGAAACAGTGGGGTCAACTCATGGTATTGCGAAATTCCGTCCGTCTGTTAATCATAGGTTTTTGAACGATTGTGGGAAATACCAGGAAATATGCCTGCTGAGGTCTTTGCATTTAATAATGTAATTATTGTTGTTACTTGATAGGCATGTTAAATAAATAAATACTAAAAAAAAAATATTTGGACCGTAGAAAAATGGTTGATGATTACTATTAAAGATAATACTTTTAAATACAAAACATTAGCAATTAACCGAGATAAGAAATAAAATACAATATAATGAACTTTAATATTTTAAAATTGTAAACTGTGCTGATAAATTTTCTCTCCTAACAACATCGACGTAATTGAGAAAGTGTCTAGGACAACTTTAAAATAATGCGGTTTGTTTGCCCTCTCCCGACTCAGGATGAAAAAAAATTTCTATTTTTTTTCCTCAGAAAATTTCAGTTTCAATCTAAATATCTAAAATCTATTTTCCAGAATAAATAAAAAAAATACTTGTTTCCTGGAGGTTAAAAAAGTTTTGAGTCGGGGCCTTTTTAGCAAGCCGGTCGGGAGAGGGCGACCAAACATTTTGTTTAAGATGGCCCTATGCATGTTCCACTAGTATTTCTGATATTTTAGCTCATGATAAAATTTTATGATATACATATGTATATACATACATACATACATACATATATATATATATATATATATATATATATATATATATATATATATATATATATATATATATATATATACTAGTATCAATGATTTCACATTCATCGGATAACTTATACAAGAATTTACATGTAGAGAAAATCTAATCATGCATGAAGTTAAAAGGTTTCCTGAGATGTTTGCATGATAAAAAAAATTCAAGAAACTTGGAAATTTTCTTTTTTCATTGAAATCATTGAATTATAGCCAATCCCTTTATCTTGCGTGCTTTCTTATTGTGTCAATAACCCCCTTTTTTCTCTTTCATGTTTTTGACATAACCGCCAACTGACGGGAATTCCTTTGACGCCCATCACCCATATATTGAACTCAACTTGGGAATACCTTGTGTCCAAGACTTTCCTCGGCATTCAAATGATGGATTTTTTCAAAGCATTGGAGAAAGCCAAAATAAATAAATAAATAAATAAAAATAAAAATAATAAATAAATAAATAACAAAAAAGTATATAGGGTAGAGGCATATCTCTGTCCCTTAGTAGTCAAATTTAAGAATCTCTTCTTAAAAACAATTGAATTAACGAAATATACTTTTTCACAAAAGTTTAATCAAGCACAAGTTAGTCATACAATTTACACTATAGACCTCACGTGCTACATCTGAATTGCGTCAATGATTTCAAGTTTTCCCACTTAGGTTATATAACCACCAACGGACTGGAGTTTCTTAGCCACTGTGCTTTGTCGACACTCTCCCCAGCTTCCCATATGATATATCAATTTGATTCATGAGATGCGCATGCGTGAAGATAGATTGTGTTCAGATTTGTGCTGCGTTTTCGATGGAACATTCTAATATAATTTATCTTCATTTATGTGCCTTTATATATATATTGTTAAAATATTAATAGTGACATATAGGTCCTTTGTGCCGGGTGTAAGAAACTAAGCTTATTGTTGTAAAATACACTGTATTACTGTATCAATACACATGTCACTGTAATAAAAAAAATTACTTACTTACTTACTTATTTTGTCAGCATAGTATTCATTTAGTGAACGGACACTTTTAGCTCACCTGAGATGAAAGCTCAAGTGAGCTTTTCTGATCACCCGTTGTCCGTCGTCCGTCCGTCTGTAAACTTTTCACATTTTCAACTTCTTCTCAAGAACCACTGGGCCAATTTTAACCAAATTTGGTACAAAGCATCCTTGAGTAAAGGGGAGTTTAAATTGTTAAAATAAAGGGCCAAACCCCCTTACAAGGTGAGATAATCAAGAAAAGACAAAAATAGGGTGGTGTCATTTAAAAATCTTCTTCTCAAGAACCACTGGGCCAGAAAAGCTGAAACTTATGTGGATGCATTCTGGGGTAGTGTTGATTCTAAATTGTTAAAATCATGACCCTCGGGGGAAGGGCGGGGCCACAATAGGGAATCCAAGTTTTACATTGAAATATATAGAAAAAATCTTTAAAAATCTTCTTCTCAAGAACCACTAGGCCAGAAAAGCTGAAACCTATGTGGAAGCATCCTTGGGTAGTGTAGATTCTAATTTGTTAAAATCATGACCCCCGGGGGAAGGGCGGGGCCACAATAGGGAATCCAAGTTTTACATTGAAATATAAAGAAAAAATCTTTAAAAATCTTCTTCTCAAGAACCACTAGGCCAGAAAAGCCGAAACTTATGTGGAAGCATGCTGGGGTAGTGTAGATTCTAAATTGTTAAAATCATGACCCCCGGGGGAAGGGCGGGGCCACAATAGGGAATCCAAGTTTTACATTGAAATATATTTAAAAAAATCTTCTTCTCAAGAACCACTAGGCCAGAAAAGCTGAAACTTATGTGGAAGGATCCTGGGGTAGTGTAGATTCCAAATTGTTAAAATCATGACCCCCGGATGAAGGGTGGGGCCACTATAGGGAATACAAGTTTTACATTGAAATATATAGAAAAAATCTTTAAAATTCTTCTCAAGAACCATTGGGCCAGAAAAGCTGAAACTTATGTGGAAGCATGCTGGGGTAGTGTAGATTCTAAATTGTTAAAATCATGACCCCCGGGGGAAGGGCGGGGCCACAATAGGGAATCCAAGTTTTACATTGAAATATATAGAAAAAATCTTTAAAAATCTTCTTCTCAAGAACCATTGGGCCAGAAAAGCTGAAACTTATGTGGAAGCATCCTTGGGTATTGTAGATTCTAAATTGTTGAAATCATGACCCCTGGGGGCTGGGCGCAGCCACAATAGGGAATCCAATTTTTATATTGAAATATATAGAATAAAAAATCTTCTTCTCAAGAACCACTTGGTCAGAAAAGCTAAGACTTTTGTAGAAACATCCTGGGGCAGCGTAAATTCTAAACTATTCAAATCTTGACCCTGGGGGTAGGGTATCGCCACAATAAGGAATCCAATTTTTACATTGAAATGTATAGGAAAAATCTTTAAAAATTTTCTTCTCAAAAACCCCTTGGCCAGTAAAGCTGAAACTTATATGGAAACATCCTGGGGTAGTGTAGATTTTAAATTGTTAAAATCATGACCCCCGTGGGTAGGGCGGGGCCACAATAGGTATTACAAAAAGATGGTCTGGTGAAGAACAGCAGGGCCAAAGTTATTCAGGTGAGCGTTGTGGCCCATGGGCCTCTTGTTTTTAATTCGTCATTACCAGCTACATTTAGCAAATTGCAGTTCTTCTGCAAGAATCTGATCAAATCATGTTTCAACTTTTCAAACCAGAATTTTTCTTGAAATATTTCAAAAACCTGTTCCTTGTAAACATCTAAAATGCACAGTACCAGTAATTGATTTTAAGTATTCTCATATGATTCCGAGTTACAATTATTGTCTTGACCTATGTAATATGTTCTAGTACAATTTAGTACAATTTGTGTTTTTAACACTTGTTTGAATGATATACTTCACTTAGTATCATAAATTTGATATTCAACGGACCTGCCCGTACATGAATTTTGAAAATCTAGACATGCATGGAATAAAAAGGTTTCAAAGATATTGAGAAAGATTTGAATAAGGTCCCTAGATGACCTAATAAAAAAAAATCAAACTGATACTGAACATAATTTTCCTCATTGACATTTGGAAGATTTGGTAATTTTTAAAATGTTTGAAGCTCCGTATCAATGATACATCCTTCAATACACAACTTAAATATTAACGTTTATATAATGTATTTCTCTATTTCAAAAATTTTAATTCTGTTAACAAATACTGCATAAAACTTACTGACACAAGGGAGAAAATGTTTGATTCTTCTATATGCATAACATGTTCAGTGACGAATTTTATCACCGAGTTTCAGTTATACTGATCAAGAATTGAGATGTGCATCAACAGATTTTGATATTAGTATTTCTGATATTTTAAATCATGACAAATTTCAATGGTCAACAAGTATCAGTAATTTTCACATTCAACGGACCTATAAAAATATGTTTTTTTACAAGAATAAAGAAAATCTTACACATGAAATCAAAAGGTTTCAAAGAACTTGAGAAAGATTATTTTTTTAATTACGAAATAGATCAGAGATTGAACTTTTCTTTTCTCATTGACATTTGGAAATCCAGGCTAACACGTAATCTCATGTGCTTTCTAATTGCTCCAATATAATTCCGGGTTTTTCCTTTTTACGTTTTATGATATCACCGCCAACGGATGGAATTCTTCATCCACACATCCAGCATAAGTCTGTTTTAATTAAGTCAACTTGAGATCACCCTGTGTTGTATCCGACACTCTCCCCGGCTTCTAGATGAGATTGTTAGCATGGTACTCAATTGGTAAACACATTTTCATGTGAAAACTATATTTGAATTCGTCATTGCCATATATACGAGGGTTGTCCCAATATTTTATAGCCTGATATCATATCTTTAACAAAAATTTACGTATGTCGATAAAAAAAAATTTGGGTGAATTAAGTATGTTGTTGCTTGATAAATTCCGAAGTTTTAACATGATTACTTGAAAGTAATTAGAATTGCAATGTTATCTTGCGACTGCAAGAATCTGGGACAATGCACAGAAGTTTAAAAATTACAATCGCGATTTATTCCTGTATTTCTTTGACACATTGAAAGCTGATTAGCCTTCTACAGGGGAATGAGGTTTAGCTCGGTGGCTTGATTGGCTGCATTGACTTTCCGAAATTTTTGAAATCTCATTGGTTATCATTACCAAAAATTATTTTCTTTCATTTACAAAAAATACTAAATACTAAAGAACAAGGTACGGTTTCAATACAAATCTTGCCCTGTGTTTTTCTTAAAAACAAAAGTGATGTAAAAACTTAAATCTCATGCTTTTTGAATTATTGAAATTCCATGCAGAAAGATCATACAAATCTTTTTTCTCACATGACCTTCCAAATGCTAATTGTGATGTCATAAACTTGTGCATTTTCCCGTATTTTCTTAAATAGTTGCAGAAGACACCAATTTTCAATGGAATTTTCTTTCAGATAATACTGTCCACAGCCATCGCCCACAAAGATTTTGAGATATGTGATTTTTCAAAGAATTTTACACAACATATCTGAAAATTAACGTGCCGACGGCTGTGGACACTATTTTCTTAAGGAAAATAACCCTTGAAATGGGTCATTTTGAGGCTTTTTCTGTTTAAAATAGAGAAATGCATCAAATTAATGACGTCATATATCCAGAATGGTACTCCATCAAGCTATATTCTTTCCCGATTTATTACAGTCATATACTCAACTAATATTTAAGCCAGTTTCAAAACTTTTTGAAAACATTAAATTTTTAGGGCACAATAAAGCTAAAACCATACCTTCTTCTTTACATGTCAACCAAATATCTTCCTGTTTTTGGACATTATCAGATACTTCTGTAAACAACTCATATATCAGAATATACGAGTACTAGACGGCGAAGATTTGGTTGACATATTAGTTGAATTGAGAACGAAAAAGTTCGCTACTCCATCCAGAATTTTTTGGTAACAATGTTGATGGAGCTGTGCATGTGTCATGTCAACTTTATATTTTCTCTCTGAACGCAGTAACTGCTCAGAGGTGTAAATCTTCCATGTGAGTTCGTATATTATTCACGAATCACTTGAAAGTGGATATAAATTATGAATGAATGTTTACGGTTATAAGCCTTTTAATCCAGTTTTCAATCGATTTTTTTTATGTATCTTCAAAATTATGATACTTATTAAATTAAATTAATTTTTTACATGTATATTTAAGATTATGATTATTAATTAAATTCATCTAATTATCCCTCTCAAAGTTATCTATCACTTCCTGTGGTGAGAAGAAAAGGGAGGGTGGCAGTACAAACTTTCTTAAAAGGAGGTATGAATGTTAGATTTACGTAATGCTTAACATTAATTCGGAGATTAACATAAAAATTTCGGAAATAGTACATAAAAATGAAAAAAATAATATATAAAAATTTTATGTTATGCAGTATCGACTTTCGATAATACGAAACTGCGGCCTGATCATCCCAGTCCTTTTAAGGACATTGGCAAGGTTCCTGGTTATTGTATAGAATTTTTCAAGAACTTTTGAGTAGGTTTAAATGTACTAAATAGGCTATATTCTGGATCGTTTTACCTACCAATCCAGCATTCCTTTTTAGATTTTGTCAAATTAGTGTTTTTACAATTCTTAATGCATTTCCTATGTAAAATGTTGATAAAAGGGACCTACATAATTTTTCACCATAATATTTCTTCAAAACATATTTATTTCATACAGTTTTTGTATTATATACGTTATTGTAACTTCATTTCCTATGAGTTCTAGATATTTTGGTTGAAAATGTATATATAGAAACAAGACATGGATATACCGGCACCGATCATCATTTTTGAGTTGCGTCCCTTAACAGCTAAAATTGGTCAAGAGACTGGTTGATTGTTTTTATCATGTAATTGACTGAGTTGATTGAAACACATTGTCATAAAATATTGGCATAGATTTATTTTTAACTTTTATTCGTAATTACTAAATGCTGATTCCTTCACACGACCTAAGAACTGTTCTCAGTCGGCATGGTCGACCTACCTGTCAGCATATGTCACATCTTTGCCCTTCCCAGCATACTGAGCATAAATGACGACCTGTTTGCTCTTTGTCCCTGAATACAATGCACAACAAAGCCATTACTACTTTTCTTTCTTGCTGTATAGATGATTCTACCCGTTGAAGGAAGTACACGTGCTTTTGTTTACCTCTATGACATACGCTTTATTGGTTTTCACCGCTTAGAGAATTCTACACGGGAGATCACTCTCAATCACTATTTTACAAGTGAAAAAACCCATGTATTAAATCTTTTTTCTCCGGAAAGCTTTGACTTGCCAATGTCCTTAACAGCAGGTAATTTGTCGATCAGTTGGGTAATTATCCATTTTTCCTTGATATATGAATTGCGGGATATACGTGTGCCAGATAGCGTAGAAACCAACTGAATATTTTCCTATAATTTAATTGTAATTGTTCAAGCATTTCATTTCATTTTCCATGTTAATCATATAAAATAACATCTTCATAACAAGAGGCCCTTGAACCACAACGCTTACCAGAGTCACTATGGCCCTGCAGGCCCTTGTTTCTCTTCCTTACCGTTAAATTAACCACGTCCTTTGACAATAATGACAATCAAATTAATATTCAGCCCAAAACAAATGCAAACTTTAGACAATTTAATAAAGAAGAATGGTTAAAATGCTACTTTTGTAATTTTTTATTTAAATTAATTATTTAAAACTTATGCAGGCCAATTCAGATTTATCATCGGTTTTCACATACATAATTTTTTAACCTATAATAATATTTGCGAAATATATTGGTTTATTCTTTTTCTCAGATCTGTCCTTCTAGACATGCCGTTTGCTTCTTTTTAAATTTCTATTTAGATGAAGGGACGTTGTTCAAATATTGGATCTCCATCTGGAGTTCTAAGCCACTGTCGGCCATTGTTCTCTGGATGGTCCTCATACACCCAGCCGGTCACTGTAAGAGTTAACAAAATGAAGATTAATGAATTTGTCCATAAAGAAAATATTTCAAAAGGTCGAACTAAGCCAAACTTTGAAAATAATTATGTACATAGTTTTATAAACTACAAAAATACGAGTACGATGACAGAAGGATTAATTTTCAAATTTTCATTTTATGCAGAACTAATTTCTTTTATATTGAGTTCAGTTGTTGCCTTTGTAGTATTATTGTACATGTGCATTTTGAGGTCATTCATTTTATCTTTCTAACAACTAGAGAGTACATCATTGTTTCAAGTTCATTTTTTTTATAAATAGCTTATATATATATATATATATATATATATATATATATATATATATATATATATATATATATATATATATATATATATATATATATATATATATATATATATATATATATAGTGTATTAAGCACATATTTGTTGTTGAGTTCACATCTAATTAAACACTTTTGTATATGAGATTCAAAAAGCTTAATGTAAAAAAAAAAATGTCACAAATTCTCAGTTTTGTTGAAATACTCCTAAATAATTATACCTATACTGGATTCCTAAACTTAATGAAAATGCAAACAAATAAAGAGAAATGTCAAGCAAATGCTCTACAACGCCCTAACTTTACGCCTCACAAAAGTATTAACTGCTATAAAGGAGAAACTTCAGACGTACTGTACATGTTTTATACCGCGTGGAGTAGTGGGTAGAGCGTTTACTCTAGAATCGCGGGATTAGGAGCTGATCCTCACGTCAAGGGTTCAAATAACACTGCGGGATGTGGAGACCGGTCCTTCGGATGAGACCATATAAACCGCAGTAGGTACTGGCACGAAAAAATCCCTTACTGCCTTTTATTTGTTTTGTTTGTTTGTTTGTTTGTTTGTTTGTTTGTTTTTCTTTTTTTTTGTTTAACTCATATTGAAACGCCATCACTTGCAGATTTAGACCTGTACTCGGCACTTATAGTCTTTGAGCAGTCAGGGATTTTTTTTTCTTTCCAGCACCTATACTGCGACACGGGACCTCGGTTTATGCGGTCTAATCCAAAGGACCGCTCTCCACGTCCTGCAGTAGGATTCGAACTCTTGACGTACAGATCAACTCCTTACTCCGCAATTCTTGAGTAAACGCTCTAAACACTGCACCACGCGGGCGACCTCAAAAGCTGTAAGTGTCGAGTACAGGTCTAAATTTGCAGCCCTCAACCGGCAAGTGGCGGCGTCTCAATATGAGTGAAAAATTCTCGAAGGAAACAAAAAACCAAACAAACATACCACAGCATATTCTAGAAGTGGTGTGAATCAAATGTGGATTCTCAAGAACTCCAAAGAACTTTCAGAAAATTTAAATCACAAAAATTTTCAAAAGTCAGTAACATCAAAACGTACGGATTTCTACACTTTATACAACCATTTCTCACGATAAATCAAACAAAAGGCTTTTCGATAGCATAGACAACTGCTTCTTCAATAAAAATGGAACTCGGAAATTTTCATATCTTGTGATTGGTCATCAACAAAATAACTTAAAGTTTGTTATTAATCACTCTGATTCTACACACAGCTACTCTGAAGTTAGTATTAAAATGCTGCTAGAGTTCCTCATTGACAACATCAAAGTAGTCTTTAGAGATCAGCAAACTATATATTACGATGGGCACTAATTGTGTTCCTTTATTAGCTGACCTATTGTTGTATTCCTATGAAGCAGAACTAATTCAAAACATTCTGAACTAGTGCTAATTGTAACGGGAACCGTTACAGATGTTCCCCAAACGGCTCCCCAATCCCTTATGATGCCCCATTCCCTACAAGCTTCAATAAATTAGACAATACTTTTGTAATATAGATGGACACTTTATTTTTAAGGGTATTTCATTGGAAAACTACTCCGATATAGCCATATGGGTATTAGCCAATCAAATTTCAGCGCATGTGCTTGCAGATGTTTTCTACATTTTTCACATTAATTTTCTTATAGTGTCTCACAATCCATGCATTTGTGTTAAATATTAAAGAATCTCATTGAAAAATAAGAGAGATGTAACCCTTTAAGTATTAGCCTATCAGAATTCAGCATACGCGCATGCATGGCCTTGCATTCAATTTTGATAGTATCATAATGTAGGAGCTCCATGTGCCTATCTATGTCGTAAATTTCATCCTGTTTTGTTGAAAACCAAGGGAGTTATAGACATTTAAAGTTTCAACCAATCAGATTGCACCACACCTGCATGCGCGTGTTTTCAAGAAATTTCCTATATAACATGTTGTAGCACCTTATAATATCTACTTATATTCTAAATTTCAAAGCATTTTGTCAAAAGACAAGGAAATTATTGAGATTTTTGTATCAGCCAATCAGAGAAGAGCGCACGTGCATGCGCGTGAGTTCACGCTAATTTGACCATGTCATCTTGTCTAGAATTCTAATATATCATTATATTTTGAGTTTCAAAACAATTCATCAAGAAATATAAAAGTTACGGCTTCATCAAGTATATCAGTCATTTCACTCATTGCACGCGCGCGCACGTGCATGCATGTGCGCGCAAAATGACCTTCGTTCCGAACACCTACACAACATGCCTATTAACCCTAAAAAGGTTTCATGTCAATCGGATGAGTGGTTCTATGAGAACACTCCCGGACAAAAAAGTACCGGAGAAGAAAGTAGAAAAAAAGAATAATAATAATAATAATAATAATAATAAGAAGAAGAAGAAGAAGAAACAGAGTAAAAACAATATGTTCCCAAACTTCGTTTGGGGAACATAATAAGAAGAAGAAAACACGTGGTGTGGCCTTCAACTTGACATTTAAATACATCGATTTATCAATTAGCAATAGTTTCTTCCATTCATATGTCGACTCATATATCCCAGAGAACTCCAAATAAAAGACACAACAGAGTCTGCCACATTTGTTTCATATTTGGATGTTTTACTGACTATAGACGATAAGGGCCAATTATCAATTAAATTTGATGACAAAGGAAATGACTTCATCTTTCTCTATTAATGTAATAATATTCCGCTGTGGTGTTTATGTCTCCCATCTTATTCGATAGTCAAGAGCCTGCTTCGAGTACGATCAATTTTTAAACCGAGGCAGACAACTGACAGATAAGTCAACAACCTCTATTGAAGCCAGCATTTCGTAAATTGTATGGTCGTTAAAATGACCTTGTTAGCAAATATAACCTGTCATTGGGTCGTATTTTGACTGACATATCTCATTGTCAGGCCTTTATTTTTATACTAAATTTCACTACGGATTACTCCTCTAACTGATCAAGATACAGGGCTTACTGCGGGTGTGATCGGTCGATAGGGGATGATTTCTCCTTCTTGGCACTTGATCCCACCTCGGGAATTCCTGGGGGTCCATGTTTTAGGCCCCGTTTGCAGATTTGCATTGTAAGTAGAATCGATCACTGTTTGTTGCTTAATAAAGTAATCCTTTGAAGAGTCCAGTGAAATGGATATGAGAAATATTACACTCCCAGCCTCAGTCATGCGCATAACGGGGCATAAAAACAATTTATTGATTATAATTGTGTATGTGAATGAAATACGTATTATTCATTCGTTTGAGACGTGGAATCATTAAATCCGCTGGCTGAAAAACTTTTAAATTTAATTTCTATATACGAACGTGGTATGCACGTGATTTCTTTATAAGCTTACCATCAAAGAGTTTTTATTTTCCTATATAAACTCATGTTTGTCAAACTCAAAAGTACATATTTCAATTATACATCATTTTAAACTTCTATACCTAGTGTGTTCATGATTTTTTTCTGTGCAGGGAATTCCAGTGATTTGGAGGGTATTTATTTGTTGTTGCAAAATCCGTGAATAGATTTACTGTATACAAGTCTAGCTATAGGTCGACGTGTACACTATCGTGGTTGCAGTTTGTCTGTTAGATTTACTCTCGATGCCTTTGTAAGAAACTTAATTCATGCACCTGCCATACTACAAAATGCACACAACACTAAAAATGACAACATTTAATGTGTACATTTATGTTACCTGTATCAATGCCCCTATTTCCAGGTGTTCTCGTTGATGCTTTTCCGTCCAAGCCATCAGCATCTGATCGTCCGTCACTATTTCCTGAGGGAATACCTCTCCCTTGTTCTTCACCTTAGCAAAAGAGTAAAAAATAAAGTCCAATGTCAAAATGTTCTACTATAACAACGAGCTAAATATATATAAAAGCATTAAAGTACAATGCAATCTTTATAATTTATCTGAAAAAAGAAAAATATGTTTTTGATGACAACGTAAACGTTCATAGTACAATTCTGAATACTGTACAATAATGTGCTATCTTTATAAATACCCTTGTTCCCAAATGCCTTTTCCTTGGAAGAATCTAATCCATTTTCTGGATATTGATCGTCCCCATATCTCCCAGAGTTACCACCCTTCACATATCCTTCACCTGCAATCAAAGAATGTACCTTAGGAACTAATCCAAAATAAGATCTTTGTTTTTGAGCAATGAAATATATTTTAAACACTGCAAATGTTTAATTTCTTTACCTGAAAATCCCATAAGTCCTTGTGACATTCTGACTTCTGTTGGAGACACGAGTCCTTCCCTCCTCCCATCTATGTCTATTTTTGTCATAGGATCAGATTCATTATCTCCTCCGGATCCAGACCCAGTGGGCGATTCTTTCCCTTTAGCAGATCTAGATCCAGGAGATCCGGGTCCTGAATATACCATGGACGGATTCCCTACCATGGTCACGTGACAAACGGAGTCGTCTGTGTCCGAGACAAAGGGCCTTGTGTCTGAGGAATTCTGACAACCAGAAGTCATGTCTCCTTTTGTTTGTACGTTGATGAGCTTTGGTTTAGATTTGGAAGTATTGCTGAAATATGTTTATTTTCTTTAAATAGGTGTCATTTAAGTTAATTCAATATTTCATTCTTGCTTTAAAGAACTTTTCTTTTTGAAACTTTAGAAAAGACTTTCAATGAAGTTTATCTTTTATTGAAGAGACGCTCAAATACACCATCCTAACTTGGAACCTTTCATAAAGACAAACCCAACTATAACAACAATGCTTACTCCTTATTTTGTTTATTTTTTCTCCTCCACAGTAGATAGATGATTAGAGCCGCCAACAAAGCTAGAGCAAGGAGGGAGAATATGATAGCCAGAGCAATAATCAGCCCAGTTTTATCCCCATTGCTTGAGGAACGAGAGGTTCCTCCGGGGTAAACGACGTTTTGTCCAAACGGCTTGACATCAGTAACCAAAAACTCTCTCCAAGGTTCATCTTAAAATAAGAAAAATTCATAAAAAAGATGCAAAAATATATGGTAAATGCGATGTATTTTTCTCACTTTCTGATTTAAATTTCAAGACTTTTATTGCCTTGTAACATTATATATCAATTCTTTGATACTCGTAAATGTATACATAAAGAAGCATTTTTATTAATTTATTAATTATAAATAAAATGGCTCTTTTAAAACGTTTCAACGGTTTTAATACCCGTTCCATTGATGGTGGGGACTTTGTCTTTGTTGAGCTCCAACGAATCTAGGAATTCTCCATTAGTCATGAATGGTTTGTCCATAAAAAGGTTGCCTTCCCAATTTGTCAAGTCGTTCTTCACAGCATACACATAAACTACCACGGAGCTAATATAAGATAGAAATTAGTTATTAATAACATTATTCATACCTTAAACTTATGAAACTATAACGACCACTAAATGGCTTGTTATAATTCATATCAAAGTTCGTGAATAGTCGCCATTTATTAAAAACCGCTCAAGGTACATAAATAAATGTTTGCACATTTATTCAATATTATCTTTTTACAGAATAAACGTAAGATGTACTGTTCATCTTTAAAATAAAATTATAATGTTTTCGTAAGTAGTGGCATGACCGGTGCAACCTCGAAATAAGACGTATTTTACCGTGAGTCTAACCAAGTGCGTCTATTTGCCTTCCAGTTTTTATTTTCATTCACTCATGTGATGTGACAATTATTCCGTGAAATAAAAAATCTTTATTACTTCATTTTGTCAGTTCTACGAGATCTTATCTTAAATTCAATGGAGAGTGCTAACAAAAAATGAATAAACAAATAAATAAAAATGACGCCAGAAGGGGGAGGGCTGTTGTCTTTTGCCACAGTTTATAATTTCACCTTGGAAAAACTCGCATAGGCTTATAATTAGGAAATGTTTGAAAAGAGAGAGAGCGAAAAAAATGACCAGATGGCCTCTTTATCAATGGCAAGAGAAGTTTCAGAGAGCGATAAAGAGAGGAAGAAAGAGAGCAGATGCATTTAATGCCGATTTGCGGTCCGGTGTCAAAAGTTACTAGTAGTCACGTCTGAAAGTAACGTTGCTCGCGTGTGGTAGAAATTACCTCTGTCAAGCGGATTATACTGCCAAACTCAAGTGAGGATCTTAGATCCATTTTCAATCAGTCCACGAACGTTTTGATAACCCCTGGTACACTAATTGATGCAAACAGTATCGCTGCTGTGGACAACTATATTTTTGCCTAAATTTTTGTGTGAAACAAATTACCCTTACGTTCTTCATACTAACTTTAGTGCAAGTATTAGAATATTTTAGAACAATTCTGCACTTCACTGAAATATCTATGTCCATGTAACGTTATTGACAAAACCAACGTTTGTTTGATTATTTTAGTGCAGATTTGCAAATATCGATTTTCCAAATCTGCTTTAGTTGCTATCGAATTCAAAGTTACTTACGTTGATTTGTCTTCTATACACCATCGTCGAACATATGCCGTAGCATAAAACTCTCCAATCGTTTTTTTCACAAGTGACAGAAATTCTGATTCCTTTCTTAAGTACGTAGACAATCCCATTGATAATGAAAACGAAATTATCGTTTCACTTGCATTAAACGAATCTATTCTGATTTTGGCGCTCAAAGATGACGTCAGTTTTGGTGTGCCAAGATCATTCGCACGCACCAAGATGACATTCTGCGATTCATTTACATTCAGGTTTGTACGTATTTGCCCTAGAATAAAAGCAAATATCAGCTTTATTTATTTTAAGATTTAACATAATTAATTTATGAGATTCCATTTTTCAAACAGAAAAAGAACTAAGAACTTTTTGCAATTGAAATTTACTTTGACCACTAACACGTTTAAAACACTCTTGATTCTTTTTATTTCGGAATGTATGTTTATTGAGATATGAATTCCCATTCCTCTTTTTGAGTCGTACTAGGCTAAGGCCAGAATAGTTGTTTATTATTTAACAAAAATCTACCTGATTTCCTATCAACAAGAAATTGGTTTTCTCCGTTAACAGGATCCATTTCATAAACAACTTCTGCATTTTCCTCCTGATCTATATCCAGTGCAGTAACGGTTGTGATAATATGGTTACACGCATGCTCATATGACACCTCTGCATTATAAAAAGATGGCGCGAATACCGGTCTATTATCGTTAATATCTTCAATGAAGACTGTGACCGTTGTGTTGGAAGATAGAAGGGGTGTGCCAGCATCAGAAGCCTTCACCGTCATCGATATGTTGGCATACAACTCTCGGTCAAGTTCTTTAATGAGTATAACATTTCCAGTTGTGGTATCTACCGAAAAATATTGTAACGCTATCGCACCATCCAGTGGTAATGTATCAAGGCTATAAGAAATTATTGAATTGAACCCAATATCAAGATCGTACGCCGTTGTCGTTAAAATTATGCTTCCTACAGTGAAATTTTCAGACACTTCTGTTGAGTACAATCTCCTCGTAAATATCGGCAAGTTATCGTTTTCATCGTTTACAGTAATGTTCACCATTGCTTCAGACGATAAAAATCCGCTATCTTCAACAATCAATATGATGGAGTAAAAGTCCTCTATTTCTCGGTCTATGACATCAAAGCTTTTCATTTCTCCTGTTGTTGTGTTAATCATAAACTTACCCGCATGACCTTCCATATACGTTTTTATTCTGTAAGTTACTAATGCATTGATACCTCTGTCCCCATCTATCGCATCCACTTTTCCTACAAGCGTTCCAATAGGTGAGTTTTCATTTATGTTTAGAACGTACATATTCTTGTTGAATTTGGGAATTATATCGTTGACGTCACTCAGTGTTACTGTTGCGGTGATTGACGTGGACATCTGTGGGGAGCCCAAATCCGAAACCTTAATCACCAATTCATACACAGGCTGAGATTCCCGATCTAGATCCGTTGCAACCTGGATGAATCCACGAGTCTGCTCGATTTTGAAATGAAAATCTGAGTTTCCTGACACTATGGAGTACAAGAAGCGTCCATTGTCTCCTGTGTCGGGGTCGGTAGCTGACAAAGTAAACACTAAAGAATGAACAGGTTCGTTTTCTGGAATGGTTCTGTCATACGTTCCTTGGATTATCGGGGCATTATCATTAATGTCCGTCAACGTTATTGTCAGAGTAACAAAACCTGTTCTGGCAGGAAATCCTTTGTCAACCGCTTCAATAATCATCTCAAAACTGCATTTAAAAATAAGTAGTGTAAGTATGGTAGTGTTATTATTTTGCTTGATTAAAATTAAATTTTATTTAATTTATTTAATAAAATTTCAAGTTAAATCTTATAAAAAGTAAGAAGAGAACTGATTTTTTTTTTTTATGTATTTGCATTTAGTTATAAATTCATTTACCTTTCTTGCATTTCTCTATCGACTTGTCCGTTGACAGTCACCTCCCCTGTCAAATAGTGAACGCTAAATGGTACATTTGATGAAGAACTAAACTCAAATAAATTATTATCACCGAGGTCCGAGTCGATGTCTTTTGCAGTTACTCGTGTAACAACATCTCCAAAACTTGCATTTTCTGCAAGAAATTTGGTCAATGTGGCCGTTGGAAATTCTGGTGCATTATCGTTGACGTCTACAATGCTGATATTCACGGTACATTTGTCAGAAAGGACAGGAGTCCCAAAATCTATCACTTCGATAACCAGGAGGACTGCTTTGGTGAATTCATAGTCAGTAGATACCGCAACACTTATGGTGCCATCATCAGGATCAATCAGAAAATGCGAATTAATGTTGCCCGAAATGATGGAGTAACGGAACAAGGCGTTGTTGCCGGATACATCTGGGTCTCTAGCCGTTACCTTACCGACAACTTTTCCTATATCTGAGTTTTCAGTGTTTGTAAAGCTGAAATAAGAAATGAATAACATTTTAAGATACCAGTAACATATCACTTATATCATGTATATAAACATCAAATTCTTTCATGCATTTATTGTCATTGAAACAACAATTATTAGAATAATAATTGTATTTATGTATTTAATGCGGTAATTTATGTAGAGCTTTTTAGTAGGATTTTATGTTTGTAAATTGTGAAGATTCTTAGATCCACGCCCTGGCTGATGTATCAATAGCTTTTAACCAATGATGGTGTAAGGTCACGTGGTCAGCTCAGCGAGTCATTCAGTTATTTTGATACTCGCACGCTGACCACCGCTTACACGAGGCACGTCTATTTTGAAGACCCACCTCCACCCCAGCATTCCTACCCCTTAATATGGTTAATAAGGTGTCATGTAAAATTATATTTAAGCCTATTTTGTTTTAATGTGCCATCTTTTTGCTAACTTGGCTTATTCTGTTTTTGATGTGCCATCTTTTTGCTAACTTTTTCTTATGATGTTTTGGCCTTTTTTGTTTTGATGTGCTATCTTTTTGCTAACTTTTTCTTATGATGTTGTGATTGTCTTGTTTTACAGGTACTTTTTTCTAGTAATTTTTGGGGGATCAGACATTATCATATTTTACGTAACTGATAACCAAAACTTGTGAATCTGATCCCCCTCTTGTGTGTTAAATTGTTTATGTTTATACCGTCATTTTAATAAATGGCATTATTCATCTCTATGAAAGTGTTTTATTTGACTTGTACAAAATTAGCAAAAACTAGCTGCGTTGAGCTTGCCTATAAGCATTAGAAGGCATAAATGTAATTTTGAAGTTTGAAGTATTTTCAATATCCTCAAGCATCTAATTATAATAGAATGTAGAAATGCATATCCACATGGCAAGAACAAAGTCGCTGAGGAAAGATAAATGGCTGAATCAAATGAATTCTGGTAACTGTGATATTTAAAACACTATATGCATATACCTGTATTTTTCTTGTTCGAAGGCGGGGGCTTCGTTGACGTCATTTACAGTTATGGACACAGTTGCTGTGGACTCTTTCTGTCCGTCAGACGCACGTACAAGTAATTCATACGATGACACAATTTCAGCGTCCAATGTCCGACTGAGAATTATTTGTCCGCTCACTGATCCTAGGTTAAATTTTGTCTGTGGTGTCACGAAGCTGTAGGACACTGCGTCCCTGTCACCATCAGTGGCGGAAACTGTTGTAATGTTAGCCCCCGGTAGGGAGGTTTCATCAAGAGTTTCATAGTATACATCTAATAAAAATAAAACAAAGTAGAGATTGAAATAAATTCATTGCATGCAGGTATCCCTCTCTCTCTCTCTCTCTGTCTCTCTCTCTCTCTCATTTGATTTAAATCAAAATGCAATTAAAGAACATAATGTGAAAAAATATTTTTCCATAATATGGAAATATTAACTTGTGCTTGCTGGCGACATTGCGATTATCCATACCTGAGTTAGTGAATACTGGAGTGTGCTCGTTTACATTAGTGACGTCAATCATGAAAGTTATTATCACTGGGTTTGAACCGCCGTCTATCACAGAAATCTGAAGTTCGTAAAAGGATTGTGTCTCGAAGTCCAAAGGTTCTTCAAGATAAAAAAGTACGTAAACA
Source organism: Saccostrea echinata (assembly GCF_033153115.1). Classification (NCBI taxonomy): domain Eukaryota; kingdom Metazoa; phylum Mollusca; class Bivalvia; order Ostreida; family Ostreidae; genus Saccostrea; species Saccostrea echinata. The sequence goes on from NW_026889764.1 coordinate 11,781,496, forward strand.
GGTAACCGATTGATGGAATTGTTCATCTTAATTGCATAGTTTGAAAAAAGTTGGTGCATTCTATTAAACTGATAATTACAACATATTTTTATATCGCTTTTTTCTTCACTTTTATACCCGATTTGGGACCATTTTTACCATCAAATCCAATCATTTGCTATTTAATAATTTTAAATTTAATTCCTTTAAGCCTGTTTATGCATTAACTGAAAATCCAAAGAAAATATCTGAAAAGATTTTGAAAGAAAATAGACCAAGTTAAATACTAAGCTTCATCCAGAGAGTCGTTGAAAATTTACATGTAATGCAAAAAGGGAAATAATTCTTATTTAGATTACAAACTGTATCACTTAATTGTAATAACTCTGGTAGACGACTACTTACCTTTGAGAATGACTGTCTTTGAATTTGTGAGTGTGAATACAGATCCTGGAGGATTCTGTACCATAACAAAGGTCAGGGTATCCCCGTCAGCATCTGTACACTGCACGTCAGTAGAAATAACGGTACTCACGGCTGTCAGAATAATAAAATTCAAAACAAACTTTAATATTGAGAAGTAAAATTTGTTGATATTTGATTTGTTGATTGTTTCTACAATAATTCTATCTCTAACAATTTTAATTACTTTCAAAATTATTTGATGTTTAATTGCTGAAGTCGCTTAGAATTTACCAAATTAAAGAACATTTTCTAGGGGATAAATACTGCAAATTCAAAATACTGTTTTACAGTATTTACCAAATGAATTTACCAAATGAACAGTTTCAGAGAATAATTACTAGTACTGCAAAGTCAAAACTTCCATCTATAAATTCTAATTCGAAAACGAAAAACATTGTTTATCAATATCTTTTCAAGTTTCATTCCTAAAACCATTTTTTATTCGTCAAGTTTACTAACCCGTATCTTCAGGTAAATTGTACGCCCCTGAATAAGTTGTCCAGGTAGGTGCGTTAGTTAACTAACCTATATCTTCCAGTACATTGTTCGCCTCTGTATAAGTTGTCCAGGTAGGTGCGTTAGTTAACTAACCTATATCTTCCAGTACATTATACGCCTCTGTATAAGTTGTACAGGTAGGTGCGTTAGTTTACTAACCTGTATCCTCCGGTACATTGTACGCCTCTGAATAAGTTGTACAGGTAGGTGCGTTAGTTTACTTACCTGTGTTCTCCGGAACATTGTATGCTTCTGAATAAGTTGTACAGGTAGGTGCATTAGTTTACTTACCTGTATCCTCCGGTACATTGTACGCCTCTGAATAAGTTGTACAGGTAGGTGTGTTAGTTTACTAACCTGTATCCTCCGGTACAATGTACGCCTCTGAATAAGTTGTACAGGTAGGTGCGTTAGTTTACTAACCTGTATCCTCCGGTACATTGTACGCCTCTGAATATGTTGTCAAGGTAGGTGCATTAGTTTACTAACCTGTATTCTCCGGTAAATTGTACATTTGTACGCCTCTGAATAAGTTGTACAGGTTGGTGCGTTAGTTTACTTACCAGTGTCCTCCGGTACATTGTACGCCTCTGAATAAGTTGTACAGGTAGGTGCGTTAGTTTACTAACCTGTATCCTCCGGTACCTTGTACGCCTCTGAATAAGTTGTACAGGTTGGTGCGTTAGTTTACTAACCTGTATCCTCCGGTACATTGTACGCCTCTGAATAAGTTGTACAGGTAGGTGTGTTAGTTTACTAACCTGTATCCTCCGGTACAATGTACGCCTCTGAATAAGTTGTACAGGTAGGTGCGTTAGTTTACTTACCTGTGTCCTCCAGTACATTGTACGCCTCTGAATAAGTTGTACAGGTAGGTGCGTTAGTTTACTTACCTGTGTTCTCCGGAACATTGTATGCTTCTGAATAAGTTGTACAGGTAGGTGCATTAGTTTACTTACCTGTATCCTCCGGTACATTGTACGTCTCTGAATAAGATGTACAGGTAGGTGCGTTAGTTTACTTACCTGTGTCCTCCGGAACATTGTATGCCTCTGAATAAGTTGTACAGGTAGGTGCGTTAGTTTACTTACCTTGGTCCTCCGGTACATTGTACGCCTCTGAATTAGTTGTACAGGTAGGTGCGTTAGTTTACTTACCTTGGTCCTCCGGTACCTTGTACGCCTCTGAATAAGTTGTACAGGTTCGTGCGTTAGTTTACTAACCTGTATCCTCCGGTACATTGTACGCCTCTGAATAAGTTGTACAGGTAGGTGCGTTAGTTTACTTACCTGTGTTCTTCGAAACATTGTATGCTTCTGAATAAGTTGTACAGGTAGGTGCATTAGTTTACTTACCTGTATCCTCCGGTACATTGTACGTCTCTGAATAAGATGTACAGGTAGGTGCGTTAGTTTACTTACCTGTGTCCTCCGGTACATTGTACGCCTCTGAATAAGTTGTCCAGGTAGGTGTGTTAGTTTACTTACCTTGGTCCTCCGGTACATTGTACGCCTCTGAATAAGTTGTACAGGTTGGTGCGTTGTCATTTTCGTTAAGAACACTCACTGTTACCGTTCCCGTGCCCTGAAGAATTTAGAAACAATTCATTTGAATGTTTCATGAATAAAAACCAGAAAAATTTTCTTGTCAATGTCTTCAGTTACTGCTTTAAAACATTATATATAATATACGGCCTTAGATGTTTTGGCAACTAGATTTACACCAAGTTAATACTTCTGTTACTAGATATACCTGTAAGTACTTCAGCTCGACCAATTAATATAGTTTATAAATTTATTTTTCTGTAAACGTAGACTACATAAATTAACGCATTTAAAATTAATCACAACTTTCCTCATCAACTAAATAGCGTTGTCATAAATTAATGCATTTGGAGCAAAGCTTCTGTATGGATATGTATCGTATATCAGTGTATAATAGAATTTGCAGACAAGAACACGAAAAGAGTTCATTTTGATAACCATTAAATCAAGAACGTTTACAGTAACTGATGAGCAAACCTTCAGTCCGCCACCGTCTCTTGCCACTACATGTAACACATAGTTCGTGACTGCTTCGTAATCAAGCGGCTTTGCTAGCTTTATTCTTCCTGTGGTCTCCTCGATCAAAAAATTGTCCTCCCCGCCGTTTGTTACTAGAAATACGTCTACATTTATCCAAAGTAGTGTCTTTACATGAATGTATTCAGAAGTATTCTCAAAAAATTTCAAGTTACAAAGTGAACGTATTTTGAAAGAAAATGTTGATTTACAAGAAACTTTTTTGTGTGAAAAAGAAAAAAAAAACAAAAAAACATGCCATACCAGATTCTATTTCATACGACACAACGCCGTATGGTTCCTTGTCAGGATCAAAAGCTTTGTACAATATAATTTCTGCTCCTACAATCTCACTCTCGCGCACGTTCACTGTAGGTTGACTTTGGAACTCGGGAGCTTTAGTGTTGTTCTTTGTGACGTACAAACGTAACCAGACTTCGGTTGACCTTGACCCGTCCGAAACCTTAATGGACAAGAGGTAATTTAGGTTCCTCTGGCTGGCATCAAGATCTGTGGAGTGAAGTTTAACTTCAATCAATATAAATACTGTAAACCAACTTTTATTCGCGAGTGAAAAATATTTGCGAGCTTCACGACCTACATTAACTCGCGAATATTAATCGCCACGAGCATTTATTTTGCTTTGTATTTGTATAGAATGTTTCCTGAGTCGTGGAAATTAATCGTTTAAACTGACGAATCGCGAATAAAAGATGACGCAAATAATAGTTGGTTTACAGTAACTAATTGCCCTTATAAAACAGTCTTATCTGCACGCAGGTGTTTGCTTCTAAATGTTCTCTCCTTCGTACTTGGTTGACAAGCGAAGAAGCCACAATAGTTATTTTATATTTTGCATAAAAATACAAGTAGAAATTGAGCACAAAGTGCACCCATTAGCTTCAATAAAATTGGCTCCCATCATCCACGCAAACACTTGACTCTGCACTTGTGTACTTTTTCGGCGGTGTGATACAAAGTAAATTGATAGGAATTGGTTTTATAAAGAAGAATTTCTTTTCTTCCTTTAGCTGCAAATCTGCCTCATTGGGATTTTATTTGCATTATGCATATATGCATATTAAAATATGAAGGTGAGCATATCACCTAAGTTTTTATCGAGTTTGTAGGACACAATAGATGATTCAGAGAAAACTCTTTTACAGTCTCCATCCTTTGTAAGGATATGCCAATATTTTGTCAGTTTTCTTTTTCAATGTCGTATACAGAGGTTGTATTTTGTGACAAAAAAGCACATTTAAGGTCTTTAATATTACCCAGTGACAATCAAAATGAACTTAGTGAAGATTTTGACACACCTATAAAACACTGGCAACAAGAGAGTCTGAAAGAGAATTCATGCAAATATAATAATATGACTTGGCCATCTGTGATAGGCATCCCAAAATCGCTAGACAGTTAAACAGGCAACATTGTAATAAACCAACCCTATTAGGGCAGAGAAAATAAATTAATAAGCTACTGATATGTCAGTGGACTGTAGAAAAATAATGTGCCTAAGGTATAATTGTCTAGTTTAAGAGTTTATGGTGTATGATATACCTTCAAATAAATCAATAATCTGATATGTCAAGTCAGAAAAATGCAAGTACCTAAGATCTAAGATCTAATTGTCTACTATAGGGATTTATGAAGGTACAATCACAGGACGAACCTACACCATTCAGTCAACTGAATTGTTACTGAAAGGCTTGGAAAGGTCATTGAATGTCAGACCTCTGCCATTCAATCACCTTTCAGTAAACTTTTAGTCACCTTTTAGTTGACTGAAAGGCAGAGATACATCCTGTGAATATACCTTCATATATATTTAATTTTCATTGGAGTAATGATAATTTATCCATATGGTGAATTAATTGTCATGTGCTCCAATGTCATACATCATATATACCTAAATTTCAGAAATAATTCCGGTGCCAATATTGACTCAAATACCATACCTTAACTGTCAATAGAAATACAATTATAAATTCACGTACATAGCTTGTATAAGCTAATTCTAAAAGGATTAATCAATAAATGTAACCATTCTAGTTAAACATGAATAAATATATTACACAGAATCCTTAACTTTCCTTGTCCTCATAGAAATAATATATCTTTTAAATTATTCTTTTATCCTTGCTGTATTTAATTTTCCTACAAAAGCTACCTGTACTGTCCTTCTTCCTTTAAAAAATATAATATATACGTGTGGTGATAAACAATATCTGCATTCTGACCTTTTCGAAGCTCAATTTTTGGTGGAGTTTTAATGGCAAATTCACCCGAGATGTCTCCACTTTCTATCGTGTAAGTTAAAGGGTCTCCATCTGCGTCAGAGCAGGTTAATGTGTATATCTGAAATCAATTATGAAAATAAGATACATTAAAGTGGTACAGGATATTCTGCAAGTTCAAATATAATAATTATAGATAATATTTTTATTATTTTACGCAACCCGAAGAGCTCAATTCTGCAAAAAAGTTCAATATTTTCTCTTCTAGACATTCATTTATCATATCATCTGGTTATCAAATGCCAAAAACTAACCAGTGACTATATTTCATACAATGAATGAATATTGATGACCAGGTTTCTTTCTGTTGAATTCTCTTTCTACTGTAATTTGTCTTTAAACCCCCTTTATCAGACATTTACCTCATACGATAGTAATATTTCTCTTTCGAATAAGGAACATAGTTTTAAAGCTTATTTCCTCCATTTCCCATTTGGTCTAAAGTTTTAATTTTTGTAATATTTAGAAAATAATAGTAAAATTGATGAAAAGAAACAATAAATAATCAATTGAAATTTCAGTGCCCAGTATGTTATTTTACCAACATTAAATGCACAGCTCATGTTAGAGAAACTTCTGCTCTTTTCATATATAATAAAACATAACTCTCTCTCTCTCTCTCTGACTTTATGAAGATACCGTGGCTCCTTCTGTAGCCAGGGTGTCATCCATAGTCACGTGATAAACTTGCGGCGTGCATTGTGGGTCGTTATCATTTACAGGGGTAACTATAATAACGACATTTGCAATAACTGATCTTGTTCCATCAGACAGGCGGACATCCAGCGTATAGTTTTTCTTCGTCTCGTAGTCTAATGAATTGTTTGTGAATATTCGTCCATATGCAGGATTAATATCGAATTTATTGTCATCGTTACCTCCTGTCAAAATATACAAAATATATCCAAACATACAAAGTATATCAAATATCCAAAATATGTCAACATTTACAAAACGTTTTGAAGAATAACATATTGTTCTATGTTTGCAAAATGCTCTCAATTTCTTTAAAATATGCATTTTAATTTAATCACTCTCCGTGATCTTCACATTTCACCCCCCCCCCCCGCCCGAAAAAAAAACCGCTCTTTATCATGCAAATACTCCCTGTCATTAGGCACCCCATTGTAAAATATATGGATAAATAATATCACGTACACACAATTAAGCTCTGAAAAATTATTTAATTTGTTTTATTTTTGAAATTTCATGATAAAGTCCTTACCTACCTACAATCAAAAATGAAACTTCCCCGCCTGTTCCAAGATCATCGTCATTTCCGGTTAAAGTTATCACCTGCATACCTACTGGAGCGTCTTCCCGAACCTGAATGTACGAGGATAGTCGTTAATAAAACATTTTTTTCTTATTAGACCTTATCTTACAATCCAGTTTATTTTTACAGAGTATCCTGGTATCTAAAATATATATTCTTAATACAAAGCTGAATACTTCTAGAAAGATAATTAATACAACCTTCTTAGTTGTACATGTATCACCTTTTTCAAGAATACATGTGTAAGCTTTTCCAAACAACAAAACGATTTGTACATGCATGGCTTTGATTCTCTTGTTATCTCTCTCTCAAAAACAAAACTGGTTGCTCATTTTAAATTTAAACACACTGTATAATTGCATTTAAATTATATTTTGCATTCACGAGCGATATATATTTACGAGATTTACTTCTTTTTTAAAAAATGAAAGTTACTCATTATAGAATTTTATTGAAAAAGTATGTTCAGCAACGAATATAACTGTAGCTTTTCGAATGGACTTGCGAATGTTAGATATCACCAATATTAGTAGTGTTAGAGAGTAAAACATTACTTTCACTAGAGTGTAAATTTTACATTTTTCTCCATGTAGAAAATGACCAAATGAACACTGCAAGGAACATGAACTTAGATACATCAGAAATATACTGTACCAAAGCTCTAAATGGCATTCCTATAAACTCTGGATCGAATTCATTTTTGGAGTCAATGTACACAAACACAGTTGCCTCAGCTGTTTTCAGAGAGTTACTTGAATCATTTCCACGTATTAGCAGTGTGTAAACAAAATTTTTGTTTATCGTCTCTAATGCTTCGTAATCGGTCGGGATATTTGTTGTCCTCAGGTCTGTGTTATCAATTTTAAATTTCTCCGATCCAAAATCATCACCATCAATCTTTTTACGTATAGGGCAGGGAGTTCCAGCTGGAGTGGTACAATTAAGTGTAGTAACCAATTCATCTGAAATTTCAAAATAAAAAAAGATGGCACATCTTAATATCAAAGATTGTTTGGGGAAAATGTCCTTGATGATGAAGAAAAGTCTTGGACTTTTATCTCGAAATCAATAAGTAAATGGGTTATTGTTGCCTATAAAGAATGAGAAACTCTATTTGGTTTTATTGTGCTTAAAGAAAAAGATTTTAAGAGCCTTTCAATTCAGTCCTCAGCCTTATTATGACCAAAAGGACAGTGAGTTCTCCTTCGCATATATCAATATCATATTATGTATAATCAAAAATGCGCTTTCTACAACTATAATGTATATTTCTATTGCAATTCTTTGCTTTAAGAGTGCAAGAGGGATCTCTGTCCCCTCCATAGTTTTGTAAAGGTATTGAGGTGTTTCAAAAAGTGCAAGAATTTCTTTAGAAATTGTGAAACGAGCTTTTTTTTTAATCCAAATACATAAAAGAAGGGGTTTCCACTAGGATTGTCAGATATTAATATCAAACTATTAAGCCTCACTTCCCCCTTTAAATAAAATAAGTTTTTATCTTGGCTTTCAAATGGAAAAGGTAAATTTTAAGTTCTGTTTTCTTTTCTTTTCAATTTTTTTTTTAATTTTTCACCAAAACCTTAACTGTTTCCTCCTCCAAATCCAAAATAAAGCTAAATAAGAACAATTAATGATTCCTTTAATTATTACATGTAGAAATAAGACTATGATGTGTTAATGAAAGCATCCTACCTGTGCTTCCTTCTTCAACAGTGACAACAATAACATCTGGGGAAAAGATTGGAACACTTGCTCCATCACTCAAGCCTACGAAGTAATTAGGGAGCAGTAAATTTGTCAGTTAATTTGCTTTGAATAAACATAAATTTGCTACCAGGCAAAAAATCTATAAACTTAAAAGTGCATCTCATTTAAATTTTCTTTTGTGGAAAGTTATTTCATCGTCGGTAATCTGCAAGTTTTAACTTTTGTGCAAATAAAATATTGGTTACTGACTAGGTCTTGAAATTTTCCTGTTCTTTCCACATGACATAAGAGTTGTAATTCTACTGTGAAGCTATCAGAATTTTTAATTATGGTGAATATGTATATATATCTCTAAAAACGGTTCAACCTAACATGCTTTTGAGAACTAATTAGATGAATACTTTGGGAAAAAATGTATTGGTAACAAGGAGAAAAACACAACATGTGATGAATTTTGCAATTTAATGATAGTTTTCGAATTAATGATTAGTATTTTCTTTTCTTGTATTTAGTTGCTCCCCCCTTTTTCAAGAATACAATTCTTAATGTCATTAGGCTTGCTATGAATTAGATTTTCAGAGAACGTTATCGGAATTGAGTAACATTTTCGCTGAAGCGTTTTCCACATGTTTTTCTTCAGCCGTTGGCATATTTTTTTTTTTTTTTTTTTTTTTTTTTTTTTTTTTTTTTTTTAACAAAATCTTCCTATTCCATCGTAAATTTCACCTTTCGTTATATGTTTTAGATTGGGTTTTAATCGGGATTATCTCTTAACCGCGTTTATGAAGAAATTGTTTTGCGTTTGAAAAATTTTCTTGTGCTCATTAGTAGATACTGAAAGATATAGTACCATATGTACTTGGATAGTATTTCCAAAAACAATTTAGTTGTATGTAGTTTTAAGTTATTAACTAAAAGGTTCAATTTAAGAGATGAAAATCTCAGACGAGGTGTATTATCTAAACTTCCGTTGCCCTGAAAGAGTTCTGATTCAAACCCAAATAAAAACACTTGGGAATGAAATAATTTTACAGAACTAGACCTAATTCAAAACAAGCCAATAGCTTATAAATTATAGAATTTATAGTGGGCACATGTATTTTACCTAGGACGTTGCTCAATTCCACAAAACAGAGTTATTTGATTAGTTCACAACAAGCTTAATTGTATTAAGGGTTTTTTTGTGCAAATAAAGGAGCAAGGAAGTTCTACAAAATAATTCATCAATTATAAATATAAAAAAGTATAATTATCAAAACTTCTATAAAGTGCAAAATTCATTGTATCCTTTGTCTGCGCCTTAGTTTAACAGCATTACATTTATTTCCAAAATGTGCATTTAATTAGTTCACAAAAACATGTCCTTTAAAAAGCTTTAAGCTACTGATAGTAGTAGCAAAATTAAAAATGAAAATTGTGAGAGGACAGAATGCATTTTTCAGTTTGGTTGGCGTTTTCAAAAAAATTAAATAATTAAGAAAAATAGTATTTATAAAAAAAAAATAACATTGTAAGGTATATATTTCTGGATGTTCAATGCATTGTAGGTTTAATTCGCGTTTTTCTATTTTTGATGAGAGAGAGATATGCACTTTTAAAAAGGGGAAACTAATCCAACTTTTATGAAATTTCAAAAGTACTAACAAGTGATTATAGGCAATTAATTTTCGATTTACATACCTGGCAAAATTAATTGAAGGCTTAACAAAAGCAGCCAAACTCTCATTTGATAAATGAAATTTTCTCCACTCAGACGAAAATTCAGACTGATTCTATCCATTGTTTTCTTTGTTTAAATCTATACGCTTTTTGCGTAAATAAAACATATTCAGAATATTTAATTCCGCACAGGGGACTAGATTTCACGATAAAGAAAATTGACGTTTAAAGCAGAAGGTGTAGCTATGAATTAGAACGCTTCCATTTTATCGAGAATACGTATTCGCAAAGCATATTTAAAGGGAAGGTGTACTTCTGCTTATGGAAGTAAAAATTATTTTTCCCCTTTCTTTCTAAAAGAGTTTTCATATAAAGATACGTTGGAGTAAATTATATATAAATATATATATATATATATATATATATATATATATATATATATATATATATATATATATATATATATAATGATCCTCTAATAAAACTATAATATCTCTGTATATCACTTCAATTCTCAATGGCCGTGTAGTGTAGGATTGATTGATTGATTGTATGTTGTTTTACGTCCGTTCGAGAATTATTCACTCATATAAAGACGTCACCATATACCGGTGAAGGGCTTCAAATTTAGACCTTTACTCGGCACTCAGGGCCATTGAGCGGTGAGAATTCTTTATCGTGCCAACGATAAGGCCAATTAAGGTCTCATCCGAAGGACCTGCAACTTTCACTTCAAAGTGCCGAGTTGCTGTCTATTTTTATCGACTTAGGGCAGTCGCGGCCGTGATTCGAGCACACGACCTTCCGATCACGGAGCGAGCGCTCTACCGACTAAGCTACCGTGACGGTCGTGTAGTAAAGGACAGCGCCGCGAGATATTCATCGGCATCGAAAGCAAGTTTTTTGGACTCGCCTAGATGGCCGAGCGGTCTAGCGTGCTGTTCCTGTACTGCTAGGAGACAGATTCCGTAGGTCGAGAGTTCAACCCCGGGATGGGGCGGAACTGAGTATCCTTATAAAAGTCAATTTCTTTGTGCTTTTTATATATTAATATTTCTTCACTCAGGACAGTCATGTTATTTTAAGAGTTGTTGTAAAAATGTGCTTTATAAATAAAATTAATTCATTTTAATGTGTATCGGTAACTGTCCTCTAATAAAACTAAAGTCCAAATAACTGTTCTCTCTTCCATTCTCAATGACCGTGTAGTGTAGGACAGCGGCGCGAGAATTCCATCGGCATCGATCGAAAGCAAGTTTTTTGACTTGCCTAGATGGCCGAGCGGTCTAGCGGTAGTGAGTATCCTGTGAGTTTCTTTTTTGCTCTCTCTCTCTCTCTCTCTCTCTCTCTCTCTCTCTCTCTCTATATATATATATATATATATATATATATTGTATCATTCTAGTCTGCTTTAAATGGTTTTATTATCAAGACGAACCTTAATATCATCTTTTCGCTTAAAAAATCAGTAACAAGACTACCTCAAATAAATCAAAAGATTATCGAATCTCTAGATTTTCTTCGAATGTGACACAAGTTTTTGCATACAAATATCAAGTTTTTCATTATGAATATAAACATTCCACAAGTCTCTGAGTCTATACCCTGGATTTTCTAAAAATATTCATTAACTGTTACTTCCAAACTATTCAAATGTAAACAAACCCTACAATGTCTAGACACTGAACATCTAAAACAAAATCCTCTTCTTGCTCTTCCTTTTTTTTCAACAATAGTCCAGCTGCACACATCATTGCTGATGATGTTAGTATACAAATGTAGTTGAAAATAACCTGAAATCAATCATTTTATGGCACTAAATCGAGGAATCCCTATCTTTCAAATGGTGACAGAACTTCATTTTTATTATGAAATTCTGTCGAAAATTATGCGAGACAATGGGCGGAATATGAAGAGTACCTTTTGTCTTGACACCTTTTCAGAATTGATTCATTATTACATTTAAAAATCGGTTAGTAAGTTAAAAAGCCAACCATGAGTTTTAATTTCTTACATCACTTGCATATTTAGAAAAATACAGGGTCAGTTTGGTATTGAAACCGTACCTTGTTCCTCACGAATACTGGTTATTGCTGTATTTATATAAGCTATAATCATAAAATATTACTTGAGAGCGAAATTTTTGCGAGTAAACAGTCTCGCGTAATAACGCCAAAATAAAGTTCTCGTGAAAGTGTTTTACAGTATAGTGTTAACTTTGACACTTTATTAACAGGATTTTTGGATGACAAATGCTCCTATATAAAGAGTTTTTCTTAGTAACACTCAGGTAGAAAAAACATTATCTTCGAGGTTGAGCCGTCTGGACATACCATTGCTTACAAAGCCATTAAAAATTTGTTAAAAAATAAAATTTATGATTTATAGTTTATTATATACATAGAAAAGATTATGCTAATTAATTGCTCAAAAATTCATTGATGTACTTTGAGCGGTTTTAATTTTATGGGACAAGTCCACGAACTTTTTGATAGCTCCTCGTATATATTATTTTTAGACATATAGCAAAGGTATCTTACAATTTGAATAAGAAGAATAATGTTTTAGAGACTTAAGTGATGTTTTAGAGACTTTTGGTATATTTTCATTAAAACAGAAGAACAAGCATTAATTAGCTATCCATTTTGTAAGGCAAATAAAAAGGGAGATGCAAGCAATTTTAACCAAAACTGCAAGTAAAACTTTCATATAACTCCAGTAACCAAAAAAAAAAAAAAAAAAAAAAAAATAGAATCAATTAATCATATATCGACCCTAAAGTGCAATTAATTTATGTGCTTTACATATGTTTCATCTTTGATTTTCTGGATGCTCTCCTTTATCAGAGGAACAATAAATCTTGCATAAAGAAGAAACATCAATTCTGTTCGAAAATATATGTAACTCGATGCGTTGATCCAGCAAACATCAGTTCTTCGGAACAAAAAAACTCAATCTATTTTCTTCTAAGTGTATTTAATTTGTCCGAAGGAAGAACTTATTTGTCCTCACAAATATTTTTTTCCTAACGAAGACCAAACTTGTCAGAATAATTATCTTATTTGGCAGAACATATATCAATTTCTGGGCCTCAACGGCACAATGGTATTCTATTATTTTCCGTATTTATAAAAGTTAAGGATTTCAATGATCTAAGTTTGTTATTAAGATTCTAAAATTACAAAATGCATAACCTTAAAAAATATTTTTTTTTAAAAAAAAAAAAGGAAAAATACTAGAAAAAGTGTTATGTAAAATGGTTATTATAATGACCCAGGGATTTTCAAAAATACTGACTTTGATTGAAACTGTTGAAACCCTGTAACATCATCTTATTTGTCAGTATCCTGCCTCTGTTTATAAGATCGTCCTCCCGTTTGTCATATAGTTAACATGTTAATTGGCCATTAGGTATATGATCAGTAAAATACGAAAAGGATAATGTCAAAAGATTAAGATAACAGTTTTTAATCAAAAGCCACTATAACAAATCGTTCGATTTTTATTGTGTGCTGAAAACACGAGGTTAGATATGAAGATAACGAACAAGGATCATTCTCAAAAGTTCATTGGAGCATTACATGGGAGAAGGGCAAACACGGACCTCCAAAAATATAAGAGGTGGGATAAGGTGCCGTTTAGGAGTAAGCATCCCCTTCGACCGCTCTCACACTTGCTGTGTGCTCCTTGTCAAGATTGGACAAACTGAAAAATCAGTAGAAAATTCGGTGTAAAAATAATGTATGAAAAACGTCAGTCAACATTCGACTTAACGATAGATTGTATTTCCTTACAAGATCATTTCATCGACCATAGAATTTGCGAAATGTTGACATCAAATGAGACTGTTGATATCCTTATATCATCAACTCATTTGTCAATAGCTTGCCTCGTTTTAGACATTGCTTGTACGTAGAACGTAGAAGACGCTCTTGCGTTTCGAATCAACTGAGAAACACAAAGCCCATATACAGATGATAATAATATATTGTAATATAAACAAGCATTCTGAGAGTATTGCATTAGCAATACTAGTCCCCTACCGGCAAGTGTAATCTGGTTCCGGCTAAAAACTGAAAATGCCATAATTCTGTCAAAAATCAACGAAGCGGAATGAAATGCAAACTTGATATATAACTCATCAAGGTAAAGTAACATACCAAAAATCAGCTCAATATCTGCAAGCGTTTAGAAAAAAATTGCGGAAAACCTTGAAAAATTGTAAAGGTCGTGATTCCGCCAAAAATCATTGAAGCGGAAAGAAATGCAAACCTGCTCTGTAACTCATCAAAATACACTCACATATTAAAAATCAGCTCAATATCTGCAAGCGTTTAGGAAAAAAAGTGCGGAAAACTTTGGACAGTCTCTGTCAGTATGGTTCATTTTAGCTGCAGAACTGTATAGCTCTCCGAAAAAAAAAAAAATAGTCACAGACCGGAGAGCTACAGTGCCACCCATTGAAAAAATGTATATTTATTGCGCACAAAAAAGTGCTCTGTTTCTCGATTTATTTCCACCAGTTTTTAAAACTGCCAGCTCAAAATATTACTTACCGTGTGTTCCTAACATATTTTTTTACCGTTTCCACAACAAAACATTCCTTAAAAGTGTTGTTAATAGCCCTCCTGGCCCTGAAATTGAGGCCAACGAAAATTCCGCCTATTTATACTGCCATTTTGGTTTGCGGTCCAACGCGCTTCGTGTAGATGTCAACTACGAGAGAATTTGATAGAGGTGTAAGGATTTTTATGAAATCTAGCCTTTTTGTAATTGAGGTAAGAATTTGGAGAAATTAAAATCCAGTAACGAGCGCAACTTTTTGTGCGCAATAAATATACAGTTTTTTCAATGGGTGGCACTGTAGCTCTCTGGTCGTCCATCCCAATTTTTTCAGAACAACGAGCTACAGATCTGTAGCTAGGTTCATTTACTCTTTCTATCTTATAACAGGTCAGGGAGTGTTTTTCAGTGAAGGAAAATCCCGAGTTTTGTTGCACTTCTGATATTCTTTCACACTGTACCAGATTCTTTCACACTGTGACAAAACGTAATTTTTATTCAATAAATGATTTACAGTACTTCACTGATGAAAGATTTAATAAAAACATTTTAAGTATCATTCAAACAGAGCAATCAAAACCTAATAAGAAACAAGAAACTAAGCCAATACTAGAAAAAAAACATATTATAAGAAAATTAGATTTTATTTTTACAAATAACTGATTTATTAAACTCGCCTTAAATTAGCATCAATATACAAATTCGGCTTCAACCAAACCAATCCGTTTTATTGCATAGGATCTGTATTTTTCTGAGAGATGAAGGGAGCATGTAAGAAGTCCTTGTAATATACCACAAGGGAAGGATAAAGAGAGTCACATCATGTGAAGAAAACCCTATCCTAACTCTAATAGGGAGTAGGTTAATAGAAAGAGAGAATTTAATTATGAAATATATGGGATCCTCCCATATAATTTGGAACATTCAATTAGAAACAAAATTATCCTCTATGTCATATTAAATGTAAAAAAAAAATAATAAAATGTTTTGATCTCTGGCAGTTAATTTTACTGTACTCTTTCATAATTGTCACTAGGACGAAAGGGAAATTTATTTTTCTTCTTTGCGTAAATTAGACATGCAATGGCAAATATCACAATCCCTATGGTAATTACAAGAGTCCAGCCTAATACGTCGGCACTTAATCCCAAAAATCTTGAATTACCAGTATCTATAAAAAATATATACATATACATCTTAAAATATTATATAAATATTAAAACTTAAATGATTCACTTGAATTTTATAATGTAGCTTTGGTAATACTCACCACCATTTGATTGTTCGTTTTTTATTTCATTTAACCAACACGATGTATAACCATGTGAAGGTTCTGGAAAATTTGGAGCACCAGTTGAGTTAGACGGTACTGACAGAATCATGCCCATTCCGTTAGTATTATGTAGATCAATATGACAGTGAAAAAACCATGGCCCAGGGTTACTGGCCTTGAATCGGACAATAACATACCCGCCTGTTGGAACAATTATCGTGTCTTTTTGTGGTTGGTATTGCATTTTTAGACCGGGAATAGAATCAGCATTGTTCCATGATTTGTTTCTCCAAATTTCAGCATTGCAGAAGCTATTGTTGCTCTTTCCTTGACATTGGATATCATTTGTTTCTGAGATAAACTTTGCCGATGTTCGATCATAAGAACCAAATCCCATCTTGACAACGTAAAAATAATGACCATGCAAATGCACTGGATGTGACCAACCTTTTCCGTTACCTATATTCGTTAAAACAAATTGATAAGCTTTTCCTTTATCCAGTTTTTCATAATACGTGCACTTACATATGCTGTCAATCCCGCAATTAGCATTTTCGCAACTTGATTGTATATTTGAAAATCTGTACAAAACTGGTTCACTGGGAAATTCAAACTCATGTCCATTAACCGAACCCGGTGTATAACCATGATCCCCAGGAAACGCAAAATTGAAAAATAAGGTTTCTGAAACATTCTGTATTTCCGTGGAATCAGATGATGGTTCATTGCTGTAAACGTCATCAAAATTCATGCAATATCTAAATGATTCTGCAGGATAATACAAATAAGGACAATTAAATGTGTAGCAAGGTTTCTGTGACGAACAAGTAATTGGAGTTGCCTTTGAAGGATATTTAAATGGAGAGCCTTTATAATGAATGATTGCCTCGGCAGCATGATATTCGTTGAGGGAAGGATCCAATACCTCAAGACTTTCGGCTACGAAGAGGTAGGTGTCAGGTTCTTTCGATGTTCGTACAGTAAAATCGAATCGCTCCCCTGGATGAATGATAAACGATTCAACAACAAGATCTTTACTTTGTTTTCCCACCCCTTCAACAATCTCAAATCCATCGGAAGCTCGTATAGTTAATTCGGGATGGCCTTCAATGTATACGCGAAAGGGATAAAGTGTTGCTGCACTTATTACACGAAATCTATAGGTTTTCATTTGATCTACTTCAAAAACTTGTAAAGGTGATCCATTGCTTGTTGATGAAGTATCATAAAAACGACCCATCCCATTAATCAATCCGGAATGAAAATGAAATCGGCTAAAATTGGCACCATCCACAGAAAATGTCGTCGGAATTAATTTTCTTGTGCCAGGATCATAAACACCATTGAGCATACGCTGGTATAGAGTCTCCGGGTCATCATTATGGTTCCAGTCTTGTAAAAGCACAGTGAATCCCACTTGCGGCTGGGAGAGAAATTTATTTTCAGGATATATAATTAGCGCACCATAGAGTCCCATGCTTCGCTGATCTCCAATATGAGCGTGGTAGAAATGGGTTCCATGAGGTTTCGCTTTAAATCTGTAAGTATAGTTTTGACCTGGTAGTATCGGACACTGAGTTATAAATGCCACTCCATCAGAGTATGCAGTATTGAGTTGATGTATTCCATGCCAGTGGATTGTTGTCGAATCTGTATGCATAAGATTTCGGACATGAACAATTATATCCTGATTCTCATGAGCGACTATTGAAGGGCCTGGAAACAAACCATTTACAGTTATTACTAATCGAGAACCAAAACCATCTGCAGTTATAACGTTTTGTGTTCTGTTAGCTGGTAGAGGGGAGCTTCCACTTTCATCATCGAAACGATAAAGATTGCCATTTTTTGGCCACACAAGAACGGGATTTGGTAACGTCATCAGCGTAAGTCTGTGTTCTATTGTGAGGTAGCATTCACAAGTCTTGTCTTTTTCGCTACAAGTCCCAGGCTCTTTACATGTTGGCCCATCCATCGATCTATCCCACCACGTATGTGTGGCAGAAGGCTTGGATGCATGCACCACCAACACCAGTAGTGTCAATCTGTAAAAGGAATTCAGGTTATCCCTCAATAAACCATCGTAAATTATCTGCCTCTTCCAAAATTGTGAAATCCATGGCCCTAGGATCAGGGGTTCTTGAGTAATCTCTCTCTCTCTCCACCTCTCTCTCTCTCTCTCTCTCTCTCTCTCTGTGTGTGTGTGTGTGTGTGTGTGTATTATTCACTTAATCAGGGACAGTGATACTAGGTACAGTACCAACCAGACCCAACCTGACACCTAAGCAGTCCCAGAAAGCAGTCCCGGGGACTGCTTTTGGACCGCTCTGGGACTGCTGTGGGACTTCTCTGGAACCGCTCTGGAACTGCTCTGGGACCGCTATGGGACTGCTCTGGGACTGCTGTGGGACTGCTCTAGAAAGCAGTCCCAGCAGTCCCTGGGACTGCTTTGTTCACTCTTGCGTGAAAAAGGTTCTGAGTGACATGACAGCTCCGCCCCTTGTGTATTCTGAATTTACAGGCTCTCTGTTGTTGTTTTGTTTACTTTCAGCAGAGAGATGTTTAAGATAAAACAAGGATTTCTTACAAAATTTAAATAGGTAGAGATAGTTATACATGTAATTACTAAACGTCTTCAGGGGCTGTTAATTTACACAATTTTAGTCTAGAATGTCAGGAGATGATTTTTATTCCTTAAATTAAACTTTAATACAGGTGTTTGAAAAAAAATTATCTAGGCCTATTTATTTAATTAATGCTGTCAAATTATTTACTCAAAGTTTGCATTAGCACTATGAAAAAAACAAAACAAATAAAAATCAAGCAAATTTGTCATTTCACTAAGATATTCAGGGGGACATACTGTAATGGATTTTTTCTCAATTAAAAAACTAATACCATGCTAGAAAAAAGAGTATTCCATGCTATTTTTTACCGCCCTCAAACAAAACCTAATAAATTGTAATTAATTAATTGATCAAGAAATAAAATTAATCTACCATTCCTCATCACATAAACAATGTGAATAATTATTGGGGATTTATTTATGAATTACATGTAGTTTTTAATTTATAAACAACTTATTAAAATATTTTATTTATTTAAAAAATAAACATTTGAAAATATCGGGAATTGTGACTTATTTCTTATTTGTTTGTGTTTACCTGCTCGATTAATAAAATGCAATACAATTGTATAAAATGGTGTCAACACCTGAGGTTTCAATTGCCTTTGGGCATGATTAGCAGAAAGTCAATGCATGTTATTTGGGTATCAGTGTTACACATCACTGAACACGCTGGTCGACAATGACACTAATTTCAATCTATGTACTGCAAAAAATCTTTGTTTCAATAAATTTATTTCGGGATTAATTAATTTTGAACATAATCTGAGGGGAACATTCGCGTGATTTACAGATACACACTCGAACGTTTATATGATAAAACACTTAAAACTGAGTGTTATTGTTTTCTGTTACATAGAGAATCTAACAATAATTAAATTGGCAAGTCAGTGAAAAAAATCATGACTGAAATATTATATTCGGCAAAACTTAACAAGGAATTTTTCAAAAGCTGCAATTCTTAAGAAAAATGCATTCAGAGTATAGTATGTGAATCGGCCTTGCTCTATAATTATAAGATCTATTTAAAGCTAATAAAAACAAATTCAAGTTTAATTTTCTTTAAAATATAAATAAATAAATAAATATGGAAACCAATAGCAATCACAGAAAAAAATGATTTATTTTGGCGAAAAATTAAAATAGCACATAATTGTGTTTAAATAGTAGGTGTGAAGGTCTTCTTCTTTCAATAATTATTATTTGTTTCTATATGCGTACTAGGATTTTCTTAACAGTTCAGAAATGACTGTCGCGTAAGAATTGTAAAAATTTGTCGATGCTACTCAGAAAGAAATGCATCATCAATTTCAACTGCCTTTTATAGTTACATTGTTTATCGGTAATCTCATTTCTGAGTAAGCTCCGCCCATTAAAATAATTAACCCCGCCCACTGGGACTGCTTTCTGGGACTGCTTTCTGGGACCGCTGGGACTGCTGGGACCGCTGTGGGACTGCTATGGGACTGCTTTGGGACTGCTTTGTGTCATGTTGGGTCTGGTTGATATTGTAAATATCTTAATCAATAAGGTGTACTACATGCCTATACCCCCCACAAGATGAAACACTTCCTTTAAGTTTGGCTTAATGGTGGCTTATAGGTCCTTAATGATGGTTTAATGGTTGTCTTTAAGTCACCATTAAGCACCTTTAAGCTACATTTAAGTAATAAATACACCACCATTACGTTACCATTAAGCCATTTCAATGTCCTTAATGGATGCTTAAAGGTAGCTTAATGGTGGCTTAATGGTGGCTTATAGGTGCTTAATGGTAGCTTCTAGACAATCATTAAGTCACCATTAAGCCACCATTAAGCTAGACTTATAGGTGCTTAATGTCCAAACTCCATTAAGCTACCATTAAACGACCTTTAAGTCACCATTAAGTCACCATTACGCAGTCGATAAAACTGCTTTTATGGGTTAAATATTATTTTTATAACGATTTCTTCACAAAAATTATAAATGTCGAGTTTATACGTTTGTTAATTCGGCGAAAATAATGTAAAAGAAACGAAATTAAAAAAAAAAATGAAAAAAAAGCATTCCCAACAGGATTCGATCCCACGACCTTTGGATTGAAGGGCGAACGCTTTAACCACTGAGCTATCGAGGCTGTGAAGTGAAATATAAAACCTTTATTTTTAACAAATCTTGTTTGAAATAGTTACAAATATTTTTCTCTTATGTTTATATTTATTAATCAATAACACAAATAATTATATATATTTAAAAAAAAAAGAGAAAATTTTATAAAGTTTTATATTACGTTAATATTCTTTAACCGTGGACCGGAGTTCGGTGTGATGGTGTGAAACAACTTTTTGATTTTAAGTAACTGAATTCCTCGTTCTGATATTCGCAGATTTATAAGCATGAAAAGATTGAAATTCAACAGATATAACAAAATTTTGTTATTAAAAAGGAATATATCATCGACAGAGAACGATGGGAAAAAAGCCAGATTATAGTTCTTATAAATATGTTGCCGATATTTACGATTTTTGACAATCTTTGCGTAACAAATAAGTTATAAAATATTTTTGTAACACATCATCTCCAGTTTTAATTCTTTTTATATCATTATGGGTATCAAAATAATTGTCTTTTTGTGTACAATCATAATTTCTAATTTGCTATATGCTTGCGTAAATTTTAAGTTTTGTAAAAATAATATATCATCAAAATCTGTCACTGTACGTTCCCGTGTATAGTTTCCCGTTAATTGATCGGAAACTGGTGGGGACACCTAATTAAGGTCTATTGTCTAACTAGTCGATATACTGTACACTGATTATTTTACCCCGCTTCTCAATGTGTATAAATCTGTTCGGATGCCCTGTTTAATCTGATCGGCTGTTCTTCTGAAAATTGATTTTGAAATAACAATCATTGAAGACGGACTAAATTTTGATCAATTCTTACATCTGCATTATTTTAAATAAATTCTTACTTTTGCAGTATTTTAAAAGAAAGGAAAAAATAAAGGCACTTAACCACGAATTTATTCAAATTATTCATGAAGTAATTCAATGATTGGCAATATAATCTATACCTATATATTTTTTTCTATCTTAAACATTTCTCTACCCAAAGAAAAATTAAGAGACTTAGAGATATTCCAGAAGAAAATGACTCTAATTAAAACATTTCCTATGAACTCGGCGGCGGAACGTGGCTCTCCAAACACGAAAGAAAAATATGTGATTTTTAAAAAAAATAATATATATTATGTATTTATGGATAAAAATAATTTTAAAACACGTATTCAAACAAACTGATTTTAGGGAGCGAAAATTTTAAGGCATTTGGTGAAGCTGTTCTCATTTCCCGAGTTTATACGCATTGACAAAAATGTTAGAAATAGCGAGAAAAAAATTATGAATTGAATAAGTATTTGCGTAAATGATACTGAAACAACTTCAAACTTAACAAGTTAGTTTAAAGACTTGATACTGGATGCGTTAAGGTGGTTTAATCAAGTTTGGACATTAAGCCACCATTAAGCTGTAGCTTAAAGGTGGCTTAATGGTAGCTTAATGAAGTTTGGACATTAAGCACCTAGAAGCTGCAGCTTAATGGTGGCTTAATGGTGGCTTAAAGGAATTAACTTCTATAAGCCACCATTAAGCTACCATTAAGCCACCATTAAGCGATTGCTTAAAGATGGTCTTTCGTCCTGTGCCCAAAAATATGATTAAATTTATGAAATATGTAGGTATATAAGTAGCTAATTCTTATTTCCCAGTATTTTGATCCATATTTTAGTCAGACGTAGTGTGTAAAGGTCCATGAAATGATGAAATGAATCCAGCTATCCCATTTGGGTTTATTCATGTAACTGAAGAAAGATCTCAGAAAATAGTTCAGTGTAGAATATGGTGTAAATATCAAACCAAAGGCCTTTCAGTTCTACTCAAGTTAATTATCTCTAAAACAGGAGTACAAAAAAGCAATTTGCTAAAATAACATGATTGATTGTAATATATAACTGCAGTGTTTATATAAGGATTAAATCAAGTTTATTTTGTTCTTGGGTTTATAATCAATAATAAAGCTTAATAATTTTACAAAACTGAAAAGAAATTTGAATAAGCTAAAGCTTCAATTTTGTTCTCAAAATAGAGCCAGGGAAATGTTCTGCTACAGAATGCCTATTGGTAAGGGACCATGAGTAGTGATACACTCTGAATATGTTAAATTGCAGTTTGAGACATATTAAATAATATTCAAATTCTGTTTTTATGTTTATTTTATTTCGGAATTTTGTATAAATTGAATGAATTTAAGAAATAAAAAAATGAGACTTTGTGTTCCCCAGTATTTCCCAGCTAAGAGAAAATTTGTAGCATTTTATCGGGGCGGGAAATACCGGTATTTACCACTGGCAATTCCCACTACTTGTATTTCCCGTCCAACCTTGATATATATATATTTAACGAAAGTATTCAAGCTCAAAAGTCCATTAAACATTACAAAATAGGAGCAGAGCAAACATCTCAGTTGATTCGATATGCAAGAGCATGCTCTACGTATGTACAATTTCTAAAAAAGAGGTAAATTATTGACAAACAAGTTAATGAAACAAGAATATTAGCAGTCTCGTTTAATGTCATCATTTCGTAAATTCTATGGTTGATACAGTGACCTTGTCAGTAAATACAATTTATCATTGAGTCAAATGCTGACCGACGTTTTTCATACTAATTGTTAGGCCATTATTTACACACTGAATTGTCGACGGATTTTTCCGTTATTTCTCGATCATGACAAAGAGCACACAACGGATGAGATCGGTCGGCAGGGGATGCTCACTTCTCCATGGCACCTGATCCCACCTCTGATGTTTTGGAGGTCCGTGTTTGCTCTGCTCCTATTTTGTAATGTTTAATGGACTTTTGAGCTTGAATACTGTTCGTTATCTCCATATATTTCATATATATATATATATATATATATATATATATATATATATATATATATATATATATATATATATATATATATATATATATATATATATATATGAGGGGCATTTGAAAAGTTCTGAGAATTGTGTTTGATAAAATATGAACTGTTTCATAAAAGTTAATAAATTTGATACCATTGAAAAGAGCTGGAAAATTTGCACTTATTTCGATGTCACTTTCTTATTTTTATGACGTATCAACTCCGAAAAGGACGTCTGAATCTCGAATGTTTAGCATACTGAAAAGTCGCGTTTTTGTCCACATGAGAAGATCGAAAAGTGCTGTCAAAGGCTTCTTTGAAAAGATATTTCAAAGAAAATTTGTATTGAGGTAGAGTAAGACTGAAATAATGGTACTGTTTATCTACAATTCCATATTTCATTTTATGGTTGGTATATAAGCACGGTTTATGTCCGGCTATACTATCATACGCATTCATTTCAGATTTTTATTTATGTGATACAGCTGGACTTTCGCTCTATTATATAGCTCTCCATTGTATTAAACAAAACATATTCTGTATAAAACTGATGTGTTTCAATGCAGTTTTCCACAAATGTATCTTGAGTAACAGAACTCTTACCGTTTAGGAATAAAACGTATAAAAGTCTTCCCCCGGACTTGTTTCTGTGCGTATTTTTTTCCGTATTATTTCGACTTTGGCGCTCCTAAACTCACTATTGCTTTAGACTTTCGCCTCAAAAAATGAATCCGATTCATTGCCATGTTCAATCCTATTTATTTTCCATGAGTTAAAATATGCAAATATATTGAGTTATGGTGGGGTTACAACTATGCCGGCGCCATTTTGGTTTTTACAAGAAAAAATGGGGCACCCTAAACGTAACTTCTCTTGAGTTTTAATCGTTTCCACAGAATTAGTTTAATCAGCTGACGAATTAATGCCAGCAAATTTTGTAACACCGTCCACTATTCTCCTTTGATTGTAAACTTTGTCTTATTTACGCAATATTTTGAGCGAGATTCGATAATAACATGCTATATTTGATACACTCTTAAACCATCTCAGACCTACATGTATAGGATCTCCTAAATAAAAAACACCATATGATAGAATGTAGTCTATGTAAACATTATCCCATCTGGCATTTGTCTCCGTTAGCGTGCATCCGAGTAATGAGAAAAAATTGACTTTAAAATTTGAAATTGTGTCTCTTGTAACGTCATTTTTATTATCACTATCCTAAACACACGGGATTCTGTCGTCATATTTTGGAGTTATTACGTCATAAAATGAAATATATGGAGATAACAAACAGTATTCAAGCTCAAAAGTCCATTAAACATTACAAAATAGGTGCAGAGCAAACACGGACCTCCAGAACATCAGAGGTGGGATCAGGTGCCATGGAGGAGTGAGCATCCCCTGCCGACCGGTCACACCCGCCGTGTGCTCCTTGTCATGATCGGGAAATAACGGGAAAATCCGTCGACAATTCAGTGTGTAAATAATGGCCTATCAATTAGTATGAAAAACGTCAGTCAGCATTTGACTCAATGATGAATTGTATTTACTGACAAGGTCACTGTATCAACCATAGAACTTACAAAATGATGACATATAACGAGACTACTGATATTCTTGTTTCATAACTTTTTTGTCAATAATTTACCTCGTTTTAAAAATTGTACATGCGTAGAGCATGCTCTTGCGTATCGAATCAACTGAAAGATATAAACCCCGTATGCAGGTGATGAAGGTATATTGCTGCATAAGTAAGGGAAGTTGACGATTGAAAGGTTAAAGTCATCACGTTTATCATAAAGCTTGGTTGTTAGATTACCATTAACGTCTGTTTCAAGTAAAATGTCCAAATATGAAACAGATGTGTCAGACTCTGTAGTATCTTTTATCTCAAGTTCACCGGGATATATCGTATCGACATAAGAATGGAAATAACAATTGTTAATTGACAATGTGTCGTCGATATATCTAAATGTCGAGTTGAAGGCCACAGCAAGTATTTTCTTCTTATCACGTATAAGATTTTGGACAAATTCTGCTTCATATGAATACAATAAAGGGTTTGCTAATAACGGGGCGCAATTGGTACCCATGGGAATTCCAATAGATTGTTTGAAGACCTGGTCTCCAAAAACCACATAGATATTGTCAATCAGAAACTCGAGCATCTTTTTAATGTTAACTTCAGAGTACTTGTTTGTACAATCAGAATGTTTTTTAACAAAATAATTTTGCGAATGACCAATGACAAGGTAAGTAAATTTACGAGTTCCATTATTGAAAAAGCAGTTGTCAATGATATCAAAAAGCCTGGATTTTAATTTATCGTTGGGAATGGTTGTGTATAAAGTTGAAAAGTCGTAAGTTTTAAAACTGTTGATTTTGGTAAAATCTTGTGATTTCAAATTTTCCAAAAGTTCCTTGGAATTTTTAAGTATCCACATCTGATTTATACCACTTCTCGAATATATTGTTGCACAGTACTCTTGAAGTTTCCCCTTCACTGCTGTTAATATCTTAGTGAGGAGTAAAGAGAGAGGCTTGGTTGAACATTTACTGGAACCCGCTATGTATCTTTGTTTGTAAGGATTTTTTATGAAGTTTCGGAATCCAATATAGATATGGTAATTCAAATTCATTTTGGTTGTTGGGAATATTAAAAATATTTAAAACTGACATATGATTTTGAAGAATTTCTTCCTTAGAAAGAGGACTATGAGTATAAGTTGGATTACCACTTGTAGAATTCAATCCAAGTTCATCTAAAATACATATAATATAATGAGCCTTACAAACAAAGACAATGTTGTTACCTGCTTTGTTAGCAGGGACCAGTACGTACTGATCATGTAATCTATCTAATTTTTTTTCACTTCTGGATTATTGAATACAGAAGGATAGATGGTTCTCATATTGCCCCTCAATCCTTTAATGCGCGATTTTAACAAACATCTGATACATTTAATCCATTCTAACAAAGTGTCAAAGTCTTCTTTTTCATGTCTGGCCAATCGCCTGGCGTAATCCTCTACAGAATCCATAATATTTATGAAATTCCGAATTATGAAAAAATAAGAAACTGGCGTCACAATACGTGTATTTTTTTTTTTTATCTTTCCATTGATATCAAACTCAATTTCCGCTTAACGGTTAATATTTTATCAAACAGTTCTCAGAACTTTTCAGATGCCCCTCGTATAAGTAAAGGGCTTGATAATAGATTTTGATCACGTTGCAATCAGTATTCGAAAAGGTAACTAATTTACTAAAATTTTATGTTTATCGTTTCTGTTTTTGTGCTTTGTTTTATTTTTTTAAGATGTCTTCTTTCCTTAAAAGAAGATATTTAAAAAAAAAACAGAAAGCAGATAAAAAATAAACATAAAATTTTAGTAAATTTGAAATCTTATTGTTCTTATATTCAATTTTACATATACACTGAACATGTATTTTTAAAAATCAGACGAAAAAATACATCCCTGAACAAAATTTTAAATGTCTTTAGCTTCAGAAATACTTCAGTATTAATGAAGTGTATTTGACCTGATACTTACATGAGAATTCAAAGGAATATGCAATTATCAAATACAATAAAATCAATATATAAATAAATGAAGTACCTGATACGTAAAGCCATCATTATCGATATATGTCTAAGGTTTTCCTACAATGCATAGATTACATTCGATTATGTTTCAAATAAAGGTAAAATCAATAAAAAATTAAACTTTGTACAGTTGGATAATTAAAACAATGAAATGGTTAGAAGCACAAGATAAAAAAAGATAAAAACCTGATTTGATGCGACATGAAAAGATTAATTCTCGGCGTGAATCCATTTTGATGAACAAGTTTGTCATCACTATCTGTTGCTTATCTGAATGTAAGATTGCATCCTGTGTCGTAATAGGAAATTTTATAACACTTTTAAAGTATTTGTTTCCACTGTTGGTCTTGCTTAAAAAAATATTGTGAAATATGGAGATAACGTACAGTATTCAAGCTCATAAGTCCATTCAAACAATACAAATCGGGAGCAGAGCAAACACAGACCTCTGAAACATCAGAGGTGGGATCAGGTGCTATGGAGGAGTGAGGATTCCCTGCCGACCCGCTGTACTCCTTGTCATGATCAGAACAAGAGGCCCATGGGCCACAACGCTCACTTGAGTAATTTTGGTCCTGCTTTTCCTCACCAGACTTTCCCCCATGTAATACCTATTGTGGCCCCATCCTACCCCCAGGGGTCATGATTTGACATTTTTTAATCTACACTACTCCAGGATGCTTCCGTATAAGTTTCAGCTTTTCTGGCCCAGTGGTTCTTGAAAAGGAGATCTTTAAAGATTTTTCGTGTATATTTCAATGTAAAAATTAGATTCCCTATTGTGGCCCTAACCTACTCCCATGGATCATGATTTTAACAATTTAGAATTTACAGTATCCCAAGATGCTTCTACAAAAGTTTCAGCTTTTCTGGCCCAGTGGTTCTTGAGAAGATTTTTAATATAAAAAAAGGTCTTCTAATTACGGGGCTCAATTGGTACCTGGTCACCAAAAACTACATAGATAGTGTCAATCAGAAACTCAAGCACCTTTTTAATGTCAACTTCAGAGTGCTTGTGTGTACAATCAGAATGTTTTTTAACAACATAATTTTGCAAATGACCAATTGCAAGGTAAGTAAATTTACGAGTTCAATTTTTAATGAAAGAGCAGCTGTGTTAAAACCACTATTGAAATAACGACCACTGTTAAATAATTATTTCAATAGTGGTTGAAAATGAATTTCAAAACTAAAAAACCTGGTTGAACTACTATTGAAATAACGTTCACCATTGAAATAGTTATTTCAATAGTGGCTAAGAATGCATTTCAAAACTAAAATCTTGGTGGCAACTACTATTAAAGTAACATTCACCATTAAAATAATTAGTTTAATAGTGGATAAGAATGCATTTCAAATTCAAAACCAGGTTACAACCACTATTGAAATAACATCCATTATGGATTTTTTTTTTTATTAATTGTTCATTATGTTTCCAACTTTACAAATGAATTTGTTGAGTTTTAGATATGATATGTAATTTTATGTTTTCCCTTTTTTTGTAGAATTGTAATATTAACACACGGACATCAATGATTTAACCGAAGTACCTCATCAGAGACTTAAAGAGGCTAGGGGGTTGTGGCCATTTTTAGACTATATTGATCTCCTTTAGAAGAAGAGCTCCATATGAAGATATAGAAAATGATCAAATTTTAAAACTAAAATTTTTGAAATTTTTCTTTGCCAAATGATAGTTGACAGCTTAAGATATCATATCTAAAAAAATAAGTTAAATCTGGTGGTTAATTTGTGGTTAATTTGTTGACCCCCCAGCCTCCTTAATTTGTTCATGTCACAAGGTATATTTCTATGTTGCAACCACTATTGAACTACAGTGTAACATTAAATAACATTAAAATAACATTCAAATACCTAATCAAAGACTGATACTTACTAATGAGAATATGGTTATGTTTTATCAAAGTATAAAGAACAGACCAAAAATGTATCTTTCATTTTATAACAAAAGATTACTTTTCCATTGAAACGAGCATTTATTTTGAGTTTTCAAAGTTAATATGAAAAATTTAAATGCAATCATAAAAATGACCTACCGGTAAGCTTCACACTGTAGTTTCCAAAGCTAATATTTATCTTACCCTGCCACTTTATTTTCCTATATTAAATTTAATATCAGTTTATTGACTTAGCTACCACTATTGAAATAGTTATTTTAAAGACGATTGTTATTTCAGTAGTGGATGCAATAAAGTGTTGTTTTTGAAACACATTTTCACAATAAATAATTATATCAATAGTGGTCGGTATTTCATTAGTGGTTACAGTATAGTGCTGTTTTTGAAATGCACTCTCTTCCACTATTGAATTATTTCAAAAGTGGTCGTAATTTCAATAGTGCTTGGTTGCAACACAGCTGTCAATAATGTCAAAAAGCCTGGACTTTATTGTGGGAAATGGTTGTATAAAATGTTGAAATAAGGTCGTACGTTTTTATGTTATCGATTTTGGTAAAATTTTGTGATTTCAAATTTTCTAAAAGTTCCTTGGAATTTTAAGTATCCATATCTGATTTACACCACTTCTTGAATATATTGTACAGTATTCTAGAAGTTTCTCCTTCACTGCTGTTAATATTTTAGTGATGATTAAAGAGGTGAAGTAGAACATTTACTGGCAACCGCTACATGTATGTATCTTTGTTTGTAAGGGATTTTAAGAAGTTTAGAATCCAGCATAAATATGGTAATACAAATTCATTTTGATTGTGGGAATATTAAAAATATTTAAAAATGACGTATGATTT
Source organism: Saccostrea echinata (assembly GCF_033153115.1). NCBI lineage: Eukaryota > Metazoa > Mollusca > Bivalvia > Ostreida > Ostreidae > Saccostrea > Saccostrea echinata. The sequence goes on from NW_026889764.1 coordinate 11,811,235, forward strand.
TGAAAAATTTCCTTCTTAGAAAGGGAGCTTTGGGTAAAAGTTATATTACCACTTGTAGAATTTAATCCCATTTCTCTAAAATACAATTAAAATAATGAGCCTTACAATTTACAAACAAAAACAAAGTTGCTACCTGCTTTGTCAGCTGAAACCAAAACAATCTGATCGTGTAATCTGTCTAAATTCTTTTTTCACTTCTGAGCTATTGAACACAGGATAGTGGTTTTCATATTGCCCCTCAATTGCTTAATGCGAGATTTTAACATCCATTTGATACATTTAATCCATTCTGACAAAGTGTCAAGGTCTATGTTTGGCCCATTACATTATACCCTAGTCCACATCACAGGGTCTTGGACAATATTTGCAAAAACTGGTATTTTCACCTTTTTGCCCAGATTGTTTTAAGAGCCTGTGGTCCAAATAGATTAATCTAGAATCAATTTAGCTGGGCGCAGGTACACAAATACAAAGTTTATCACAAAAAAAATGGCATTTCTATCTTAAAAGGGGGGGGGGGGGGGGGTGTCAATATCAAACTCTTGATCCGCAGTTTATGAAAGAAGGGGGGGGGGGGGGCTTGTCAATATCAAACTCTTGATCCGCAGTTTTTGAAAGAAAGGGGGGGGGGGGTTCTCAATATCAAACTCTTGATCCGCAGTTAATGAAAGAACTGCTTTAAATCCAAGAAACTAAGGCCTTTTAGACCCTTATCTTTTCGTAATTTTCTTAATGGGAATAGAAAAAAAAATACCTACATATACTAGTATTTATTATCATGCAACAATAGGGAAAAAATACGAGTGTGTTGGAAACAAAAAATTTAATGTCAAAAAGCAATATATAACAAGATTGTTTTACACCAAGTTTCAACTTAATGATAGCACTTGTTGATTATGTGATTTCCATAGCAACGGTCACATCAGGTCATGCCCTGCCTCGTTTTGAGGTTGATGAGTATGTCCCTCATTAAGAACACTTCACACGTGTTACAGACGGTTATCATGGAATCCAATGATGACGTTTTCCTGCCGCGGAAAGCTCTAACTCCACACCCCATCACAAAACAGTGAAGATTACTGAAAATTACATATTTGTGGCAATGCCACTTCTAAAATGTTTGCATTTTATGTCACTCTATACAATAAAAGTATATATGGAACTCATTTTAATATGTCTAAAATAATTTTACAAAAAAAGTAAACTCAGCTCAATAGTTCTTCCAAAGAATAATATCTACATAATAAATGGTGAGCAATGCTGGAAAATAAGCTAAAACTCAATAAATAAACTTTTAAATACACAGTATTTAGAAAATGTAGATGATTAAGGAATCATTCTCAATACCTGAGAAGCTCTACATAGTAAAAAAAACATACCAAGCAATGTACAGATTAAATTCTCATTAACTACATGTACTTATGAAATAAATGCCAGTATAAATACATGCATCAGTAGATTAAAGAATACATGTTAATATCAAAATTCTTTGACATATATGATCCAAGATTTTCTTCCTGATAATTAAAGCATGATTTTCCTTCTTGAATAAACAGATAATCTAATATTATTTTTTCTAAACTAAAATGACAAAAATTATATCTACTCCGATTGATTAGCAAATGAATATCTGTAAATTAAACATATGTACTATGCAATATCTGTATAACAATACAGATATTGCATAGTACACTCATTTTGTGGCTCAATGTCTGTTTTTACTATTGAAATTCTCCAATGTAACATCCTACTCATTTTACAACAAGCTTATCACAAGATACATGTATGTGCAATTACTATCATCAACCATATCCAGATTTGTTTAAGTAGATATGAGATGACAGAGCAAAGTGTATTAGTATGAAGAATGTATTTAAGTCTACAGTTTGTTCTGGGGGTTTTACAGTCTAGAGTTTGGCCTGGGGTGGGGGTTAGAGCTTGCTGGTCCAGCGGCAGGGTTTAACCTCAGCAGCCCGACTGTTGAGTGTCCATTCCACTTCTCTTGGTCACGTTCATTGTAGTAAAGGTCTAAAAATTGAGCATCAATTTGAATTCTTTGTACATTTACAAAAAGTACATGTATATTTTTGGAGTTCATGAGCTTTACTTCTGTTGAATAAAAATTTAGATTTCTTAATGAAAATGTGCTCTGAAAATTAAACATGTTCAGATATGTTATTTTTTCAAACTGATACATATGATATGGTGTTTTAATTTAATGAGAATTAAGTACAACTCCTAACCTCTGCACAAGTAGGATGGATTCCAATAGTGGCATCAAAGTCAGACTTCTTAGCCCCTAGTCTCATCCCCACTGCAAATCCCTGTGTCACCTCCCCTGCATTGGGACCTAATACATGGAAGCCAATTACCCTCTCCTGAAAAACAAAGTAAGTATTATACATAAACAGATAACAGAAAAGGTGGAAAATGCTGTACTTGCTAAAAAAAAAAACATCGGAGTATAAATGTAATCTGATAAGCCATATGGCTTAAGGAATAAATAAACAAACAAACAATAAATTCTTTGAGATCTCAATACCGGTAATGCTCAAATTTAAGAAGAGTCCCAAGGGCCTTAACAGTCGCTGAGTATGTAAAGGATCCATAGAATGGCCATTTGATGATTATATAATAAAAGAAACTAAATTCACAGAGGAGGTGATGTTGCTCATAAACAAAAAAAATAGGACAATCGTTGATCAACAAAATAGTTGTCTAGTAATTTGCAACAACTCTGAAAGTAGATTTACAGTTGAGTTTTGTTAATCCAGACACTTCTGTTCCTAAGCAAATCATCCGGATCATACTTGGTATATATGAATAAAAAATTGTTCCCCACAAATTTCTTCGGAAAGTGAAGTATCTGGATTATTGGTGTCCAGATTAAAGAGGACACACTCTAATTTTCAAAAAAAAAAAATCTTCCTTACTCCACATCAAGCAAACTGCTGGCATGATACAGTAAAACTCAGATATAACGAAGTCACTGGGACCTGTGAAATTACTTCGAAATATCCATAATTTGTTATATCCGTATAAGAAATTCGTTAAATTTATATAGCTGGGGATCCAAGAAAATTTTGCTATATCCGTGAATTCGCTAGATCCGTGTTCGTACTAAATGAGTTTTACTGTAATAATCAGCATTAAGCCCTCTACTGAAATTGTGAAATTCATGACACGTTTTCTGGTGTTAGGATGAGGCTCTATTGATCATAAATTGCAAAAGCCTAAATTCTTTAAAAATCCCTCCCCCATGTTTTTTGCAGGCAATATTAAGTGCAATGATACGATGAACAACTATGCTTCTACCTGAAGGATCTGGTGTTAGTGTGGGGCTCTATTGCTCTTATAGTAAAATTGCATGGTTATGATCTCCTAATGTATATTGAGCAGACAAATTAAGTGTATAGCTATCATGAGCAAGGGTGCCTTTTCCAAAATTGTGAAATTCATGGCCCCTTGGTCAAGGGTTCTGGTGATTGGGCACAATTTCTCTACAAATTATAAGAGGAACCTTACATTAATCTGGATGCTTCAATAACCCAGATGATTTGCTCAGGATCACAAAAGTCCAGATTTACAATGCTTAACCATACATTAATTTTGATGGTTTTGGCCCCATCCCTCAGGTCCCAGGGAGGCAGAGACTATGAAATTCACAATTTTTGTTCCCCATACCCATAAATGCATATAAATACATATACAAAAATTGGTTGAAAACTGGCTCAGAAGTTTAGGAGAAGACAGAAAATGTTCAAAAGTTTACGACAGATGAATGGCGCATGAAAACAGCAGATAAAGATATTCAAGATCAGACATAATACCTTTTCAGGAATGAGGCAGATGAGTTTAGCATAGCAGGAATTCTCTGGTCGTTTGGCCACTGTCCACTCCAGAGGCCAGAAGTTGGTGTGATAAACCTACAATGAAGAAATCAGTTATTGTGGAATCATTAGATTTTGTGGTGGCTCAAAATTTGTGGAATTCATGGGTACTCTGCAGTGCATCCACAATTCACAACCTTAACGAATTAATAATTGGGGTTCTCGAGTAATCTTTCCTTTTGTAGATATGAGTGAATGCACAAAATTACATCCCCTCGAACCTGTAAAATTTAGGCTATCCACGAAAATTGGCCTCCACAAATTTTAATGATTTCACGGTAAGTTAAGCCAAGCATGAACTTCTAAATCAAACTTATGACAAGGACTTCAGTTTCATATATCAAACATACAAACATCAATCCAACACTAATTTAAATCTCAATTTTTATTCAGTCTCCTCTGAATACTCAAATAGCCATTTTATCTTGATTCATATCAATATATCTTGACTTCCTAGTTACCACTAAAAAACAGATTGTTGGAGGGTTTTTTTTAAATGAAAGTTTGCCGAGCACCAGGCAAATATACAAGAAAAAAGTTCCAATGTTTAGAAAAGAAAATCCCATGTTAAATTACCTCAAGTTTGTCCTCCCCAAACTTTTTGATGGCGTCTTCCTCTGAGTAACCAATACAGCCATACTCTAGGGGGGTGAAAACTGTGGTTGGCACATTGATGTAATCAGTCTAAATCAATAAAGAAAAAATATTCATGATTGGAGTAACATGTTCTTCAGGACAGATGGCAAACAAACCTTAATTTTCAAAAAAAAAAAAAAAAAACAACTACAACAAAAAACAACTAAGTCTATGTTTACATAAGTAACATGAATAAGTTTATCTGAATAAAATTTCAATTTTCATTCAAAGCTTCTCAGCAGTGTCCTATAAAGTGTGAAAAATTTGTACAGATTTATAAGAGTGATGACAAAAAGGAAGAAATTTGAACATAAAAGAAAGTCTACAATTTCTCAATAATTTAGAGATTTGATGTAAGCATCAATTACAACCAAATTAAGTCCAAAAATGTATACCAATCCATGCATCCATTTTTTTTGTTTGTAGTATGTGTCTTAATTGAACATGTAAACGGTACCTTCAAACAGGTGTTTAAAAAAAAATTTTTAAATGTGTGTATATCAGAGTATTGTACATGTAGCATATCTAGGTGAATGGAGGTGTGTTAAAAAAAAAATAAAACCATGTATCCAGGTACTATGTTTTAACAAGGTTATAATGTTTACCAAGAATAATTTAGTTCAAGTGCAACATAAACCAACCAAAAAACCAGAATATATGGTGCAGTGAATTTTTAAAACAGCAACAACAAAAAAAAAAGAAAAAAAAGAAAAAGAAATTGTTTAACTGATGATCTTGTGTATAGTCTACTCACTACTGCGTTAGAACTCACCAGTTCCTTACTGAGCCCATACAGTCTATTTGACAGGAGTTTTCCGGCCTGAATCGCTACAGGAGTCAGCTCAGGCTTCCCCTCACAGATGTCCCCGATAGCGTAGATATTGGACACATTGGTATTCTCCTCCTCATCCACAGGGATAAACCCATTCCTGTAAGATAAGTGGTTTTCTATGTTTGCAAAATGGTGGATATTATGTAGTTCGCCATTCGTTGAGTCTCTGCGTGCATCTTGCTTTGAACAAGCCAAAACCAGAGAAAAAACACTCAAACACATAAATTCTGTGGTCACAGGTTCAGTACTTGTTTTTTTCCCCAACATTTTGAATTTTGCTTTAAATTTTTTTTCTCAAAAATTGATAAAAATATGCCACTGTAGGTTTGTTTGTGTCTGTGTGTGTGTTTGTTTACATGTAAGTAGACAGGCTTTTCAATTATAAGCTGAATAGAGAGAAAATACTTGGAATGGCCCTATATATTTGAAATTGTACGTAATAAACTTGCTCACTTGTTCGTTTTAACTCCCACTTTTTCCAGACCAATGCTTGATGTACATGGATCTCTTCCAATTGCAAATATCACCTGAAAACAGCATCAAGAATTTAAGAACAAAAGATAAATGTTGTCTCCAACTACATGTACAGGTATATACAAAAGTAGAAACCAATTTTGTAATACATTTCTTTTTCACAAAGTCCTAAAAAATTGGAGTTGATTTTCGACTTTAAGATATTTATCAAAAAAAAAAAAAAAAAAAAAACGATTCATCATATTTATAGTTTAATCAAAAATTACTTCTGATGATTGCTTACAGTGTTAAATTCATCAGTAAACTCCATTCCATCTTCATATTTCCCTGTTACCCTGTATTTCCCAGGCTTACCATCCTCTAGCTTTTCAATCTGTCAATTCAGAAAAGTCAAGTGAGGCAAGCTAAACACACACACAGATGATGTGAATAACAATAATAAGCCATACAATTTTTATTTTTTTAAAACAGATGATGAAAAATTGTGCACAAATTATACATGTAATCTGTAATGATGGTCTATCTTCTCTGCTAAGTTTTTTTTTACATAAAACACACATCAGGATAAATAGCACACGTGTATCTGCAAATCCTCATGCTCTTACAGTTAATTAACTCATAGTCATGGACCCCCCATCCCCATATTTCAGACTCCAAAGAGCTCTTCTTCAAACAAACTTTATCAATAAACTAAACATGAATCCCCTAAATTTCAAGTTGCACTCATATAATCATGGAACTATAAAACTCTTATTTCCATATAAACTTTCAAAGGTAAGTTGTGTTTTGATGCAACATATACAACATGTGTCAGTGTTTGACATCTTGTGATGCACATCCACTGCCAACTAAAACGTCCAAAAAACTATGGATAAAACTGTACTATGAGGAGGATTAACCTTGGTAGGCACACAGGGCCTTATGAAGTTGATCCCCTCCTGTTCCATGTAATCTCCAATCTTCTCTGCCATCTGCTGGTCAAATCCTCGAAGCAGGATGGACCGGACCATAATGGTGACATTAAGCCCCAGGGCATGAAGAAAGCCCCCACACTCCAAGGATACATAGGAAGCTCCCACTAGTAGTGTTTTCCCAGGACAGTATGGCAGGGAAAACAGATCATCACTATAAGAGGTAAAAAAACTTTTAATATAAATGTTTATTTAACCATGTCATGAACAGCCATTTATATTACATAAAAAAAAACAAACAATAAAATTAGACAGCTAAAAAAAATGCACGTATAAAATTCAAGTTTTAGTAATCTTTCAGTGTGAAATAATTTTAAACATGCATGGCATTCACATGAAATTATGTAGCAATTCTTTTAACCCTCAACATACCTAGTGATTCCATATTCCTTGGCCCCTGGGATGTCTGGGTATCGGGGTCTCTCCCCCATAGCTAGGACAAAATGATTGGCTGTCTTCTTTATCTCCTGGCCTTTCTTATTCACAGCCTGCAACAGACAGCTAGCGATTATTTTTCATTATACATTGTATACATGCATCTTATGTTGACTGTCAAGATGTCAAAGTGAATTTTCAAATTTTGATTATACATAATATAGCACACATTGCACGATACATAATGTGTTGTATAAGAAAAAGGAAGAATATATAATTTCTATAGACATTATTAAAACTTTACATTACTTGATCGCAGTGTTTGAAATAACCTTGGTCCTACAGCCTGAGATACATAAATTTTGCCGCAGGAACAAATTTGCTTGTATCAACACCCTGCTGTATGTGATTAGCAGTAATTAAAAATTTACATTAATAAATCTGTCTCATATTGTTTTATTGTCCGGGTAGCAAAGTGTAACAAGCAAAGTGGCAGAACTCATAATCACTTCAATAGAAGAGACAACACATCTTTTGAACAACTTTTTAGGATTGGCACCTGCCAGACACAAGGTAGTCAATGTAACAACTTATGTGGTTTATTATACTAATGTATGTAAATAAAAATAATTTTTGAAAAAGGCAATTACTTTCTCTGGCTTGTAGATCTTTGGCAGGGCTGACAACTTTTATCAGCAATTGGTCCTGCATGTCTAGCTATAACCTTATGGTGAGTTTCAAACACTGTTAATTATTAAGCCCAATCACTTATTCAGTCCAATATGCTTAATAAAGACAGTCTGTGCTTGTGTGAATGAGTTTATATATTATACCTTGATAGTGTGTTCATCTATGAACTCGGCATAAGCATTGTGGTAGTCCACCTTTTTGTCCCTCAGCTGGACCCTGTATCCCCAGTTTAGGGATCCAATGTAATCCTGTAACACATATGTACATGATTTTACAAACGTCAGTTTGTCACCCATATCATATCACAGATCTGGGTGCAAAAATAAATAAAATTCTACTACCTGGTATTATGAATAAAAATTTAAAAGGGCATTAAGGATATCTGATAATTTTTTTCCCCTGATTGTTATATATTTCAGCATATTTTCTTTTAGCCTATATTCCATATTCAGCATTAAAAATGTTACATACTTCTGTTAAATTCAATTAAAGAAATCGTAAAGTTTTTCATTATTCACAATCATTTGGTCTTTTCAATTTCTCCTTAAATTCTCCACATGCACTATTCTATTGATATCATATGCATTAATGAGACACAAATCAATATAAACGTAGATTTACTGTGTACAGTAATGAGCACACCATCAGGTGTACACAGTTCAATGACTTACCTGAATGGCATCCTTCATTGTTGTCCAATTATGTTTAACTGCAGAATAAAATGTAGAATTCTGAATTAACATGCAGTTTATTATCTTCTTCAAATAATTATATATTTTAGAAAAAGGTTCAAGTTTCTGGCAAAAGAATCCTATGTATTGAACTGACCATTTTCTGGGACTTCCCATCCAAAGTTACGGGCATCCTGGAGTCCATGTCCTTAAAGAATTCAAGAAGACATGATCAATACTTGAAATCAATTAAGGCATCAAAACGCAGGATTCAATCTCTTATTTCTCTACTGCCATGAGCTATACTATCATTTAACGAACAAAAAAGCATGACTGTATATCATTTTATTTCACAAATATTCACTATTACTACACGTACCTACATTTAAGAGACACAGATCAAGAGATGTTTGTTGTGAAAGCAGGTTGGGGGAGTGTGAAATTTTGTGTTATGAAAAGAATTTTATGTAGCAGGAAAAACGTTCTTGAAAAATCATGGGGTTATTGAGAGAATGACGATGAATTTAACAGCAATAATTCAAGAACTGACTGTAGATTGGAAACAGTTCAAAAGGACAAATCTTTCCTTACCTAATATAGCAGCCTGATGCATCAGCTTCTTAGGGATACATCCAACATTGACACAAGTCCCTCCCAAACCTACAAAAATGTACAGACATTGTATGAACAATGTCATGTACTTCTTATTTACTGTGCAGTAAGATTTCATATCTTTCCAGTAGGTTTCTTGTCTAATATAATTTTTTTATCCTTTCTCTGCACAGAATTATGAGCTAGAATACCGTAAATAGATTTTATTTGGTGTGTACGATATTTGGCGGAAATTGATTTTTTAACAAGTTAGCATAGATTTGAATTAGCACTTTCTGAACGTGCTTTATATATAATGAATATATGTAAACAAGACATTTAGCGAATTACTTGATTAAGCGGAAGATGCTGTCAGTGAAAGGCACTAAATAGAATACACAGTGAAATGTAATACAATTACAGTATTCATTTTATTTTCCTCTTTTGCAGAACATTACCTGACATCATAAATGTACTCAAAATAATATGTTGTGCAAGTCTTGCAGGTGCATTTTTGTTTGTTTTTGCACTTTGTGAAATTACATGTCATGATTAAAAAAAATGAAATTTTTAAAGTCACTTCATTAAAAACAGACTCTAAAAGGTTGCAAGCCGTTATACGTTAACATGGCTGAAAATAAATTTTACCTTCAACAACTATTTACTTTTGCATAACTATATCAAAATATGTAACAAGTAGACAGATATTATGTGCATTTATCATGTTTATGTCCAGACTTAAACTTTCTTGACACCCCCTTTTCCCTCCACTAAACTGTCCATACCCCAGGTTGTTCCTATTGGAGTTGGTTTGACAAAATCAAATACAGCCACCTTCTTTCCAAGGCCTGCTGCCTCCTACAGGAAAAATTACAATAACTATTAGTGAACTTAAATAAAATGTATGACAGGCCTCCTACAATAAACATGATTAGAATAACTATTAGTGAACTTAAATAAAATGTATGATAGGCCTCCTACAATAATATGATCAAAATAACTACTAGCATTAATTAACAAAGTAAAATGAAAAATGGGACAAATGAAAAAAGACTTCTACGACATAAGCTACACTACATAAACTTCATAGCATAAAGCAAGACAAATTTTTATTCTATAGTTATATCTTTTACCTGCAGAAAAAAATCAATAGTAAATCTTAAAGGAATATTGTATAACATACCTTAGAGGCTGCCAAACCACCTGATCCACCACCTATAACAATTAGATCATAATCATAGGAAGTTCCCATATTTAACATCTGCTGGAGTCTTCCTTCCTTGTGAGCCTTCAGTGTATCATCGCATCCTCCTTAAATATATATAAAGCATTGCGTTACATACATCCAAGTCAGAAAAAAATAAATAATAAATAATGGATGTAAAAAACAGGGTTCACTAAGGAATTCACTGTGGAATCATGATTGTTCTGACCAATGTTCTGGGATTTTATAGGTCACGCTCACTGTGCTTATATACAAATTTACGTCCCCATGGGAACAATAACCTTGACAACATATTTGTTCATTGAATTCTCTGTGTAAAATTTTGTCCCCAGGAACCAGTAAAATTTCAGGTGCCAACTAAAACTGGCCCCAGACCTTGTTATCTCAAACTCAATGGGACTGGGAAAAAAACTTTGAGACATCCAAGGATTCAAAACATCAAGGTTGAAATACATGATAGAGGAAGAATAGTTCAGACTTCCAACTCACTTCAACATATCCATGGTCTTAGAGATATTAATGTTCAAAATAACAAAGTTCAACTGTAAAACAATTCCACAATATTTATAGCCCTGTGAAATTTCTCTAACAGCAACATCAATTACATTGACTTTAAAACATGCACCTAAAATAACAGCTAATTACTGGACTCTCAATATTCCTAACATCTAATAACACTGACAGTTTTTTCTTGCCAACTCAATCTATTTATTATCATGACACTATATTATATATTAAACATAGGTAATCAGAGATTACAGAGCTCACCTCAACGAATGTTGTCTTTAAGTAAGGCAAAGTCCCACACTAAACTAATAATCTAGGAGTGTGCATCCCTAGATACAACATTTATGCAATTTTGGTCTGATAGGGCTTGCAGTTATTTGGGAATAGACTTATCTGAAAACTTAAAACTAGTCACTCATCCAGAAAATGTAAGTCAAATCCAGCATCCGAAGCAAGTTTTGAGATTGTTCGTCCCTTGATGCATCATCCATGCAAGTTTGGTTCAGATAGGCCTTATAGTTACTTGGAAATGAGATCTGCTCCAAAAACTTTAACCTGGTCACTCATCCGGAAAATTTAGGTCAGATCCAGCATCCGAAGCAAGTCCAGTAGTGTGCATCCTTAGATGTATCATCCATGCAAGTTTAGTCAATATAGGGCTTATAGTTACTTGGAAATGAGATCTGCTCCAAAAACTTTAACCTGGTTACTCATCCGGAAAATATAGGTCAGATCCAGCATCCGAAGCAAGTCCAGTAGTGTACATCCTTAGATGTATCATCTATGCAAGTTTGGTCAATATAGGGTTTATAGATACTTGGAAATGACATCTGCTCCAAAAACTTTAACCTGGTCACTCATCCGGAAAATATAGGTCAGATTCAGCATCCGAAGCAAGTCCAGTAGTGTGCATCCTTAGATGTATCATCCATGCAAGTTTGGTCAATATAGGGCTTATAGTTACTTGGAAATGAGATCTACTCCAAAAACTTTAACCTAGTCACTCATCCGGAAAATATACGTCGGATCCAGCATCCGAAGCAAGTCCAGTAGTGTGCATCCTTAGATGTATCATCCATTGAAGTTTGGTCAATATAGGGCTTATAGTTACTTGGAAATGAGATCTACTCCAAAAACTTTAACCTAGTCACTCATTCGGAAAATGTAGGTCGGATCCAGCATTTGAAGCAAGTTCAGTAGTGTGCATCCTCAGATGTATCATCCATGCAAGTTTGGTCAATATAGGGCTTATAGTTACTTGGAAATGAGACCTGCTACAAAAACTTTAACCTGCTCCAAAAACATTAACCTGGTCATTCTTTAGCTGAAATTGCAGCATCTGAAACCTTGACTGGTACAATGAAACACATTAGAAGCATCCTCCATGCATCTCTGACTAATATAGGCCATAGAAGTACTTGAAAAGAAAACTGCTCTAAAAACCTTAACCTGGGACGCCGACACTGACGCTGAGGGTATTACATAAGCTCCCCCAACTTCGTTGAGGTGAGCTAAAAAGCACTGTAAGTTCCACTTATTAAAAATTTCATCCAAATTGATGCTATATAATATGGAAATTAAATGATGTCAATAAATCTTGATCTACGTTCGAATATTTGAAATACAACACATGTGATGTTAGCATACCTTGATAAAAGCTTATTTTAACATTCCTTAATTGCAATGCTTATTTTCTCTTCACTATACTAATTAACATAACACTTCAAAATTCCTAATTCTTGGAAATCAATACAGATACCAACACTTACCACACATAAAACACATCATGATCATGTCACCAAAATCCCAAAATTATAGATCCTTTCAGCATCTCACAATTTACGATATTAATCATACTCATTTTTCCATTCCTGCACACTGAAACAATCCCCTTACTCATACATTTCCCCGATAATCTGACAGCATGCTGCATGCATCTTTTCAATCATAAACTCTTATTCCTTAAATTTGAAACAATTTCCGGCAAAAACAAACACTGACCAATTTCTTGTGTATTAGTGCTTGTGTATTAGTGCTAAACATTATAAGGTCACAAGACGAAATTCATGAAGCCTGTCATCAGAGTCCAAGTTTTTTTTAATTATCTGTCAGGCAGGTATTAACACTTTCATCTTCACCTGGGTATTCACGAGCTGATTAAATCTCAGCTCTTTTATTGAAGCGGTTTCCAGATGAAAAGTTAATTAGTAGATAGCCATACATGCATATCCTTGAATTAAGATACTGCTGTTCATTTGCATCAAAAATTAGATTGTATTCATAGCTGAAGAGCAATTTAATACTAGCAAGGAATATCACATGGGAACAAATGTTTGAATAAAAAAAAAAGGTTTATTAATTAGTTTAGGTACTTCCACAAATAAGAGGTTTAGGGCTTTTTAATAATATCAATTACTTATCAAGCATTATTAGTTAACTTTTTCAGCTCTTTGACAGAGATATGTGAATAACAAACAGAATTCATTTGGTAGAGAATTGAAGGACACAAATATACATAGCATGCCTCCTGGGAGGAAAAAATCTATTATATATAGAGGATATTCAATGTTTTGTAGATGAATATGGAATTTATTTCACAAGTGGGACAGGATTTTTTTATATTTTCACAAGTGCGAAGCACGAGTGAAAATATCAAAAAATCCTGTCTCACAAGTGAACTAAATTCCATATTCATCTACAAAACATTGAATTTTCTGTTTATTACATTTTCTTTGATTTTCCCTTTGCCTCTGTCTTTTCTTAACACAGTGTCATAGGCTTGACGTCATAGATGAACGGTTGAAACGTCATAGCTTAGAAGTTGTGCGACTGAAAACATTACATAGCATGGATTTTAGCAACATATTTGGGAAGAAATTTGCAGTTTTAGCTCTATCAAGATGCTTAGTCACTATCTCTATCTTATGACAGGCCAGAAATTATTTTTTACTTACTTTGATATCCTTTCACACTGTGAGAGAATATCATTTTTGGTATCCTTTCACACTGTGAGAGAATATCACTTTTATTCAATTAATAAATCACAGTATTTCACTGTTGAAAATGTAATAATATGAAAAATGTCACAATAATTCATCATGTACAATATATGTATAATATGAAAAGAAAATGATGACTTGCAAGACAAATTGACTGAACATACTTGGGCCTTATAAAATTCTTAAAATACCAATACTTTATGTGTGTGTGTATAAAATTACCTCTCTGACAGATGTGTAAAATTCTGCCTCAGAAAGTTTAACTTTTGGACAAAATTTACCAACTCCATCCTACGGTACATTAAATTAGCCTACTTTCAATCATGACATAAAATAATTTTTTGGAAACTTTTGAGTTAAAGCCTTTGAATCTCTTTCATCCCTGCACAACCTGTACTGAAAATCACTTCTTTGGACTTTTCTGTGTAAAAAAGAGGAAGAAGTGAAGCAATATTTTTGTCTTGGGCAGAAAAAAAATTTCCAAAAAAGTAGATTTCCTTGGTTCTGAAACCTGTAATTTTCTGAAACCTAATACTTTCAAAAATTGAACAAAATTTGCATGGATGATGCAAAAATATTCTATTTTTATAAATTTTCCCATTTTGTGTCGCTTTAATAATAATCTCTCTGATGTTGATACTATCCAAATGACCTTGGTTCATTTTGTAAATAGAGCATCAGGTCAAACCAATTCAACAGAATAAGGATACTTGATGTCTTTAAGTATTTTTTTTCACTTTCAACACGAAGCCTCAACCATTTGGACAATTTTTTTTTTTACAATTTTGAAAGGAAATCTTTAGGAAATCTTAAAAATCTGCTAACTTTACAAAACAAATTTAGTTGTAAACAAATTAAAATTGATTACCTCATTAGTGGTTCTTGTGTACTCATTAGAGATACTCAGCACAAAACGGATCATTGTAATGAGGCAGATAGAACGTTGCCTTGCCAATTACAGGGAACACTTAACAATCACTTTATTTGGAGATCGACCTTGAATTCTTCAGGTTACTGCTACATGTATTAATGAATATTGCTTCAATTAACATTAGGACCTCGCAATCGGAAAGGTACATTTATATTCACTCATGAGATAGCATCATCCTAAGAAAACAGGTAATCAGAAATTGCAGAGCTCACCTCAACAAATGTTGTCTTTAAGTAAGGCAAAGTTCCATACTAAAGTAATAATCTAGTAGTGATCATCCCTAAATGCATGCAACGTTACATTTATGCAATTCTGCTCTGATAGGGCTTGCAGTAAATTGGGAATGGTCTTATAAAAAGATTCTAATAGTGTTGAAGTTCTAGCAAAAAAAAATTAAAAAAAAATGTTTTCCACAGCAGAAAACAATTTAATTAACTGTATAAATGCCTATGCTAGGTTACAAAATGTTCAAGTTATTGCATGACAAATTAATGCTCATAGTAATCCTTAATCTCATCCCTAGACCTTAACCATGATTCCAAAATTTACAGATACCTTCCTCAAACTATTCTCCATCTATACACTATATATATATAAATATATATATATATATATATATATATATATATATATATATATATATATATATATATATATATATATATATATATATATATATATGAGATCTATAAGATACAGATCTATATAGTTACACTGTATTGCATAACAATAACCACATCTATAGTCTGGACAGCGATTTTTTTCTACCCATTGGGAAAGGGTCTGGTACCGGTTCAGTTGGGAAAAATAGCATCGAAGTAGATCAAAGGAGAATTTTCTGGCATTTAAACAAATGAAACATATTTTCAGTTTATTCCAACTTCATTACATATTACCCCGTGTTTTAAAGAATAAACAACAAGTATTTATTGTTTTTCATATCACTGTCCCTTGTTTTCACATTTTCATGCTTTCAATTTGTCAAAATGTATGACATTACGCTGTCTACACCACAGGTCCTGCCATATTACGACTAATCTCTGCTTTCGATTCAAGCGGAAGTGAAACAATTAGTCAACTTGTACAACATGTACAATGTTTCATTTAAAAAGAAATACAATGTCATCATCGTCTGTTGCTTGGCAGTTGAATTGGGAATTTTTAGTCTCAAAATTGGGAAAAATTAACGTTTTTTGGCATTGGGAACGGTACCGTTTATCGGTACCAGTTATATAAGGAAAAAAAATGCTGCTGGACCTTTGACCTTGACCACTGACCTCGATACATAAATCTTTCTGACCATTCTCTCCCTATACACTTATAAATGATTATAACAAAATGCCCTAGTTGGTTATGTACATCAAAATGATTATCAACAATCTTGACCTCAACCAAACGACCCAAAATCAGTAAGTATTTTCTATCTACTCTCCATCTTTCTAGTAAGTAGAAAAAGATTTTTCAGATTTATCATATACAAGATATTGCATAAAAATAAGCAATGATAATGGTATCTAACTGAACAAATGACCTTGACCTTTCACCTTAAGACCCCAAAACTACACTTGTCTATCTCTATCTCTAGCTATTCACCACTTATGTTGAAATAGAAAGAGATGAAAGGTGATCAAGTTATAGCACCACATAAAATTAACAATGAAGAAAAGGACACATGGACTTTGTGATTACAATAGGGTATCCACGTCTTGATGCAGGGTCCCAATAAATACCTTTCTTTAAAATTCATTTTTTTTTTACATTTACATATTCTATGGTTTAATCTAAAACTAAAGATAAGTTTTCATATGAAGTTGAATTTCTGAACCCTTATAATTATATACATGCTTATACTTCTCAGTGTTTCTTGTTCACAAATTATTAGCTTATACATAGTACTAACATACAAAAAACAGTCATTGACCTTTGCAGGCTGTTGCCATGGTAAATGTATGTAGACCTACCTAAATGTTGTCCTGCTACAAACACGTTAGGAACTGTCCTCTGTCCTGTAATCTCTAACAAAGCATTCTGTATGTCACTTCCATTAGCTAGCAGAATAAGAAAAAACACATCAAAATTCAGGAAATCCTATTACAACACACACTGTACTAAATGTAGAACACACGGATATCTTTAACCTGACAGAAATGATGATCCTGGAGGCAATGTTCTGAATTCTGTCTAGGCATAAATATTATTGAAACAGTAAAAGGAGGCAATGCATATTTTATTGATTGAGAGAAAATTGTGCTCAGGTGGAAAAGCTTATATGGTTGTACTACAAATTACACAATGTTACAACCATTAACCAGAATAAAAGACAGTCCAGATTCAGAAATCAATAAGATTTCTGTATTTCTTGCTTGTGCAATGTCAATTGAAAGTTTTATAAAATATGCAAAGGACAGTCTCAAGTTCTCACTAATTTCATCTGAATGTTCACCTCAGCAAGCATTTATAGCTGATCTATAATCTGTGTATACTAAATATAAACTATAATCAAAGAGTAGGACACAGAAGTTATAGTTGAAATGACAGTTTTAAACTCACCTTGTTTATCCAATTCCAGCACCTCAAAACTTACATTCATCGACTTAAACAAGTCTTTCACCTATAAAATGAAAATTTTTAAAAAAAATCAATAAAGCATTCTTAGCAATAAGATATCATAATGTTCAACTACCATTTATGAAATCAGACCTCTCTGACGTCATCTTTCTTTCCTAACTGTCTATTTAACTGTTTTATTTTACTGCTTTATGTCCTTATGTCCAATAAATTACCCATCAATGCCCAATAACCTAATAATCATTGGGATACTACGACTAGAATGGAAAAAGAGAGAGGCCCATGGGCCACAATGCTCACCTGAGTCACCATGCCACTTCTGTTCATTATCAGCAGATTTTTTTTCCCTGTATATTCCTATGTAAAACTTAAATCACATAGTGTGGCTTCATCCTACCCAAGGGGAAATGATTTGAAAAAACCTGAATCTACACTGCCTAAGGATGCTTAAAAATAAATGTGACTGATCATGGAATTGCTGTTCTTTGAAAAGATATTTCCTATATTACTCCCCTATAAAAATTTGATCATCTATAGTGTCCCCACCCTATCCCTAGGGGTCATGATTTGAACAAATTTTGAATTTTTTCTGGCCCAATGGTTCTTGAGAAGAAGATGAAATGTGAAAAGTTTTATGACAAGAACAACAATGACGATGACAGACAACTGACAAATTTCAATCAGATTAGTTCATTTGAGCCTTTGGCTTAGCTAGGTGAGCTAAAAACAACAAGCAAATTAAACTGTTGAAATCGTCTGGGAAAAAAAATAATGACCAAATTACCGGTATATCATATTTGTGATGAATCTGCTTTTAAAAAATGAAAAGAATTTCTTTACTTTCAGATACAATTTACTCCTTTCAAGAATTCTAAATTTGATTTATCCACTAAAAAAAAATTTAAAGACATATTATCATGATTATCTGAATCTGTACACATATTCATGTTAAAGCAACTTTTGATCTCTGAATTAAATCTAGACTGAGGCTTGCAATGGGAGATTTTATATAATATTCAAGATCTATATTTACTTATCTCAAAGGGGAATTTTTACTTATTTTTGTCACTTGACATAAAATGAAAGAGCATGAATCTTTTAGTTACCATGGTAACATACAAAAACATCAGGTAATGATGCTTGCAGAAAATTTTAACATCTTGTTTTCAAGCTCGGAAATATCAAAATGGTCAATATATATATATTCCAAAACTTGCAATTAGGAAAATTATTGACTTTAGTTTCTTCTTTCATTGGTATGATTTCAACCAGGAAATGTATCTTGTCTGGCAGATTAATAGGATTTTTTACTTAAATGAAATAAATGTTAACTACATGCACATGCATGCTTTCTTTGCCGCAACCTACCCCAAAATAAATTATCAAACTGAAAAAAGCACAAGTCATTATGTACACTTTTAAGGCCAATGACTGTCAAACTTGTCATAGCCTAAATAATGTTTTCAACAAGATTTACACATTAAATGAACAAATTGTAAAAATGACTACACAATATATACAGGTATACCTTAGCCTATCTTATCATGCCTATCGGTTATGTCATGTCATTAATCTCATTCATTACCAATCAGGCTATATTTTACTGACCAAATTGAAAAACCATTGCATTAACATGTTCAGGTATATATATATTAAAGCCTAACTTATTGGATATGGTCACAGATGTATGTGAAATATGAAGCAGTATAATGAGCACATGGCATTGTTATAGCAAATAGCTAAAAACTCACCATGAAAAAGAAATGTCTCAAGTAAGATGTACTGTAGAGATTACTCGCTATATTATTATTAACAGTAAAATCAATAATTTAAGAAATATGATGCATTTATCAAAAGAACATTGCATATATTACAGTCTAAAGACATATAACTTCTATTTACACAAATTCAAACATCTGTGAAGTGCCAAAGTAAAAAAAAAAGCAGAATTATACATCTGCAAATTAAACCTTAAACCTCAGTAACATTTTAAAAAACAACCAACGACAGACGGATTTTGAGGTGACAATTGGCAGTTCATCGGCCATTATCTTGCCCAATTTTGACCTATTTTTTCGTTGGCAGACCAATTTTGTGTCCGTTGGGCCCAGTTATAATTTTTTTCTGTGTTGGTGACTGTTTCTTCAATTGAAGCAGTCTTTGAATTGTCCGTCGACCAACCCTCGATCAATGTCCGACTATCTGCAGACAGTTTGTTAAGTCAGTCGTCGGTTGGTCGACATTTAGCCACTGGGTTTTTGTAAATGTGGACCGACAAGGAAAATCAAACTGCGGGTCAGCTCTTGATGATTGGGCGACCATTGGCTGACTTATGAATAATTTAATTTTTTTTAAAAATTATCTGTGTTCCTAGTGATTAATGTGACTGCTCCACATTGCCCAATACTAGTGTCGGCTGATCATGTTTTTCAACATATGATACGATAAAAATTTGGTCGCCCATCCATCGGCTTAAATGTGACCTAGGTATTACACAATAACATGTATAAGCCCCTGTCAGATAATTTTGTCAGATATTGGGATTCCACCTTGAGATGTACATCCTTGGACTATCTTACATCTGATATAATGAACTGCTTTAAAAATTAACAAAACTGTGAGCATGTTGGAGATAACAACACAATGAAACTGTATTTTACTTTCACTATTCATGCATTATTCGCTAATATTTGGGTCAATTGAGGTGCTCTCTAAATGTTTAAGATTGAAAAAAAAAGTTTCAAATTATCAAGAGATGAAATGCATCTAAATATAGAGAGATGATGTTGGATTTTTTAGACTGTGAAAGATGTTTTCCTTTTTTCAAACATAATATAAAAGCTACAAAGAAATAGAACTTAATTTGTTTTTGTATTTTTTTTATTGGGAGGTTGGAGAGATAGAGATCTCATCTATATTTTCAAGGCAGATAAACATACAGATATATGTGCACTGAGGCAAAATATTCTTTAAACTATGATAAATAGAAATTTCCATTCAGGTGACCCATTAGGCTATGGATATTGATCAATACGCTCTTCTTTTTTAATGTAAGCATTCTGTTAAATTAATATTTGTCTTGCTGACAACATCTTGAAAGCATTTGAAATCCTTTCCTCTTTTATCCCTAATGAGAGCTGTGAGTAGGCAGAAAGAAAATTTACAGTTCTAGGAAATGTGGCCATCTCAAAAAAACTAATCATAAAGTCATTAAGCTGAAGTTGAAAGATTTATAATGAAGTGCTGACTCAATTTGATATTAATCTCTCTACAAGACACATTTTCTTTGGATCAATAAAACACAGGTAGCTATACCCTAGCTGAAACAATGATTGCTCTCTGTAACTGGAAACAGTAGGATATTATTTATCACCTTTTTTCTATAAACTTCTCAATAAAAAACCTCATGAACTGCTGCAGTATAAAAAGGGTACTTTAATGCAACAAATATGTGGGTACATACCTCTAATTATTTTTAGAATCGGTAGGGAAGAAAGTAGTGCAGAAAAAATTACAAAGTTCCTTAATTTGCAGACCTGAATAAAAAAAACTGTGATAATGTATTAAACTGAGCCTCATCCTTGTTGATAAGGAGTATGTTCCCTTGCAAAAAAGCTTGGCAGATGTAATTTATCAAGAAGATCAGCAGAATTATTTTATGTATTATAACACCAGTGAGAAGTCTGGAATTCACCTACTTTCACTTTCATTTTCAGAGGTTAACGCAGACAGACGCATTTTGCAGGAAAACGAATCTGACATGCCACCTTGAGATTTTAACCAAGGAAAGACAACTTGATGTGCTTTGATTTGAGGGGTCACTCACTGCTGAACAAAAATTAGAGACATTGCTATGTGAAGAAACGTTTACATTGCCGCCTATGGGAAAACAATTAGTGGACTGTACCCATGTGTGAACATATATTCCTGTACGACATTTTCTATATTTCTGTCTGAAAGACCACTACTACCTTGCATATAAAATAACCAGACAATAACAGTTCTCCAACAGTCGACTAAACATCAAGGACACATTGGTACATTCTTTGCAGTAAATTTCAATAGTTCCTGTGCCAAATTAGGTCTGGAAACTAAAAAATAAACACCCATATACAGAGAATTCATCATATACTGATTTTTTTTTATGGTATGTCCTGTTCCCCTTAAACATGCAAGTGATATTATTATTATCCAGGTCCAATCAAGGGTGTATGGGGATTTACCCTGGGTTTTATTCCATATACCCTGAGGCCGAAGGCATGGACCTGGATAACAAATTTATTTCATATGTACCCAATTAACATGATTAAAGTCTTTCTAAACAAGTCCAATCAACTGTGTTTCAAGCTATATATAAGATTTACTATGTCCTACAATGCTTCATGACTTCATGTTATCTGCTTTTATAGAAACTATGCATTAATTGTGACGTCACATTTTTTTACTACCGTCTCAAGTTGAAAATTTACATCAGACTTTGTAACCAATCAAAGCTTGTGTTACAAGCTACATAGGAAATAAAGGTATATATTGCTACACAAATGAGTGAACTTGACGATAGAAAAGTTGAAGTCACTACATTTAGAGTTTAGAGTAAAAGTTTAGATGTTAGTTTGCATTGTCTTTCTGCAGTAAAATATCCAAATATGAAACATGTGTCAAATTCTGTGGTGTCTTTTATAAAGCATTGAAATTAATTAATTAAGCAATTTTCTACTGCTCATGCCCGTGCAAAAAACCCCAGGAATATCGAGAAATCTTTTTTTTAATTCCTTGGTAAATACTTGCTTTGAATCGTCAGATATTTGAACTATTTTTGTTATACCATGTCAAACACCTGCAAGGATGAGCATTTTTTATATAGATCGACATAACAGTATATATAAACCAAGTCTGATGATGTGCAAATTTTAACTATGTGGTTGACAAACAGGATGCAAATTGTATCATTTTATGCACTACAAATACTTGATAAAAATTTCCTTAATAGCTGAATTTAAGTGAAGATGGGTGTCTGAAGTTGTTTGCCATTACACCAGTATGAAAGGTATCCAATAAACACACATGATACACAGAAAGTGATATTTAGCTTCAGTCTGAGTAACCATATACATGTACATAGTAACATTATTTGACTTGTGTAAAGGCAAATAATGGCAAATTACTTCTCTGAATACTCTTTCATAAATTGGCATTGGATCTTAGTAAATAAGTTTATAAGTGTTAATTAATTTTCTCAGATTTGGAGGGAAAACATCTTCACATATCTTTCACCGGTACTAAATAGATAAATTCAAAACATGGAGTATACGTAGAGAAATTCAAAAATCAGTTTTTCTGTCTAGATTAAAACTACCTATTTAGTATTAGCAGTATTAGCATCATTAGTAGAGTAGCTCACCTTCTTACAGAATGGACATGTGGTTTTACTGAAGATCATAACCTTGTTGTTGGAGACATAGTCACTGATGGTCTCCTTCAGACCCCCATTACCAGACACGGGGGGCATCTTGCCTCCTCTAGCCTCACTCCGATCTCTGTTAATTCGTTTTATATTGTTTCAAACTACATGTGAAAAGCAGAAAAAAAAAAATCTGACATAAAATCTTTGTAGAAATATTAAGTCAATTTTACTAAAAACGTGTTCATCATGCTGAAATATATATTTTTTTCTGTGGAAAAATCAGAATGCATCATGCATATACCATTTACCATCACCAAAGAAAAAAAAATACATGAATCATACTATGAACAAAGACATGAGTCTTTTGAGTTCATGCATGAGCATTACCAACTGTTTAGCATTGTGATACAATGTAATAATAATCTTTAAGACGGGTCATCATAATTATAAAAGTTTACAAATCTGAGGAAATTCGAACTAAAAAGTGTCCCATTCATTATAATCATTCATTACCAATATTCCTCTTTGTTTTTCACGCAAGTACAGTTAATTACAGTTTTCCTCTTATATTATGATTCAAGAATAACAGTATAAACAAATAAAGACTGAATTAAACTTATTAGGCCAACCGACAATCAAGTGTCTTCACACTTTATCCATTTGTAAACATGTTGTAACAAAGTGACATCGTAAGTGAATACAAAATCATTTTTAATATAAAAAGGTCTACCTGTCTTAATTTGGCATGGACAGATTCCTTTCGAGTACGAGTCTCATTTACTGACCCCTTCAAGACTAAACCAACTAAGGCCTAAGCTAAGTATAGAGATATTGCCAACCACGTGGTACAAATCTGACGTCATATGTATTTTCTGCCTCGTCACGCTGGCATTCCCGGGTTGACATTCCAAGAATGTTCACAAAATTTTCCTTCCAAGAAGTAAAATATCTTAAACCGGGAGGAGATAAAAAGGGGGATACATACACATAGATCTATAAACTAATAATAATAATTCTTAAAAAAAAAACTGTTCAGTTGCCCCAGAATATCCATGCATTGAAAATATATTCTTTGTACTTCTGATATCAGAAAATAAACAGATTAGGGGACCCTAGCTGATATCAAAAATGGTTTTTCATATATCAAAAAATTCAACAATATTGCTATTAGCAGTGCTCATAAAAATAATTTATTTTCCCCTTGCCTCGCAAGTAAAATCTTGCAAAAACAGTCCAAATAACAGTTGAATAAAGAAATTATTCTTAATTATCATTAATTTTTAAAAAATTACCATTATTTCCAATACGCACCTATAAAACTCAGTGCATTGCATAACAAAAGTATATTTATAGTTACAGTCATAAAAGAAGAATGCTGTCAGTCAAGTAGTTTATTTTCATTTTTTTTTTTCAAAAGATTCAGGACAGAATAGGGGGTTCTAGATGGCGGTTTTGAAAAAGGAATTATCTTACTAAAGGCAAATTATTCTGAATGCAATTGTCTCATAGTTTTGAATCTCTTCCAGTTGATATTTTTATTTGTTTTGACATTTAAGGTCGAGATTCTAAAGCAGGAGGGCTGGAAACATTCCAAGAATGTAAAGTACCATATCACTTCCCTTCTAAGAAAGAAATACATGTATCTAGACCCTCACGTTGCAAAAATTTTTATGAGGTACATGTACTCGTATATCAGTGTGACTGAAAATTTAAGTTCGAGGGTTGTTATACTAAAGGGCATTTACTACTACTTTGAAAATGACATTAACTTTTTAAATTTTGGATAAATTTTAAGATACGATGCAAGCATCGGGGGAGGGGGCCTGCCTCGCCCCCCTACTTTTTGCCAAACATAACTTTTTACTATTGAAAATGTTCATGGTAAGGCTGGTCCCTCCCCCTTTTGGTTGCAGTATATAGTCAAATAAGGGTAAAGTAAAATCTGGTACTGAAATAAGTTGGACCCATCCACCCACCTACCCTCTATGGGCCTCAAATTACAATCAATGGAGGACTTCTTCAAACATTAACCTTGGTCATAACTTTTGAAAGAGAAAAATAGGACTTTCATATGTAGCTTGTTCATTACCTGTGACAAGACCTTTCCATTCTTGAAGCTTGGCGTAAATTTTGACATTGGCTTTAACTTTTGAATGAGAAAAGATAGGGCTTTCATATTTGACATGTGTATTACCTGCGACAAAACGTTTTCAAACATACTATGATTTTTAAAATCGTGACCTTGACTTTCAAGATTGACCTAATTTTCAAGCTAGTTGATAGAGTGTTCATATTTGTGAATTACCTGTGTCAAAAAGTTTCGAGCGTGCTATGATAGTCAACCCTTTGATCTTGAAGTTTGACCTAATTTTCAAACATTTTTCATTGCAGCTAACTTTTGAAGGAGTGTAGATAGGGAATTCATATTTAACACTATAATTGCCCATGACGGGCATTTTTCAAATTTACTATGAATTTTAACCCCGTGACCTTGAACTTGAAGTTTGACTTAATTTTCAAAAATGTTAACATTACTGATAATTTTAAATATTGAGATAAGATAGGGCATTTACATTTCCGAATGTACTGTTTTTTTTTTACTTCGTGACCTTGACCTGAAAGTTTAACCTACAGGCTCTTTCAAATTAATTTTACTTTGGTAATAACTTTTGAATGAGAGAAGATGGGGTTTTCACATCTTTACATGAACATTACCTATGACAACACCTTTCAGAAAGATAAACCGTGACATGTATATCATTTTTGACTTCATGGCCTTGAGCTAGAATTTGACCTGCTTATCAAAGATTTTAACTTACCTATTTTTTTTGGGGGGGGGGGGGGTGTTAATTTTACTCCCAGACCTGCCATATGCTTACTTTGCCGAAATAATCTTTATTCAAAACTTTTCCAGAGAGGCTTATCAAGAGGGCATTTTGACCAAAATATGCCCATTAAAATGAGTCCTAATTGGAAAAAAATTGTGTCATATCACACAGTATTATTGTTCATTTACGTAGCTAGAAATAAAACTATTTAGCACGGAGAAAGATTTAATATTTTGGACAAAAACACAGAAGAACAAATTCAAATTTTCTGCACTCTGTTTTTGCCGATTTTCATTCTTTTTTTTCCCTTAAGGCCATATGATATTGTCCCTTTAAGCTTCAGCATTAAAAAATGAAACAAAATAAATTTCACATCTTTATTATCAATTTCATTTTTTAACAAAAAATAATGTGTCATTCAAATAAACTATTTTTATAGATATTAGCACCATTCATTTATTGATACTAGGTATTTCAAACATATCCATGTGTTATATATATAATTATATATAAAGAAAAACTCGGTTATAGCGAAGTTCTGGGAACCTGCAAATCCACTTCACTATATCCGTATAACGAACTCCTAAAGTATACATAGCGAATTCACAATAAAGATTTTATGTCAGTTCATATTTCAAAAATTTAGATCTTTGAAAATTCGCTATGAAAGATGTAAATTTCGTTATTTTTAACTTCCTGGGTTGATGGAGGAATCAAAATTAGTTCGCTATATAACTGTAAATTTGTTATATCCGAGTTGGTTATATCTGTAAATTTCACAAGGAATTGTTAAAAATTTCACTGGGAATTTCATAAAACTTCGTTATATCCATGTTCATATTAAACAAGTTTTACTGTACCTGCAATTTTAAAATTCTCTTGTTAAATTTTTAGTAAAAAAATAGCATTTGATATATATACATGTAACAATTATTCATAACAACACAAATATTGTTTGTACACAGTTTTAAAAAATTTTAAACTGAACTTAATGGCACTGCCTAACACATGAAATAATTTCTGGGTATGCCCTTAATAAACTCCGATTCAATTTTTTCTCTTGCAACACATGTACATGTACTGGTATAATTTCAATTCATATATAGACAATGCCACCGTACATTGTAATATGATCATGAATACAATACAATGAATATTGGTACATGTATAAATATACATAATTAAGCAAGAAGAAAATAAATTTTTTAAATAAATTTTCAATCACAGATATTGCTCTGACTAAATATATTTGAGACAAATAGACGTACTTTATATCAGTGAATATAAATATTTAATTAACTGATGTGCCAAGAATTTCACATTCAGTTGTGAAGAGAATGAACTTTCTGTGTTGATATTGTTAATCATATGATTTTCATGCCTTTTTCCAGCTGCCTCAATGATATCATAATGTTGACATTATTTCTTTGGTACATTGGCTAAAGCTGGGATAAGCTCACAATAAATGTCGATTCCACGCAGGAAAACTCTCTCATTCAGAAACTCATTGTGGTCGTGCAGCAGTATTGGGGTGTTATTCATTGGAGAAAAACCTAGAGCTGGAATTCCCAGCTAAAGAAAAATAAAATAGAGTGAAATAAATATAAAAAATTTAGATTTTAAATCAAGCATATCAATTGTCCTTCAAAATGACAAATTTTTATGCATTCATTCACCGTGAGTTGGGTATACATGTTATATAGCAAATGTGTCGGAATAATCCATAAAATTAGTGCAGTACACATCCAATAGATGTCATCCATATATAGTTGGACTTCATTATTATCCAATGGCAAATGCATTCTACTCCGAGACAAAACAAATATATACCGGTATATAGAGGATTTCTAATTTTTAAAGTTGCTTGGATAATGAATTTATTTCACAAGTGGGACAGGATTTTTAAAAAAAAAATTTTCACAAGTACAAATCACAAGAAAAAATATCAAAAATTCATGTCTCAGGAGTGAAATATATTCTATTGCTTGCATAGACTTGAACTGGTGAAAAATACATTTAAAATCACAATACTAGTATCCATGTTGACTATAATCCTGTTTTACTGTATACTGATATCAGCTACATTGATAGATACCTACCTCCCTGATATATCTGATATCTGTAGCAGCAGGGAATATCTCAGTCTCTATCTTTATATTTCTATAAAATCCCAATGTAAATAAATTATAGATTCAACATTCAAATATTTTGAGAAAGATCTATACAAAGGGGCCAACTATACCTAAATTCAGACAGACAGATGATAAATTGAACAATTTGTGTCTGCCAAGCTACTTGTATACAGGTTTATTTTCGCCCCATGTTATTTTGGCCCTTTCATACTTGCAAATAATTTTGCCCCGTTTTAAATTTGCCCAATCACAGTTCTGTTTAAGAAATTAAACTGTGTTTTTTGACTTCACCACGTTTTAAATTCACCCACCTGTGAGTAGGGCGAAAGGTGCGAAAATAAGACAGGGGCAAAAATTTCCCTGTATACAGTATGTAGAAGAAACCGGAAGTTTCTGACAAGACTGTAGCTCTACTGGTTTATAATAAAAACAAGAAGTCTCTGACGAGACTGTAGCTCTACTGGTTGTACTTATAAAGGAAGATAAAAGAAACGCTTGGACTTGAAACTTTACAACAGCAATACATAGAATAATGATCCTTGGTTTAGTCTCTTTTTGTGGCACGATTTATTGCAATCAGACTAAAACTGTAGGAGGAGTAGCCTTTTAAAACAATTTTACAGAAATTTTGATTTAAGTAACCAAGGCAACATCATTCAACAAAATCCAAAAACACTAACGACAATTATTTATCTCAGTGTAGTCTACTTGTATGCCAAGCTATACTGAAATCAGACAAAAAGTGTAGGAGGAGTAGTGTTTCGAAAGTATTTCAAGAAAATTTCTATTTTTAGTAACCATGGCAACAATGTTCACTGAAATCCAAAACTGGTAAGGAGAATTATGTATCTTTGTGTAGTCTGCTTGTGTGCCAAGTTAAACTAAAATCAGACCAAAACTGTAGGAGGAGTAGCATTTTGAAAGTATTTTGAGGAAATTTCTATTTTTAGTAACCATGGCAACACCATTCATTGAAATCAAATACTGATATGAAGAATAATGTATCTTAGTGTATTCTCCTTGTATGCTAAGTTATATTGAATTCAGATCAAAACTGTAGGAGAAGTAGCATTTTGAAAGTTTTTCACAGAAATTTCTATTTTTAATAACCAAGGCAACACCGTTCATTAAAATCAAAAAATGATATACAGAATTATGTATCTTAGTATGGTCTATTTGTGTGCCAAATTATATTGATATCAGACCAAAACTGTAGGAGGAGTAGCGTTTTGAAAGTATTTTCCAAAAATCTCTATTTTTAGTAACCAAGGCAACATCGTTCATTGAAATCGAAAACCGATACACAGAATTATGTATCTTAGTGCAGTCTACTTATGTGCCAAGTTATATTGAAATCAGACCAAAACTGTAGGAGGAGTAGCGTTTTGAAAAATTTTTTACAGGCTGACAGACAGCTAGACAGACGACGGACACCATACTATCGCATAAGTTCTTCTGGTCTCTGACCAGTAGAGCTAACAAAAGAAGAGAAATTAAGCATTTGGAATTGAAACTTTGCAAGAGCAATAAATACATAATAGTGATCCTTTATTTTGTCTCCTTTTGTGGCAAGATTTATTGCAATCAGACTAAAATTGTTAGAGGAGTAACCTTTTGAGAGAATTTCACAGAATTTTAATTTTTAGTAACCAAGGAATACTAGTGTTCATCAAAATCAAAAACCGATTTATATAACTATGTGTCTCAATGTAGTTCTACTTGTGTGCCAAATTATATTAAAGAGACATCGTGATGGACAAACGGGAAAATTGACAAAAGTAGAATTTTTGCAAGACACACACAAATTTTATTCAACTCTTGAACATATTAAGTTTCAGAAAATTACAGATTTCAGAACCTAAAAATCTACTTTTATGGAGAAAAATACAAAAATAATGCTTCACTTCTTCCTCTTTAAGGTACGCATGCGCAGAAAAGTGAAGTTACCATGGTGTCAATTCCATAGATATAAATGTCGGATGACCAAGAATTTTGATATAATCTTCAAAAAAGATGTTCAGAACTTATTCACACTTCTGATTGCTCCAATTCAATGTTATTTACTAGTTTCACGCTAAAAATAAAAGACACATGACCTTGACAATAACAACCATGCCATAGATAGGACTTTTCTTTTTCCGGCACTTACATTTTGCAGTCTTCTTACTTTCACTGTGCAGTTCATATCTCAAAACTTCGTCTTTTTCATATATCTCATAAATCTTTAGCTATATGATACAATTATCTTAAAAGAAACGCATGATATTGACTCACTATGTAACTTTAAAATAGACCAAAACTGTAGGAGGAGTAGCATATTGAAAGTATTTCACAGAAATTTCTTATTTTAGAAACCATAGCAACACTGTTCATTGAAATCAAAAACCAATAATCATATTTAAGCATCTTAGTATAATCTACTTGTGTGCCAAGTTATACTGAAATCAAACCAAAACTGAAGGAGGAGTAGCATTTTGAACAGTTGTTTACAGATGGACAGACAGCTAGACGTACAACAGACACCTTACTTTATTGCATAAGCTCTTCTGGTCTCTGATGAGTAGAGTTTAAAATAAGAATTTTCTGATACCTACTGTCTTACAGTATCACACTGGTATATTGAAAATGATATTACATTACTGTAGATAACCAATTTTTCATGACGCCTTATTTTCACAGTATAGTTATTTGGTATTAATAAGCGAGATACCAATTTTGGTTTATGTAATACATGTATAAAATCTTTGATAATTTGAAAATACGTGAGAATGATATTTTTGAGAGCAGAGGGTCTAGTGTAATATTAAACACAAAAATAAATTTCTCGTGAATAAAAAATGGTTACAGTAATAAGAAAACTAACAGCAATAGGTCAAAGATGCAGAGTGCCTGTATACTCACAATTTTTCAAACACTGAACTGAAAGTGCTCCACCATGGACAGTTTTTGTCTGTAGCTGTCACACCCTGCATGGGATTGTACTTCAAGGAAAAAAGATAAATGACCATGCAACTCTTTTACATGTAGCAACACATCATTTATATTACAGGCAGAAAACATCCCTAGCTGTATCAATTTTTTTTTTTATATGCATGAAAGTGGTCCCACATACATGTATATATGCTGAATGAAACAAAATTAAAGTACGGAAAATGTACACAAAATTCTAAGTAAGAAATACTATCTTACTTTACTATTAATTTAAAAATGATACAAAAATTGTACTACATATAGTTACAGTATTTTGATTATGTTGAGTATTGTTCATCAAGTAGGCTGTTGCTATCTTATCATGGGAGAGCTTACATAGACAGTGTTTGCTACCTACATGTAACAGCCTAATTAGCATATGTTTGATGTTTAAAAGTATTAATAAAATATTGACTGCTTCACCTGTACAAACTCATAGGTAACATCTTCTCCCGCTTCTTTCAGCCAATTCTTCATCATTGCCTCAAAGTCCTCCAACTTCTCAGTTGGTGGAATTCTGATGTCAAAACCTGTAAGACAATCATACTTCACAAAACATGACTCAAAAAGTAAAACATGCATTTTTTTCTCTAGCAAACGTCAAAGATAAAAATGCTTTTAAAATGTGTTGTTTTTTTTTTTTTTAAGACATTTTTACGGTTTACAGAAATGTGCTGATATCATGAAATCTACAAATAATAATAAATCTGACATGACAATCAGTCACATGCACATATACAGTCAAATCTTGTTATCTTGAACTCAATGGGACCAAGAAAAAATTTCGAGATTTCCGAGGATTCGAGATATCCAGGGTAAAATACTTAAAGAACAAGAGGCCCCTGGGCCTAAACGGTCACCTGAGTATAAAACAACGCTGTAAAGGATCCACAGACATTTAAAACAAATTAAATTAATTGACAGATGAAGCTCTTTTGCCCAAAAATTTCATGAAGCTCTTTTGCCCAAGAATTTAAAAAATCTGGCAAAAATACCTTGATCTTCTTGGGATTGTACTTGGTTTTCCCTAGTATTACAGGAATGATAATGAATGCAAAATATACAAATACAATGGACACTTTCCTAGTGTGTAAAATATTCAATATATACAGATATATGTTTGTTATTTGCCTAGTGCTACAATTAAGTACACAAAAAGAGACTTTGCTATACAATATGGCTATTTGCCAGTATTCACTAACTTCAATCAAATAACTTGCTAATTAAATTATATACAAGGATTTCTTGATTTAACACAATTAAGCAAAGGGGAATAACTCTTAATGGCTTCACTTATTACAATTTTTGTACTCTCTTTGCATTGCCTCCTAGCTATACAGAAACAGAGAAAAGACACATTTACTTATATTTATATAATTTACATTTTATATTATTGCATTTAGTCTGTTTGCTTAATACTCAGGGACAGAGGAGAAGATTTTCAAAGAATTAATGCATTTTGCTACATACTCAGTAGAGCCCCACCCAAATACCAGAACCCCTGACCCTGGGACCATGCAATTCACAATTTTGAAAGAGGCACCATTCCTCATCATAATTATACATTTAGTTTGGTTGCTTAATACCCAGGAGCAGAGGAGAAGATTTTCAAAGAATTAATGCATTTTCACAATATAAACATTAGAGCCCTGTCCTAACATCAGAACCCCTGACCCAGGGGTCATGAAATTCATAAGTTTGGAAGATGCACCCATCCACATCAAAACTATGCATTCAGTTTGTTTCCTTTATATCCAGAGTAGAGGAGAAGATTTTCAAAGAAATAGTGCATTTTCACTATATAATCATCAGAGCCCCGCCCTAAAACCAGGCTCCTGGGTCATAAAACTTAGTTTAGCTCACTTTTAATCTCAGTCTCACTTTTCCACCACTAATTCCTTTTGTTAAAGTGAGATTGAGATCAAAAGTGAGCTTGTCTAAGTTTTATGGTCTCTGAGCCAGAACTCCTTACTCAGGGGCCATGAAATTCACAATTTTGGAAGAGGCACCCTTCCTCAACATAACTAGGCATTTAAAATTTGTTTCCTCTACAACCAGCAGCAGAGGAGAAGATTTTCAAAGAATTAATGCATTTTTGCTACATACTCAGTAGAGCCCTACTCAAATAACAGAATCTCTGACCCAGGGGCTATGAAATTCACAATTCTGGAAGAGGCACCCTTCCTCATCATATATACCAGTATGTACTTAATTCTTCAGCTCAATACCCAGGAGCAGAGAAGAAGATTTTCAAATAATTAATCATTTTCAATGTATAAACATTAGAGCCCTGCCCTAACACCAGAACCCCTGACCCAGGGGCCATGAAATTTACAATTTTGGAAGAGGTAACCTTCCTTATCAAAACTATGCATTCCTTTATACCCAGGAGCTAAGGAGAAGATTTTCAAAGAAATAATGCATTTTTACTGTATAATCATTTGAGGCCTGCCCTAAAACCAGAACCCCTGACCCAGGGGCCATGAAATTCACAATTTTGGAAAAGGTACCCTTCCTCATCAAAACTATGCATTTAGTTTGTTTCCTTTATACCTAGGAGCAGAGGAGAAAAATTTCAAAGAAATAGTGTATTTTCACTGCATAATCATTAGAGCCCTGCCCTAAAACCAGAACTGACTCAGGGGCCATGAAATTCACAATTTTGGAAGAGGCACCCTTAGTGAACATATCTATGTATTTAGTTTGTTTGCTGAAAACCCAAGAGCAGAGGAGAAGATTTTTAAAGAATTAAAGCACTATATATTCAACAGAGCCTAACCCTAGCACCAGAACCCCTTACCCTGGTGCCATGAATTTCACAATTTTGGTACAGGGCTCAATGCTTATTACAATCATGCAATTAGTTTGACTGCTTGATGTCAAGAGTAAAGAAGAAGATTTTTTAAAGATTGCATTAATTTTGATGGTTTTAGCCCCACCCTTCAGGCCCCAGGGAGGCAGGGACCATGAATTTCACAATTTTTGTTCCCCTTCACCTATAGATGCTATATGCCAAAATTTGTTGAAATTGGTTCCGCCCTCTCAGAGAAGAAGCTGGAAATGTCCAAATGTTAATAAATGACGGATGTAGCATATAACACACGACGACATACAAAAAGAGATAGCAATAGGTCACCTGAGTGACTCAGGTGATTTAATAAGGGGTCGGGACCTCCAAATCACTTCAACATATCCATGGTTTTCCAGATATCAGTGTTAGAGATACTGATGTTCAACTGTAAAATGTACTTTGATCTTGATTAAAACTAAATCCTTGTCATTTGTGTGAGTATTACCATATTAGCAGAAATTTTAGTGAGGATTTAATTTTGGCATTAGCGAGGGTGCTGAGATTGATAAAATTGAATATCACTAAAAATTAATTGCGTTTTATTTGTAATAGCTTTCTTAAGTGAGGATTTTAAAATTGCTAAAATTACTTCCTAGCTAAAAATAAAATACCAATTTATAAGGACAAATTGCTAAATTTGCGTCTCGCTAAAATTTCCACTTATATGGTAGTTTAATAATTTCAATACTGTACACAAGGAAAGTTTTGCCTCTGTGTTTTATTTTTGCTCCATTTGCCATCATCACTAGAAGGTGAATTGAAAACATGGTGAATTCAATGAAGAAATCTCATAAACACAGCTGTGTCTGGGCAAATTTAAAATGGGGCAAAATTGTTTGCAAATGTGAAATGGTGAAAATAACATGTGAAGAAAATAACTGAATACACTAGATTAATAGCACGTACCTAAAAACATTTCTGTAGGAACAACATTAAAAGACCCTTCAAATCCTCCCTGTCAAATGAAAAA
This sequence comes from Saccostrea echinata, assembly GCF_033153115.1. Lineage (NCBI taxonomy): Eukaryota > Metazoa > Mollusca > Bivalvia > Ostreida > Ostreidae > Saccostrea > Saccostrea echinata. The sequence goes on from NW_026889764.1 coordinate 11,845,750, forward strand.
AAAAATACAATTATACAACATACAAAAATTCAAATTAATCATAAACAACAGTGCCACCTAGTGGACAATCCTTGGCAACATGAATCACCAAATGGATTCATCATACACTGACCTTGAGATTAGTCAGGTTCAATGTAGTGACGTTCCCTAGTTTTAAACAACCATGTGTTTTTAATCTGAAAAATTAAAGAACAAGCATTTATGATACAGGTATATTTTATATTGTAGGCTATAAAATGTGTACATTAAGCATGCAGTCAGGGGCATGATTGAAACAGATATTTTTCAGAATATTGTTTTATTTTTTTAGGGAAGTTAAAGAAGACCCATTTGTGTTTTATAACAATTTCAGCACAAGTATCTTATTCATGAGAATTATGCTTGGTTGAAAATAGGTCAGTTCCTCATTAACTTTTAACCTCACTAAATTGAATAAGTCACAAACTGTCTTGGATGTATTTCCCCATTTTATCTTAAAGTGTTGTCATACAACTGCAACATTACTTTTCATCCAACAGTGGTAGATATATCAAAGTACTGATACATGGGAGGAATATTTTTGGCAAAAAAGATTTACTCACATACTTAAATAAATCACAGTTAATTGTAAACTCCCCCCTTCACAGTTACTGTATATTAATGTATTACTTTTTCTCCTGTTCATCCCTATATGACAGGAAGCTGTTAATTACTCTTCTCTGGAAAAAGAAAATAAATTTTAACAACACTGCAGAGACAAAAGAAATAGCATACTACAGGAATTTTTTCTGCCTTTATTTTTTAATGAATGACACCTGTATAGTACCCATAAAAGTTAAAACTTCATTTTTCTATTTTCTGTATTATCTCAGCATTTGTATTACAATGTAAGCGAACAAATATCTCACTTTTCTAAAGATTTAAAACTTTTGTTGTAGTTTTAAATTTGTACATGTATACAGACCACTTTTTCTGCTGCATTGTCCTCTATGAACCTTGACCCATGACCTGGTTTCCCTGGACACTTGACCCGTATCCCTGTATTGAGACATTTTTTCAAAATTTATTTTATAAAATCTTTCTATTTATAAACTTGAGTTAAGGTAATCAATGTATAACGAAAGGATTTTGAACAATTTTGAATCGTTTTAAACTAGTTAAAATTACATTGCTAGATAACGATGAAAGTGAAATGAACCAAATTCACATGACTGATAACAAATGAGAAGCTGATCATTTTGCACCTGAAAAGTTTTTGAAGAGTTGTCTGCCCTTGAAGAAAAATTTAATTTTGTCAAAATATCTGTGGTAAATGATTTATTTTATTTCATATTTTAATAAAAAGAGAGTTTATGCATATTTTCAGCAAGAAATTTGTATGAAATTCACATTACTTTTTACAATATCTTAATAAAATATGCTCTGCCCATAGACGTTAATGTAAAATTTAAGGTGCAATGAATTGGACAATAATCAAAATTTTGTAAATTCCTTTGGAGGAGCATGTTTATTTCACAACACCTTCAAAATGCTACCATGATTAATCGTTTCGGACTATTCATTTATTAGGTACAAATATGGTCGTTATACATTGAATACCTTAAGTCAAAAATGGTTTCTTGCCAATGGATATTTATGATGAATTTGATACCATATATACAGCAGTGTTTGAAACTCACGGTAAAATTAGCTAGACATGCAGGGCTGACTGCTAGTGAAAGTTGTCAGCCCTGCCAAAACTCAATTAGCCAGAGAAAATAAAAGTCTTTTATCGATATGTTTTTAGCGATTATCATATGTGAATGGGGCAAGATCACTATAACTTCCATCCCGAATCTATAGGCCGTTGAATTCAACCCCTTTGCTTGTTACACTTATAGCTACGGATACTATTAGTTGATTTGAGAGATATTTATCAAATATATGAATTTTTATTCAAGGCAAATTTTAACACGTCCAGCCGGGCGTTGATATATGCAAATCTGTTTGTCCACGGCAAAATTTGTGCATCTTGGGGGGTTGGGCGGACGGTTATTTCAATTAAACACTATATATATACAGTAATGTTTACCCCTCATTTTGTTACTTACACCACGGTGTTCTCTCTCCATAGAAAACAGTGAAAGCATCAGTAGGATTGGCTAGTCCTGAACAGAGAACATTTATTGTCATTTAATTATTTCACTTTTATATCAAACAGACATCTGTTTCTATTGTTTGAAGAAAATCAATGTATTGAACATCGAGTACATATCATAACAGTTGTTTTCTTACCTTCATCTAGACCAAAACCAACATTCAGTTTCTTAAATTCTTCATGCTGAACAAATTTGCTCATCCCTAGTTTCCCTCCAATTTCCTCATCTAGTTATTGAAAGAAATTTTTCAAAATTTTAAGCTTGTACATTCATTCTTTATTGCATATTGTATTGAAAGTAAACTTTACATGCATCAATTAAGTAAAAATATAATTGTACAAGATAAGTATTTAAGAACATGTTTATTTCAATACTGTACAGTCAAACCTCACTATCTCCAACTCGATGGGACCTGATTTAACTGCAAGATATCTGAGGATTCGAGATGAGGGTAAAAAACATAAAGAAAAGGTAGTTTGGGCTGCCATCTCATTTTGACATATCCCTGGTATTTGAGGTAACAAAGTTCAAGTGTATATAGCTATAGATAGCATTGAATGTAAATCAATAAAATCAAACCTGGTGTCCAAGTTACATGGATTGTCCTCAAGAAATTCAATTTATTCTCCTTCTTTAATTTCCTAATGGCCTCTACATACCTGCAAAGAATGATGAATTAATATTCCTATTTAAATTCTTGCATGTACATGTACATGTTGTATGAGGACAAATAGAAAAGTTGAAGTCTTCAAAATAAATATAGATTATAGTTGTTAATTTTATAGACCACCACTAAAAGCCCATGGTTGATTTAGTTTAAATTGTCTGTCCATTGACAAAGAGAGGAATATGCAGCTGTCAACCGAAGGTTCCTGATTAGATGAACAAGGACGTAACAAACTTCAAAGAAATAATTTACAAATTCTAAAATTTCAAAATTATTATATTAGTCTTTTAAGATGTTAACATGCAGTGCTATAAGACTTTTACTCTCCTACAGGTGAAACTGGAGGGGACTATAGGTTTCCTCCTTGTCTGTCCATCTGTCTGTCTGCCCCACTTGGTTTTCCGCACTCTTTTCCTAAATGCTAGCAGATATTGGTCTGATTTTTGGTGTGCCAATGTATCTTGATAATTTACTGATCAATTTTTCATTTTTTGGCTTTATGACAGAATTATGGCTTTTTTTGATTTTTAAGAGAGAACCATGCAGATTTCCCACTTGGTTTTCTGTATTTTTGTCCTAAACGCTTGCAAATATTGAACTGATTTTTTTGGTATTTGAGTGTACCTTGATGAGTTATAAATCGAGTTTGTATTTTGTTCCACCTCAATGATTGTTAAGAAATAACAGTCTTTTGAATTTGAATTTTTAAGGGGAACCAGTTACACTTACAGGTAGGGGACTAGTACTGCTTATGCAATACTCTCACATCGCTCTCTATTGTCTAGATTTGGGGACATTCAAAAGCCCCATTCCCAATTCAAAAAAGTTACTTTTTTCCCCAATAGAATGTGTTACATGTAATTTTCCCAAAAGTCATTTCTCCCCCAAAATTTAAGAACATATAGTAAAATGCATAATAAGTGAACTTGCTATTCATTTTACTCTATACAAAAAAAAAGAAATTTTATTAATAGCAAACACCAGAAACCCGATGTACAATGATTCTAATTTATAATGTTTTTCAAAAAGATTCCCTAAAATATTGCTAATTTTCCCAATTTTTATGGCCCTGGTCCCATCCCAAAAATTGGTGTAGAACTCTGTCTCATAATGCTTGTTAATATATGGGTAAATTAATGAAATAACACAGATTGGATTTTCTCCAACTCCCAAATAAATTAATGTTAAGAAGTTTCCTAAAATCCATTTCATGTACTGTAATCGTACTCTTTTCCGTGGGTCAAAATTCCACAGAATCATAATTTGTGTTCAATTCGTGGGTGGAAAAATATGCAAATTTCTTAGATTTCCACTATATGCTTTAAATTGTACTTTCTGTATGCTGGAACAAACTTCCGCAGAAAATCTGTGACCACATTCATAGCGTAAATTAATACCACACGAAAAAAGTAGTTATACAGTATTTCATTGATTTTTCCGGGTGCATGTAATTGGTAGTACTAGTACTCATTCTCTCTCCAAATGCATATAAGCTCACAATAGCTGGAACGGGCGAAGAGAGTTTCACATTTCCGACAAGAAGTACTTACTGTATGCCAACACTTTTCATGTCCTATCAAAAAGAAATCAAAATTACTAAAGTACTGTATAGTTAGTAATTAATTTTAAAAGAGCAAATCTTGTAGAACTTGAGATTTTTATAGACATATTGCCTATAAACATATGCCACTATTATATTATGTGAAATGCAACACCTCTACTCATGTGGCAACTTATAAACAGATATTTATCTGATGAAAATATTAAACTGATTGTTGCATATAATCAAGCAAAAAGGTTGTTTATCAGTTTTCTGAGAGTATAGAAGATTTTAAAATGTTACAATGTATTTTCAGTTTATGATCAATTTATCCCCGCTCTGGAGTCAATTAAAACCCATGACAAAGACACAAGATTGGTAAAGAGGACAATACTTATAACATATGTATGTATATAATCACACTCAGTTTGTTCAGAAAATGTCAATGACTAATGCTAAACATTGCTTCATCCCGAGACAGAGATTTATGCAATAAAAAGTGATCCAAATACTATGTCATGTCACTACAAAATGAAGTACAACACACACCTGAGTTCCTCTAGCATAAATATCTCCATTCTCCATCTTCTTGGCTTCAAATGGATCACACTTCCATTCATTCTACAATGAATAACAGTAGATTTTTATCATGATTATATATGTATTAGTGCAATCAAATGAGTACAGTCTTGATTGATTAGTGGAATCTCGAGTCTTAAAAATGTCATGAATTATTTTTAACATACATGACTTAGCAGACAAGAATTAAGATGCAGCTAGTGAGGTGCTAAAATATGATTAACACGAAGTAATAGAATGGTTATAGTGTGTCATAAACTCACAATTTACAAGTTTTAACTTCACATCAAATGCAGCTCTTCACTAGTCTTAGAATTAATACTTTTCAATCAAATAGATGTAAGTTAAGACATGCACTACCATTTATTGGTTTGTATTTGTTTGTTTAAATCAAAACATATCCTCAAGAGACTGTGCGAGCATTCAAATCCCTGATATGCATGTATGTAGGGGAACAACTTCAGAAAGAGTTAACTATAGCACAAGTTTCAGCTATTCTAGTCAAGTGGTTCTTCATTAGAAGATTTTCAAAGATTTTAATGTAAAACTTTGATTCCCAATTGTGGCCCCAACCTACCCCCAGGGGGGCATGATCTGAACAATTTCAAATCTACACTACCTTAGGAAGCTGACACATAAGTTTCATCTTTTCTGGCACACTTCTTGAGAAGAAGATTTTTTAAGATTTTTCCTACATATATATCTCCATGTATAACTTTGATTCTCTAATGTGGCCCCACCCTACTCCAAGTGGACATGATTTGAACAATTAAGAATGTACACTACCTCAGGAAGCTTCAACATAATTTTCAGATTTTCTGGTCCAGTGGTTCTTAAGAAGATTTCAAAAGATTTTTCCTATATATTTCAATGTTTAACTTTGATTCCCTATTGTGGCCCCACCCCACTCCCAGGGGACATGATTTGAAAAATTTAGAACTACACTACCTTAGGAAGCTTCCAGATAATTTTCAGCTTTTCTGGTCCAGTGGTTCTTGAGAAGAGGATTTTTAAAGATTTTTCCTATATATTTCAATGTAAAATGTTGACATCCAATTCAATTGTGGCCCCACCCAAGCCTTGGGGGCCATGATTTGAACAATTAAGAATCTACACTCAGTCTTATAACCTTAGGAAGCTTCCAATATAAGTTTCATCTTTTTTGGTCCAGTAGTTCTTGAGAAGAAGATTTTTTAATGACCCCACCCTATTTTTGCCATTTCGTGATAAATTGCCCTTGGAAGGCAGCTTGGCCCTTCATTTTAACAACTTAGAATCCCTTTTACCCAGGGATGCCTTTTACTAACTTTGGTTAAAATTGTTCCAATAGTTCTTGATAAGAAGTTGAAAATTTGAAAAGTTAACAGATGGACAGCTGGACAGACGTATTGATGACAGACAATGAGTGATCAGAAAAGCTCATGAGCTTTCAGCTCAGGTGAGCTAAAAATCAAACAACAGCCTCATCAGTGTTGGTCAGTTAGGGAGTTAACAGTTGTACATACTTCAAACACAGGGATGCATGTCCATCAGTGTGAGTAAGTTTACACTGAGACCTGTTACCATTAGACAAGGAGGTTACATACAAACCTCAAACACAGAATAATGGTCAGTTTACACTGAGATCATTAGTAAAGGAATTCGCATACTATTACATACCTCATACACAGGCACCACATCAGTATGGGAAACATGTACATACCTCAAACACAGGCACCACATCAGTATGGGAAACATGTACATACCTCAAACACAGGCACCGCATCAGTATGGGAAACATATACATACCTCAAACATAGGCACCGCACCAGTATGAGAAACAATGTACATACCTCAAACACAGGCACCACATCAGTATGGGAAACATGTACATACCTCAAACACAGGCACCACATCAGTATGAGAAACATGTACATACCTCAAACACAGGCACCGCATCAGTATGGGAAACATGTACATACCTCAAACACAGGCACCACATCAGTATGAGAAACAATGTACATACCTCAAACACTGGCACCACATCAGTACGGGAAACATTTACATACCTCAAACACAGGCACCACATCAGTATGGGAAACATATACATACCTCAAACACAGACACCACATCAGTATGAGAAACAATGTACATACCTCAAACACTGGCACCACATCAGTATGGGAAACATATACATACCTCAAACACAGGCACCACATCAGTATGGGAAACATATACATACCTCAAACACAGGCACCATATCAGTATGAGAAACACATACATACCTCAAACACAGGCACCACATCAGTATGAACACATGTACATACCTCAAACACTGGCACCACATCAGTATGGGAAACATGTACATACCTCAAACACAGGCACCACATCAAAATGGGAAACATGTACATACCTCAAACACTGGCACCACATCAGTATGGGAAACATTTACATACCTCAAACACAGGCACCGCATCAGTATGGGAAACATTTACATACCTCAAACACAGGCACCACATCAGTATGGGAAACATGTACATACCTCAAACACAGGCACCACATCAGTATGAGAAACAATGTACATACCTCAAACACAGGCACCACATCAGTATGGGAACCATATACATACCTCAAACACAGACACCACATCAGTATGGGAACAATGTACATACCTCAAACACAGACACCACATCAGTATGGGAAACATGTACATACCTCAAACACAGGCACCACGTCAGTATGAGAAACAATGTACATACCTCAAACACTGGCACCACATCAGTATGGGAAACATACATATCTCAAACACAGGCACCACATCAGTATGGGAACCATGTACATACCTCAAACATAGGCACCACATCAGTATGGGAAACATATACATATCTCAAACACAGACACCACATCAGTATGAACATATGTACCATATATTCCCGCGTATAAGTCGGTCAGCCTATAAGTCGGTTGTATTTTTTGAGGTTATTTTAGAGGGATTTGCCATTGACCCGCTTATAAGTCGGTACAACTTTTTGTTAGAATCAGTTGACGATTTCAAACCAATGCTCTGATGTTTTAACCTGGTTTCGGTAAATATTCTTAGAAATGACATCGATATTTAATTTTAATTCATTTAGAAAAATACATAATGCACACTTTAAATAAAAATAAAGTTATTAAAATATGTAAATACTTGTACTTTATGTATAATCTCAGAATGCATAAATGATATGATATATCCATACTACATTTCGACGTCCAGATAATACTAATCTTTTTATGACTCACCTATAAGTCGGACCTAGAGTTTTGGACCAAAATTTAACTCCCAAAATACCGACTTATAGGCGAGTATATACGGTACATACCTCAAACACTGGCACCACATCAGTATGGGAATTCAGCATGACAGATGGCAGAGATGGATCTGATCCTGGTATTGTCATAATAACAACTTCTCTCCCAGGATGTACCTAAAAATGTATTGGATTTATATAAGGTTAATGGAATATGAAATCAATAATAAATTGTTATATACTATATTTTTTAAAGAAAAGTACGCCACAGATGATTTCCATGCAAATATGATGCAACATTATGTACCTAAAATAAAGTATCTTAATATTTCTTCCATTTAAATCATTTTAGATGAAATAGGAAAATCCAGCATCGCCATGATATACTGTTACCATGGTTACCTTCATACATATACCTCAAGTGTTCTGCACTGAATCCCAACATCCTTTGCTAAATTCTTCAGAAACTCAACTACTTCATCTAATTAAAATATACAAGACAAAGTATTAATTAATATTTTTATCTGAAAAACTTTTGCATACATGGTATACATTAAAGCTGAAATTCACTGTTTAATAACTCCTTCACAATTAACATGTGATTAAGGTTCTTTTTTGATTGATAGAATTTGAAAAGTCTCTCTAACATTGTAGATTTTTAAAAGATTCTATTATAGTCCCTGAAGCAGTTGACTTTTTATCTTTTCAAATGAATGGCGAGTGTGCAGAAACTTGGATGAGTGTAGACATGTTTGTTTTCATTTTCCTTACTTGCTACCTGAAAATACACTTCCATATAACAAAAGGCAAAATGGGAACCCTGAAAATTTACTATAAAGGAAGAATGAGAAATATATATCTCAGCTTAGGAAAATGGGATTAAATACATTGCATCAATTTCTGATTTCATTAAAATTAAAGGTTTTGCCACATTTTCTAAATATACAAGCAATGCATACATGGCAAAGCATTTAGCTAAAGGCTTAATTATGTTTGATAGTTGTACCTTCATGAAGATTGCACAAGTATTAATTTCATATTATACTAGAGTTGAACTTCGGTATCTCGAACACTGATATCTCGAATACCATGGATACGCGAAGTGATTTGGAAATCCCAGCCGTTTATTCTTTTTAAAAGTTTTTTAAAATTAACCTTTAGTTAGTAGATACCTCAAATCCTTGGATATCTCAAAGTATTTTCTTGGTCCCATCGAGTTCGAGATAATGATGTTTGACTGTATGTGAAAGTTAATAATTTCATTTATTTTCATGTTATTTCATATTCCACCTACTGTCAATCTAGAATTATAGTGAAATAAATCACATTGACCTTTAGGTTATAACCTCAGGGCTCACAATTGTCTATATAATAATTGGGACTATTCAACATGTTCAAATGCTCCATTCCCAGATCAAAAATGGTACCACTTTTTTCCCAATTGAATGTGTTAATTTTCCCAAGAGTCATTTCTCCTAAAAATCAAAGAAAATAAAAGGGATCTTCCTCACACTGATTCGCTATCTACTTAAAAGCATTATAAAAGGTAACCCCTCCCCCACTCCCCTCAAAAAATGATAGTAAGGCTATCCAACGTTAATTCTATGTTTAATGTCACCCGCGCGCATAGGTTTAAGAGAAATATGTCTTTGAAAAAAACAAACAATTCAGAATTTTAAGTATCCGTTTCAGTTTGAGTTTACATTTAGTGACATAATTTTGCATCCCATAGTGAAAGTGCTATAAGAAGAAACTGGTGATGAAAACAGCATGCAATCATAAAAGAAACATGGATGGTTTTATAACTGAGATTAATGAAAATGTTTGGTGAGTGTTTTATGTCAGTGGTCAGGATATCACAGATTCTCAGTTCATCATATTTTTGCTGAACCATTCACTGTATTGGAGAGAATCATTCAGTAGAGCTCTGAAAACCAAGATTTTATAATATACAGTGAGATATATCACTTTAACATGTTAAATTTTATTTAACAATGTAGTTTCGATCATCTTAAAATATTGCTATAAAAATTAAAAGGAGAAGTAAGTTGATGTGATTATACACATATTATTCATGTAATCACAACTTAAAAGAAATGAAAAAAATTGACAGTGACGCTTTAGCAGGAAAAATCTTTAATACAGAAGAAGAGAGCTTTCAAGTGAAAGGGTCGGTGTAGCATAATATTTTGATACTGCGATATATTGAACCCGGGTTTAATATATCGCATAATATTTTGAACCCGGGTTCAAAATATCGCAGGGTTCAATACATTATATGACACCGGGAAGGAATGAGAGTGGAGGAAATATTCCAACGACCCTGTCTTGTGTGTGTGAATATCAGATAAATTTAACTATAATCAGCTAACAGCAATGGTACACCAAATATTGTACTTTCCCTTTCAAAACCAAATACTAGACTAATACAATTAATGTAAATAACAGAGAAACATAGCATATATATGTTCAATTTTAAGATACAGTGTATTTCAGTAAAAGAATGCAATAAATATTGTCGTCATTATTTTAATTGTAGATACCGGTCAACTATTTCCACAGGAAGAAGCATTTTCATACAGTGTACCATGTATGCGGTGATATAAATCCAATGGATATACTACTAGACCTAGTTGTAAGCCACTCTTCTGCACATCCTGTCTACTTTGTGTGCTCAAAAAATGACGCAAGCCAATATGTGTATTTAGGAAAAACTTTTTACTTGTGAAATGCAAAACTGACTTAGCCTTAGATATCAAACTTATACTCTTATTACACAACATTGTTCTTTTTATGTACTGAATAGGTTAATTTGCATTGAACATATAATCATTTGTTCAAAATTTTTGTTTGTTTATTTTTTTTTCCTCCCTCCCTCATAGGTTTTGAATTTTGTAGGTGACGTTAAACATAGAACTAACTTTGGACAGCTTAAGGCTGTATATTTAAATACAATGTACCTGTCTCTCTAAATGTATATATTTGATAGAAGCTAATTTGTGTGACCCAGTTTTTTTCTGTTAAAGATTAGATTCTAGGTATCTCTTGTTTGCTTATTTGATTTATGATTACATGTATTTGCATTTGGCCCTTAAATAATAAATACTAAAGTAAATAAGTGAGACAAATTAAGACTTAAACTTAAAAATCTTGTAAGCATCAATATACCTAAGTTGTCTTTCTTCCAATACCATATAATCATTTATAGTATATACTCGCCTATAAGTCAGTTGTATTTTTTAAACCTTAAATTAGAGACATTGACCAGCTAAAATACCAGTCTTTTTATAACTCACGTATAAATTGAATAAAGAGTTTTGAACCAAAGTTTAACTCCCAAAAAACCGACTTATAGGCGAGTATATATGGTAGTAAAAATCTTAAATATTTAGGATTGTTTGCATGATTTCTATTAACAATTAATTATATTGCAAAATTTGTTAATCATGTTAAGTACATGTAAGTAGTTTGTCAAATATAATTGATATTAATTTCTAAGTTGTAAGCTTCATTATTCTCAAACTGATTTATATCCGGATATCTGCAAGTTCATGTAATCAGTTCCTGTAGATATATATATATTGTCCATGTTTGATGTGTGCTTCATACGACTTATAATAAAGATATTATGCTTGTAAGCATGGACATGCCAGGTACTCCAAGATAATGTGGCTGCATACTTAACTGTCAGGAGTTTGCAATGAAAGATCACTCTTGCAATATGGAGAAAGAAATAATATTAAATGAACTCCAAACAAACAATGACAAATATTAATTGACCAAATTAATTCTGTTAGTGCTCTGATGAATTTGTTCATCATAAGAATGAATGCAAAACATCTATTCCATTATCATCACATTGAATTATAATTATCAAAAAGTTAAACAATGTATGAGGATTCTTGAATTTTCAACAATTGAATTTATTCAGAAATCTAGGTTCCTGAAATATCAATTAATCAAATTATGAAAACCTTTATCAATATGAAATTTTCTCAGTTAGTAGAAGAAAATTGAACAAATGAAATTTGTAATTGAAAGCAAATAGTTCTTAACAAACAGCTAAATTTTCAGATATCATAACTATTATCTGAGTGTCACTCAGCTGTCACTTGCGGGTTGTGATCAAATTGATCGATACATAAGCATTTTCCCTTCCCTGTCACTTACCATAAGCCGGTGTTGGATGCACAGTTTTTATTCGCAAATAATCTCTGAACACTGTCACAGCCCTCTCTTCAGTCATTCTTGAGTAAAACAATTTAAACTTAACTTTCCGAGCTCCCCAACATGTAGGCCTTCCACTTTCGAGGAAATTCGAAATGAACTGTATCTCGACCCCGACGTAAATTATGCAACATCACGAATCGTGTATGCTTTCGCATGGTTAGTACAGATACCGTCATTGTATATGTAACCCGATTTTTATTGTTTATTGTGAAACGAAATTTTGTCCTGAAATTCTCCGTTTTTTTTTTAATTCAAACAATTTTCAAAGAAATACACCAAAAGATGTGCAAAAATAAAACACTCATACAAAAGTAAAACAAAACAAAATTATATATATATTCCAGTAACCAGTTACAAATTGCCGTTCCTAATTTTAACATTCCTTTGACTAATGCAATAAGTAACTACTGAAAAGTTATGACTTCTTAAAAAAAAATCGTTAACTCGCTGTTTGTATCAATACTTGTTAATTGCAAATTATGCTATATACTTCGTCTTCATTACATCATTTATCTACGTACATGTAGATTGTTTATTAACTTTTCTCCCTAAGCTTTTCTTTAGAATTCGGACCAAACACGACACTTAACAGTACAGACTCTGTTCAAATAATTACACAGTGAAAGTTTACAATATACCTTAGACAGTTTAAATAAAACAAAAAATTGATTTCCTTTTCAACAAATGGCCATATTCTCAAGTTCCTTTCAGTAATGCGTAAAAAGAAGTCAAAAGTCTAAAGCGACGATCGAATAAGATAATTTGTATAAATGCATGTTTTAAAATGATGAAATCATTATAACCTATCCGTTACAAAATGGAGTATTGGATACGAATGTTTACCGTGCTCTGTATAGTAAAAGGTGGGTGGCTTCAAAATTTTGCATCACGTTCAAGACGCTATTAATGAAGTTAAACAGAAAACACTTATCATTTTTCGTGAAAATTTGTGCTTAGTTCCTTTATATATGTTCAAAAGAGAAAAGTAAGAGAAAAGAATGGTATATATGGAACATTGTGTATAAGGCAATTATTTTTTTTGGTCATTATAATTCGATATAAAGTTTTCAAAATTAAACAGCAACCCCAAAAGGATAATTAAGGATTACATTTATATCACTGCTTATATATAGCACCTGTTTCGGAACATTCAGAACTTAATTCAGCATCGCGATCGACTCCTCACTATTTTTAAGATCCCTATATTTTCGAATATATTGTATAGAGATTCTCAGTATTTTGGTTTGATCCATTTGCTACACATCTTATTGTCATATTTGTATGTAGTTTGCAGTGCGGACATGTTTAACATAATTCCTCGACTGGTAGACAGGAAATCAGATGGTATTCCCATGGCTACAACAACTGTACCTATGATATCAATGTGTGCCTACCTGTGTAAGGCGAACAGTTCCTGTCGGGTATTCCACTACAACAACATCTCACAGGAATGTGGACTTTATAACAGTCAGAATCACAGAGATGTCGGTATAAAAGTGGGGACCAAACACTTTCAAATAATGCCAAAAGGTGAGAGAGAGAGAGAGAGAGCTCTTTTGAAATACGTATTTTCCATATATCTCCTTTCCCCTCCCGCCAAATTTTATAATTATTTGTTGCCTTGTATCAACTCTGCTCAATTTATTTCTAATTTCTTCTCAGTTGAGTCCCATGAAATTATTTTAGATCATGAAGTCGGCCCAATATCATACCTTTACAAGGAATTTTACATTTTATAAGGACGTTTCCTTATAAATGAGCCACGATTTATAATTGAATTCAATTGACATTTTTTTCTTCGGCAACGAAACTTGGAGAAGGTTACTATTATAATAGTATTTTCATCCATGTGATAACTTTTTTCGTCTGTCTGTCTGTTTTCTGCAAAATATATAGATTTGGGTGATCTCCTCCTCACCATCTAGTCCTTGTTATGTCCGTGGGCACATAGGGTAAGGGATTTGGGTGACATTTTAGGTTAATTTAGGTATTGTACCTTAAAATGGGGATCAGTTTTGAAGATGCAGATGGTGATTTCGTTCTCTCGCCTTCATCAAATGTTGACAATATGACTCAGAAGTTGTAAACTGCAATTTCCAATGAAAGGGCATTTTCTCAATGTCAAGTTTTGTTATATCGTTCCTCTTCACAAACCCTAGGGTTTAATTGTGTAGAAAGAACGAATATCACAAAACATTGACATTGTGAAGATGGTGAAAGGGGAAATTTAAGGGAAAATTTGCATGTGCGTTAGAGGCAGAAACATCCAGTGAAAGGTAGACTGAGGTTTTTTTTGTAAAGCCGTTTACTTGGTATCATAATAGACCACACTGTAAGAGATGCATTGTAGTTTTAGTTTACATGTATATTCCATCTAAAAGAATCTAATTTCAGAATGACGGAGGAATGCAATCTTTGTTTGCTTTCTTTTTGTATGTGTTATGAAAAATAATTTTCAGGCTCGACCTGTGTACATATATAGCTACAATCTAAATATTTTATCCAAGTTTTGTTTTTCTGTAGAGTGTGTTCCAGGAATAGATGAGTGGTTCCCAGATATAAACCAATGTATCTACATTCATACTACCACAGTGATATACGGAGATGCCCAAGGAACGTGCCATTCAATGTCCAGAGAATTAATGAGTATATATGGAGGGAAGTACCTCGCCGTCAAAGCAGTGATGCAAAAACTTGATATTTGTGAGTACATGTACCATTGTAAACCAACTCCATGAACGAAAAATGAAGTCGCCCGCGTGGCGCATTGGTTAGAGCGTTTGCTCAAGAGTCGCGGCGTAGAGTTGATCCTTTCAGGTTCGAATCCACTGTGCGACGTGGAGACCGGTCTTTCGGATAAGACCGTAGAAACCGAGGTCCCGTGTCGCAGTAGGTGCTGGCAAGAAAAAAAAAATCCTCACTGCTCAAAGGCTGTAAGTGCCGAGTACAGTACTAAATTGCAGTCCTCCACCGGCAAATGGTGGCGTCTCAATATGAATGAAAAATTCTCGAAAGGGGACATTAAACAACAAACAAAAAATGAAAAAAAATTCTTTCTTCTAAATGCCAACTTACTTTGCCATCCTGGAGACATACAGAACAATATTTTATTCTCTTTCAGTGGGAATTCACGTATACGCTAAGAGGGTCGGTGCTTTCTCCTATGAGTGGCGGAATGGTTCGGCGATCACAGATCACTGGTGCCCTGGTGAGCCTCTGGAGGACCGTGATTGCGTTGCTTTAATTGAGACTACATGGTGTCCAGAGTTAGGGCTGGACGATAGCTCCTGTACTAAAGCCAAGAGAGTGTTCTTTTGCGAAGAATGAGTGCATTATTAAATATGTCCGTGACTATCAGCATTTAACTTTGCCTTAAATGATTTAAAATAAAACCAGACTCTTTAATTTGGCCACATGCTACATGCATCTGATTCGTCGTGTACATACAGTAATTGAATTTCACATTTTGTACATCCATAATGCTATATAGCTCTAACAAAAGTCTAAATGTTCACTTTTTTGGTTCCTGTACAAATTCAACAAGGGCAGCGCAAAGCGGAGCATATCGATCATCCCTAACAAAAATGTACTATATAGTTAACTATAGTTTACTATATAGTTAACTACAGTTTACTATAGATCAAAGTTTTTACTGTGTAGAAAATAAAAGTTTTCACTATAGTAAATCAAAGTATTTTTACTATGGATTTAAGATTGTTATATTTTATGTTCCATAATTCATATATGCTTATTTTTTCATATTAAATGGATCTTCACTCGTATACTAACATATTATTTATAAATTTTACATCATTGGTTTTAAATTTAAAAGATTTTAAACTTTAAAATCTGAAAAAAGTTCTACATCAAAGTTTTCACTGTAAATCAAAGTATCGAAGTATTTACTATAGTTAACTATAGTAAACTATAGTTAACTGTAGTAATTTTTTGTTAGGGCTGATATGAATTATCACTTGCTTAACTTTTGTTACGCACCAACTCCCTCCCCCACACCCACCCACACACCCTCACCCCCCCCCCCCCCCACACACACACACACACAAGCGTTACTATGTCCTCTCTAACTTCGTTGCGAGGGGATTTTTTTTTTTCTCTCAAGGGAAAAAACAATTTTATTTTTTAATATTTTCCTTGGAGAATACTTTTATAATTCTAAGTAAATAAAAAGTTGACACTTGATTTGAAATACTGAGCATGTTAAGTTTTATTGACATGTTCCATGTCATGAGGTATGTGGAACGCTGCTACAGTTTGATTTATTAATCAGTGTAAATTTATTTGAGCAATGATCATTATGAATGATTTCTGATCGAGTTATAACTGAATGCGAGTGACATACTCTGTAGCTATTATTCTTTAACTACAAATTTTGCCTTGCTGCAGTGAACAAAAACGTTTATAAATGTTGATTTTCAAAATTTCTTTCTTGACCAGAGTGTTTATTAATTTTTCTGTGTTTCAATTTGAAGAATATGGCGTAAATTACATACGAAAGAATCGGATCTGAGACAACCCGTGATTGGCGACTTCAGTGTACGTAGGTAATTCAAGCTACATGTATTTAGCTAAATATAGTGATTGTTCAAGTGCTGTTAAGAGGAAAATGTTTAAAGGGTTAAAAAATACCGACAATAATCGTGGATACGTAAATAATTGGAGACTTTACTATGCGTAAGTAACTCAAGCTACGTAGCTAAATATGATGTTAACAAAAATGTCGAACTCGATTGCACACAACTGATCAATAATAATTTACACTTGGGAAAAGCAAAATACTGTATGTTATATTTCATTATCCCCTCGTTCAATTTTATTTATGTGATTGGGATATGAGAAGATCAGTCAATAGATGAATGAATAAATATATAATTTATATACATATATTTCAATCAAGTCAACATTCGATCCCGGTGCAAATTACGTCACTTCCGTTTCGCATATATGACAAATTAACCCACCCACAAAAACACACACGCATAGCGCGTTACTATATCTCCTCCGCAACTCCGTTGCGAGGGGATATTGAGGACTTTGCCGTGGTTTGCTTTTGAAAAACCTAAATCTAAACTACACTGAGGACACACTGCATATTGGGTTGTTAAGTTAACAATATCTAATTAAAAGCAATCTAAAGTAATCTCAAAGTACCGTATAAACAGAATTTTTAGGGAGGATTCAATTTTGGCATTATTAGTGATAGTTCTGAGATCGCTGAAATTGAATATCGCTAACAATCTATTCCATATCGGTTGTTATAGTTATCTCTCTTGACATTATAAAATCGCAAAAATTACTCGCTAAAAATATATACCAATTTTGGGGGATAAATCGCTAAATTTGCGTCTCGCTAAGATTTCCACTTATACGGTAATTGACGACATGTTTGGTTTTAACAGTGAGTTGTTAAATCTTGGTTCTTCAAAACATTTACTCGATAAACACAGGATATTAAAAGATGTTAATTATGTTGCATCTTAGATGTATGTTGTCAGATACTGGTGTTAGTAAGTAAATTTACCTATATCAAAATTAGCTCCTAATTTATTAATTTCAGAATTTGAATTTCTATTAGAAAAATAATAAGATCGATCTGAAATCAGCAAACCAATAGGATCCCGAACATACTTGTAAGTTGATTGTTGTTTAGTACAGGGTGTATCTTAGTTCATGGTCATCTATGACAAAAGTTATTAAAGATTATCTACTAAAACCATCTACAGGACCCCTTTATCGTCTCCCCCCTTCCAGGTGTTTATTATCATATACAGCTTACTGTATACCAGTTTTGCGTTGGTTTAGTATTATCCAATATTGGGACCAAAGAACTATATACGGTAAGGGCGTATTCCGGCCCCCATAATAGTCAAATTTTGAAAATCTCTTGAAATGAGCAAAAGTGCATATATTGTATAAAATAATCCAAATTAAGACAATATATTATGAAATTGGAAAAATTAGTTGGCTTTTCTTGTCTCTGTGACATCACAAACTATTTGGATTTCCGTTATTTTTAAAATAGAGGCCAAAATGCACAGAGTTTGTTCAAATTTGACTATAGTATTTATAGAGCGCAAGCTTGCTCAGGTACCATATTCACATATTTCATTGATATTATCATTCTACACAATATATCAAAAGATCTAGTCTGAGCAGACCTGCGCTCGATAATTTCCAATCAAAATACCGACGTAAAATACACTATTTTCTCTCAAAATCATTGCAATTTGGAATTTACGTCATTTTATTGACGTCATATCTAACTAATGATGTCATAGTTGATAAAAATATTTAATGCTTTGAAGTCTGCAAATATCCACCTGGTTTAGAACATAATTAAAGATTTCTCCATCAAAGTTTTATTTTGGGGGCAGATACTGGCCACTACAGAATATAGTCCTTTGATAGATTTTTTCCTACATCGATTATACAGCTGTATACATGTACATACATGTACGACAATAGAATAGCAAAATTGTACAGCAAAAATAACCAGAATTACAGTATTTGCTTTGAATTATACACATCTAAAGAACATCTAGTAAATGATTTGCTAGAAGAACTTGGTGTTAATTCTACTTTTGGAAATCAAACTTATACCCCCAGTTCACTTTCTAAGGATGAAATTCTTCAAAATCACGTTTTAGTCTTTAATGCTTAATATTCAAGTCAACGAAAGTGAATTCAATTTACCCTACCTATTCTGGATTCAAAGATACATGCAGGTTCCAGCAAATCCTCTACCAAGTCCCTATTAATACTCCTCACAAAAATATTAACTGCTGTGAATGAGAAACTTCAGACGTACATGTACTGTGCTACACCATATTCAAGAAATGGTGTAAATTGAATGTAAAATTTCAAAACCTCCTACGATCTTTTAGAAAATTAGAAATCACACATTTTTTTTCCACAGTCAGTAACTTCAAAACTTATGACATGATTTTAAACACTTATTACAATGAAATATGGAGATACGAACAGTAATCAAGCTCAAAAGTCCATTAAACAATACAAAGTGGGAGCAGAGCAAACACGGACCTCTAAAACATCACAGGTAGGATCGGGTACCATGGAGGAGTAAGCATCCCCTGTTGACCAGTCACTCCTTGTACTCCTTGTCATGATTGGGCAAACAGAAAAATTTCCGTAGATAATTCAGTGTGTAAATAATGGCCTTACAATTAGTATGAAAATGTCAGTCAGTCAGCATTCGCCTTAATGATAGATTGTATTTGTTTACAAGATCATTGTTTTGTTTGTTTATTGTTTAACTTCCCTCTCAAGAATTTTTCACTCATATGGAGACGCCACCACTTGCCGGCTCCCCTGACGTAATTGTTTATCTCCTCGCACTAAAGAGTTCCTCTATGGTCTGTTTTCATTTCTATGAAAAATACTTAAAAGCCACAGTAGAGGTTCAGTATCACATAAAAGAAAACAGACTGTAGGAACTCTTCAGTGCAAGCAGATAAACAATAACGTCAGGGGAGCCATATTTTGAACGGAGATTTTAGTGCATGTTTTTATGGTGGGATTTACATGCCTAGACGGTAAGCAATGTGAAAATAATAGTGACAGAGAGTTAATTGAACAACTAAATGACTTAATTGAAGCGAACGACAGTGTCGCCTAGATGAATAATCCCTGATATAGCCGGCCGAAGTTAGGGCTGAATCTCTTGACGTGAATTATGAAGGACTGTCCCGAAATTCGGTGGGCGTCAGACCAAATATCTAGCCCAGCCGAATCTCCACCGAGATTAGCCGTTGGAGGTCTGCAAATTTTGACCTATACTCGGCACTCAGGGCCATTTAGCAGTGAGGGATCTTTTTTGTGCCATCACCTACTGCGACCTCGGTTTATACAGTCTCATCCGAAGGACCGGTCTCCATGTCCCCCAGTCGGATTCGAACCCGCGACGTAGGGATCAACTCCTTACTCCTCGACTCTAAAGCAAACTCTCTAACAACTACGCCACGCGGGCGACTCATTGTATCGACCACAGAAATTGCGAAATGTTGACTTCAAACAAGACTGTTGATATCCTCGTTTCATCAACTTGTTTGTCAATAGCTTGCCTCGTTTTAGAAATTGTTCAACGTAGAACATGCGTATCAAATCAACCGGGAGGCATAATCTCCATGTGCAGGTGATAAGGGTATATTGCTACATAGATAAGGGAAGTTGACGATAGGAAAGTTGAAGTCATCACGTTTATCACAAAATTTTGTTGTTAGGTTACCATTTACATCTTTTTCTAGAAAAATATCCAAATATAAAACATATGTGCCAGGCTCTGTGGTCTTTTATTTGAAGTTCACTGGGATATATCAAGTCGACATAAGTATGGAAGTAACTATAATTAATTGTTAATTGATAATACTAAATGTTAAGTTAAACATAGGTCTGCTAATAAGGGGGGAGCAATTGCTACCCATGGAAATTCCAACAGATTATTGGTAGACTTGATCTGCAAATACTACATTCATTAGATATTGTCAATTAAATCTCGGACATCTTTTTTTTTAAATATGAACTTCGGAGGACTTGTGTGTACAATCAGAATGACTTTTTTAAAAAATCATTTTGCCAATGACAAAGTAAGTAAATTCACGGGTTCCATTTTTATTGAAAAATGTCAAAAAGGCTGGGCTTTAATTTATCGTGGGGAATGGTTGTGTAAAGTGTTGAAAGGTCGTAGTTTTGATCTAATTGATTTTTGTAAAATTTTGTGATTTCAAATTTTCTAGAAGTTCCTTGGAATTTTTAATTATCCACATTTGATTTACATCACTTCTCGAATATATTGTTGTACAGTACTCCCGAAGTTTCATCTTCATTGCTTTTAATATTTTAGTGAGGAGTAAAGAAAGAGGTCATTCCTGATGATAAATGAAAGATTAGGCTTTTTGATATAGACAACAGCTTCTTCAAGAAAAATGGAACTCGGAATTCATCTGAATTGTATGACAAATGGGATGATTTCACCTTTTCCACGAAATGTGATGATAGTCATGCTGAAAAGTCCAATAAAACGATACAAATCGTAAACAGAGCATACAGGACCTCTGAAGTTGGATGAGGTGCTATGGAGAAGTAAGCATCCGTAGTCAATTCAGTATAAAGATAATGGCCTAACAATTTGCATGAAAGACGTCAATCAACATTCGACCTAACGACAGATTGTATTTGTAATCAAGGTTATTGTAGGTCATTGTATCGACCATAAAATTTGAGAAATATTGACTTAAAATGAGGTTAGAAATACCCTTGTATCATTATTTGCCTTATTTTATATCTTTAAATCTTATATTTATAACTTTTTTGTCAGTAGCCTGCCTCATTTTTAGAAATTGCCTTGCTTATGTCTCAACTGCGTGACATAAACCCCATGTGCAAGTGATACTAGAAATGGTATCATAAGAGAAGTTGACGATAGAAAGGCTAAAGTCCTTACGTTTATCATAAAGTTTAGTTGTTAAATCGCCATCAATGTCTTTCTTTAGTAAAATATCCATATATGAAGCAGATATGCAAGACTCCGTGGCATTTCTTTTATTTCGAGTTCGATTGGACATATCAAAATAATGTATGAATGAAAATCAGTATTGTTAGTTGATAAAATATCGATACATCTAAATGTCGAATTGAAGGCCATAGCAAGAGATTTCTTCTTTTCATGTTAAGGTTTTTTTTTTTTTTAATTAAATGAATTCTGCTTCATAAGAATAGAAAACAGGAATCTATTGTATAGTATGTGAATCATATACGGTACCAATTTTGATGCATCAGATGCGCTTTTCGACAAATTATCTCTTCAGTGATGTTCATGCCGAAACGATGGAAATCCGAAATATTTAAATAAAAAGGACTTTGAAGAGCTGAAAAAAGGGGACCAAAGACTGGAGCTAAATACGTCGAAGGATCAGAGCTATGCATGAGGGAATTAATCCTTAATTTTGAAATAAAATGTTAATTTTACCACAGCAATTAAATATATATCCGTATTGCCGAAGTAATTAGCCACTGAGCTGTAGAGATCCTCGGGAACTAACAGTCCACCAGCAGAGGCCTCGAACCAGGGATCATAAAGTAAATCATATACGGTACCAATTTTGATGCACCAGATGCGCATTTTGACAAATTATGTTTCTTCAGTGATGCTCATGCCGAAACGTTGGAAATCCGAAATATTTAAATGAAAAGGACGTACTTTGAAGAGCTGAAAAAGGGGGCCAAAGACTGGAGCTAAATACGTCGAAGGATCAGAGCTATCCCTGAGGTATATAATCCCTAATTTTTGAAATAAATTTTACCAAAGCAATTAAATATATACCGTATTATCAAGCTAGTACCGAAGTACTTAGCTACTGGGTTGTAGAGACCCTCGGGGACTAACAGTGATGGCATATACTGAGGAAAACAGCCACCCCATGCTCTCTGTGCCTCAGCCGGTTCCTATGAAGCTGGTGAAATATTAATCCAAATGAATATGAATGAGTAATTTTTAAATGAATAAATCATAATCGTAAACGTCAATTCATTTCTATATTTGTTTTTATGCTGTTGAATCTTGACCCGGTTTAATAATCAAAATTCAACGATTTTCACTCGCTGCCGCTAGGGTCTGAATTCAACACTGTTGGTCTCAAATTCAACGCTGAAATATGACCCCGGGGTCACTGTTCAACTCGGGTCAAAATTTACGTTACAACGGTGTATTTTTTTAAAAAAATATTTGCTACCTTCTTGAAATACTGCTAGAAATTGATTAATTAATTTAGCAGAATAACTTTGATTAATCTTTGAAAATGATCAAGAGGCCTTTCGGTCTTTTATTATGTTCAAGGGTCACTCTGGACTCCTTTTTGATAAAAAATTATTACCCTACACTTAACATTAATTGTAACCTGAGAAGTTTTCATATGAGTCTAAAGTCCTTTTAAAAGTATCAAAAAGCTACAGTTTATATGTATCGTGCTGTAACAGTAGTGGAATTATAATCAAATGTTGATTATTAAAAAATGAAAGGAATTTAAAAAAAAAAAAATTGAAATAACAATATTTCTCCAAAATTATTACCAGCAAATGACAGCTTACAAAATCTTTCCTGTTGTGTTGATTTGGTCCAAAGAAGCTGGTATCAGGTTGACAGCAGAAGCTTTTAGAAGATTTTAAAAATGACGCACCATTTGACAACCTTAAGGGTGTTCAACTGTAACAAATATTCTGAGAGTATTGCATTAGCAATACTAGTCCCCTACCGACAAGTGTAATCTGGTTCCCATTAAAAATTAAAAATGCCATTATTCCGTCAATAATCATTGAAGCGGAACGAAATGCAAACTTGATCTATAACCCATCAAGGTAAAGTCACATACCAAAAATCAGCTCAATATCTACAAGCGTTTAGAAAAAGGTGCGGAAAATCAAGTGGGACAGACAGACAGACGGATAGACAATTGTGGAAGAAACCTACAGTCCCCTCCGGTTTTACCGATGGTGAACTAACAACTGCATGTATAAAAAAGGCAAACTAATATTATCATCATCATTAGTTTGCATTGGGTATACATGCATCATTAACCATTTATCCCTTGATATTGTTAATTAGTTTCCAAAGTATCCGAGCTGATATAAAGGTCAATGTTGTAAAGACACTGTAATTGAGTGGGACGCTGTATTAAAAGAGCGTTATGGTCTATATGCCACATACTCCTGTACTAGAATTACAATCTCACAAAGCTATTTAAATATCAATGGAAGGAAAAGTAGAGAGCGTAAATACCTAACTTCTCTAAGCGGTATATACAGGCTTTTTGTAATCCAATTTGTAATCATGTTGTCAGATCTCGAAAGTTGTCCTCTTCTAACCAGCAACAGAAATGATAATTTTGAAAATGCAGGTGAAATTTCTCTACAATCACTGAATACAGAATCACAAGAACAGCAAACCGAAAGGGAAGGATTTCAAAGGTTTATCGAGACAGAAACAGAAACTCTGGAAAAGGAACTTTTCCAGCAATTAAGCAATACTCCAGGCCCATCACCAGAAGACAAGGAAGTACCACACATACCCCTGCCACCCGGGAAGAAACATCATTTGTTTGTGTCTTACTCTGTAGAGGATCATAATGAAGCAACGAATATTTGCGAAGAGTTGAAGAGAAGATTTAACCTTAAATGCATGAACTGGTATCACGATTTTCACCAAGCTAAAACTATAGAGGAAAATATCCGTCATGAAATGCAGCAAAGTGTTAAATTCCTCTTATTGATGAGTACGTCTTACTTTGAGAGTTTCTGGTGTGTAAATGAAGCACGCGAAGCGTGTCAACAAACTTTTACAGAAAAATCAAATGTTATTCCGGTATTATTGAATCCTCTGAACACCGAATTGCCCATTTATCTGAGTTCATGTGTGTATATAGACAAAGGTAAGGAAGAGGATGTTGCAGCCAAAATTTATGAGGTTTTTAATCGTCCAGGTAAGTGTCTAGTTAAATTTATTTCATTTTAATTTTATCTATATGACGTATTCATCTTACAATTCCTTTGGTATTACACTTCTGGTATTTCAAATTCTTTTAAATTAAAGGGTATAAAAATTTAAATACTTTATAATATATAATTTATAGAAACCTTGGACCAATTACAGCTGGGCAGGCCAGGTATGTCCCTAATATGAAATCTAGTGCAATGCTAATTGAAACAAAATTCGCTACCACTTATAATCAGTTTTGCGCATATAAAATTAACTCTACATTGCATCTCAGAACATGTAGCTGCAAAATGAGTGTTGACACAGAAAAATATGATTTCAACAAACTCCTAAAAACAATGAACATATTTAGTCACATGTTTAAAAAACATCTTTTGGTCAATATTATGGTCATTAAACTCAACTCAATTAATGGTTGAAAGGAGTCTTAAATGACTGCTAGTATTAATTGGCCATTCAGTCAACCACAAGATTGATAAGATTCCGCCTCCTTAAAGAGGCGAAGACATTAATTTGAAGTTTATATTCTTAAAAATTTTAGAATGTCATGACTTACACGTGACAAGAAAGTTTCAGACCAATATATTAGAATGAGCGAAAATTATCTTTAAAAAACTCTAAATGTCGGGGGAGTTTGATTGTTTTACAGCATAGAACTTCAAAGAAATAAAATCTATCCCTAATATTTAAGAAAAGTGGAAAATCTGTTGTGTATAAATAAGACATATTTAAAACTGTTATCAAGAAAAATCAGAATAAAATATAGGAAAGTAATACAACACACCAGACTGAGTGTTATCTGTTTGCGTTCAGTGATGTGTGCAGTGTTAGCTAATCGAAAAAAAACCTGCTAAAATGTAAGCATAAACATTAACAATTCCCATCCTTATCTTTACAAACGCAGGTGTATATTGTGAGGGTTATGAAGAATGAGGTTGTCATTGAATATTTCAAAGAATCTAATAGATACAAACAATACAAATCTATTAACAGGGCATAACCACCCCCCCCCCCCCCCCCCCCGAGATAAGGTGCCGAGGAGGGGTAAGCATCCCCTGTTGACCGTTCACACCCTACATGATCCCTGTGTATTGATCAGGTAGACGGAAAATCCCGTAGTCAAAATTTACTTTGAAACAAAGGCCTGAAACACGTGGTATGAAACACGTCAGCCAGAATTCAACTCGGTGATAGGTTATGTTTTGCTAACAAGGTCATTATAACGACTTAGACTACATAGAACTTTTTTCAGTTTCTAATGCTAAACCGTTAATTTACTCTAATTAAGACCCATTACTTTTACTTGCACAATTATCTTTTTGACCTCGCTGGACTTTACGCGGTAAGTTCTTAAATAGTTTTCGTTAGTCCATTAAATGAGAGAAAAAGTGTAAATTGACAGAACGTTAAAGGTACCCAAGCTATAAAAGATTGATTAACAATTGTCATTAAGATTCTTTATCAAGGTGGTATGGGATACCAAACAAAACTTCTCCTGCATATTCATTTACCAAAATTAAGAGGAAATGAAATGCCCCCACATTTCAGTATGTTAAATTGTAATTTTAATAATTTTTTTTTATTATTTTAATGAGAAGTACAAAACTGATTTTTTTTCTCATATAATTCTTTTTTTCAAAAGTTTAATATCATAGGCAGGAATTTACTAATATAAAGTGTATATAAAAACAAAAATGACAAGAAATATGTCTTAGTATTTTTTTTAATTTTCAACAAAAAATTAAGCGTAAAAACTGGGAAAACTTCATTTCTTGAAAACAGACTAATAACATTTCATGAAAGTCTACAATTAGAATGTATCTTGATATGTAAGTGTAATTTCTATATTTTACATGCATAGGTTTCTTTAAATAACCTTGCAAACAAAAATAGTCAACTAAATGCTTATATAACATGCATTTTAGTGATCTACATATATCAGATATAGCTTCTTGTTTAAAAACATCACACATTCTATTGTATGTTATGTCTAATATAATACTATCCTTTTGATTACTATGGTACAAGTCACCCAAACCTAGAGTGTACATTTCATTTTTTATACTCATATTCAGGGATCTTTATTCTCTACCATATCTTGATAACATGCACTCAATATACAATTATAATTACTTTTTCTTAATTTTAACCAATATTGTAATATTCTGCGCTTTCTGTATATATCTAGTGGTATTCTACCTAACTCATAATAAACAGCACTATTGCAAGTATTTTTTCTTACACCAAGTATTCTTTTACAAAAATTAATATGCACTCTTTCAACATCTTGACCTTTATGAAACCCCCATATTTCAGCTCCATAGCATAACACACTTTTAACACATTAATCTGAGTCAACATTGAAATTTAAATCTTTCATTTTACTATAAATACTAAACATTGCCTTGTTACCTTTATTTGCACAATGTTTCTGTGTGGATAAGAATTTACCATTATAGTTAAATAACATTCCTAAATAGTTAAATTGATTCACAACTTCCACATTGTTACCATTATATTTCCATATAATAGTGTTTCATTTTAAAGAAATTTAGAGACGTGATAAAAACCCTTTAACATTTTGATTCAAATTCTGGAAAGTATTTCTATTACAGAACATCCTCTTAATTTTCAAATGATCTCATAATATATTTAAAAAGTAACACAACCTAGCAAATTAAGGGATTTTAAAATGCTATAGGTTAGATGATGGAAAGCTTCAGTCCAATACAGACGTATGTCAGGATTCCTTGGAATAACTTTTACACCTAAGCTTTTGCACTGTCAATAACCCTATTTAAATGAATATCTTTGCCGCCTGAATACAAATAACTCCATATGCAAATATTATTTTAGATTTTTTTTTTTAAAGAAGTGTATGGCATTGAAGTTATTTTACATTTCATTTACATCTCTTATAAAGTTGGAGAAATTTAATTACAAAAAATGTTTAAAAATCAACCGTTGTCCACTGCCTAAAGTGGATAACATGGGAAATTGTTTCTATCTTTTCATATCTTTTACTATCAAAAAACCCATTCAAAATGTGCTTTGTTTGCTTCTTTTGGAAATATTAAAGTGGTAATTCATGCTATTTAATACATTTTTCTATTAAGAACAAAGAACTCAATTTTAAAAAAATAAATCTCTGATTATGACAAGATCATTAATTTTCTTTTTAGCTGCCACAACTGCCACACATAACGGTGCTTTGATATGCCAAAAAGTTGCAGAAAAAGCAAAATTTGCTATCCATGGACTTGCTTTCAGATTTGCACCTTTAGAGAAATATGAGCTCGGGAAAGCTACTCAATTTGACATAAGTCAGAAACAGGTTTTCATTGTTTTTAAATTTATTTTCAATAAACATTCAATATAATATTAAGAAATATTAAGGAATATATGAAACCAAACTCATAAATGCTTTACCTTATATTTCAGTTTGAGAACCATTACATCACTCTCACAACGACATTAAATAATAAATTTTTGTTCAGAAATTATCAAGTACTAACAACAGTGGAGTGGCGATGCATGGCTTTGCTATTCCTATTTCTAGTAGCTGTAGCCATTGAGGGATCTTTAGTAGTCTTAAGTAAAACCAATATTTACGAAACCGAGAAATATAAAACGTTTAACCTGATAACGCTGACAGTTGGATCAGCAATGACGATTTCAATAGTTCCGATTGGATTTTGTATTATACATATATGCAGAAGAGTTGTAAGTAGTAGACGGACTTATCTCTCTATTAATTCTCTCTCTCACTCTCTCCTCTCTCCCTTTTCTCTCTTACTCACCTCTTTCGTTTTTCTCCCTCTAATATCTCTCCCATTCTCTCATTTTCTCTCTCTCTCTTTCAGATATGCCTCTTCCGCTTTTCTCCCTCTCCCTTCTCTCATTAATATTTTCTGTCTCCTTATTTCTGTCTCCATTCTCTCTTTCTTTCACTCTCTCATGAACTCTCGCTCATACACATAGGAACGTTTTGTGCTCTATGTAGCCTATATATTTTATTAATTATCTAATTTCATTTTTTTTTTAATTAAAGCTTTGTAAAGATGTCCACTTGATTGTGCTTAAATACAACCTGATGTTTTACAAGGAGAGTAAATGTCTTGTGTACTTTGACAACTCGTGCCTTTCCAAACCTACAATATCCTTAAAAATTCGTTCAAGACAATGCAAATTACAAAACAAATATTATTTTTCATCCTTTTAAGTAACATGCAACAATATGGACAAAGACTATAAAAACAATTAAATAAAAATCTAAAACACAAGTTGGTTTCTTTAATTTCATTGAAAGTATATATCTTAGTATTTCCAACATTGTGGATCTTTGTTATCTTATATATGCACAATGATCATATTATACAATTATTGCTGTTTTGAGGTCAATACGATGATTTAGCCACCTGAGGAGTACAATATTCACCGATCCCGAAGAGTGAATATTTTACTTCGATGGTGGCTAAATCATCGTATTGAAAAAACAAAAAAAAAAACAAAAAAACAAAAACACCAGCAATAATTGTTTTATTATATGATTCAAGGATTAAGTGATAAAAACACATTAAGCAAACCATGCTATGACGTTTGCTGAAGACTTGGCCAAACGCAATGAAAGAAGCGGGGCCAAAATAAACAACCAGTTGTAATAATTTGGAAATTTCTTAATCTATTTTTGGTGCGATGTAGAACAGATAAATATAAGGCATTTAGCATCGATTTTGAAAGGGGGAAATTTACGGGAAAATAACAACTTATCTGAAAAATCTTGTTTCTTGGGGAGGGTGTTAAGGTCCAATAAATTTTTGGAAATATAATACTGTATCAAAAAGTGGGGGAAAGGGCCAATCAGATTTTTCACTGAACATTTTCAAACTACATTGAGAGTAAAAAATTACGTTCAGAAAAAGTGGGGTGCCTGAATGTTGTGTTAACCTGAGTGGAAATCATGTGCAGGTGAAATAGCTTTTCAGAACTAATTGTATCAATTTGTAAGTTCTAGATCTCAATCTATTTTTAATCCAATGTACAAAGAAAAATCCTTATGTTCACCTGGAAGGTCACGTGCAGGTGAACTTAACAACTTTACGTAGTAATTTTTCTACAATGTCGTAACTCAGCCAAACAAAGAGCTATGAACAATTCAATCATATAATAATGGAAATTATAAGCAATGAAACATTAAATTCTCTACACATTACAACCTGTACAATTACCTTTTAATTTCATAAAATTTTCTTAACAAGTGAACCAGCTTTATATCTACAGATACGGTACTTCAGAATGCGAGGTAATAATATCTCATGAGTTCAGTACTTCTTATCAATTGGCTCATTTGAGCTTTCTTATAGAAAAAAACCCTTGTCTTGCGTTTTGTTTCGTTTGTTTTCTGCAAATCATTTACATGTTCGATTTCTTCTCTAGAACCTTTTACTTAATTTCAAGCAAATCAGACAGAAAGTAACACTGGCTGAATGGGACTTAAGTTTATTCAAATGAAAGGTCATGTGTTTCTTCAAGGGGAGACATTTAGCATTCAGAACTGGTGAATGTGGCTATAGTATGGGGTTATCTAAAAATCCGCTTCAGACAAAATAAGACAATCTTATACGAAATCCCCCTTCTACAATGCAGAATTGAGTTTGATCAAATCGTACCCCTTTCCCACTTGGGTTTGGGTTGGGTCAGGATAGGATGTTGAAGTTTTATATAGGAATGCATACAGGAATAAAATAATTTCAAAATCTCAAGACCGGCCGAGCAAGAATATACCATCCAATAATATGGAAATATGATGATTCCATTGAAGTTTCGTTCAAATAATGTCCCCAGAATGAAATGGAACCATAGCAGGGGTTAAATATTACAGTTTTAACATAGGGTGTATAAATATTTTTGTCATAGAATCTTTTTTCTCAGGAAGATTATTATAAGTTAAATTAATATGAAGACATCCTTACATGTATGTTGTGAAGACGCAGATTTCTTTGACTCATAGCCCGTGGATCAAGGGTGAAACCACAATAGGATTCAAAGCTTCACATGATAGGAGGGTCGTTAACTAAATAATGCAAAAGGTCATCTAAAAATAGGAAAAGCATGTAAAGCTCATTCTTAATACTTTCAATCCCTCATAGCATTCCTTGTTAACATTTACACAGGTGTAAAGTCTTTGTACCCATGACCAGAAAACATCAGCATACTCATCTTTAGAGATGCTCTAAAGACACTGATGAATAGCACTTTCCATGATATACCTGAAATTGTAAAATCTTCCTTTGATTAATTTCATATGTTTTTAGAAGAAAAAGATCTCACAATGGCTGAGATCTAGCTAATGTGGGGGATGCCCAAGCTCTGTAAACTTTCCTTTCTTCAAAATTTTATTTATTTCTCTATGCTTATTTGCAGCAACGTTTTCATATGCAGAAAAATACTCCGGGGACGGGTATTTGGATTTGCTTTGCAGGAAATCTGCTCAACTTTTCTGATTGAAATTTTCACATAAAAATTACCATTGATAATCCTTCCTTTGGCTGTATTACCTGTTTTACTAGACCTCTTGAATAAAAAGAAAACCAATAAAACATATTTGGAAGTCTTGCTTCTCTTTGCAATAATAGGACGACAGCTTTCTCTTTTATTCCACATTTTATTCTTGATCTTCCATCTCGGCTATAAAAAGTACACCCATGTTTCGTCATCCATAACTCAAGTTTATTAATTCTTCTTTTTTGTCACAATGTTTATTTTCAAATAGACCATTGGCACATTTAATGTGTGTTTTCTCATTGGCATTTGTAAAGAAATAAGGCACCCATCTGATAGAATTATTGATTTATTTCATTTGTCAGAACTCTATAAACTGTTATGACGATGAAATGTTTCGTGTTTTAGCAAAGACTATCAAAGGAAATTTGGCATTTTCTGATATCATGTTGCTCACAGCATCGATATTTTTTGGTGCACCTACAGATTTCGATCGATCAGTTTGACTGCATTTTTTTAATTTTACTTTTTTTTCTTTTAAATTTCCAAATCCATCTGAAAACTATACAGCGTAAAAGACTAGTCTTTCCACATTTCAAAATCATATCTTTTATATGGGTTATTCAGCTATTTATGTAATGAAGTAAAGTTTTCACATACGCCCTCATTTTTATCTTCTTGGCAGAGATCATTTTTAAACAGTTTTCAGCTCAGTGTATTGACCATGCTTACTTTAAAAGTGAATTCCTTTGCAACAACAATAGGAAAAAAACACGGTGTTTTCTTCAATTAGGAGATCTAAAATAGGACCTTTCATCTGTTAAAAAATAAAATTCAAAACTTCTACATTCATTATGATAAACTGTATGTTGCATTACTTATTGAATGACCCTCGCATATAAACAGCTACCACCTGCATATTCTCATATTTTTTTCAAGCAGGAACCATGCATTTCGCTCTTGTGGGACTACGGTTGGGGTCAAGAGCCACTGCAACTATTATCAGTCATAATTTGTCTTCATCCCCATAAAGCGTAGTCTCACGTATGTTCAAATCATGACCCCTTGGCTAGAGTAAAGCCTCAACAGTTTTACAGATTTTGATTGATGAAATATGGAGATAACGAACCGTATTTAAGCTCAGAAATCCATTCAAACAATACAAACTGGGAGCAGAGCAAACACGGACCTCTAAAACTTTGGTACATTCTTGCCGTGCGGCGATAAACAAGACCCAAAGATGTGTATTTTAATATTTTATAAAGTATTGCATATATCTGAATGAAATTTCAGGACAAATAGATAGAGATATTAGTATATGAAGTTTTGTTTAAAAATGATTAAAGATTTTATAGCAGGTGTGACATTAGTTTTGGATCAACC
Source organism: Saccostrea echinata (assembly GCF_033153115.1). Taxonomy (NCBI): domain Eukaryota; kingdom Metazoa; phylum Mollusca; class Bivalvia; order Ostreida; family Ostreidae; genus Saccostrea; species Saccostrea echinata. Next base: position 11,878,562 of record NW_026889764.1, read on the forward strand.
CTCGCATATATGTGAATGAAATATGGAGATAACGAACGGTATTCAAGCTCAAAGTCCATTCAAAAAATACAAATTGGGAGCAGAGCAAACACGGACCTCCAAAAACATCATGGGGTGGGTGGTGGGGTGGTGGTAATATTTTTTCTTCAATGAAGTCGTCTGTATTACCTCAGAGATTTTTGACTGATTCTCTGCAATGATTCGAACAAAATTAAAGTTGGTTTGTAGTACATACTGGCAGTGAAATTTCATTCCATGTTTAAATAATATGTTTCTAAGTTCAAATAGCCATACCATAAAGATTTGCAACTAGTTTTATTGTTTTGGGTGATGTTTTAAATAGTCCCTAACGCATGTTACAATAAGGAGATAATAGTTTATAAAGCAAGACTTTTATTTCAATGTAATTTTCTTCCGTTTTATGTTTGTTATTTTGTTTTTAGTTTGTATGTAACCTAAGGGTTAAATGGAACACGTGATTTCCAAACAACTTACTTACTTACTTATCCTCTCCGTGCCCCGGAGGACGCATGAGGCCATTTAATAAAGAACGCCACTTACGGCGGTCGCTGGAAACAACCTGCCCCTCCTTCCAGCAGCTCCAATCCAGTTCTCCTCTTTCTTTCTCAACAGAGCGTTGTCGGATGTTCTTTGGCCGTCCTCTTCTCTTTCCCTCAGGGGCCCATGTGAGAGCTGTTCTTATATGTGAGCTGGCTTCCCTTCGGAGGATGTGGCTTATCCGTTTCCATCTCTTTCCTTTGATCGTCCTTGATAGAGGTATGGATCTTGCTCTCTCATACATGTACAATTGTTGGTTGGATATCTTTTCAAGCCAGTGTATTTTTCTGATCCTCCTAAGGCATATCCGATGGGATGAGTCAAGCTTTTCATCGTCTTTCTCAGCGGTTCTCCATAGTTCCGAACAATGCAGCAACACAGATAAAACATTTATGTTGAAGATCTTAAGTTTGGTTTTTTTGCTGTATTGTGCTGACTTTCATTCTTTGGTGAAGGATGCGAAAGCAGTCCCTGCTAAACCTAGCCTTCTCCCATGTCTGCCTCAGTACGAGGGTCATTCAATAAATAATGCAACGTACCCTACATCATAATAAATGTAGAAGTATTTTATTTTATTTTTTCACAGTTGAAAAGTTCTTCTTATCATAGAAAATCCCACGATTTTTCATATTGTCCTCGCAAAGAAATTCACTTTCACAGTAAGCATGGTCACTACACTGAGCTGAAAACTGTTTAAAATAATCTCTGCCATGAAAGATGAAAATGGAAGCTTATATGAAAACTGCTTCTTTACATAAATCGCTGAAGAACTCATATTTAGGATATGATTTTTATGCCCCCATATTTTGCCCTGTCCGTCCGTCTGTCTGTCTAGCTGTCTGTTTGTCTGTTTATCTGTTTGTCCTCAAAAACTTTAACATTGCTCATAACTTTTGATTGGTTGGAGCTATGGCTTTCATATTTTACATGTGTATTTCTTGTGACAAGAACTTTCTTTGGGTACCACCATATTTGACCTTGGAGTTTGACCCAGTTTTACAAAATTTCACACAACTTTAACCTTGGCCATAACTTTTGAACAGTTGGAGCTAGGGCTTTCGTACTTCACATGTAGTCTTTGTGACAAGACCTTCCTCTGGAAACCAACAACTTTGACCCTTTGATCTTGACCTAGGAGTTTGTCCTACTTTTGAAAAACTTTAACCTTGGTCATAACTTTTGAACGGTTGGTGCTAAGGCTTTCATACTTCAAAAGTGTAATCCTTGTGACAAGTCCTTTCTCTGGATACCAACATCTTTTACCCTTTGACCTTGACCTACGAGTTTGACCTATTTTTAAAAAACTTTAACCTTGGCCATATCTCTTAAACGGTTGGAGCTAGGGCATTCATTTTTCACGTAAGTAATCCTTGTGACAAGTCCTTCTTCTGGATACCAACAACTTTGACCCTTTGACGTTGGAGTTTGACCTACTTTTGAAAAACTTAAACCTTGGCCATAACTTTTGAACAGTTTATGTTAGGGCCCTCATTCTTTACATGTGTAATCCTTGTGACAAGACCTTCCTTTAGAAACAAACAATTATAGCCCTTTGATCTTGACCTAGGAGTTTGTCCTACTTTTGAAATACTTTAACCTTAGTCATTACTTTTGAACGGTTGGTGCTAAGGCTTTCATACTTCAAATGTGTAATCCTTGTGACAAGTCCTTTCTCTGGATACCAACATCTTTTACCCTTTGACCTTGACCTACGAGTTTGACCTATTTTTAAAAAACTTTAACCTTGGCCATATCTCTTAAACGGTTGGAGCTAGGGCATTCATTTTTCACGTAAGTAATCCTTGTGACAAGTCCTTCTTCTGGATACCAACAACTTTGACCCTTTGACGTTGGAGTTTGACCTACTTTTGAAAAACTTAAACCTTGGCCATAACTTTTGAACAGTTTGTGTTAGGGCCCTCATTCTTTACATGTGTAATCCTTGTGACAAGACCTTCCTTTAGAAACAAACAATTATAGCCCTTTGATCTTGACCTTGGAGTTTGACCTACTTTTGAAAACTTTAACCTTGGCCATATCTTTTGAACGATTGGTGTTAAGGCTTTCATATTTCACATGTGTATTTCTTGTGAGAAGGCCTTTCCTTGGGCACCATTAAGTTTGACCATTTGACCTTGACCTTGATGTTTGACTTACTTTTGAAAAACTTTATCATTTTCCATATCTTTTCAATGGTTGCTGCTAGGGCTTTCATATTCAAGAACTTACTTTTGATACATGTACCAACATATTTGTTTTGCATTTGAGAAAGTTTAACCTTCGCTATAAGTTGCCATACGGGGGGCATCAGTGTTTCACAAACACATCTTGTTATATGTGGAAAGAATAGTCTTTAATACTGTATAGTTTTCAGATTGATTCAGAAATTCAAAAGTAAAAAAGGAGAGTTCAAATATAATGGTCAAACTGATCAATTGAAATCTGTAGAATCCTGACAAAGGAAATGAATATAATAATATTTCTATCATACAGGTGCCTTACATGTATTTTCTTACAAATGCTTAAGAGAAAACATGCGTTAAATGTGCCAACGATCTATTTAAAAGCAAATATTTTAACAAAATAGAAAATGACATAAACTTGTGTGATGGATGAAGAAACATGGGTGCACATTTTATAACCGAAAAGGAATATCAATAATAAAACGTGGAATCAAAGAGAAAGTTGTCTTATTATTGTTAAAAGAAACAGTGGGCTCATAACGTGTTTATTCTAGTTTTCATTTTTTTCAAGAGGCCCAGTAAAACCTGTAAATACACCCGAATGAAGGAGCATCAATGGTAACTTTTATGTTCAAATTGCCGTTAGGAAAGTTAAACAGATTTCCCGCGAAGGAAGTCTAAATACCGGTCCCCAGAGTAATTTTCCTGTACCTGACAACGCTGCTGCAAATGAGCATAAAGAAATAAATGAAATTTTGAAGAAAAGAAGGTTTATAGAGCTTTGTCTGTAAACAAGAACGAAAACAAGGCAAAACACCCCCCCCCCCTAAAAAAAACAAAACAAAAGAAATAGAACTTTGGAAACACCAGAGGAGGGACCAGGTGCCTAGGAGAGGTAGGTATCCCACGTCGACCAGTCACGCCCACCATGTGCCCTCGATATTGATTAAGTAAAGGGAGCAATCCGTAGTCAAAAGTACAAAAATACATTCGCCTAATAATTGATATGAAATTTTGTAATCGCAAACAATACATGTACCATTATGTCTACCATAGAATTAACAAAATGCTGACTTTAAATTTTTTTTTAGAAATCTCTGTGACATCAACGTATTTGTCATTAACCTGTCTCGGTTTAACAATTGATTTTATAAAACATACCCTTGACTACCATATTAGTTAGGGGACATAAACACGATAAGAAAGCTGATAGTTGAATATTTTTTACATAAATATAGGTATAAATTTAGGTACGTTGACGGCTGAAAAGCTGAAGTCATTCATTCCGTTTGTCAGATAGTGTAGTTGTTAGTTTGCTCGTAAAGCTTATTACCGGTAAAGCATCCAGATTTGACTAGATGTGGCAGTTCTGCCATATCCATTTCAAGAAATCTGTATTATTAAAATTGACAACAGTTTAGTTTCAAGATGTACTCGACCTTTGTTGTTAATTTTCTGATTCTTAAGTTCTTTCCAAATGAGTAATAAAGTAAAAGGGTTTGAGCAGATCAGATTTTAAATGTATAAAAATCTTACGGACAAAATGCCCATAAAGTTCTCTTTTCAAGTGAACTTAACCCACAATAGAATTTGATCCTGTCATTGATTGAAACATGCTCACTTGTTTAAGATTTATATCAAAATTCAGATAAAATATGTTTAGGAACACCTGTTGTGTCTATTGAGAACAAAAAGACCCTCAAGAGATGTGGACACTATCAAAGTGAGTTTTACTAGAACTTCTATACCATGCATGTTTTCTAATTATTTTATGTTTTTAAATCGTAAATCATTGCTATTGATTAAAATGAAATATGTTGACAAAATGATTTTTTACTTGATAAACAATGATTAATTATGTCCGTATTTTCAGAATAAAGTTAAAGACTTAATTGAAGAAAAATTGAGAGAGTTTCAGAGTACCAATGCTATGAAGAATTGGACTAGCATATCAGAGAGTGCCACTAATCGTCATCCAACAAGGAATAACCGGGCTTGTCTTTGTGAAATGATTGAGGACTTTGTGAACAAGAAGCTTGATAATCAAACAGTTATTGTGGCCTGATAAAATGGAATCTTTTAGAATATTTTGTTCAAGTTTAGAGCTAAGCTAATTAAGGCTTTTAGCTATAAATGTTTATCGCATTCATGACATCTTTAATGATTCTCAGTTCATAAATATGCTTTTAGAGTTTAAAAATATGTGATTTCTAAATTTTTGAAGGAACAGCTATAGAATTTACTTTTCTATATTCTGCGATCATCTATTTCATTGAAAAGACTCTTTACTTAAATTCTACAATATGCAATGTTTCATAAATTTAAAAATGAAAATAAAAAAGTAAATGCAACATTTAATAACTCTAAAATGACTTTTTATAAAGGATGTCATATTTACCTGTTTGTATTTCAATATACTGAGAAATTACGAAATGTTAAATTTCTGTTTATTATTTTTTTTTCATCATGCTTTTTATTACAGTCTTGTAATTTACGGTCCGCTGTTATTTCTTATCGTTGGTCCTATTATTGTTTCAACGGTATACGTGGTTCAATTTTGTTACGTAATGGCCAACCTTAGTAAAAGTTTGATTTTGATTTAGTCCGCATTATCTTACAACTTAACTTTTAATATTACAGGTTCAAATTCTGGATTTTTAATAGTCTTTTTTTTCAATAACAATTGAATTAATTATACATGTAACAGAGAAAAATAGGTTGTGATTCGAAAACTTCAGTTGGTTACATTGTTCATAAACAGTTTCTCCCGATTAACCAGTATAAAACAATAATCATTACATGTAAGAAGTAGCATAGATAGGCAGTATAGAAACATAATTTTTCATTCAATTTTTATGCAAGGAAATAGTTGTATTAATGTAAATCACAAAAACATTAATTTGACTTAAACGTTACATTACATAAACATTTATTACTATACATGTACTACATTAAAGATAATAAACTTTCAAAAACAGCATTTTTTTTAAATGTATCTCTTGGTAACAATAGTTCTAGTTAAATAAAATGTAAATGTGAATGGAAGACAAAAACCAGATGAAAAATAAATTGCAAACTTATTATTCCTCCGTGTAAAAGTTGGTTGTACAGTAGTAAATAGGGATATGTGTGTATAGATCAGAGATGTACTGAGCTTAACAGGGATGCGTACAGTCTGGTCCAGTGATGTACAGTACCAAACTGTGATGCGTACAGTGAACAACAGAGGTGCATTATGCTGTACAAGGTTAAGTACTGTTTAGAGCTGTGCTGTACAGTGCTCTCCTGTGATTGCGTACAATGACAAACAGTTTTGTACACCGTGCTGTAAAAAGGGTAAGTGTCTATACTTATAAATTAATAAATTTTGCAAATAAACTCCGAAACGGGTGCACCAGAGTTCTTACTAACTCCTCTATGAATACACTAGATACAAGATGAGGTCCGTAAACTATATTCAGATTTCACTTTCATAGTAAGTATCGTACATTGAATTTAAAGTCTACTTTCATTTTCTATAAACAGCAATGAAATAGTAAAAACTTGAGTGCGGTGGCGGTTCCGGTTGGCGGATATTATACACTTATTTCATGACTACGAGGGGAACAGTCAAACTGTTGTCCCGAGGTAATGGGGAAGACCTGGGAAACTGTTGCCCGAGGCCGAAGGCCACACGGAGGAAACTTATTATTCCTCCGTGTAAAAGTTGGTTGTACAGTAGGCCCCGTGTAACGTGTAATATTCAAATCTTCAAGACATCATTATGTTGTTAACTACATGTTTTTGTTTAATTTATTAGTGAATGATAATATCACACCCATTAATTTTTCTGATTTTACACCAATCGGTGTGAGAATTTGATTAATATTAACTTGTTTAGTTTGGTTTTAAAAAATATCAAAAAGCACAGATGATCACGGGTATTGTAAAATGAAAAAAAAACTTTGTTGTCCATTTAACTGTTTAAATGCCTAAGGGATGCTGCTCGTTTTCCTTAACCTTGAAGCGCTAGTGTTCTGAACGTGGTACAGACTACATTTTTTATATCATTTTCTAGTTAACAACGTAACAACAAATTATAAACGCCCGTAGCATCTTTCATAGTTTTCTACTCTGTTTACTTTTTCATTAAACAGTTTTTTTTAAAAATTGTTTTTTTTTTTTGGGCAATCCATTCAATATCGATTGTAGATTGAGTTGAACCACGTGTTCGAAGTAAAATGTAAATATATAGGTGTAGGGTTGGATACCGGTACTCGGTACCAATACCGTACCGAATAGTTACTTCAAAAATACCGGTAAAATACCGTTTCATTTAATACCGGTACTAATAACGGTATTTCTCAATCTTTGAAACATTTCAATACATTCAAAATGATTTTTAAAAAAGAGATTCCAGACTCGCTAAAATAAAATTCTCCGCGCATTGAAAGGGTAGGCTATTTAACGAAATGGATGCTTAGTACGATACTTGCTTTTGACTGCCGATATTCGAGGTAAATCAATACGTATATTTAAAAATAAAAAAAACATTCACATTAATCGTGTTTTAATTTTATTTATAAAAACTGATAATAATTGTAAATAAAAAATGCAAAATGTCGCAAAAATGTGATGTGCATCTCTATCCATTTTTAATGTTTTGTCGTTTAGTGCGACCAAACAAAATGGGTCCTGGCAAGTGGCAACCGGGTGAAGCGGTCAGCTGTATCTAGTTAGATTAATTTGTTTGAGATTCAATTAATTGTTTTGTTGATGATTTATTAAAAGATTGAAATATAACATAGTTTATAGGTTCATTTTAGATTATATCATTGAATGGTTAAAGTTTCTCATTCATCGAGGTATAGTACCGTATCGTTAAAAATACCGTATCGTTTTAAAAATACCGGTATGGTATCGTACCGTTTCATCCTTAACGGTATCCAACCCTATATAGGTGTCAAGTTAACGTTGCTTTTCATTCAATGATTGGTCAATTGTTGGTGGTAAGATCCTCTGTGCGTATTAATAACAAACAAACAAACAAACAAAAAAACAAACAAACAAACAAACAAACAAACAAACAAAAAAAAAACAAACAAACAAAAGCCATAAAAGGTAAACAAAGGTTTGTCATATACACTTTTTTCTACCAGCGTATCGGGCAATTTTGAAAAATTAACACTACTAAGCTCCAATTTTCGCCGTAAATTATCACAAAAGCGAAGATTAATTAAGTAGATTGTGATTTTTTGAATCCCACCCATCTTTGTTTCAAATCTTGAAAATCTTTCAGGCAGTTTTTAAAAGAAACAGATTATAGCATTTTCCTGTTTACTGCCAATCTTATTTATAAAACCGATTCTACCTTATAACCTTTGAATGGGTCAACCTACACCACGTGTCTTCAATTTAAATCACAATAACATTAGTAGGGGTGAGCATATTCAGGGACTGTGACGGTACATAATGTCGCTCTGTACGTACAGTCGCCGGCGACAATATGTACCTACCCTTAATGGCAAAGGCGACAATATATATCGAGACAAGCCTTTTTTTCCTCCTGCAGAATGGACGACAAAATGTCACACATCGACACATATTGTCGTCGGTCACAATACATACTGTGAACATTTGTAAATTTTGTCGCCAAAACATTGTTTTGAAAACTATTTTCAAAGCCAAAAATAAAAACAAACAATATACAAGAAACACTGCTTTTGCAAGCCGAAACATAAATATGTCCCCTCGACCACAGCGGTGTTATATTGGATTTGAAAAAAGTAAATACTCTTCTAAAGTTGTGCAAAATTTCAAATTTCTAGAAATAAATGAACCATTTTTAGGTCACCTGAGTCACCCAGGTGACCTGTTGCTATCTGTTTTTGTCCGTCGTCGTCCGTCGTGCGTTAACTTTTGAACATTTTCAACTTCTTCTCCAAAACCGCTAAACCAATTTCAACCAATTTTGGCAGATAGCATCTAGGGGGAAGGGGAACAAAAACTGTGAATTTCATGGTCCCTGCCCCCCTGGGGCCTGAGGGTTGGGGAAACCACCAAAATTGATGCAATCTTTAAAAATCTTCTTCTTTACTCCTGGACACATAGCAGTCAAACTGTTGGCGTGATTGTAATAAGCATTGAGCCCTCTATCAAAATTGTGAAATTCATGGCCCCAGGGTCAGGGGTTCTGATGCTAGGGTGGGGTTATATAGATCATAAATGTACATTGAGGCTTTGGGACATGTTGTCCTAAAAGTAGGTCACAATGAACCACATTTATCTTTTAGTGTTGAATTCTTTTTTCAGTTATTTATATTGAACACTACGAGGTGCAGGATCACAATGATCTACTAGCATATGTTGACCTAGAAGTAGGTCACAGTGACCTACTTTATAGCTTTCACGACTACTTATTTTGATTTTTTTCAGTTAATTATATTGAACATTACGAGGTGCAAGGTCTTCAATCTATGTGAATTGATGTATCGTAGCAGAAGTAGGTCATAGTTCCATATTGTCTAAATTTTCCGACTATTTATTTAATTACGTTCAAGTCTTGTAAACAAAATATCGTGAATACTAAGAGGCCTAGAATAATCAAACCTTATCATTTACTAGTATATTGATTTAAAAAAGACTTTAGTCTATCCTACATTTCAAATACAAGTTTTATATTTTATATTTTGAAATATTAGAACTCTATGAGAGGCAAGTTCACAGCATCAAGATATTTGATGCAACCTGGCCGTGGGTTCCAGGAGTGTGTGAAGTCAAAATTATATCATAATGAGATACATGTTTTTTCCCCTTTTACAGCTACTAGTATTCTTTTTCATGCTTAAGTTGTTGGATGTGGGGAGTATATCTCTAGATATGTAGAAATTGTAATGTTGAGGATCATCAGACCTTGTTGATTGATAAATGTTGGGATGTATGTAGCAGTGACGTTGCCTTATTAATACCATAAACGGAGAACAGACTTAAGGACAGATGATACAAACAAACTTTTATCACAAATCTTGAAAATAACGTTTATATAATTAAAATGAATACGTTTAACCGCATAGATTTTAATTTTTCATTCAAAGTTTTACAAAAATGGGATTTAACGTGACAAAAATTGTATCTTAGTTTTATTAAGATTGTTGCAGAAAGGTAGGTAGAATTTTGAACATCAAAGAAAGTTTACAATTTCTTAATACTTAAGAATTGTATTATTTGCATCATTTGCAACCGAAATAGGTCCAGAAATATATACCGATCCAGGCATCCATTTTTCATTTTTTTGTTTGTAACATCTGTCCTTAAATCAAAATTTCAAATCGATATAACTTAAATTTTGAAATAGTCATGATAAATTGAAACAAAATTTTCATCATTTGTTTGTATTTGAATTTTAAAGACCCCCCCTTTTTTTTAATCTTGCACATCTGTGAAATAAAAATGAAAGTTTGATTTAAGTCTGTTCTGAGTTTGTGGTCTTCTGATCTGTTTTAGGAATGATACGGCTTCTTATTTTCAAATCTTTATGGATAAACATATATGATTCCAATAACCATCAAAACTTAATTCTGACCTACTTTTGAAGTTTTATGGCTATTTATTTTTAAATCCTTTCAGAAAAATTTCTATGAGTCTAAGGACCATAAGCCTATTCTATACATACTTCTGATTCCCCCCCCCCCCCACCCCCCACCCCCATTTTGCAATTTATCATGCAGAAGTGCCTATATACAATGTAGTTCCCGTTGCCTTTGTACAATATACAGTTAAAAATGGCCTTTGATTGAGCTCTCTGCATTTTTGAATTTTTTTTTTAAATATTTCGTCCGGTTAAATTAAATTAGAGGGGTAACTGAAGAATAATTAAGTTGTACACATACTTGTGTACTTCAATCTCTTCCATGGTAGCACTTGCAGATTTATATATATATATATATATATATATATATATATATATATATATATATATATATATATATATATATATATATATATATATATATATATATATATATGTATGTATGTATGTATAATGTATTAACTCCTAATAACAAATTAAATATTCTTTTATCTTGTCAAAAATGCTTAGAAATAGAGCGTTGCTATGGAAATTAGCCAAAAAAATATGCGTAAAAATCTGAAAAATATTTTATTTCCTTGGATACCATTCATACCATTGCATGTAGATTCCCAAAGCTTTTACGATTGATATTTATGAACAACTAACCTGACTTTCAATTTTGACTACCACCCAATCTCTAACAAAAAGCTGGCACATAAGGTTTAATATCAGTATAAAAATTAACAAAATCGGATAATTTCACTTCTTGGTAACCATGGCAACAGTGTTGTATTTTTCAACAAACTTTATCAATGTATGATATTCAACCCCTGTTCTACCAGATAAGTACTATTCAAGGTGAGTCAAATAATATGTTTCTTGATTAAAAGGTTAGTAAATTCCTAAGGCAGTAAAAAAAAAAAATCACTTTAAACAACTGGTACGTTGTTTCCATGGATACATGGCAAAGTAACAACTAATCTCAAATTCTCTTACGTTGTGGGTGTTGCAAGGTCCTAAGGATGTATATGTGCCAGTCATGAATTTTATTGCTTTTCCTCAAGATAGTAGCATTAACCCAATCTTAACAACAAATTTTGCATGGTTACACTGTGTTACCATAGCAACCATGAAAGTTATTTTTAGAATAATATTGCAAATACCTAATTACTTAAGGTCAAATATTTTTATTGTTTTTCTTAGGTTGTTGACTGAGTTCATCATGTAACACCTATCATTAGTGAATATTGAGTGTTTTTCAGCATTTTCAGCATCTAAAATGCAATCCAAATGTACCCATGGTTACAACTTACTTAGAGACAAATTCTAAATAGTTTCTTTATAGCATAAGTGGCAACAATGTGTCATGTTTTTGAGAGAATGGTTTGTTTGTTTTTTCTTAGTCTTTATTAAGGCTTAATAAAGATTCAAAGTAGCTGAAAATCTCAAATTTTCCAACTTTTCTGGCTGTTACCATGGCAACCAAGACACATAGCAACGAAATTTTATTTGATATATGTTTCTGGTGTCAAGTTGTAATAATGGGCAAAGTTTCATCATAATTGGTGACCATACGTGGCAAAGAAGTTAAAGTGGTTACAGAGAATCGCTATTAATACATTGTAACTCGTTATAATGAGTTAATATCTCGTTGTAACGAAATCTCTTTATAACAAAGTAATAAACTCGTTATAATGAATTAATTATTTTGTTATATATATATATATATATATATATATATATATATATATATATATATATATATATATATATATATATATATATATATATATATATATATATATATAATTCTGACTGTAACGCGCAATTTGATTATTTGATTGGATTAAAAAAATACTTATATAAACTGGATTGCCTACGTCACAATGACTTGCTTAAAACGTATCGATCCGCCTGACGTTACATTTAAATTCTGTACAATTTGAAGTCATTTTTTATGGGCAATTATTTTTTTACATACACTGAATGAATGAAAATTAAATTATAAGGAATGAATTTAATAGCTACCCAATTTACACGGTATAAAGTGGGTTGGATCAGTTTACGCTTTTTTATAAAGCATAAACTACCCCAACCCACTTTATACCGTAAAAAAATTGGGTAGCTATTAAATTCATTCCTTAAATATATATTGAATATTATCTCCTTTATTTCTTAAGAAAACCATTGTCGTTTGCAACTCAGTAAACACGGCTAAGCATTTCACCTCAACAGATTTATTGAGCAGTGGCTCTTCCATCAATTAAACGTACAATGACGTACATATCAATAAAACAATATTTAACATACTTAATCCTACTTTAAATGAGTATTTGTACCGATATAAATATAAACAATAAAATGTCTTTCTTTGTTTGTTAGTACAGGAATTAACGTTGAAAGCTATTGCAGAAAAAAAATTACATTGCTTACGCGGCTTATGTATTTTTTCTGCTACAGCTGCAACATTAATTCCCGTACTAACAACCAAAGAAAGTATTTTGTTTAAATAACGAGTTAGTCATCTCCCTATAACGAGATATAATTAATTATCCCGTGAAAACACGTTAAATATTTCTTATCTTGTCAAAAATGAGCCTATCCTCCTTTAATTCGTATTAACACATGTACACAGGATACATGCATTCTTTTATCTGGTGTATTTATAATTTTTTTTTTTGTTCATTTTATCCAAAAACTCTCATGATATAAAAGAAAAGAGTTATTAATTTACGTTAAATGTAAACTGGGTTAAGCAACAGATTACAAAAATTAAATTAAATCATTCTTGTATTTGAAAGAAAAACTATGATGAATGGGTTTGATTAAACAAAGAAATCTGACAAATGACCTTGAATTCCCAGGATCAAGATTTTTTTCTGTTCAGTTTAGCACCCTCACGAGATGAGACTTAAATCAGAGCTAGTATCAAATCACAGATTGCTTGCAATCCATACTACAATGACTATTTGTGTTGTCATTTCATCTAATTTTCCTGCACGCTGACTTGCTTGTATTTTATCTTATCATCTGTGCTTAAAACTCCATGACTGTTATTCACGTCTTTTTTTTTTTTATAAAAAGGAACGTGGGAAAGGTTAGCTTAAGAACCTCTGTTAAAAAAAATTACTCGACGAGATTTCTGTTTCAGTTTTGATCTGTATGAAGAGTTTATTTATTTTTATTTTGATGACAGGAATTACAAATTAAAGCTTATGTCAAAATCTATTAATGCAAATATCTCATATACCTCTCTGTTAATTCTGGTAAAGTTAGATACTGTGGAAATTTCAGTGTTCATTGAATTCGTGGGTCACCCTTAACCACAAATTTTACATCCCCATGATCAATTATTTTGTCAACATACGTATTTATATTCATTGAATCCTCTCTATATACGAGTTACCCATAGAATTATCTCCTCAAGAACATTGACCCCCACGAACTTAAATGATTTCAAGTAATTAATATCCTTCGTGGTCCGAAAGATCATCCATCCGTGTTTCTTTGTTCACTTGCACTTAGTTTTACAACTAAAATTATTTGATATTTTATTTTCCATCATGAATTCAATTGTTATTTCGACTTTGATTTTTGAGAATATACAGCTGTATGTTCCATTTCAAATGAACTCGATAGTGATTCAAACAAGCTTGCCCTGACCACTTGAATCTTATCAATGGCGACATACAACGTACAAACATAATAGACTGTGTACCGATACTAATGATCATACAGTGTAACTACATACACTTTACATTGTATGACTGCACTTCTATAACCAAACATTTTTCTGGAATGTTGTGAATTAATATGAATGTTTATATTCACGTTCGATATTGTCAAAATTTACACAATACATGGTGTCTAATTTAGCCTTTACTAAAAAGTTCTAATAAATGTAATTAGAATACAAAGTCCCCCGACATCCTGTATTATACGTAATAATTCTCCACATGCCCCTGTGCTAAAAATATTGCCGAGCGACTTTTAGTACAATAAATAGAAAAAAAAAAAAACGGGGCGGGATACTTTGAGAGGGGCGAGAGAGGCCATGGGGATTTATGGTATAAAATTTCATTGCAAAAGCTTCTTGAGATGTCGCCCGAAAACGAAAGTGTTTCACACAGACGGAATGTATGAATTTACGACCTTGAACATTGACTTTTTGACCTCAAAATCAATAGAAGTTTTCCTTAGGCCACAGGGAGTGGTTACGTAAAATTTCATTGCAAAAGCTCAAAGGATTCTCGAGATATCGCGCGGAAACGAAAGTGTTAAAACAGAATTTATTAATTTATGACCTTGACCTTTGACCTTTTGACCTCAAAATCAATAGGGTTCTTCTTGAAGCCATATGGATTTGCTTTGCAAAATTTCATTGCGAAAGCTCGAAGGGTTCTCGAGATATCGCGCCGAAAGTGTTACAGACAGACAAACATACAGACGGACGGACGGACAGACCCAAATTAATATCCCCCATTTTCAGGGGGACAAAAAGTCTACTTCTAATTTAAGCATGTTAAGCGCATGTGAAGAGACAAAGATTCAAAATAATATTTCTTTTACGATATTTGTATCATAAATAGAAAGATATGGGTATAGCGAAGTTTTGACAAACTCAACTGCACTTTATTTAGCAAAGAATACACAATATAAGTGCCGAAAGAAAAACAAGGGTCGTATCTACCGTATTATTGTTATCGTCCATGTCAAGGTCATGCCACTTTTATTGAAATGTACATTGAATTGAAACCTGCAAAGATAGGCAGTATGTTCTGATCATCTTTGACGAAGATTTATCAAAATCCTCGGTCTATACCAAATACTCGGTCTACCTTTTATGGAAGGCACTTTTCAACACGTGACGAAGTTTTCGTCAAACCCATTCTCCAATCAATTGAATGAGTTGCAAAGCATGACGGTCTAATACGTGTTTACGATTCAATAGCGACAAGTGGTTTTCGTCGGTTTACTGCATAATATTTACTTGGTCACCGGAAAAACGGTACAGCTTCTTTTTTACTTTATAAGGCTGAAATTGAAAGATTATATTCCAAAGACACTGTTCCATGCTCACATTTGATATTCGAGTTGTTTTAGATGATTAATAGTTGCTTCAAATACCGTACAAATGCTTTACCGTTTGAGAGTACATAAACACATTTTGTTGATAATGAGGAATTAAATAATAATTGCGCACCTTGTACTGCTGTCTAAAACTATGTTCATGTATATCACGTGAAAAAAAAAAAAAAAACACACTCAATGCTTTATCGACACAATAGCACCTACGTCTCTTCGAACAATGGTTTACGCCGATGTATAACCAGACTGATTACAAGTTGATATAAGGCTTCACAAAGCAAATTTTGTAAATACGAGCGTAGAAATGAAAGATTATACATCATTTTCAATATTTCTTTCATGAATATCAAAAAAGAATTGAAAATGAGTTTCCAAGGAACAATTCAAGTTGCCCTTCATTTTCAACACAACTGAGTTCGTATTGATACGTGTAATAGCCCATAAAGCACTGCGACTCATTCAACAGTCGGTAAAGTAAACAGATAGCTAATTTACATGCAAATTTATGCTGACGTCAGAAAATCTAGTGGTCTCGACCTGATTAAACCTAATGCTTTAAAAAAATTGAAAAAAAAATGGATGACCCATACAAAAATTTTATTTTTGTCAATTTTCCTGGTTTTGCGTCACTGTGTCCCTTAAAGCAAACTGAAAAAGCGGATATTGTGGCCAATCAGATGATTCAGTCGAAGCATCCGGTTAATTAACCATTTTCTGTTTACTTACTTAAGTTTTATGTTCTAATTCGTTTCAATCAAACGAACATATAAATTATTTACAATCATAACACGAACACATGTTTAGTGAAAGAAGCTTGTTTGCTAGCATTTAATAAACGTATACAATTACAAAACACAAGTCTGCAATGGTACCGATTCTTTAACTTCCTTCTACAATGTATCAAAAATGTAATTAATAAAATATCACAATACATCAATGCATTTTCAACACAATGTTCATTTTGTCCACACTTCACTGATTACAACAAAATGCATTTTAGCCAGGCCCTATACTGTAGATTCCTTATTTTTCGCGAGTACTTATTATCGCGAAATGGCTCTTCAACGTCAAATTGCGAGAACAATAATTCGCGAGTGGACGGTTGATCGAGGGATTTTACATTGATTTCAGCACCATAAAAATTAACGCGGGTAATTTCATTTCGCGAGTGGTGCTTCTCGCGTAATTACGCGATAATTAATTCCTCGCGTATATTTAGGAATCTACAGTAGTTTTACCACAATAATCAAAGCTATATAATATAATTATGTATAATGAACACACTCCCTCGCCGCCCAGGAAAAGTCATAGATAAAAAAACAACATTGATTTATGTTGAAAAAACTATGGAAACCTGTAAGTCCGCAGCAGTTGCGAGGTAAACAAAATGAATGGCGGACTCATTCTCACAAACTTACGTAAACCTGTCATTTATTAAGATGTACAAAAAAATTGACCTGCTTGAGCCTGTGTAAAAAATGTATATTAGAAGTCTCTGTAAACATATCACCAAAAATAAATTTCCTTTGGCTATGAACCATTACACAACGATTATACAATTCCATTTCGACGCAAGGAATTGTTTTTCCGTCGTAAGGACAACTCAATTCTTTAAACAGAATTTATTTAATTTACTTTCTTTTATTAAGGTTTTTGTCAAAGGTCAACATGTCCAAAAATTTATTTGTACAATAGCTCCAAAACTATGTGGTTTATAAAGTTAAAACTTTTACAGTTTATAAATATATCATTGATTAACAGATAGAAAGTATCACTTGATAACAAATACTTTAAAAAACATTAAGTAATATAATTCACTGGAAAAAACAAACCTCCTTTTCTAGAGGCCAAGATGAAACTTCGAGATACCAGAGGATTCAATTGTTTGATTGATTGTATGTTGTTTTACGTCACATTCGAGAATTTTTCACTCACAAAGAAACGTCACCATATAGTGAATGGCTTCAAATTTAGACCTTTACTCGGCACTCAGGCCATTGAGCAGTGAGGGTTCTCTATCGTCCCAACGCCTACCGTGACCCAAGGCCTCGGTTTTTAAGGTCTCATCCGAAAGACCCGCGACTTTCTCTTCGAAGTGCAGAGCGCTTAGCGAAGGAACAGTTGCTATCTATTTTTTATCGACTTAGGTCAGTCGCGCCTGTGATTCGAACACATGACCTTCCGATCACGGAGCGAGCGCTCTACCGTGACGGCCCCGAGAATTCGAGATAACGAGGGTAAACACATAAGAAAAAAGTACTGAAAATAATGAATTTGAAATTAGTAAAGGCGAACCACCATTACTTCTACAAGCACTTATTTTTTGATTGTTAATGAGAGAACAAAGAACATAAAACAAGTCAATCAGTCCTTATAAGGGTTTCATTTTCTTCATCTTGCAGTCTGTTTGTAGCCTTTTGACGTAATTTCTTGTACAAAACACATGTAAAGGGTACGGCCAGTGCGCTAAAAATCAAGCCTTGAGCAGCTAGAAGGATGGAGTAAGGAAATCTGAGGCGCACAATATTTTTTCTTTCTTCCCAAAGCTTCGCATTTTCAGTGGAATGATAATATTTGTTAGTGTTTATGTTCAGTATAATCCATCGAATAACCAGGATGAGTTCAATTACAACTGAAATGAACATGCAACTTAATGATTATTAAATATTCACTGAAGCTACTTGCACTTATTCAATTTCATAATAAAACTCTGCTTGAAAAGTTCCAAATTGTGAAAATGATTACATGTACTTAGAATATAATAAACATGTCTAAAGGGTGAATATAACAAACAGTGAACAATCTCACAAATCCAGTAAACACAAAGAATCGAGAATAGGACAAAATCAGGGACCCCTGGAAACACCAGAGGTGGGATCAGTTGTCTAGGAGGATTGAATAAACATTCCCTGTCGACCGGTCACATTCGTGAGCCCTGTGTGTTGATCAGGATGAAGGAGTATAATCTGTAGTCAAATTTATTACATGTATAAAAGCAATGACCTAACAAATGGTATGAAACATGTCAGACAAAATACATGTACAATCCAACGAAAGGTTGTACAAACAAGGTCATTATAACGATAGTATAATTTGCTAAAATCTCCTTTTTTAATGGGATTTTTGGAATCCTTGTAATATCAACTTATTTGTCAGTAGCTTGCCTCGGTTTAAAAAATGACCGTATTCAGAGGATGCTCTTGCATTTCTTTTCCCCCCTTAACTACTTCACAATTTCTTCCTCCAGATTATTGATTATCATAACCTAAGTATATAATGTCAAAAGTGGTATTTTGATATGCTATTAAGAATTTTATTTAAAAATCGCAAAAAGAGGAAAAAAATCTTTTTTAAACAACCAGTATATATACAAATTCAAAAACATTACCTGATACAAACAAGGCCATTCCCCCAAATAGAACTTTACGGTCGGATCCAGAGTTCTTCATGAGGAAGAAAAAGCTCACCAAACATAAAACTAAGACAGCTATAAATGCAGCATAATGAATCTGCATCTCAGACCAAGAAATTAAGAGATCTGAAAGTGTTATCGGAAGATTATTTTTTCTTTCTACAGTAAAATTTATCCAATCTGGATACCACTAATTTCTTAGAAATTGGCCTAATTAGACAACACTCTGGATTACACACTTTAAACATAAAGATACGACATAAAGTTTTCATCATAATAGGCAATACATGTATTTTGAAATTCACAAAATCCAGATTATACAAGTTTTACTGTATATTGCCAAAAAAAAAAAAAAAAAAAAAAAAAAAAAAAAAAAAAAAAAAAGATACTCAAATATTTCATAATAAGATTTTTTAAATTAATCCACAAAGCATACGTGACTTGTACATGTACATCTTGCAAGATCTTGATCCTTTTACTATCAAATGAATCAGATGACTTTATTTTTATTTTGGGGGAATATTTATACAAATGATGAATAGATAAATAGCTTACAGTCAGTTGTATTATTTGTTGTGTCTGCCGAGCGTGGGTTAGACAGGCATTTATTTGTACGTTTTCCATCTTTTCTTTCGTAGGTACAATTCTTCAAGTAAAAGATACTTTCACTGAATATGGTAATTTGTATCTTTTCTACCTGAAAAAAAAAAAAAAAACACCTCCGATATATAAAAGAAATTAATATAACAAATGCAGCCCTTTCACACAATCAATTCATATAGATACACCGCCTTCACATAATCGAAGTACTGAAAGTACTGCATGACAGAGGCATGGCAATTTAAAGTGTTTAAAAACATACTATATATTGTACAAACCATCCTGACAGTATTCAATATGAAGGATGTTTTCTCAGTTTCGAAAACTAATAGTAACAGATCGATTTATGCTGACGAATTGCGAATAAAAGTTATCAAGAATAATCTAATGGTTGGAAGACCCATGAAACACATGAAATGGTTTTTGAAAATAAAGATACTTCCTTGGGCCTGTTTTTTTTTTCTTTTTTAAACATTTCAGTTCTTTATTAAGGAGAAATGATATTTTGAGAAAACGCTAACTAAAAAAAGAAATGGGCATAAAATTTTCTAATTAATAATCAGTCGAGTATACCTTATCAAAACTTTATAAGCTGAAAGAAACATGTAATCACAATTAAGCCATGTAGCATGCATAAATACTATAGCACAAAACTGTTACGAGTTTTGAGAAGCCTGTAAGTTCTCCCAGAGTATAACAAATTTGTGATTTAAATGTAAGCTTTGAAAATATAGGACAAGTTTCTCTACTTTGATTATTATTTTGTATCAAAGATTTTCATTTCTTAATTGTATTCATTTATTTCATATATGATTTATTTACGTTTTTTAGGCAGGGGGTATTTCTTTGTTAATCATAGGCATCCTTGTACATATATATTTTAGTGTTTTGGCATGGTGGAATCAACAATTTATGAAAATTAACAATATTCACTAGAACGAAAAATGCAAGGTTTAATTAATTCGACGACAAAAACAAACAATGGAATTTTGGTCTGAAAAAAGGATATGGCTCAAAGACAGAAAGAAATATTCTTGGTATTTTTCTTGCAAACACAAATTATATGTTCAAGAATCACAATCAACTACTAATACAGTTTTCTATTTAAAGAAAAAACTTTGGCAATAAAACGCTATAATAAGATGGACCAAACATGTCCATGCCAACCGATATAAAACTGAGTAGGGTTGACAGTTAATGCCATATGATCTATAATGGCCGGTAAAATAAGTAAACGTACTCAGTGTGGTACAGCTACCCTGCATAGCTAAAATAAAAATACTCTCTTGATTATCTAAGCAAAAACAGTTTACTAAAAATGTTAATAAATAAATAAAATAAGGTTAAGGATTACTGTTATTTTTAATGACCACTACAGCATTTTGATGTCATAAGAAAATTTCAGTTAATTACAAATTAATATTCTGCATTCAGTTGTAGTCTTCATTATCGGTTATGAAATCATTCATTTGTACAACTTGGAAAAATTATTCGACCTCATGCCGATTTTAATGAGCTCGCTGATGTGATAACTCGTTACACTGAAGTTCTTATCTAAATCTATTTTTTTTATTCCGATTAATTAAATATAGAACTATTTACATGTACATAGTGTCAACAAATAAAAAAAAAAAAATCAATTTTAAGATTCTTAAAATGCGGGATATAAAAATCAGCAGGAGGTGCGGAAGATCGTTGAAATATCGGGAGATCACGTGAGAAGAATCATGTATTTATTTATGTAGTATAAAAGAAAAACTACAAATAAGAAATAAATTCCGCTTTATTGCAAGAGTCGACATTTCGTGTACACGGCTATCTTCATGTCCATATTTAAACACATTCATAATTTTGCTTGGTTTAAAAATGGCTGTATACACAAAAATTAAACTTGCATTGACAAATCATCAAAATCATGAAAATTAAAGAAAATCAACAAGAATAAACGTTGTTTTAATCTCCCTTGCAGAGTTGTCGATCGTTCCTCCTTCAGCGCCGATTATGTTTGTTTCTGACTTGTTAAAGAATTCCAGCACCAGGTGGCGATCACGTTTTCCAAATGCGATAGCAAAGCACGCGAGGCTCTCTGATTCTTCAGATAAACATATATTCATACTATTTTATGATCTACCAAAATATTAACGAAATAATAGAAATTGACGAAAGAAATGACTTTAGCAGCAAAATCCTATTAACTAAATTCTGATTAGTAATCTGTTTATATATCTATGTTACACTGTGAAACCTGAAGAAATTTGTCCAATCTGGCCGCTAGGTGGTGTCTGCCCCAAATCTTTCTTGTTTATTATCGACGTCACATGCAAGATTACCAGTAGCAATAGAGGAGGCTCATAGGCCTCCGTCTAAAAAGCATATCGACCTTGTGGTGGGTCGATGAAAGATGAAGATAATAAACAGTAATCAAGATCAGAAGTCCATTCGAACAATACAGATTGAGCGCAAAGCAAAACTTTAGAGGTGGAATCAGGTACCATTAGGAAGTAAGCACCCTTTTCGACTGTTCATACCCGCCGTGTGCTCCTTGTCATGATCGGGCAAATGGAAAAATCCGTTGATTCAGTGTGAAAGTAATGGCCTTACAATTTATATGAAAAACGTAGGTCAGCATTCGACTTAACGATGATATGCTTTCTGCAAAGTCGATATATCCATAGATCAACCTCATGAAAAAGTTTTTTTTGTATAAAGTTCGCGTCTCTGTTTTAATGCTCCCGCTAAGATACAAGAATTATAGGACTTAATCGAAATCTTAAGTATAAGTGATGAATCATGCAGACAAAATTTACTATCTCTGTGGATGTAAGGTACATGCATTATTTTATTGGTTTATACATTGATTGAAAGGGATTCAATCTTACCCGGCCTTTGATGAACTGTTCATAAAAGGTGTCATTTATGAAACCTTGCTCTGTTGATAATTTTTTCCATAGTCTCTTCTGTAAAACGAAAAGTTTTGATTTAAAAAAAAAACTTAAAAGATTTTAAAACACACAAAACTACTCATCATTTAATGTGATGCTAAAAAGTGTCTTTCTCAGGAAACAAAATATGATAATATTTTTGAAAAAAAAAATTGCTTTGACTTTTGAGGAGCCTTAGTCGCACGAAAATGAAGTTCTCGTTAATATCAAAATCAAATACACTGACTTTAATGAAATGATAAACTATTTCTGATCGCAAAATATATCAAATTTATCCAAAAAAGGTAAAACTTTGAATAAAACATTGGAATTATATATGGATTATCATACCATGAATTGAACAGATGGATATGGCTTCATTACTGATGAAATTCGCCAGCCTGGTGTGACCAGGGCCACGAGCCAAAATCCAAATGTCAAAAATACTAATACCAACATCAAGAAACGTTTTCTTTGCATTTTGAAAGACCTGGATAAATATATTACTCAGTATATGAAACATTGCTTCCTATCTAACATAACTAACTTTAGGGTTAAATTCAAACGTTTCACACGAACCACTTGGAAATATAGCTTAATGGTTTCACAGCGTTCAAAAAGTGTTATGCCATCAAAATATTTTTCCTAATAAAAATTTTGTTTAGGTCTCATTATCAATATTGCGATTATTGTTATTTTAAACTTGTATCATTCAAGTTTGATTATTTGTTTGTTTGTTGTTTATCGTCCCTCTCGAGAATTTTTCACTCGTATGGAGACGCCACCACTTGCCTGTGGAGAGCTGCAAATTTCGACCTATGCTCGGCACTGAGGGCTATTGAGCAGTGAGGGATCTTTTTCGTGCCAGCATCTACTGCGACACGGGACCTCGGTTTATACGGTTTCATCCGAAAGACCGGTCTCCACGTCCCACAGTGGGATTCGAACCCGCGACGTAAGGATCAACTCCTTACTCCGGGACTCTAGAGCAGACGCTCAACCACTGCACCACGCGGGCGACCATTCAAGTTTGGTAAGAACACTGAACTCAGTTGTCGATTAAAGTAAAAAAAAAAAAACTAGAATATTCCATCAACGATCAAAAAGCTTGAGTGAGTTTTTTGATCGAAATTTCTTCGTTATCGTCATGAACTGCACGAATTTCAAGCAAATGTGGCCCAAGATGCACTTTAGTATAGGGAATATAAGACTTTTCAGATAAAAACATTTACCCCTTCTAAGGGGAGATAATAAAAGCAAGGTAAACATTTAAATAACCAATGCGCCAGAAAAGATTGCACTTTTTTTTTAAGCTACTAGATGAAATCCCGCGCAAGCGCGGGGAATTGAATCTATACTACTACCGACAGAAAATATTTTGTAGTTTCTACTGACAGCCTACAGGCTTAATACTTCGTTCAAAATCTCGCTAGAAGTAAATGTACGTCTCCACCCCCCACCCCACCCCCCTTTGTAAAAACTTGACGTTTATTGTGAAATCTGTTATACTATGTTATGGATATTGTACTTCAGATGCTCTTATTTCATTTCCGTTAAGGATAAAAGCACTGAATCTGCACATTTTACTGATAAATTGATTTGGGGGGGGGGGGGGGGTCAAATGTCACAGGTACTTGGGTCTTGGTTTATAAATATGTTTGTACCTTACTGATATGTAAATAATGTACTATACTTTCTTACATATCAATAAGGTACGTACATATTTATAAACCAAGACTCAAGTACCTGTGTAAAATTAGCTTTTAATGCCCTATAAATAGGCCGAGTATTTGATACAAAAGACTGTTTTCAAAAAAAAAAAAAAAAAAAAAAAAAAAAAAATGAAATGTATTGATTAAAGCACAAAATTTTACATCTTTAATTGTTTTTGAACAATACCTTATTCATTAATTTTCTCTTTACATGTAAGCAAGTTTATTACGAAGTACAAATTGTACTTCGGGTTCGTTGCCACGACGCTCTAAGTAAGGAATATATACAAATTTTACCGACAAATTTATTAGGAAAACCTACTACATACATGTATATATATGTAATGGTCTTTCGATATATAAATATATTCACAACTTATAGTGTTACCAATGATTTACCATGATTTCAATGACCAATCACAGAAAAGTTTTTTTTTATGTTATGCAGCTATAAGTGCCTCTGTTTTTTTTTAATATCGGGCTCGATGCTGTATGATGTTCTAGAAGCTTCCGTCAATATCAAGATCGGTGAATGACGAAAATAATTTGCATATTTCCCTTTTTAATCGGTTATCACAACTTATTTCTTTTATATAATTTAAATCAAGTTTTGATTGAATAATTCAGTGATGACGTTTTATGAAATAAATAACGATTGCTTGTTGTCAGTTTCATTAAAAATTGCCAGTAACTTAGATCCGCCAACCGAAAACGCCACCGTACTCAAGTTTTTGCTATTTTATGGCTGTTTATAGAAAATAAAAGTAGACTTTTAATTTAATGTACGATTCTTACTATGCAAGTGAAATCTAAATATAGTTTACGGACATCATCTTGTATCTTGTGTATTGTTAGAGGAGTAAGTAAGAACTCTGATGCACCCGTTTCGGAGTTTATTTGCAAAATTTATTAATTTATAAGTATAGATGTGAGGTAGTTTGTTCAAGTCAAGGCCACTTATGTAGATTTTGGTAACAAAAAGGATAAACTTTTAGCTTGGAAATATATATAAAAACATTCATAACAGTTATCTTCCCAAGAAAAGCAGGACCATAATTATTCATATTAATAAACAATTATCTGAAGGTAAGTGTTTAAGTTGGTGGAGCAGGTATACCCTGGAGTTTTGTATGGAGGTAGGTAAGAAATTTAAAACAAAACTGTGTTAGAGTAGGAGTGCCACACCTAATCATATTTAAATGCAAATATACAGAATACATAAATGGTACCAAATAAGCACTTCAAAATAAAAATAGCTTTAAAAATTACACATCTAAAGGAAAATGTTATTTAACATTTATGAAAATGTACAATTTAATATAATTGATAATGCAACGTATTTAATTCTTTTGTTTATGCTATTAACTTTAAATCAGCTAGCAATTATACAAAAAGTTGAAATGTAGCATTACAAATGACGACCAAATTCATACAAAATTTGTAAAATAAACATAGACTCTATGTTTTATAATGCATGAAAAATATTAACTACTTACCTAAACACTCAAACAGAAATATGAAATCCTGACCATTATAATATGAAATATTTTCAGCTGTTTCAAAAAGAAATGGTCAATGAGTGCATAATGCTTGAATTTCAATCATAAGCACGAACAATACAAAGAGCTGGATTTTACGGCGGAAAATCCAGGTGTCTAGTCTACGTTATATTTAATTATTTATGCACATAACCTTAACATTTTTACGATGCCGGTGATTCTTTGTTACAGCTATTAAAGATCTTGTTCAATTCACCCAAAAGGCTTTCTGTTTGTATGACTACTATCTCCCCCAATGTATTTAATTACAGAGTGTCTATTTTATATTTTGGATGTTTTACACTAAGGACAATAAGGACCAACAAACAACTACACTGTACACTGTAAAAAAATGATGTTTAACTTGTGTTTTAATTTTTAAACAGTCGTGTTTTACAATTAAACATGGTGAGTTTAAATACAAAACATTAACGTTTAACATATAAACACGACTATTTAAATTGGTGTTCAATAAGTTGGGTGTTTAATCATCCATCTTAAACACGCAATGTTTATATGCATCAAATCAAAAAATTAAATTAGGTGTTGCTTCTCAGTATTGCTGTGTGCATTTGTTATTTGTACAATTTCTTAATTTATGAAGTAATTTCGTACATACTAGTAGATATTTTTCGACACAGAAAAAATATGAATAGCCAGGCAATACGTTGACTTTAGATCATACCAAAAGCAATTACAATTAACATTAATTTATGGTAATTTTATGCCAAAAATTCATAAATTTCATAAACTGTTAAAGGGGAAAGAGAAACATATACTATGATGACTTCTATAATTTTATCAATATTTTAATCACCGGTGTTTAACACGAGTGTTCATTTCTTAACCATAATATATTTATAAATTAAACACTTGGCATATATATAGAAATTGCAAAATAAACACCTGCGTTAAATACGTGATGATAGAAAATGACGCAATTGATTATGTCATAACATGCCATTTGAACGCAGAAGATGCAGAATCACGCATATACTGGCAAAAACACCATATCTAACAAGGAAACAGGAGGTATTTATACATTTCTTTATATAAAATCTGAAAAAAATTGAATGTTTAATACATTAGAGATTTATACTGCTTTTCATTTATGAAATGCAGGATTGTTAGGCTTATCGTCTGAGTGCAAATGCTGCCATGTGCAGCGGTCGGCATAAAATATTTGTAGTCTTTAAGTATTTTGCGATATCTAATTAATTTGCAGGGACGTTCCTCTCTTATTGTGAATCCTGAGAAGAATACATTACTTGATAAAGGAAAGTGATTTTAAACGAAGATCACACTTAACCTTGAGAGGTGAGTTTAAAGGGCATTTCAAAGAAAAAGGGGCACCCCCCTTACACACACACACCCTCACACACAACCCCTTACACACACAAACACAAACATCATTGTTTCCTAGCCTACACTAGTTTTGGGTCTCCCAGTAACATGAAATTTAAGTAAATGTAATCCAATTACCTGCCCTTGATAAAATTTATGCTCCCTATCACGCATTATTATGATTATTTGCTGACCATACATAACTTAACACATAAGCGTTAACAACAACACTTTCCATCCCCTGCCAGCGCATGTATTCTTTAAGGAGACTTTACATTTTTGGGGAGTGTTGTTTACATGATAGAAAATGCCTTGGGTAGCCCCCCCCCCCCAACCTTCCCCCTTTTAATTGTTGCTGTTGGGCTGCTCCTGCAGGTACATTAATATTTAATTTTTTAGTGTATACATATACACTGTTTGTATGCTTATATGATTTATTTGTATTGCAGATTTTTATTTCAAACTCGTTTCTCAATATGTATTTTATAATTAAAACTGGCGTGAAGGATAACAATTTTTTTTTATCTCAATGTATTCTTTCACAGATAATTTTCTGAATTTGCATAGTGAATATTTTTTATCTATCTATTTTTCAGGATATTTCTGATAAGAAGAAGGAATTAGAAATACTAAGGTTGAATAAAATTTTGGAGAATGGAAAACTGGAGATCATCATCCGTGGCAGAAGAACCTGAATTTTACACACAAGCAGAGGAGACTGTTTAACTCGGTTAGAATATCATATGAAATTTAGTGAGTGATGCCCCGGCAGCTCTTGTGAAGTTGCAAGAATATTTAATGAATTAGTCGTTTACAGGTAAAAACTGGAAATTTTCTTCATTTGGTTAAAACTCTGAATATTAGTGAAAGTAAAATTATACGGGTACAACTGGATTTATTAACTGCAATACATACACAATGTATATATCCCGTACCCAGGCAATAAATAAGATTTTCAGTTTTTGTGCATTATATTTAATTATGAAATTGTTTGTTTAATTAAAAACGATGTAATGGACGCCCTTTCCCTTTTTTAAGATAAAGTTTCAAAATTTTATTCCTGAAAAATAATATTTCATTTTATTAAGCGATTTTCCTATTTCACCCCCCCCCCCCCCCGCCACCAGTTTTATTGAATTTAGTTCACATGCAGGTTTTACATGTTCATGCTAGATTTTTTTTTTTTTTATATAATTCTATCTTTTAACTTGAATTGAATTATGTATCTACATGTGTGTGTTAGCAAATGTTGATAAATGTTATAATTGTTTATAAAGTTTGAATCTCTATTCAACATTAAATCATTTATTAATTAAGCTTTATGTACATGTTCCTCATCAAGAAGATGTGTGTTTTGTACTGTTTTATGTTTGTTTCAAATAAAAATGTTGAAAACTTATAAACACGTTTAAGTGTTTATTTATTTTGTAAATTAAACACGTTGAAGTGTTTAAAAAAATGACGTATAAACATGTTTAAGTGATTATTATCTGTTGCATCGAATAAACATGTTTAAGTGTTTAGGTTGAACGTGTTTATTAATAAAACATGAAATGTTTAAATTTTAAACACGTACGGTGTTTATTTAGTAAACTCCTTGTGTTTATTCAGTGTTTAATCTTTAAACATTTTGTGTTTTTTAAGTGTTTAGTATTTAAACAGAATGAGAAGGAAGTATTTAAATATTAAACCTCATGTGTTTAGAATTTAAACATTCTTACGTGTTTATTTCTTAAACACTTCACGAAGTGTTTAAATTTTAAACGTGTTAAAGTGTTTATTATCTGTGGCAATTTGGTGTTTATTTTTAAAACACTTATTTTTTACAGTGTATGACAAACAAGATGACTTCAGCTTTTCCATCGTTATTCTACTATTATTCTACTATATTCATCGATATTCCACTATCACGTGCATATGATGTTTACAACTCTCTTATTCGATACTCATGAGCAGAGCCCGAGCACGAATTTCTAAACCAAGGCAGGCTGCTGACAATAAGTTGTTAAGGGATTTCAACAACCCCGTTTAAAGTCAACATTTCGTGAATTCTGTGGTTGTTATAATGACCTTGTTATATTTTGACTGACATATTTCATACTAATTGTTAGGCCTTCGTTTTTATGCTCAATTTGACTAGAATATTCCGTCTATCTGATCAATAGGATCACATTAATGGGCTCACGGCTGGAGTGAAAGGTCGACAGGAAGATGCTTACTTATCCTAATCACCTGATCCCACCTCTTGAATTTCCGGGGGGGGGGGGGGATTTTATGCCCTGTTGACATATTCGTATTGTTTGTAGGTTTTTTTTAAAGATCAATCACTGAACGTTATCGTCATCTCTTCATCTCTCTTTTATTTTATACTCCTTAGACTCTGCATGGCGGTAAGAAATACATAGAAGAGGGGGTCTCTTTCTGGCTTTGTCCTTATGTAAGGTTTTTTAGATCAGTGGTCTATGCTGCGGCCTAAAAAAAATTAAACTTCTAAAAATGTTGTTAAGAAAATACATGTAGTATTTAGTAAGAATTGAACAGACATGCTTTAAAAATTCGCACAATATCTAGTATGAAATTCGTAATGGTGTAGAGCACAACTGAAGAAGTGCAATTTCTAGTACGTGATATTCAATACAAGAAGATCGTTTGGTAACTTAGTGGTAGGGGCGTTCGCTTCTTGATCGGGAGGTCTGGATTTAATTCTTGTTCGCCGCGCCGCGTCAAACCTAAGACGTAAACATAAATATGAATACAAAGTCATAATGTAACAAATCGTTCCATTCTTTCGATGTCCCGAATTGTAATCGACTTTCCTTCCTACTTGCCGGCAAATTTCCTTGGTTGTTTCCCTCTGATAGAGATTCATACATACACAATTGAACGTTCATTATCAAAGGAATATCGTTGATGTCATAGTTTCCACCATCCGCACTGTATAGTTGATTTATTTAACACTTAATCCATTCGTTGTATTCATCCTACGACCAGCTATTCGACACCTATGTCATTTTAGTACCACGTAACCGTACCTTTTCCTGCGAGGACGATAAATCACGGGCGTTTTATCGCCTAATTAGGACTGTTTTCAGCTAAATTAAACGTTCAGTTCAGTCAATTCTCTCAAAACCATGTAAATGGTACATGAGGTATTAAAAAAGAACATATATACATATATTAATACAATGGGTGAAGCAAGAAGTTTGAGTCGCATCTAGCTAGAGGGAGAAAAGACCAAACAAATAATTTTAATAATAAATGTACACAGCTTTTTTAAAATTTCACCATCTTTTGAGCACATGTTTTCACAGAATTTTATAATATTTGGCTTACAATAAAATTTCGGGCCCGAGAATATTTTCTTCAAATATTCTAAAGCATTACATTCCAAAATATATTGGTATTCATCTATATTTTTTACTATCGCACAAATAACAAAGTTGTTCATTTCTTTGTGTACAATTCCATCTGCCTGTTTCGACTGGGAGATGGTGATTTGTTGTTCTAAATTTTACAAGAGTTTCTCTCAATTTACCGTCTGATTTCCAGTCCGTTGTAGCAGAATGTTTTATATACAGGCGATATAGTGTCTTGATTACTGTCACTGTTCGCAGGGCTTGATCCTGTCGTTGTCCACGGTGTATGTACACAGACGGCGCTGGTGCTGTGCGGCGAGGCGAGTTCGTCTCTTCTGGGGCGGGTTCCATATTTTCATACAGGTACAGCTAGCGGCCAATGTAAGGAGTGTCTTTAACCAGTTTTACGCATGTCTTCTCTTTTCTTGCCTGTCAGATTCCTGGATATCGTCTTTTTATCTAGCTCTTTATCGTCTGGGAGAAATAGCTCATTTACCTACAGCTTCTAAGAGGCATGGAATCAAACAAATTCTCTGTCTTGAAAGAAAGAGAATTTTGCCGCTATATTGCAAGGTTTGGAGCTGAATTCATCATAAATTCCCATTCTGTGAACTCCCTCAAATGAAATCAGTCGCCTGCTTGGCGCAGTGGTTAGAGCGTTTGCTTTTAAGTCGCGGAGATCCTTAAGTGATCCTTACGTCGCGGGTTTGAATCCCACTGCGGGACGTAGAGACCGGTCCTTCGAATGAAACCTTATAAACCAAGGTCCCGTGTCGCAGTAGGTGCTGGCACGAAAAAAGATCCCCCACTGCTCAATGGCCCTGAGTGCCAAGTACAGGTCAAAATTTGCAGCCCTCCACCGGCAAGTGGTGGCGTCTCCATATGAGTGAAAAATTCTCGAGAGGGACGTTAAACAACAAACAAACTCAAATAAAATATAAGCATGGATTTTTAGCTTTCATTTTTAAGAAGTTATGTAGCACTGCCTCACAGTCTTCATCTTTCCTTTCAAGAAAACCACAGAAACTAAATTGTCTCTCATTGATCTACTCTTGTGATCAGTGGTGGATTCCTGCAGTTCGTCGTTTTTCTTTACTAAGGAGTCAACACTTGTACCAAGTTTTGCGTCAATTCTCCTTGAGGCATCTTTTACCTCTATTAGTTCTGTATAAGCGGTAACTTTGACACTATCAAACATGTCACTAATAGATTTGGTTTCTTTTGTTGTTTTCATTTCACATTCAAATATATTTGCATTTTATTTTTTGAGTGAGACAACGGCCTCTGCTATCGTATTAATCGAACACATTTTAATCTCAATGTCACACCTTCTTTTTTCCAAAGTAGAATTATTTGCTGAAATGTTTGTAAGGCGTGTATCAGTTTTCTATAGAATGGGATGTAGAGTGCTAAGTGAAATATATCATGATCAATAGGCTGATCATGAACACCCAGCTCACTTCCATATATAACTGGATGACTTTGGGATAATAAATTCGCTTGTTTCTCTTAGAGATGTAGTAAAATTCATATAAGCTAGTCCTATAGTCCTGGATAAATTGAATACAATCTATTTCAAAACTCACCGAAACTTGATGTTTTCTCTCCCACGAGATTTACATAATTCTTAAACTAACTGCACCATTTTTCAACCTCACTGAATATTCTTTGTAGCGTTTTCTCACTTTTTCCACAAAGCGAATTTTTTATACCACTTAATTTTACTTGACTCTTGACCTAAGGCTGTGTAACGTTAAAACGATTATAAGTAATAACAAGACTATAATTTTGTTTTGTTTGATTTAATATATCATACATGTAGGTTACATTTAACACAATTGAAAAAGCCAACTTTTTCAATATAATTTTTTGGAGTGAATTCCATAAGATTTGAAATATCGGTCAAAGTCAGACAAAGTGATTATCGGTAATTGTGCATTCATGTTTACTTCTTGTACTGTAAAATTCAATATTTCATAAGTCTTCAATCAAATTGTTTCCAACTTCTTTGCGCAATTTTTGGAACAAAACAAAAATCCCATACATGGTTAGAATGCTAAAAAGCAGACTTTCCCCGGCAAGCATGATGGAATAAGGAAACAGTGCTTCCACTGCTGTCTTTTCACTGTCCCCAATTTGAAGTTTAAAACGCTTTAATCCTTCTTTGTTACTTTCGATCGAAGAGATTATCAGAAGGAATTCAAGTAAAGCTGTATAAAAACAGGTACAAAAAAGTTGTTAGGTTTTACTCATTTAAATCTATCAGATAATAAAAATTAATGAATAAGATTCATTTAAAGCTTAGTAGCCATGATGCATTTTTATAAATATATATTTAATGGAAATAAACCTCTCGCTGCATAATTTATACAAAGACTGCTACATCATCTACTGGCACATTGTTTTGATTATTATACCACAAAATAGTCCATTGTCCGAATTTGAACTAAATCTACTATCAATGAGACAATAAAACAACTTGCCTGCGAGGAACATAGAAATTCCTGCTGCGAGAACTCTGTGGGAAGATCCAAAGTTTAAAAGGAGAAGAAAAAAGGTAACAGAGCAAAGACCTAGGACAGCAGCAGAGCTAATCATCTGACCTGAAAAAAAATACATCTTTTATATTAAGCTATAACAGGACTCATTTCAGTTTTTCTTTTTACAATACTTAAATTGTTTTTATGATGAACTCTTCCAGGAATAGAGATAAATATATGTAACTTACTTATAATAAGGACAAGTGCTGGAGAATTGTTGCCAAGCGGGCGACGATGACAAGTTCGATTTCGATAAGTATAAAGGTCATAGCATATATCAGTATAAAAGAAATTTCCCTTTAATTCCCAAAAGATGAAGCGTTGAACCTAAAAATAATGCTACAATTAATATATGTAATAGGTTTGCCTCTCTGTCTCTTTCTCTCTTGTATACTCTCTTCGTCTACACTTAATCACAATAATAATATTTCTAGTATTTCCAAAAATATATTTCGAACAATCAAATGTCTTATAATTACGTAATCTTTGTAGAAATATTTGTAATAGTGTAAGATTGTGTTATTCCACATCATCTGCTCCTGAAAAATGAAGAAAAATATTTCAAATATGTCGGAATGTACCGTGAACTGCATGTTAGGGAAGAGGGGTTTCTATTTACTTAATATTTCGTTTTTCTGGATTGAATTGTTACTCAACAAAAATTGTTTCTATTTGCATAGATAAAATAAACTAACGTCTTGATTTATATAATTGTGATATGCTTTATGTGATGACGTTAAAATGGAATTGGAGATCAGGAATTTTTTTCCTTTAAACACCATTTTTCAGATCTTATTTTTGTCACATGAAAAACAACAATTCATTTGCACGAATACCTTTACAGACTTATTTGGGACGGGAATGTAAGCTGAAAACAGAATCCACCCCGGTGTGAGTATGGCGGAAATCCAAAATCCAAATGTTATTACCACCAAAGTCAGCGTCAGCATACTTGTAGTCCTTATTTTCATCTTGAAAGCTTTGAAAATATTAAAAGTATAATTATCGGTAGGAATACATCGACAAATCTTTAAAGACGCATTGCCTTTGTGAACATAATAACATTATCCAAGTGATTTGAAAACATAAACTAGATGTCTCAATCTTCATCATAATAGCACAGACAGTTGGTTACTAGGTGTCAAGATACAAAGAAAAAATCCAAAGATGTACATCGTTTTCAATATGTCGTCAATAAAGATTACATGGTCTATAACTCCTTATTAACGTCTAAATAGATTTTTAGATATTCCAGAGTAAATATGAAAATACATGTATTTAGAGACAAAATGTGTCTCAATAAATGCTGGTTCTGTACAATTGGCATCTGAATCCTCTACTCAGGTGTCATATTTCTTTTAATTTTAGCAAAACGTGGATGGCGTCTCACAATGATACTAACTACATATATTTTTATGTTCTGGAAATAGTTATTCAAACATATTTATCGCATTCTCATTTCGTGATAAAAATATTCCAACAATCGGGTTTGAATCAATAACTACCCAGAGCTTTTCTCTCTCTCTCTCTCTCTCTCTCTCTATATATATATATAATAGACTATATAATACAGTATAGACTATATAATACAGTATATATGTTTGAAATTCCTGTAGTCTTTTCAAAGAACTACCTGGATAGTGTGGTCAATTTTTTTATGTTTCAATGATAAGTTCAGCCCTTTATCATTTACATGACGTATAATTCGTAACAAATAAAAATAGATGTTTCTAGGCCGAGTTTCATGTAATTATTTGTCCCCTACCGGTGAAACCGTAAGGGACTATAGGTTTCCTCTGAGTCTGTCTGTCTGTCTAACTGTCTGTCTAGCTGTCCGTCTAGCTGTCCCTCTGTCTGTCTGTCAGTCTATCCCACTTGGTTTTCCGCACTTTTTCGTAAACGCTTGCAGATATTCAGCTGATTTTTGGTATGTGGGTGTATCTTTATGAGTCACAGATCAAGTTTGCATTTCGTTTAATGCAATACTCTCAGAATGCTTGCTTTCATTTACTGAAATGTAAAAAGAGAGTTTTCCATTCGACGAGTTTCATCATATACATGCATATATCTTTATATTATATATATTATATTATCTTTAAATTAAAATCATGTCTTTTGTGTTATCAAGAAATATCATTGCTTTTGTGAAATACTTGTATCTTACATATGATGTCATTCACATTCCCTCACATTAAAATATTTAAAAAAGAAAATACAGACGATGCACGATAATAAAAAAATAAACAACATTTTCACATTTTACAACGGACTATGCCGTTTAGAAGCATGATAAATTACAAATATAGAATGCATAACACAAGGATTAAACCCATAAAATATACTTACGTCAATGGTATTTTGAAGGGTTTTTTTTTATAACCACGACGCTGAAATTCAATGGAATAGAAGTCAGAAAAAAACCTGAATTTTGATGGGGAAAACCCAGTTTCACATAAATATATTATAGGTCTTCGTTCTATATAATTCGAGCTCACATTTTAGAAGGTAACTAATCGAATATCACGGCTATAAAGTTTAGTTGGTTACAAAGTGTGAAATATTCAAAAGTTAAATAACAAGAATTGTATATGATAAGTATCAAAACGTTGTAGTTAGCATTAAATGCACATAAAGTGCGCCAAGTTTTGAATTTGCTTTTTTATGTCGATGATTTCAGAACGTGAAAATTTATAAATATTGGTTTCAATGCTCTTCACAGATATACAAATGTCAATAAAACAAATGTTTTAATAAGAAAAGATTGCATGAAACCCAGTATGTGTTAAAACATACTATTTACATCCCTGTCGGAAGTAGACTGTGAAGTGACAAAAGAATTAAAAAGATTACAATAACAATACATATGTAATGGTTCCAGCTGACAAACCTTGCAACAGCATAGTCCTTGTTTGTAAATTTCACTATAACAACTGTACTTTAAGAGAACTTAGCTTTAAATCCACATGTGGTAAAACAACATATACTGTAAGCTCTCTTTCTAAAGATGCAAGTCTTCAAAACCACGTTTCAGTTTTAAATATTCTCAAAGTCCCAGTTAACATGAGTGAATTTAAACTACCGTGCTTATATTGCAACGTACATCAAGGTCAAGAAAATGTTTCTTTATCTTTACTCTTCTCAAAAATAGTTACTGTTGTGAAGAAGAAACTGTAGAAGCACTTTACTACAACATATAGGAGAAGTACAGTAAATCAAATGTTGACTCTAAAACCACCCAGAGGGTTTTTCGAAAAAATTGAATTCAACTGTATAAAAACTTACGATGTTTGAAAACAATTTTGCAGGTTTATGACATCACAGCCAACTACTTCCTCAAAAATATGGCATATTTATATTTTATGATCAGTAGACTACCAAAATACTTTGTGATTCTACACTGAAGTGTACTGATTTTGATACTGAAGAGATTCTGGCGTTCCTCATGAAGAATATATCTAGTCTTTGGAGATCAGGTCTACCAATAATCTGTTGGAATTCCCAGGAGCACAAATTGTACGCCTTTATTAACCGACCCGACTATGTATTTTTACGAGCAAAATTTATTTCAATTTTAAGAACTTCTTCTTGAGAGGAAAAGACTCTTGGTGTGGTCTTCAATTCGACAAGTGGACACATCTAAACCTTATATCAATTAAAACTTTTCATTTTCATTCATTCATTCACTCAAACATCCAATTAAACATTGAATATAAAACACCTCAGAGTGCGCAACATCTTTCTTGCCATCAATAAATCTCCCTATTGACACTTTTATAGCAATATTTCATTGTCACATACCTAAAGCGTCTGTTTCCAAATGAAATAGGTGAAGATAAGAACAGTGATCGATCTAAAAAAAATTACAAATAATACAAATCTGTGAACATGGCATAACACATGAACCCTGAAAATTACAGAGGTGGGTTCAGGTGCCTAGGAGAAGTAAGCATTCCCTGTCGACCTGCCACTCCCTCCGTGATCCCAATGTATTGATCAGGTACTAGACGGAATATTCCGTAGTCAATTTAAGTTAAAAAAAAAACAACAAAGGCCCAACAATTGGCATTAAATGTCAGTGAAATACGATCTCATAATAGATTTTACATGTATTTGCTAACAAGGTCATTATAACGACCATAAAGTGAACGAAATGCTGACTATAAATGGGGTAGTGAAATCCCTGTAACATCAACTTACAATTTTTTCAGTAGTCTGTCTGTGTTAAATATTGATCGTACTCAGAGCTTTTCTTGAGTATCGAATATGTTAGGAAACATAAACACCATGTGCAGTTGATAGTGGAATATTACTGCAAAAATAAGAAAAGTTGACGATTGAAAATCTGAAGATATCTCGTTTGTCCTACAGTTTAGTTGATAGTTGGCCAAATACATTCTATGAAACAGATGTGGTAGACTCTGTCGTGTCTTTTATTTCGAGTTCACTGGGATACATCGAGTTGACATATGATCACTATATGACCATTGAACACTGTTCTGTATCTTCACCTTTTACATGAATGGAGTAAGTATTGTTAGTCGATTGTTCAAATAAGATCGTACATCATTGCTTTTATTATTGACGCAAAACAGTGAGCCTAGCAGCTGATCTTAATAAAAAATAAGGCAGTGTTCTCCTTTATGGTTACATAAATTTAATCCTTATCAATTATTAAATGTTAATTTTCCTTATACTCAAAGAATACACTGATATATTTCATTGTAGAATATTGATACTTTTTTTTCGGAAATAAGTTATATGCTTCTTAGGTTTATACTTCAGTATAGGTTACAAATCTTTATTGGAAAGCTTGATTATGCTTAAATGTATTGCACACACTAGAATAAAAACTACATACGGATTCTTAATCAAAATATACCTTTCCTTGATTCGTTCAGTGACTGAGTATGAGGGTATACTATATATGGGATAACTGTAGTCATAGCCAATGCAAATTATTAAGAAGTGTACTTGTGAACGTTGCACCTTAAATATACGTATAATTGACGACATCACGTGCAATACATCAAAAATAATTTTATATTGGGTTGGAATGGGAAACTAAGTTTACCTTGGAAAAATCACAAGCTCACAATATTGTATGAACTACAACGTAACGTAAACCGGAAACATAAATAATACGATTTATGAATGCATCCCAATTCAGCATATTAAGAATTTACGAAATACAAATTTATCGTACTCCCTCTCATACCTTACACAGTTAAGAGTTCACCTGAGTCACATTGGCCCTGCTTTTCTTAAGATTTTGTTTGATTTTTATTCCCATGAATGTTTGGATCCCATACAGATTTTTTAAAAACATTCTCCCCAGAAAACATGCATTACGTAGAATTTACTTTTCAATTATGGCACTTCTTCCATTTTTTTTTTTTAACTTTTCATAGCTCAGCTGTTTTTCAGAGAAAAATTTGATTTTTTTCCAATAAATTTCCATGTTAATCCTCACTCTCCTATTATGGCTCAAATTTACCATCTGGGGTCATGATTTAAATGAAACTGAATCCACACTGTGTTAAGAACCTTTCATATTGATAGGACTAATAATGACAGAGCTGTACTTCAGAAGAATTTTAAAGATTTTTCCCTATATATTGCAATATATATTGCAATGTTAAAATGCTACCTCCTATTATGGCACCACCCTACCTCCGGTGCCCATGATTTAAACAAATTTGAATCTACACTACCGAAAAATGCTACCATATTTATATGATTAATCATGGATCTGCTGTTTTTCATAAGAAGACTAAGATTTATTCCCAAGTTCAACGTCGACCTCCTTTTGAAGCCCTTTATTGAATATATACTAACATACCACATATATGCCAAATAACTTTAAATGCATATAAATACATTAAGATACTACTGGTTTTCAACGTCGTCAATCTCTATTCCATTGTTGTCGACTGCAGCAATTAAATTTCTTGTCTCTGTCGCAGACACCTGTAAAATATATAGATAATAGTTTGAAATGTGAAGATAACGAAAAGTGATCATAGTCAAAAGTTCAATTAAACAATACAAATTGTGATTAGAGCAAACATGGTCCACCGAAAAAAAGAAGTGGAGTTGTGGTATTAGGTGCCATGGAGGAGTGAGCAGGCCCTGTCGACCAGTCACACCCTCCGAGTGGTCCCTTGTCATGATCGGGTGAACAGAAAAGTCTCATTTCAGTGTGAAAATTAGTGGCCTAACAAATTGTATAAATTTCAGCCTTATGATAGCTAAAAATACAAACAATGGCATTGTATCGACCATAAAATTTGCGATATGATGAGTTTAAACGAGATTGTTGATACCCTGTATCATCAACCTATTTGGCAGTTGCCTGACTCGTTTAAAAAAATGTTCGTACATAGAAAATGCTCTTGCGTATCGAAACACATGGTATACATCAACCCCATATGAAGGTGATAATGGTATATTGATACATAAATAAAGTAGACGATGAAAAAGTTGATGTCATCACGTTTACCATAAAGTTTATAGTTGTTAGTTTGCCATCAGTGACTTTCTGTAGTAAAACATCCAAGTTTGAAACAGATGTGTCAGACTGTGGTGTCTTTAATTTAGAGTTTGATTGGATATATCGAATTATCACAGGAATGAAAATGAATATTGCTAATTGATAATACGTCGATGAAAAATCTAAATTGCGAAAATCGAAGGTCAGCAGCAAGAGAATTCTTCTTTTCATGTAGATTCTGCTTCAGAAGAATACAAAAAAGCCTGCTGAAATAAAATTGATAGTTTGTAATTTTTTTTTTATTTTACTTTGAATATTACCTACCTTCCCAAAACCAGCACAGTCTCGAAATAAACAGCGAGGTAATCCTTGAAAACAACATATTAAGTAGAATAACAAAGTACATGAAACACCAATAAAACCAAAAGTGCTTAAATCAACAGCAGAGGGTGTGTTATTGATGTTCTCGCAAACAAAGTACGTATTTATCTCACTAATAAACGTATGTGATGGACAATTTTGATAGCAAGTGTTTTCATATATGTAAAATTTTTTACCGAAAAGGCACATAGAATGGCTGATACATTTATTCAGATAATTCACATACGTATCTGGACACACTGAGTAACAAACGGTTCCATTAAGACTTTCGTTTCTTAATCCATATGGCTTTGTGCTAGTGCAATTGTTAACACATGTGCCATCTACGATAACCATGTTCTGAGGACACCAGCGGACACATTTTCTTCCGTTACTGAAATAGGATATCGGGCATTTTGTTGTACATCGATAACCATACATTGGATCTAGAGTGACAAAATAAGAATTAGGACACTTTTCAACTTTTGAACACACATTATCTATCACAATATGTGTTTTCATGGGACATTTTTGAATGCATTCTTTTGTATTTTCCAACAAAACTGTTTCTTTTGGACAACTTTCCGAATAGATACATACTTTGCCAACATCAGACACTATATAAAAAGAAGTGTTTTTGCTACAGTTTGAACTACAAATTCCGTTTTCAACATGAAATAGGTCTTCAGGGCATTTTCCGTCACAAATATTTCTATTTAGTACATGGCCTTCTGAACATTTTCCAACACAAGTTCTGTTGTGTTTATATAAAAAGGGAAATGATCCATAGCATTGTTCTACACATGTAGATAAATAGTGCACCAAATCTGCAGGACATTGACTGTAGCAGGTATCATTATAGAGAAATTCATTTTCTTCACAATATTCAACACACGAAAATGTTTTATTGTCTTTTACAGACATTATACTTTTGTAAGGATGAGATTCGGGACATTGTGAAAGACAGGTGTAGTTAAATAAGGAAAAGTTTTTCGGACATTCTACAATACAATGGCTTATGTTGTTCAAGGATAGAACATATTTTTCAGCAGGGCAACGGGAAAGGCATTGCTGATGATAAATAGATGATTTCAAAGCTGGATTTGCATTTATATATGGTCGAAGAATATCACACTTTTCGACACATTCCTTCTTTACACTATCAAGATAAGTATTGTTTGGACATACAGAAACACAGACATTTTTAAAAGATGCCATGTTGGACTGACATTTTGTGGTGCAGACCCATATCCTGTTGAAGGAAGATGTTTTGAGATACATAAGTGGGCTTGTTGTTGGGCATTCCTTTGTACAACTTCTATTGAAAAGCAAAGGAAGCCCATGTGGACACACCGTATCGCAGGAATATCCGTTAACTGCTGTAAAGTCTGGACATTCCCTTAAGCAATGTTTAATATCACGAGAATGGAAGACAAATGGATGGGAGTTTGGACAGGTTACCGAACAAGACTTTTTCCCAGAGTAACACACACCATCACAAGAATAGGCTGTCATATATGGGGCTTCGTCTGGACAATGCATTAGACATGTTTTGTTAAAATCAACCGTATATTCGGGACAGTAATTTAGACAATATCCATTAAAACAGTACAGGAGTTGCTGATTACACATAGCTTTAAGGCATTCTAAGTTTCTGTTGGGGCTATTTATACAATATTTTATGAATCCATTGTCCTGTTTGAATGTCAAAATTGGGCAGTTGTCGAAACATTTTTCTTGAAAAACATACTGATTTCCTGGACATGTTTCTTTGCAAAAGGTTTTTGAAACGAAGTGTGTTTTAGAATTATATATCCGTGTTGTAACAGTCACTTCTGTTGGCAAGCAGTTTGTTTTAAGAACCTGAAAAGGAGCATAAATGAAATCTTAATTAAAACATAACAAATTTAGCATGAAAATTTTGAAATACATATTTAAGAAACAAATAATCTCATTTTAAATAATTATGAGTTTACAATGTAAATAATATTTAGAACATGAACTTATTGCAATTGACATCGTATCTAGTCAGTTCCTGAATTATACAACGACAGGATGTATTGCCTTCTGTTTATTTGAAAGCAGAGATGCAAAATATAAATGCATCAACATGCAATAATTTCAGGGTTTAATATTGTTCAGAAAAAAGTCATCATAGCCAATTAATGTGTCTTTTTCATTGGCATTTATTATTTTTGCGTGACTTTAATAATAGAAGATGTATACATATATGTCCTTTCGTTTTATTACCTGATGCAAAACCTCCAATAAATTTAATATTTGCAATTGTAATTAAAAAAACCATAATAAATTAAATCATCTATGGCATTGTATACATATTTCATATACAATACCTTACGGCATTACATTTTTGTATTTTTTCTCCATCTGTTAAACTGTTTTATTTTTAAAAAATGAAGTTTGTTATCTTGAATGTAAAAAAACTTAAAGGGAAATATAAAGCGAATTATTTTCCTTACCTCTAAGTGAACAAAAATGCCATGGAATTGAAGTATCTCAAGTATTAAGCCGATGATTCTCATTTTATATCGATGTGGTTGTGTCGAAAGTTTGAACCATTGAATCTGACGAAA
Organism: Saccostrea echinata; assembly: GCF_033153115.1. Classification (NCBI taxonomy): domain Eukaryota; kingdom Metazoa; phylum Mollusca; class Bivalvia; order Ostreida; family Ostreidae; genus Saccostrea; species Saccostrea echinata. The sequence goes on from NW_026889764.1 coordinate 11,920,807, forward strand.
AAATAAATACACTAAACAAAATAGGCCGATCATGCAGGTATGGATGAAAATGAATCCTTGATCCCTTGTCAAGAGGATCACATGTTCAAACACTAGAATTTTCATTAAATGTGATTAATAATACATATAATCTCAAGATGAAATACCATGTTGAAGGATCTGGAAGGTGAAACATCAACGACTGAATTAATAACGATAACAACGACTGAATTAATAACGATAAAGATATGAGAATCGGTTTGTAAGTTGTTAAAATATTTTACCTAAAATATCTAGATAAAAAGTTACAGATTTCAAAAATTCATAATTGTGTGACTAGTATAAAAATATTTTGGATGATTTTCCTTATACACAGAAAAGATCCAAATAGTTTTGCATTTCATAAAGTGAAGTTATGAACTTGTCCTAAGGTTTTCAAAAAAAAAGCACATCGGAGCATGAAATATCTCAAAAGCTGAGGTTTTACCTGGGTTTTCCTTATTCAGTAAATGGATTGCTGTGTTTTGCACATAAGTAGGTCAAGCATAGAATACCTGTGTATGAAACGTTTATGAGAAGAAAACGAAGGCAAAAATAAAACTGGGACAACTGGTATCCTTTGCGCAGTGAATGTCAACCTTCGTTTTGTGAAAGAGATTGTATTACATGCAGGGCTTTACAGACGTTTTTGAAATAATACATATTCGTTCGGAAAATCCTGTATTTGGTATGAATCATCAATTTGGGTTTTCCTCAGGTTGATGAATGACAAAATGATTTTTTCCTCACGTTTGTCGTAAAAAAATTTTTCTGAAAGTGGCATAATATCATTAAACCTTGCATTCTAAACGCATATGAAGAAACCTAAAATAATCTTCTTACCCATGCAATAACATTTTTTTCTTTCAGGTTGTGTAATTTTGATTTGTATTAAAAGAAATTATGCTAGTCTAAAGTATGTTGACTAAGCATTTTTACCCGTTGTATTATTTCTTATATATTTCATGAAATATGAAAGTAACAGTACATTAGTAATTATCTTGAAAGAATAAAGAATTCAGAATGGCAGTATCTGTCATAACTTTATTTTGTTTTACTTATAAGGTAATTACAAAATAAAACAATGGTAACAAAACAATGGACAATGATCAAGCATTATAGCAAGTGTCAGTGAGTAAGCGCCAATCCTCAATCTGGCATACATTTGCAAAACAAAGAGCCACATGGTGCTGACAACCCTGGAAGGTAACCAGAAGTTGTCAGTGATGGCTTGTTGCAAAATTCTGCAGAGTGTCGGCATCAATTGCAGTCTGGGAGGGTCATTTAAGCCCTGACGATGGTCGATGTGGCACTGGAATCATAAAATTATTCCAGCAGAAACACAGAAGAAAACTACTACAACTTGTACAACGAAGATTTATGCTCTAACGTGTCTATACCGAAAAACTATATGTTTTGCTTTTGATTTTAATTTTCTACAGTTTGAATGACCAATCAAAATTTAGCTTTCAATTCACTTGTGATTGTAAGCGGAAGTAGAGCAGTCTAGCAAAATTCTTAGGCACTTGGAGGTGTAAAAACGTCTATTTCGTCAAATAAAATGCATTAGAGCGAAACGAAGCAAGATATACATTGTAAGTAAAGTATATTGAGAGGATTTATCGCATCAGGCCGTTTACATAAACATCAACAATACCCCAAACCCAATTTTGCCTCAAAAAGAGTGTCCTACCCTTCCTTTTTTATGCATATACATACTCAATATTTACATAACTTCCAGTGCCCGTGGGTGAGAGTGGTTGGGTGTTCAAAATTGATGAAGCGGAAAGGATGGGCGCACAGGCGCATTTTATGACCTGGGACTACTTGGGAAATTTGGTTAAGGGGAGCAGAGTTATCGCGCTTAGACTATTCTTCTTCGATAAGTTGCACGTACCGCACATGGCGGTAAATGCAATTATGCTCAATAGTCCAATTAAACCAGAGAGCAGAGCAAATACAGACCCCTGAAAACATCAGAGGTGTCATGGAGGAGTGAGCATCTGTATATCTAGTAACAAAAATGAGTAGCAGTAAAAAGATAAATACTAAATATTTTATTATGTACAAAGATTAAAAGAGAGTCAAAATGTTACCGATTTTTTTTTAAATTAACATTAAATAGCACACAGAACAATCAAGGCATTAAATTTGAAAAAAAAGAAGAGGAAACTTGCATGCGGACTTTCCTTTATTTAGTGATTGGAAGGTGTCCTATGTGATCCAGAAATAAAAAAAAAATGTCGTAGGATTATCTTACGTTTAGGAAAATGTACTGAAAAAAATTACATTTTCAAATGTCTTTGTGAAACTACAAATGAGGAAATCGCTTTATATCTTCATAAACCCAAACGCTCATCGCGTGACGGAACTGCCTTGTGTGGCATAATAATGCACTGAGCCGGGCTTGTTGGCATATATAAAATTAATGTTAATTAATATCTAATTTTTTATTGAATCAATAACCAAGTAAAATGGCCTTTGTCGTGTATCAAATTTACACCTGATCAATCTGTTTGATCATATCATTACCCCCCCCCCCTCCAAATAATTAAAAAATAATCATAATAAAAAATAATAAAAAAAAGGTATGCTAGTAAAAGTACAAAGAATTGAGTCAAGTGGTTCCCCTTTACATTTAAATGACAAGCTGCTTACTTTGTGCTTTTGAGAATAACTCATAGCTCTAAATACTTTCTACATGTAACATTATTCGAAATTTAACCATTAAATAGAAATAACAATTACTTTATCTGAATTTTCTTTATCATCTTAGTTTCATTTTTGGTCAATAAATAGAAAAATTCAAATTTCTTGATGTACATTACTAAAAAAAAGTGTATTTGAAAAGCAACTCAATAGTTCTAATAAAATCCAAAAACGACATTTCAAAAATTCAACATTCCTTATTAAATAAAGGGTGTACTTTTAGGTTGTATATTAAAAAAAAAAACATTTAAACAGCAATTAAATGAGCTTATTTTAGCCTTATCAAGCTTCTTTACCAATAAATTGATTTCTGCTTTATTACTTTATTCACAAAATACACCATGGATAGGCAAAGCCTAACCTTTTATCAGTGAAGAAAATACAATTCTATATGCAAAACGAAATACAAAACAATCAGCTTTAAATAAAATCAACAGATTCAATTGCAAAATCAACTGACTCCTTCGCAAAACGAAAGATCACCGATGCAAAACTAACAGTCATTTCTGTTGAAAATATTAATAGTAAATATTACTTTAAGGTTTGCAATAATATCTGAAAATATGTGCAATTAACCTATGAGAGCGTCTGCATTATTTAGACTCGTTCAATTAGACAAAAATCTAAATGGAATAAAGGACTTCACAGTGCTTATAACATGTACAACAAAATTATGACCGCAACATCTCATTTCATAGGATGCTTTTTTTTGAAACGCATCGGTGTTGATTCTAGCACTGTAAGGAAGATAACTCAAAGACTACCTGCAGAATAGCAACGAATTGATTCGACAAAAGTCACAATGATTTTATGAAGTGAGATATTGAACACAGGTAATGCTGAAAATTTTCGATATCTGAAATACTGAATCATTTAAGGCCAATAACTTAATTTGTTTATTAGCTCTAATTAAAAGAGGTGTTGTTTTCACCAATCTTTGTCAGTTTTTCGATCGGTTAAGCTTCTGTCACAGACATTGGAAAAAACGAACAAATTTCAATAGAAATTTAGAAAACAGCGTAGCTCAGACTGAACAAGAAGAAATCAGATCCCCCCTAAATCAAAAGATTCAATTCAATTCAATTCTTTATTTTCCTTATGCCGTATGGCACATCAGATAGTACGATACAAAATATACAAACGAAAAGTAACACATGATAATTTCAGTAGACTTCCTACATTATATATATACTGAAACGCAAAAGAAACGCAACAAGCAGTAATCTACAAATATTTGAATTTTTCATCTAATGATTTTCATAAATGAATACACTAAGGTAAAACTTGATTTGAAAACATCAAAGATTTGATTAAAATGTTAAATGATTATCTTTTAACTTTAGAAAGTAACACATGACTGTTAAAACACCCCCACCCCGGCCATTCAATTACAGCGTGCAAGTCTGCCATACACAACAATTGTAGCTTGATTTCTACGATGCAATAGGTTCATCAGTCGCGAGATCTGAGCGAAAGAAATATTCTTTGCCATTTTTAAATGCCTGTTTTCCAGATGATGAGGTCGAATTTTCTGTAGCCAAGCGCAAAGTAGTAACCCTTGGACTTCCGGTCCAAGGGCTGTCATTCATGCTAATGATACGTAAGAGCCTGTTGAGGCGTGATATAGGTCATATTTGCTTCTGCAACTCTCCATCACCTTTATTTTGAGATTTTCCAGCTAGAGCAATGGAAATGCCTTCTTCAGGAAGCCTTGGCATCGCTTACGGAAAAGATAGGTGAATTCATTTTTCGGAACATTGCTGGTTTACTTATGATAAACAGATACAATTCCTTAAAACCCCATAATATTCCCAAATATTTTGTTAAACATGCAATTTTTGATATTTGTTAAGCAGACTCAAATTTAACTTCCGGTAATGGTATGAAAATCATTCAATCGTTAAATTACCGATATTTACAAAGTTGAAGAAGTCCTTACTTTTTAGATACAAAATTATATCCTATATGTATTATTTCCCCCTAAGATATGATGTTGCGTTTCTTTTGCGTTTCAGTATGTATACATATATAGACCTACATATACAAAACTATTCGATTCTTTCCGTGTTATATATATTAAATATGTATATACATATTATATGCTACACAAAATTTAGTGGTTCTAATCTTCGTTGTGAAGCGCTAAACAAAACTCTCCCTAATTTTGACATTTCTTTAACATTTTGAACACTTAACAATTATTGTATAAATTTAAAGATGGAATGATCTCTATCTGCAGATAGAGAATTAGATAATGGGCATCCTTGCAACGAACTATACAGTAATTTTAACATTAGAGATTCTGAAGAAGAAAATTAAGAAACACTTTCCTCTTCTTCTCTCCTAATTTATTCTTTGAGCATCATCTGTGTTTTTGTCCAATTCATTTTCTTTATAGGATTTATGAGATTGCTTATTGTTTCTTTATCTTCACCTTTCAGAAAAAAAAGTGTATTCATATGACTGATTTTTAGAAATCTTTAGAAGTTTTTTGCAAATAGCTTGCTTATTCGTGGAAATGAAAGTTTAGAAAAAAAGGTTTTCCATTATAATTCTTTGATCATGAAGAATAACCTGAGAAACTGTACATATCTGCGGAGTTTTAGTGATGGAAAATCATTTTTTTTTAACTCAGTGAATAATGAATGACTTCCATTGTCTTTCCTGTTAATAATTAGTCGTATGTCTTTTTTCTGGTACATTAGGGAATCCCATTAAATTTTACAGATAAGTGGATAAGGATGAAGGTTCAGAAATGTTCAATTTAATTTGTATACATTTTTCCTCATTTTGCGATATGCAATTTTTAAAGAAATTGAAAGCCAATTTCCAAATCGTTCCGAGCACTATGTACAACCTTCGACATTTTTTGTAACATTAGAACTTTTTCACTTTAGCTGCTTAACGTAAATGTGATTATTGTATCTATTTATTTTTTTCTTTTTGGCATCAATATTTTCTTATCACAAAGGCAGTCACAGTTCCTTCGCTAAGCACCCGAAATCGGCAGTGAAAGACACGGATATTTCGGATGAGACCCTTTATACCGAGGTCCCGTTTTGCAAAGACACGGCGTTGGCACGATAAAGAACACTCACTGCTCAATGGCCCTAAGTGTCGAGTGTAGCTCTAATTTTAATCTTTTCTCCGGTATATGGTGACATCTCTAAATGAGTTTAAAAATTTCGAATGGGACGTAAAACAACATACTATTAATCAATCTTATCTTTTATATTAAAGAAGTTTTGAATGTATCTCTTAAAGTGGAAAAGGTCGTGAGTTAACCATTTATTTCCATACATAAAATCTTCCTTTGAAAACACTTGAAATATTGATAACAATACGAATGATTTTGTCGGAATGTTCCTTTAATATCACAAACTGTTTTAGTCTTTAAAATTTACATTACATCGAATAACTTTCTAATAAACCTCTAGCTGCAATAATGTAGCCCTCTCCGATTTTTTTAATCTGATATTTTGAGATGAGGGCTACAAATCCTACAATTCCACTGCATCTCCGTAATGGTGCAAATATATTTTTTTAGATACGGGCGACTTCAGGCAAAATAAATTGTTTTTGCATTCAACTTACTTCCAAAAAGACAGAATTTTTAATTTCTATCAACAACATAGCCCTTCATACGAGAAAACCAAGTAAACTAAATCTGCGTGTTTACCAGTCGTTCTCCACAGCAGCCATGACAGTTCTTGTGTGATGTACTGAGACTTTCGATTGAAATTTAGAATCACTTTATAAGGTAAATATCGGTTAACGCTAGATGGTACAATGTACAGGTAGGCGGTAAATATCGGTGTGGATAAATGTTTGTGTTGTTTGGTTTCACTAAACATCGATAAATAAAAGCATTCCATGTGATATTTTTTTCATAAACATTGATATTTATGCTTAAAATAAGGAAATGTTAATAAAATACCCACTTACTGATAATTTGAGCCGAAATTTGTGCGGTAGTGAATCACCCCCGCATTTGTACCATTACGGAAAAAAAAAAAAAAAAAAAAAAAAAAAAAAAGAGGGCTACATTATTGCAGCTAATAAACCTCATGAATATTTTTTGTCAACCATCCTCAAAAAAATATTTAAAACATCTGAGGTAAAGCAATTAGCCAAAAAAAAAAAAAAAAAAAAAATCTCAGATATTTGCCTGAATTGTATTTAGAAAGCATACTCTATTTTAAAAGATATTATTTTTTCAAGGTCTATCAATATAGAATTATTTGGTATATTTATTAAAATATAATGTAAATCTTCTAACTTCTGCATTATTTTCACGTCAACTTTCTATTAAATGCTTAACGGTCAACTGTACGCAGTTGAAAATAAAAAAAAAAAAAAAAAAAAAAAAAAAAAAAAAAAAAAAAAACTATTGTGTAATTATTCCACTCTAGCTTTAGAAAAGCATAGAAAAGAATATTCGTGTACAAATTGTAGTTTTAAAATTTGAAATTCAAGAGGCTCATTATTTTAATTGTATTTTAGAGAGACTTGGATTTAATTCTACGAGTGCTAATTGAACTTAAGGTTCCTTTTCAAAAACGGAAGTTCTTCAAAATCATGTGTCAGTTTTTAAAATTATTTACAATACCTATATTGGATTCCTAAACTACATGAAAAACCTCAGAAACAAATATATAATGCAGTTTCCATGCAGTAAATGTTCTACCAAGCCTCTTTATTTATCACTTAAATATTAACAACAGTGAAGGAGAGACTTCATGAGTACTAAACATATTCGAGAAAGTAGTGTTAATTAGATGTGGATATTTAAAAACTCCGAGGAACTTTTCGAAAATTTGAAATCACGAAATTTTACTAAATTCAATTACATCAAAGTTTATGCCTTTTCAACACTTTATACAACCTTTCTCCACGATAAATTAAAGTCCAGGGTTTTTTTTACATCATAGATTAGTTGCTTTTTCAATACAAATGAAACTCGTTTATTCACATACCTTGTCACTGGTCATTTACAAAACTATTTTGCATTTAAAAAAAAAGCCACTATGTAAGTAGTCCAAAATATACATGTATATAAAAGATTCTTTACTTACTGATTAACAATATCTATAATTTAAGATGTATATAGTTTTTGAAAATTGATTCTTCCAACAATCTGTTGGTATTCCTATGTGTTATAATTGTGTCCCTTTATTTACATACCTATTTTTATATTCATATGAAGCAAAATTTATTCAAAAATCTCTACAAGAAAAGAAGAAGTTTCTTGCTATGACCTTCAATTCGACATTTTAGATACGTGACGACGTTTTATCATTTCACAATATATATTTTCATTAATATTTTGAATTGATATATCCCTTTGAACTTGAAATAAAAGACATTACAAATGAATCTGAACTTATTGAAGTTAAGTTCATCTGTTTCATATATGGATATTTTACTAGAAAAAGACACAACCTAACAACAAAACATTATGAAAAATGTGATTTCATTTATTCTATCGTCACCTTCTCTTATTCATGTAGCAATATACTGTTAGCATCTGCATATGGAGTTGATTTGTAGAGAACTCACTACATACGATTTGTTTTAAACGATACAATCTATTGACAAATAAGATGATGATGAAAAGATATCAAAAGTCTCGTTTGAAGTCAACATTTCGTAAATTCTATGGTCTATACAATGACCTTGTTAACAAATACAATTTATCATAAAGTCGAATGTTGACAAGTCAAATGCTGACTGACATATTATACAAATTGGTAGACCATTATTTCCTCACTGAATTGTCTACAGATTTTTTCACTTTGTCTGATCATGACAAAGTGCACACGGCGGCTTTGACACCGGTAGACAAATATTATTATCATTCTATTACATATCGCCTTTCGGCTCTACGAGGGTATCATGTAGCATTATCTCCGATGCGTATCTCAATTTAAAGAAGCTAAAAAAATGACCTGTGTGACGTAAACACACCTGTGGTCAGTAGTATATAAAGCACAGCTCCACGTGCCGAAGTCATTCTTTTTCCCTGAGCGGCGTGAGAGTTTACCTGTACAAAAGGTAAACATTATCAAATAGAGATACTTTATAAACTTAGAACTTTGTTCAAAATTTTTAAGGGGTTTTTACTGCTGTAAAACAACTCTTGTTAGATATTAAACTGTTTGAAGGTAAGTTACGTATAACGTATTCCAAAATCAAAACAGAAAATCTTTTTTTCTGTTTTAGGCATTTTGCCCTTAGGTATTGACAAAATCCAACAGAAAACACAGTTTTGTAAGATATTTATTGATAAGATTGTGAAAAATCAGCATTTTTCTAATGGAAACACGATCTAGTGTCACAAATAAACTGAAATGTAAATATTTGGAGGAAATATTGACAATTTAGCAAGACTTTACGGGGTAAATTTCCCCCCAAAGAAAATCACTGATTCACAGCTTAAAGATAGCAAAAACCTACAGGCTAAATTTCCTCTCAAAAATGACATTGATACAGTTAACCTACAGTAATTCAAAGCAAAAGCAACCATTTTTTAGATAGCAAGACTTTACGGGGTAAATTTCCCCCAAAAGAGTATCACTGATACAGAATTTATGCTTCACAATATCTTGGCAGTAACGAAAATCTACAGGGTAAATTTCCTCTCAAAAAATATTATTGATACAGTTTATATACATGTACAGTGATTAAAAGCAAAAAAAACCCCATCTTTTAGATAGCGAGACTTTATGGGGTAAATTTCCCCCCAAAGAAAATAACACATTCACAACATCTTAAAGATAGCAAAAATCTACAGGGTAAACTGCTTCTCAAAAAATTACACCGATACAGTTTCCAAATATTAATTCAAAGCAAAAACACCAATCTTTTAGAAAGTAAGACAAGATTTTACGGGGTAAATTTCCTCCCAAAGATGGTATCACTAATACAGTATTCAATACTCTTATAAAAGCGAATATTACACTTCGAAAATCGCAGAACTCTACAGGGTAAATTTCCTCTCAAAAATAACATTGATACAGTTTATATACAGTGTTTCAAAACAAAAACACCCATCTTTTAGATAGAAAGACTTTACGGAGTAAATTTCCTCCCAAAGGATATGACTGATACAAAATTTATGCTTCGCAATATTTTGGAGGTAGTAAAAATCTACGGGGTAAATTTCCTCTCAAAAATATTACTGATACAGTTTACATCATATTTAGAACAAACATTGCAACTCGATGATAGCAAGACTTTACGGGGTAACCCCCCCCTCCCAACTAAGAATATCACTGATACAGTTTATATAATTCACAAAATGAAACAAATATTACTTTTTGAAAAATGAAGAATTTTCAAGGTAAATTTCCTCTCATAAAATAAATTAATCCTGTATATATTGTTTACAGAAAAAAGCATACATCACATCTTGATGACAAAAAGAATATGAATAATATTATTTTTATATTACAAACGATACTTTTACATGTTTTATCTAAATATCATGCAAGCTGGAAAAGCTAAATATTAAAATTAACATAATATTACGCCTTCTAAACATAGAAAAACATACAAAAACATTAAAAAAAAACCTCTGGCATCTTTCTTTCTCTGTTAAAAGAATACGATTTCTTTGTTTAAACAGCGTCCTCCTTTACTATCTTTGACCGAAGTTCCGCTACTATGCTTTTCTCTTGGCTGATACAATAGACAGATTGTAGAGTACATTTTTCGAAGGAAATCTGGCAACCATATTCTGAACCAAACCATAGTCGCCCTATGGATGAAAATTTTAAGTCTCATAAACTTCAATTTCCCAAAGCCTTAGGCATTTATATATGATTTCTTGACAGATATGACTGGTTTAATATTGCGCACTAGAGTAGATCTAGAGAAGCAGGTGCCTGCTCCGAATTTTTGTAAAACAGTCTTTCTGTTTATATTGTATGGAAATTGCATTCATCTAAAGATCCCCCAACACACACTCATTTATAAATGTTTCTTTTGAGAATGATGCTCAGTCGTGATATGGGTCTAAATCGTAAGATAATCAAAAAGTTAAATGCACTTACTTTAGTATTGTATTTGTAATAAGAAAAGTTCAGACAGGACATATAATTACATGTATTACTGATGCCCTCTAGGTCCATCATGGACGTTTTTTAAGGGGAAGTGAAAGAGGTAACTGATAGCATATGCAGATAGTTTTACTACACCTAAATGTTGGTTAAGGTGTTTAACATTTCAGCTTCAGTTATTTCACTAATAAAGAAAGAAACCAAATTCCGAAATCCTTATGCTTGGGCATTGGAATTGTAGATCAGGAACGAATTCAAATGCAGATACTTCCTAAAACATACATATATCGTGACATATATATAATTGTATATTTACCTTGATTGTTCAAGATTTGGACTTGAAATTGTATTTCAGTTCCAGCACAAAGCAGTCTCTTTTGTATCGAATCGTCGATAAAAGTACACTTTTGAAACACTCTTAAAGTACTTGCGTCCACAAAACTGAGAGGTCATCAAGCCTGGTTTCCTTTCCCTAATTTGCGTGACCTTTGGCGTGGATGAGCCAGGGAACAAGGCAAATGAACGCTGGCCATATCAATACGACCAATAATATTTAAATTCCCAACTCACTATTCATCATGTAGTGTATATTACAGGGAAATGGACAAAATCAACTATACGCATTGCTTTCAAGGAAAATGAGTGAATTTATCAATGGGTGGTTGCGAGAGAAAAATTGAAGTGATCTATTTATCATTACTTTACTCTTCCGCTGCGTGAATTCCAGATGTTAATCAGCCCTCTTATTGGATAGCATTGCGGCCATGTCATAAAACTGACCTAAGTTAAGATAATTTCTCCATTTTCTCAGCATCCATATCTTGATCTATAAAAAGCACAGGTTGCCCTCCTTAAAACTTGGTGACATCTTGCATATACTCTACTGCAATTGCATCATCTATTCATGTGGCAGTTACCATGACTTTACAAAATATGTGGTTTCAAAGATGTGAAAAATTATGAACAGTTATTCTTTTTTCAGTTGATCTTTCTACACTGACACAACCTTAGGTTGAAAAAGAGAAAAATAAACTAAAGAAATAGCTAATGAAAAGCAATATTGATAGAACGTGTTCTTGACTTTACAACTCGAATATATTGTACATCATTTTAAAAATTAAAGAAAAAAATATCCACCTTCTAATGATTTTCTATATGCCGGTGTCTACCTTTCCTAGCTGTATTCTTTGCGGAGTATCAGATGTCAAGTGCAAAAATTAATGAAAGAATAATAGACAAAAAATTTAAACATGTACCATAATTTCAGTGACGAAATCTATCTATTTCTGTTTATATTTTTATCTTTACATGTCTTTTTCCGAAATTATAACACGTTATATTTTGTATACAGGTACATGCGTATATGTACAGATTAAGAGAAATGTACATGTATAAAAAAAATAATAAAACCTTAGGTATACATGGTAAAGGCCGTGTACCATTATTTTAAACAAGCTCATATCGGCAATCGTACATTTGATAAGTAGAAAGAAGAAAAAAAGGAATTTCCGAGTGGTTTTCGAGTATTAATCTCATCTAACTTCTTATGATAACATTTTTTGTGATTAATTTTAATAATTGAATATTTAAACACTGCACATGTAGGCAGAATTATTTATGAAAATTTTCAAAGAACAGAATTGTTACTTAGCAGACATTTTCGACAATCGATTATGCCGGAAAGGTCCGAGATGATTGCGATTGTCATAGTCAAGGTCATTCTATTTTAGTTAAAAAACGTATCGTTTACAATGACTTTCTCTATTCCACGTTATACCAAACAACCCGCGTAGCCAAGTATAGATGGCTATCAGATTTTCAACCCATTAGTTAACGATTAGTAGCAATGTGTGCTCAGCATGTATGCTTTAGTACTCAAAGGCAATGATATCGCATCGCCCATCCTGCAGAAGTCGCCATGCAATTCAGTCAATTAATTTAGAAGAAAAAAAATTCTTTTACACTTTATTGCTTAGCATGGTATTACAAGATATAAAGAAATACACAAAAATGCAAAGGTTTTTTTTTTAATGTTAAGAATTATGTACTCATAAATCATTTTTTTTAAAATTCGGAATAAAGTTCTATCAATATTGCTTTTTTAATATCTATTTTTTTTAAATTTATTTTTTTCTTTTTTAACTTAAAGGAGTAGCAGTATAGATAGATGAACTTTCCTAGGAAAGGAATAACTGTTCATGATTTTTGTTACATTCTGAAAAAAAAACATTTTCAACAGTGCAATAATTACTGCCACGTGAATGAATTATGCATATGCGATTGCAGTAGAGTACATGTAAAACAAGTAACTTAGTATAATGGAATGAAATTCAATGACCTTAAAAAATCACCAAATTCAAAGAGGGCAGCTTGTGCATCCCAAGAAATCCCATCCGATTTAGCTGTGAGCTGAACTCAATACAAGTGCAATTAACGCTTATCACTGATATTCCCCTAAGAGTGATTTGAGACAATTGATGGCAGAATCTTGGAGAGGTGGATCTAAGGAAAAAAAATACTTTTACAAATATATTCTTCGGATGTCATTGATAATTTTAGCATTCATTTCCTTTGATATGATTAATTATTTTGCTACCACGCATTCTTCTACATTTTTGCATGTGGAATTTATTTCAATTTTATTTAAAATTAATTAAAATTTTCTTGGAATTTAGCGATTTTTTTTTATTATAGCCTTTAAATATTTCTGAATCTAAGGAGAATTCATGATGTGCAAATCCCTCTAGGACACAGCGAGTTACATGTACCCCATACGATGCATATTTCACTTACCCCTTCAGAAGAAGGAAAACATGACCTATTTACACCCTTTCTACTAAGCATTCAAAGGCAACATTTCTCAATATTTTAAATTTTAATTCTTTTCACCACACACTCTCCCTTCGTTCTATACCCTAGATTCAGCCCAATCCACCCGTATACATCATTAGACATATTTAAGGGGGGGAAAACTGTGTTTTTAATTTGCACTACTTCCGTGGTCAATGAAATGGGGTAAAATTAGTAACCTACGACATATTTATACCTTCTACCATCAAATTAAGGGTTACAGATTCGAACATTTATTTTAATTTCTTATTTGTTTTACTTTGTTTATTGTTAACTCGTTTATTTCCTATAATTATATGCTTCATTTTAAATTCATTATTATTATTGAGCCCGTAGGATATTGAAATCATACCCCCCCCCCCCCCCCCCAAAAAAAAGGGCCTCAAATCGTTCTCTGAGAATTAAGTTTAGAAGCTTTAATTTTACAATCTGTAAAAGTTTTTGATCCTTCCCTCAACACTGCTGACATCATTTGTCTCGCAACACTCGCATGGGTAATATAAAGATTAGCGTTAATTGCACTTTGATCAAATTCAGCCTAAGGCTACACCTGAGAAAATCCACAGAATTTCTTCCAATGCTCTTAGGTTTGATAGATAACAGATATAGCTGCTGAGAAAATTTAGAAATAACAGCATGACACGGCCGCAATGCTATCCAATACAACGGGTTGAATAAACAGGACTTCACGCAGCGGGAAAGTAAACAGTAAAATGATGAGGGACAGATCACCTCAATTCAATATGATCAATAATTTTCTTGAAAGCAATGTGTTTATTTTATTTTTTGTGTGAAAACAGTTGATATTGTTCGTTTCCCTATAATATACCCTACATTCATACTTGGTGGATTGTGCGTTGGGAATTTAAATATTATTGGCCGTATTGATATACGCGGCGTCTGTTTTCCTTGTTCCTTGCCTCATCCACGCCAAGGTCACAGAGAACACTAAGCAATTTAGGGAAAGGAAACCAGGCTAGATGACCTCTCAGTTTCCTGAACACAGGTATTTTAGGAGTGTTTCAAAAGTGTACTTTTATGACGATTTCATATAAATGTGACTGTTTTGTGCTGAATGGAACAATTACAAATTCATGACCAAATCTTGAACAATAAAGGTAAATATACAATTTATATATATATATATATATATATATATATATATATATATATATATATAAGCAGTATCTGCCTGATCTACAATTCCATTGCCTAGCATGAAGATTTCGGAACTTGGTTGCTTTCTTTATTACGTGAAATAACTGAAGCTGAAATGTTAAACACTTTAACCAACATTTAGGTTGCAGTAAAACTATATATGCTCTCAGTTACCTCTCGCACTACACCTTAAATAAAACTTTCATGATGGACCTAGAGGGCATCAGTAATACATGTAATTATATGTCCTGTCTGAACTTTTCTTATTACAAATAAAATACTATAGTAAGTGAATTTAACTGTTTTGATAATCTTTTAATATTAGCCCATATCACAAATAAGCAAAAATCTCAAAAGAAGTATTTCAATGTATGTGTATATAGGTGTTGTCGGGGGGGGGGGGAGTCTTTAGAATACTCAATGAAATTTCCATACCAAATAGACAGATAGGTTG
Source organism: Saccostrea echinata (assembly GCF_033153115.1). Lineage (NCBI taxonomy): Eukaryota > Metazoa > Mollusca > Bivalvia > Ostreida > Ostreidae > Saccostrea > Saccostrea echinata. The sequence continues at coordinate 11,936,056 of NW_026889764.1, forward strand.
TTTTACAAAAATTCGGAGCAGGCACCTGCTACTCTACTCTTGTGCGCAATATTAAATCCGTCATGCCTGTCATGAAATCATATAAAATTCCCTAAGGGTTTGGAAAATTGAAGTAAATTGAAAAAAAACTATATGATGAGGTGATTTACGAGTCTTAAAATTTCATCCTTGGGTGGATTTTGGATTGGTTCAGAATAGGGTTGCCAGATTTCCTTTGGAAAATGCAATCTACAATCTGTCTAATTCATCAGCCAGTAGAAAAGCATAGAAATGGAACTTCGGTCAGAGATAGGACGTTGTTTAAATAAAGAAAGAATCACGGGACACAAAAGAAAATCTTATTCTTTTAACAGGGAAAGAAAGATGCGAGAAGCTTCACTCTTTTTTTATATTTATAAGATATAATATTATGTTAACCTTAATGTTAGGTTTTTCCAGCTTGCATGGTATTTAGTTAGAAACATCGTTTGTAATAAAAAAATTATACATTCATTATCCTAAAATTTTATGTCATTAATTTTTTTTTCCTATCTTTCATTTTTAAATCATGGAGAAGTAAAATTGTATTTCTTTTTCTTGATATTTTATTATATTACAAGAAATTACCGTTGGAACGATTTTGGAGGTTTTAACAAAATTATAAGGATTAGCAAATCACCATTTTGAAAGTTTTTAGTGATACTAGCAAAATAGTAAAATGCAAAGCGTCCGTGTGGTACATGTACGTTTTTAAGTTATTTTTTGCAGAGACGTAAAATTTTAAGAAGAAAATTATCGAGTGGAGAAATGTTGGTAATAGAGTGTGTATCGGTTTGATAAAAATGCAGGGGGTCATCAAATCTGCAAAATAATTGAATAGTAACCGTTAAAATGAACTCTAACTGTGAATTATATGCAATTTAAAAAAAAAATGTAGCAAAATTTGTAGACATTTACTTTGTAACATTGATTTCTGCATTGGTTTTAATAAAAAGTACCGAATTAAAAAAAAATATCTAAGATTTTGAGAGAAAATTAATACTCTATTTCTTAGTTTTGAAAATATGTCAACGAGATGAAGATATTATAAACTAGTTTGATTAAAAAAAAAATTAGACTGTAACTACATAATCTCGATATAACGGAACAGTTTGTCAGATACTGAGGAAATTAACTCCGAACATTTTTAGTTAAGATAGGGAGGGGGTACTTGTAGAGTCTTCCCATCATCAAGATGTAGTGTTTGTTGATTTTGCTTTTTATAAAATACACTGCGACATTGATATTCTTTGAGGGTAAATTAATCCCGTAAAGTGTTGCTAGCATCAAGATTTTAAGTTTGTTTTTCCTTTTTTAAATAGTTCTTTTTGTCTACCCAAAGACCTCGTTTGCATTTCCTGTGAAAAATGTATACTTTATCATTGAGATATTTTGAAGGGAAGGGGGAATTTACCCCATAGATCGAAACTTGCCATCATCAAGTTGTAATATTGTTCGTGCTTTGAATAATATATTTTATTATTGATATTCTTTGAGATGAAATTTACCCCAGAGAGTCTTTTTGTCATCAAGATGTACAGATGTAATGTATGCTTTTTCTGTAAAAAGTAAGTTCTGTATCAAATTATTTTAAGAGAGGAAATTTACCTTGTAAGGTTCTGTTGTTTTAAATATGTACGTAATGTTTGTTTTTTCTGTGAATAATATAAACTGTATCAGTGATATTCTTTGAAGGGGGGGACCCCCTAAAGTCCTGTTACCATCAAGTTGTAATGTTTGTTCATGCTTTCAATATAATATATAATGCATCTTTGATGCTTTTTGGGAAGAAATTTACTCCGTAGATACTTGCTTTTTCTAAAGTGTAATGTTTGTTTTTCTACGTATAATATAAAGTATCAATATCGTCTTTGAGAGGAAATTTACCCTGAAGAGTTTTCTGCGATTTTCAAAGTGTAAACTTCGCTTTTCCTACGTGTAAGTTAAATTGTACCAATAATATTTTTGAGAGGAAATTTACCCTGTAGATTTTTGTTACCGCCAAGATATTGTGAAGCATAAATTCTGTATCAGTGATATTCTTTGAGGGGAAAATTACACCGTAAAGTCTTGCTATCTAAAAGATGGATGTTTTTGTTTTGCAATACGGTGTATAAACTGCATCAATGTCATTTTTGAGAGAAAAATAACCCTGAAGATTTTTGCCATCTTCAGGGTGTTTGCGAATCATGAATACTGTATTAGTGATTTTCTTTGAGGGGAAATTTACCCCGTAAAGTCTTGCTATTATCAAAATTGTTGCTTTTGCTTTCAAACACTGTATATAAACTGAATGTCATTTTTGAGAGGAAATTTACCCTGTAGAGTTCTACGATTTTCAAAGTGTAATGTTCGCTTTTTATGAGAGTAGTGAATACTGTATCAGTGATATTCTTTGGGGGGAAATTTACCCCGTAAAATCTTGCTATCTAAAAGATGGTTGCTTTTGCTTTGAAATACTCTGTATATACTGTATTAATGTCATTTTTGAGAGAAAAATTACCCTGTAGATTGTTGCCATCTTCACGATGTTTGCGAATCATAAATACTGTATTAGTGATTTTCTTTGGGGGGAAACTTACCCCGTAAAGTCTTGCTATCATCAAGATGGTTGTTTTTTTTTTTTTTTTGCTTTCAAACACTGTATATAAATTGAATCAATGTCATTTTTGAGTGGAAATTTACCCTGTAGAGTTCTGAGATTTTCGAAGTGTAATGTTCGCTTTTATGAGAGAGTGAATAATGTATCACTGATATGCTTTGGGGGGAAATTTACCCCGTAAAATCTTGCTATCTACAAGATTGGTGTTTTTGCTTTGAAATACTGTGTATAAAATGTATCAATATATTTTTTGAGAGAAAAAGTACTCTGTAGATTGTTGCCATCTTAACGATGTTAGCAAATCATAAATACTGTTTAGTGATTTTCTTTGGGGGGAAATTTACCCCGTAAAGTCTTGCTATTATCAAGATGGTTGCTTTTGCTTTCAAACACTGTATATAAACTGAATGTCATTTTTGAGAGGAAATTTACCCTGTAGAGCTCTGCGATTTTCAAAGTGTAATGTTCGCTTTTTATGAGAGTAGTGAATACTGTATCAGTGATATTCTTTGGGGGGAAATTTACCCCGTAAAATCTTGCTATCTAAAAGATGGTTGCTTTTGCTTTGAAATACTGTGTATATACTGTATTAATGTCATTTTTGAGAGAAAAATTACCCTGTAGATTGTTGCCATCTTCACGATGTTTGCGAATCATAAATACTGTATTAGTGATTTTCTCTGGGGGGAAACTTACCCCGTAAAGTCTTGCTATCATCAAGATGGTTGCTTTTGCTTTGAAATACTGTAGGTAAACTGTATCAATGTCATTTTTGAGAGGAAATTTACCCTGTAGATTTTTGCTATCTTTAAGCTGTGAATCAGTGATTTTCTTCTGAGGGAAATTTACCCCGTAAAATCTTGCTAAATTGTCAATATTTCCTCCAAATATTTACATTTCAATTTGTTTGTGACACTACATCGTAATTCTATTAGAAAAATGCTGATTTTTCACAATCTTATCAATAAATGTCTTATAAATATCTTATAAAACTGTGTTTTTGTTAGATTTTGTCAATACCTAAGGGCAAAATGCCTAAAACAGAAAAAAAGATTTTCTGTTTTGATTTTGGAATGCGTTGTATTTTGTATTTTGCCGTAATTACGGCTGAAAATCAGGACGATGTCCTATCTTTCATGGGAAGTGACCATGACAACTACTCAGACATAGAGGAATTGTTTGGGGATAAACCTCGCACACGGAGTGTAATAGATGACTCTAATACTACAAATAAAAGAACTAGAGGAATGAAGCGTAAAGCACAAACCTCGACATGCTCTGCAGGTGCACCGCCGCCACAGAGGACGAAACAAAGTAAAAAATCTAAAAATCAGTAAGAATCTGTTCAAGAATTTAATGTTGACAAACTTAAAAATCAACTTGGCATAGACAAAATCTTGCAATTCCTTTCCCGCTGACAGATACTGTAAAACAGTTGGGTCGTTCTGATTCTATGGCGCGTAATACGTGCAATGAAAATATGTTATATGTAGATCATGTTATCCGCGTGGCTGACACTTTCTTCTGTATGCTGAGAATACAACAGCGATTCCCCTGATATTAAGATGTTGAATTCAGCTTGCCTGTGTGTAGCAATCTTGTCTCGCTCAGTCCTTTTAATAGATGTTACAGTGTCTAGGTTCTTTTGTTTCCCGAACTTGGTCTTATTTGTTTCAAACATTGGTGAAATATTCTAAGCGGCGTGGTTTTCTTGGGTGTCAGAAGGGTACTCGACCTTACAATTTCCTTTTGGTTTCCTTTTGCCTTTCGCAGGACAGATTAATTTTGGTTTGTCAACGATGCTTCTGTAACGTGTCTTGGGGCTTGCAGGGACGTCACCCAGACACAAAGCAAATCCTCATTTAACCGGGTTTGGAACCGGTGTAGTATAATAGCTTTCCTCCATAGTAATTTTTTTGGCTTGAAAAACTGGCTATAGATATCCTACGGTAGAACTACTAGATAGTTAATTTTCCGGGAGGGGGGGGGGGAGCTTGCTTGCTAGGTAAAAGGCTACTAAACAACACCGACACTGAGCTGGTAATGTAAACTCACCCAGAGGTGTACATGTACTTTTGAAAAGCACATGATATACATGTATTGTAATTCCTGTTTTTCACATGGCGTCGTTGCATTTTATTTTGACCTGATAAATTTTCTTTTATTAGAGAGAGAAAAGTTTTGACAGACATAGAATTGTACCCATATAATCCATCCAGCCTCGGGGATCATCAATTGAACATACTTGACTACACTGTATAGACATGGAAGCAATATCTTCAAATGTTTTCTTGTCTGGCCAGTGTTAGAATTCTTAATAATGTCCTTTTGAAAGGGTTGATGTCTCTTCATTTGAACACACTAGAATCCTCTTTACATTAAGTCCATAAGCAAGTGTCATATTGTGTAAATTAAGTAAGTGTTCAAAACGGAACATTTAATGACATGTACATTATTTTCTGACAAAATCATAACGTTTCGTTCATTTAAGTTGTTAAAGTTACAGCCCTTGCCTAAGAATTCAAGAGTAAAAAGTGTGAATATTTATGAAGAAATCGGTCAAATCATTCAGCAAATTAATTTTGAATAATCTTAAAAAAGTAATGCAACTCTATGACAAACCCCTCTTCTAAATGAAACTCCTTTATTTCTAAAGTAACATTATTGTCCCATAAAAGTTCTTTTTTATCCTGAGGATCGTGATTACATTTCATAATTGTATTTTATTATGGAAAGAACCAAGAAGTATCATACCCTAAACCCCAGGTTAGGAATGTGCTTGTATTTTCCCCCACGGTGTTTTTACTTCTTACTCTGGTGGCCCTGGATATAATACCTTAAAACGAAAGCATTTTACAAGGGGCTGGATAACATCCAGGATCTCATATTTCTTGTATTAACATTAAATTCACATAAATTGCCAAGTGAGAATTGTCTCGCTCGCATATTTGTGAATTACGTATGAAATTTATAAATTCGTGAACATTGTCATTGTGATCAGTGTCCTTTGCCATATAAAGTCACCAAACAATTTATCAACATGTCAACAGAACAGCTAAAAGACGAAATTGAACAACTGCGTGAAAAACTTCTACACATGGAAGCAAAGCAAATGGCAGCATTAAAAGTGGTTCCACCGGTCTACGTTAAAACAGAAAAGGAAACTTCCAAAGTTAGCTGGTCGACCAGTAAAAGACACAGATCCAGATGCTGATGAATGGTTAACAGACATGAGAGAACATATTGTCAATATACCCAACAATGAAGAAAAAATAGAATTCGTCGTTGATCATTTGACAGGAAATGCAAAAGCAGAAGTACGGATGCGTCCACCTGATATGAAGAAAACTGCAGATGATATTTTGAAAATAATAGAGGACACATATAAAATTCAGGACAATCTTGCAAAACTTCGACTCAAATTTTATGAAAGAACTCAAGATGAAAATGAAAATTTAGAGACATACTCATTAGCTTTCATGAAATTGATGCATTATATTTCAAAGAAGGAGGGTGGAAAGAATACAAATCGAGAAAAAAATCCTTACTGAAAAAATTATTGATGGTGTAAAAGACAATCAGTTGAAAAGGGAACTAGGAAGATTTTCCATAGAAAACCCAACACTGTCATTCATCGAATTTCGAGGACGAGTGTTATTGTGGATTGATGATCGACAGACAACAAGTAGTTCTCAAAAGAATGTTGCCACCGTAAGCAAAGTTTCTACAGAGAAATCTCAACATGATGAAATTTTAGAGATGATGCGTAAACAACAAGATATCTTAGAAAAACAGCAAAAGCAAATTGAACTTTTGACACAAATGCAAACGAAGCCATTTCGACAGTTTACCCAGAGAAGTCGTGGAAATTATCAGCAATCTTTGGATCTGTCGCGTACATTAAATTCCACGACTTCAGTTACATAACCCTAAAATTTAACACCTTATCCTTTCGGCCATTTGCGACAATTATAAAAACAGCCGACACCTTTTACGGTTGTGTTTGCAGAGAATACCTGAATCTACAAACGTCAAAATGTTGAAGTTCCTACTGGTTGCCGTGTTTAGCATGCAATTTGTACCATGTTCGAGGAAACATAAATAATCCTAAGAGAACTGCCGAATGATCTGGCCGAAAAAGAGGAAGTAGGCAGGTCAGATGGCGGAGAGATCACCGATGAAGAAATGCATCTGTCAGAAGACAAGCGAGAGATAGTGAAAAGGTCCGCTCTGTCCGATTCAGAGAAGCAGGAGTACGTGGACGCTCACAATGAGTTCCGAAGGCAGACTACGCCCACTGCAGGAAACATCAGATATACGAAATGGAGCGATGAATTAGCCATTGTAGCTGCCAATTATGCCGCCCAGTGTAAATGGGCCCACAACAGCGCACGAACTTCTTCTCAAAGCACCTTTAATTACGTCGGAGAGAACAAGTATATTAACTCAGCTCAGAAAAAGATACGTCGTTCTGTGCAGTATTGGTGACTAGAGAATAGCAAGTATGATTATGATACAAAGACTTGTAACTCTGGAATCTGCACTCACTACACACAGGTTATCTTACACATGAACAGGATAATGTTTACCAAGGATAATGCTTGTTTTTATCCCTATAAAATACACTTTGGTCGGAAAAGATTCTGAAAACTCCGATTCACAATTAAAGAATATCGGTAACTCATAATGCTACAAGACATCTAAAAAACTTTAATAGCTACTGGCACAAATTCTGAAGATATAAATCATAAATAAAAATCGCCGAGATCGTGCCATTTTATGATCATTTTTTTTTTTTTTAGATAAGTTAAAGTTATTTTATGTCAACGTATACCAGGGTGCTTGTTAAGATAAAGAAAATTTCTCTAAATTGCCGATATAAAGACATGTTTGTAAAAATTTTGCTAAAAATGGATGCTGTATTAGAAATATGTTAATATAGGCTAGATGACACAGTCACGTGATTTACCTGCACTAGATTACTAAAACCTCACAAAACCATTTAAATACCACAAAGCAAAAAGCTTCAGGTAGCCTAAATACATTTTTCACTGAGGGAGATACGCAGTATTTTTGTATACCAAACATTATGATGACAGATCTCGAAAATTGTCCGCTATTAACCAGTAACAGAAATATTGAATCTGAAATCGATGTTGAATTTTCTCTTCAATTGCTGAATACAGAATCACAGGAACACCAAACCGTTGGAGAAGGATTCCAAAATTTTAATAAGACGGAAACTCTGGTGAAGGAACTGGTGCAGCAACACCAGACTCCAGACCCATCACCAGAAGATAAGGAAGTACCACACATACCCCTGCCACCCGAGAAGATTTATCACTTGTTTGTTTCTTACTGTACAGAGGATAAAGAAGAAGCAGAAAATATTATCAAACAATTGACGGAAAGATTTAACCTTAAATGTATGAACAGTGTTGAAGATTTTACTCCTGGTAAACCTATTGAAGAAAATATTTGCGATGAAATGAAAAAGAGTCTCAAGCTCCTCTTACTGCTAAGTAGATCTTACTTACGGAGTCACTATTGTGCTATGGAAGCCCGTGAAGCATGTCGGCTATCTTTTACTGATGTTAATAATTCAAACGTTATTCCAGTAAGATTAAGTCCTGTGGAGGGAGATCTAGAATTGCCCCCTTACCTGAATTCATTAGTTTATATCGACAAAAATATTGAAGAGGATGTTGCAGCCAAAATTTATGATGCCTTCAATCGTCCAGGTGAGGTTCCAATAAGAAGTATTTTATTGTTAATTAGTCGTTATTCATTTTATATAAGACTTCCATTTTTTTTAAATTTCTCGTCACAACATTTAAAAGACGTCTGACAAAATTTATTCTCTTTAACTTTATAGGAACTTTAGATCCATTACATCTGAACGAAAAAGGTATGGCCTTTAATATGAAGCCTTGCGCAATGCTAATTAATACTAATAATAATACTAATGCTAATAAATAGAAACGTTGATACCACTCATATTTTACTTTTCCTGCGTCGTTAAATCACTAAATTTCGTAGGGGTTCAATTGTCGTTGTTATAGAGGTATGAAGAGATCCACGAATTCATGTCCACCACGAAATGTAAAATTTCATAATTATAATAACTACTCAACACTTCTCCAACTACGAAATCAAATACCCTCTAATGAAATATGAATATAACGAACAGTATTCAATAGTAGCCAAATAGTCAAACTTTTTTTTCTCAAACCTCAAAAATTCGATCCCCCAAAAATATGTGATTTTAATTTGACAGTATTGTATTTACCCTAAACTGTTTCTCGGTAGTTCCAAAGTGTACCTTGTAGAAGGAAAAAAACTCATCAACGGCAATGACAACATTTAGTAACAGGAAAAAACCACACCCTTTGACATTAATGTAAGTAAAATAAACGGAATGCACGGCCACTGAAAGGAATCTTAAGTGACCATTGATTGGCAATTCAGTCAACAACAGAATCAAGGTTGATATGATTCCTCACCCTAAAATGTGACAGTTAGACGTTATTACAATTACTCCACTGATTGAAGTTATTTATTGATGTTAAACTGTATCAAAATAGGATGGAATTACTAGAATCAAGACACCTCAATCACTAAACTGTTGTGAAATTCGGGCGATGCCTACAAACAGTCTGTTGTTATAAATTTAACTGTGACAAGATGGCAGCGTGTAACCTTCGATAAATTATATATACAGTTGTATATTTCATTACAAGAATAAAAAAAGAAACAAATGATTTTAACTGACGTCTTTTGAAGTAATGAAGTTGGTAGTCACCTCTAAAAACATCAGAGGTGGGATCAGGTGCCATGGAGGAGTACCTAGTAAGCATCTTCTGCGGACCTGTCACACCCGCCGCGTGCTCTTTGTCATGATCGGGAAAACGGAAAAATCCGTAGACAATTCAATGTGTAAATAATGACCAAACAATTAGTATGAAAAAAGTCAGTCAAAATTCGACTTAATGGTAGATTGTACTTGCTGACAAGGTCATTGTATAGAATATAGAACTTGCGAAATGATGACTTTAAACGAGACTGTTGATATTTTTGTTTCATCAACTTGTTTGTCAATAGCTTGACTCGTTTTAGAAATTGTTCCTACATAGAGCATGCCCTTGCATATCGAATCAACTGGGAGACATAAACCCAATATGCAGGTGTTAAGGGTGTATTGCTACTTAACGTTTATCATAAGGTTTTGTTGTAAGGTTACCATTAACGTCTTTTTGTAGCCAATGGTATGATTGCACCTGATCCCACCTCTGACTTTTTCATTGGTCCGTCTATTACCTTGTTTATGCTGTTCACGATTCGTATTCTTGTTGGATTTATGAGATTATATTACTGATATGAAACTGAATGTTTTTAAATGGTAACTGAAAGGTTACAGAAATATGCCTGCCATGAAGCATCAATCAGTTTTTATGTTATTTAGTATATTTTTCAAATGGAGATCCCAAGTTAGATGAATTTCAAGTATATATACATACATACATACATACATACATACATACATATATATATATATATATATATATATATATATATATATATATATATATATATATATATATATATATATATATATATATATATATATATATATATATACAAGAAAATGATAATCTTGTAAATTGTTTTTTAGTTGCCACACACAACGGTGTTTTGATATGCCCAAAAGTAGCAGAAAAAGCTAAATTTGCTATCCATGGACTTGCTTTCAGATTTTCACCTTTGGAGAAATATGAGCAAAGGAAAGCTACTCAGTTTGACATTAATCTGAAACAGGTCTTATTTGTTTTCTCTTTTAATTCGCAAATCGTTTCAGTATAATATTTTGAAATATTCTAGAATATTTTAACAACACATCATATGACTTACTTTAATTATATTTCAGCTTGAAAACCACTACACCACTCTTACAAAGTCATTAAATAACAAATTCCTGTTCAGGAATTATCAAGTTCTTACAACATCGGAGTGGCGTTGCATGGCTTTGTTTTTACTATTTCTAGCAGCTTTTGCCGTTCAGGGCTGTTTGATAGTCGTCAGTGTAACCTTCAGTTACGAAAAGGAGAAATATAGAATGTTTAGTCTGATTGCATTAACAGTCGGTACGTCGATGGTGATTTCAATATTCCCGATTGGATACTTTATTATTTATGTCTGTCGAACAGTCGTAAGTAGGACATCTCTCTCTCTCTCTCTCTCTCTCTCTCAAAAACGTTTTGCGTAATATGTTTATATATACTGACACGCAAAAGAAAAGCATCCTCTTTTATAAAAAAAAAAATCAGATATTAGGAATTTCAATAATTTATACTTTAAAAGTAAGAACGAAATGCCTATTGTGAAAAAAAAAAACATGAAGGTAAAAATTAAATCTCAATTATAACAAAATTTTCTTTGATATTTTATCTAACATTAAAGTATACTTTATGTAAAATCTCTACAATTTGCAAAAATCTCACAAAGATTAAAATTATTTGCCTATGAAATAGCATACACACACTAAAGAGGACAGTGATTTAAATGCCACTATCCATCAAGAGCTGTGTAGCATAGTGGTTATAGCGTGTTAACCTCAAAGAAAAATGATACTCAGGATTCTTACTGCTAGGGTTCGAATGCTATCACATTATCTTTTTTTTAATAACAGAATAATTTTCGCCGAGAAAATTTTCCCCAGATAAGGTTTGTTTATCATAAATTCATAAATTTCAATAATGAAAACTTTTCTCTAAATTCTAAATTCACAAACTGAATATGGTTTTTATATATCTGAAGCTATGGGTATTCTGCACGCCTTGTTCACCAATCTCTTTTATGAATCTGGGTTCAATAATAAGAGGAATTCTCAGGGTTGGCCAAGAATCAGTATTAAAAGGATAAAAAGAACACCCTGTAATATATAGCTGAATGATTTTCATCCCGTTACCGGAGCTAAGTCCGAGCCCGACTTAACGGAGGTTCCCTCAATTATTGGCTATAATTATGGTTTTCAAGAGTTTGTTTCTGTTCATCATAAGTATATTATTCCGACAAAAGTTCTCATTTCTTTTCCTTAATTGAAGCCATGGCTGCCTGAAAATGACTATGAGCATGCGTTTTGATTGCTTCTAGCTGCACATTTTCTAAAATGAAGATGAAAGAGATTGCAGATGCAAGTATGTAGTATATCACGTTTTTTTCATTCTCATGCGTCTCACTAGCTTGAATGACAGTTCGTTGACCGGAAGTCCAAAGGTTACAACGCTGGCCAGGTTCGAGGAAATTCGAAATCAGCATCTGAGAAACGGGCACTTCACAAAAGACTAAATAATATTTCTTTTTCTCAAATAAAGAGATGCATGGTAGAATCCGAGATACAGTTGTTGTGTATGCCGGACTTGAACGCTATAGCTAAATAAATGTTAAATTTTGAATATCATTAGATAAATAATATTCACATATTTGTAGTAAATTGCTTGTTGTGTTTCTTTTGTGTCTTAGTGTATTTTTATTTTCTTATTCTTGACTCTTACAATTTCTAAAATATTGATTTACAGCTTTCAAAAGGTGTCCACTCAATAGTGCTTAAATACAACCTGATGTTTTACAAGGAAAGTAAATGTCTTGTGTACTTTGACAACTCATGCCTTTCCAAACCTACTGTATCCTTAAAAAGTCATTTCAGATCAAATATTTATAAGACAAAATTCTGTTTAATCATTTTGTTTAACGTGCAACGTTTCATGCGAATAAAATAATAGGAAAAATAGATCTACACTATACATTTTCAATAAAAGTGTGTCATTTATATTTATAACGTTAATTTTTTTTCTCTTTGCCCTTAATATCGGCTATATAATAACATTGTGTCTGGCGAATCGGCACGTGTTCTTCAATTTTGCGAATGAATACTATTGACCACACAATGCATTGAGTTGTAATTTGATATCAGCGCCTCATGCTTAAAGGTTGAAAGTTATTTTAGACTTATTCATAAAAACGTTTTTGTAATACGCTTCTCTTTATATAATTATCAAAATATATTTTTGAAAATGTTGAACTTTAAACGTTTACTCATTTTTGTTCTTATTTATCGAAATTGTACATTGCATTCTCGGAACTATTTTCTTAGTACTATCGAGAAGCCACATGACAATCATATGTCTGTTTAATGTGCATGTTAAACATACACAATAGTGATGTGAATTTTAATGATTTGAAAAAGAAAATCTTTTTTTTCTGGGAAGAAAAAAGAAGTAAGATGTAAATATAAAAAATGAAGAAGGAAAATTTATTTGACGCGCATCATTGGCAACCGTCATAATTTATGCTCTATGACAAGAAAACACATTTATCATTTATCATTTTCCAGCATTTTTGAATCAGTGTTATCTAAAATAAGACCATTTAGTATATTGGCAATTATTTTCATTTGTTGTACTGATTTCTTTTGCATATTCACAATATATTTTTTGTATATTGAAACTGTTATACAATATTTTCTCCTTAACAAAACCCCCCAGCTTTATCTCTATAGATATGATACTACAGAATGCGAGGTATCTATATTTCATGACTCCGATTCTTATCTTACTGATAACTTTATATAATATATATATAATAAATTTATTTACGTTTTACAGTACCACAAACAATTCGGAAACGTAGATAGTTTTAATTTTACAGCTGGACAAAGCCTAAGAACCAATCACTGCTCAAACTTTCACTTATGTATTTTAAAATGAGACAAATCTATAATGGAAAATTTTTTTCTAAAAGTTTGATTCACAAAAGTATGTGTTCCCTATATTGCCTATGGTTGCATATAGGTAGCTATGAATTACGATTAGGAGGTCGCAACCTACAGAACAGGTTAATTTTTGGATTACTTAAATCCAATTTTACTAATATAGGTTACATATAGGTTACTATGTACATTTATAACCGACCATGATCCTGACGCTGTGTTTGGCTAATTAATTAATGATTCATCAGTTTAACATAATTGTACCACTTCCCCTTCAAAATAGGTGTATGTTTACATTGATAACTTCCTAAATCAGAAGATACATTCTGCCTTAACAGACATGTTCCTGATTTTGCAGGTTATATGATTAATTTCTTCAGTTGAGTAGTCAGGTTAAACTGCTAAAGGAGATGAAGTTTGGTCAATTTGCTGAGACTGTAGATGAGCTTCAAAAGATGTTAGATACATTATATGAATACACAACTCGCTGGGATTTTTCTGTTAATGTAGATATAACAAAAATTATTTTTAGAAACGGAAGTAAAAGTAAGCCTATAGAAAAATGGAATCTTAATGGACACTCGATCGAAGTTATCGATAAGTTTGTTTACCTGGGTGTGTTACTGAATTTTAATGGTAATTACTATTGTTCGCAAAAGCAACTAGCAACACACGGAAGAAAAGTCATGTCTGCATTAAAATCAAAAATAAAAACTATATGTGTAAGTACAGAAACATCACTTTTTGACATTATGTAACTAGTATTATAAACTATTGTGCGTTGTGAAGTTTGGGGTAGTCATAACGCCAATGACATAGAAAAAGTAAAGTTGGAGTTTATAAAATCTGTTTTAGGAGTAAGGAGAAAAACACCAAAAATGCTTCAGTGTATTTAGAAACTGGAAGGCTACTTATGAAAATTACTCGAATGTATACAACGTTCAAATTCTGGTTTAACGTATTATGTAGTGAAAATTGTATAATAAAATTTTTTGGATTATTTGTATGATATCTGTGACAGAATGAAAAACAGTAAAAAAAAAAAATAATTAGGCCTTTTGTCATTGATGAAAATATCATTAATTATCTATTATTTATCGAATACTTATAGAAACATCTGCTATGTCTATTGAAGTCAAAAAGGCCATCAAGAGACTTTAAAACAATCAAGGTAATTTCAAACCAGTTTTAACATCCTCACTTCTATGCAATGCATTTTAATCGAACTCTTTCAATCTTTATTACTCTTGGGTCATTTGTATGGTCAACTTTGAAACATTCTAATAATTTAACTGTTATTGATGAAAAATGTTATGAATAAAAAGAGGATTATGATATTCATTCTTTCAGAATAAAGTAAAAGATTTAATCGAAGAGAAATTGAGGGAATTTCAGAAAACGAATGCCATGAAGAACTGGACTAGCTTAACAGAGAGTGCCACTAATCGTCATCCAACAAGGAATAACCGAGCATGTCTTTGTGAAATGATTGAGGACTTTGTGAACAAAGTACTCGATGATAGAACAGTCATTGAAGTCTGATAACATTGAATTTTTGAGATATTTCATCAAATTGGTGTTTTCAGTGTATCGTGATCACGTATATTAAAGTAATTCATATACATTTACCAGGTATATACATTTTATGCATATTTTTATATTCTCCTCAAATTGAATAATACCCAGTTCAGTTAATGACTTTGATTAAGTCTATTGACTTCTGGTTTAATAAACAATCTTCTTGTAGTTGTTTCTCTTACTTATTATTGCAATAACGTCTCAATCCTTAAAGCAGATTTTTGTGATTCCAAAGTCGTGACTTTGACTCTTGACAGTTCATGATATTGTAGCCATAGGTCTTGTCATGTCTTTTTTTAATGTAAGGCACTAGGTAAAATAAATCCTTTAAAATCCTTTACGAATCCTTTAAAAGACACATCAAAGCCAAAGGGAACTTATCATTGTAGACACAACACGAAACATTCTAACCGAAACATTAAAGATATACACAAGTAGGAAGATCTGAATTTTGCACTTTTATGGCAAAGTGTCAGTGAAAAATTTTCCATCTGACCTTTTACTTTATACACTCTAATATAGAAGTTCTCTTATGGGGATACTGTGTAGAAGGAAAAAAATGAATCAAAACCGAACAAGTGATAAATGAATTGTGTTAGTTTTTGCAAGTTAAAAAATCAAGTTTATAACATTTTCAACAGTGAAACACTGTCATTTATTTATTGAGTAAAAGTGATATTCTCTTACAGTGTAAAAGGATGCCAAAATGATATTCTCTCATAGTGTGAAAAGATATCAAAGTAAGTAAAAAATAATTTCTGGTCTGACATAAGAAAGAGATAGTGACTAAACCATCGTTTTTCATTCTGCACTCAATAATGACAGATTTTCAATATTTTGACTACAAACTTATAAAGACTTTCATATGAACCATGGTAAAAAGAGGCCACAGAGTGAGATTTTATCGATATCAGCTTTCTGCCATAACACTTTTTAAAAATAAGTATAAAATATTGATATAACGAAAAGTATTCAAGCTCATAATTCCATTAAAACAATACAAATGAACAGAGGAAACACGGACCTCTAAAACACCAGATGTGGGATCAGGTACCATGGAGGAGTAAGCATCCCCTGCCGACCGGTCACATCAGCCGTGTTTTCAATGTCATGATCGGAAAATAACCCCGGAAAAATCCGTAGACAATTCAGTGTGTAAATAATGGGCTAACAATTAGTATGAAAAACATCAGTCAGTATTTGGCTTAATGATAGATTGTATTTGCTGACAAGGTCATTGTATCGACCATAGAACTTACGAAATAATGAGTTTAAACAAGACTGTTAGTATTCATGTTTAAGAGGGTGTACGAGGGCTGTTAGGAAATTAGTGAGACACTTACTTTTACTCCATAAAGGAAAGAGATAGATTCATGCAAATTAGATAAAATTTTTCAGTAACAAATATAACAAATGAGGAAAATTTCTTATAAATAGAATAAATAATTTACTCCTGATAAAATTATAAACTGCAGTACCAATTTTTCCACCCGAGTCAACATTATTCATATAGTTCGTAATAATTTATGGTTGTCCGGTGCCTTCTGTTTTTACTCTGGTTGAATTATTTGTAAGGAAAAAATACCAATGAAAAAACAAACCCTTCGACATTTTTTTTAATTAGAATTGATATTTTTTCTGCAGGTCGTTTAGTCTGGACAAGAGTTCTCCACAGCGCTACACAAATTTTTGGTATGCTCGCTGAGTCGTCTTGACGTCAAAATTCATTTTTCGTCATAATTAGATTTTTATGAAGTGCCTCATTTTTATTATCTCCGTTTCTTATCGAAATTCTAACATACTTGCTAAAATGAAGTCAAAAGAAATTTGAAAAATTATCTACTTATGTGCTCTAGAGTCGCGGAATAAGGATCCTTACGTTGCAGGTTCGAATCCACTGTGTGACGTGGACACCGGTCCTTCGGATTAGAACGTATAAACCGAGGTCCTGTGTCGCAGAAGGTGCTGTCACGATCAGATCCCTCACTGCTCAAAGGCCGTTAGTTTCGAGTACAGGTCTTAATTTCCAGCCCTCAACCGGGAATTGGAGGTGTCTCCATATGAGTGAAAAATTCTCAAGAGGGACGTTAAGGTGAAATATCACTCGGGTCTAAATTTCACTATTTTTAAGAAAAAATTACAATATTGATTTTCATCAACAATAGCATTAGATTCAAACGGAAAATAGTTTGAAGTATGAAGCGTTGCTTATTTTTTCGGAAATGAATACAATGTCTAATCATGATATAAAGAAAATTTGAGACAATGAATTGAAAGATCAATAATTTTTTTTTTTTTATCTCAACATAAAATTAAAAATATGAGATATATATGAATATAATATTCATTTTCAGACATATTTAATTCATATTAGAAAATATAATGAAACGTTGCTTTTTTAGACGGTGGCTATTTATAGCCACAGGCTATTGCTGTCGCTTTTGGGCTATAAATAACAATAGTGTAAAATCACGGGGACCCTAGCGGCGATTTTTGCAGAGTCAAAATAATGAAAATAGGGTTGATTCGATGTTTGAAAATAAAATGCACATAGTTAACAAATACTCCCAAGTTATTTCAAAGACATTTTGTTGATGGGCACAAAACTTAATTCCTGATATTTGCCATTATCAATATTTCTTGCTTCATGAATATCCATTAAATTACGACGACCTACAATTAATTGGTACACAGACCGACTCGTATATTCGTATGCAAACTACAGAAGTCACACGGCTTTTTTTAACGTTGTGTTAATGTAACACTTAAATAATATTTATTAATAGTCAGAATATTTAAGGGGAAAAATAGTTGAGAATACTTGTTTCACATTATAACTTTGAAATCAAATAATTATAATTTGCTAAACACACGCATGGTGGTTTCTCAGTTACATTGTACATGTATGCGACAAACGATCATTACGAGACGTTCCCAATTTGATACTCCCTAATTATGAGATACACCATGCTAGGAAAGCGTCGATCTCCAAATTTCTCCGATTCCAAAAGTACAATATGATTCGAATACTGCACATTCCTTGTTCCGGGATTGCATGTTTTATAAATGTTTTATTCGAGACGTTTTGTGAAATTTTTATACAATAAAACTTTTAAAGTTAACTGTAATTTTACGATGTCTTTTGATTGTTTGAATTTCTAATATCTGTCGACGATAATATATTAGAAATATATATATATTTTCGGAAAGAAAAAAAAAAAACCCACATCTTATCGATAATCAGGTAATAAAAGAGTTGTTGGAGGCAGATACGATACCATAAAATTTGCAATGTTTATAACGATTCTATCTAAAAAAAAAAAAATAATAAATAATAAAAAAATAATAAGCCATTGCCTAGTTATCCCGGGCACAAAAACTACTGAACGAATGCTAATTTATCAAAGCTATAATTAAAAAGACTGTGACGGACAAAAGTTACCCATATATTTCATTCGTATTTGAAAATTCTATCGTGCTTCGAATAAAATTTACCCTTTAAAAAGTGTAAGAATAAAGGTGCTCAAATACACGTGCATGAAAT
This sequence comes from Saccostrea echinata, assembly GCF_033153115.1. NCBI lineage: Eukaryota > Metazoa > Mollusca > Bivalvia > Ostreida > Ostreidae > Saccostrea > Saccostrea echinata. The sequence continues at coordinate 11,954,563 of NW_026889764.1, forward strand.
ATCAGGATTTTCTTGCGAATTCAGTGGGCTAAATATAGGTCAGTCTTCTTCTGCGTGTGTTCACAAATTAAATTTCGTATTGCGCAATGACTAGCAGCAATAAACAGGGTCAGTGTATATTAAGATTACGTATGAGAAATAGCATCATCGCAAACCACGGCCAAAATATACGACCTTCTCCCATTCTGAAGAGAGCTATATGCGGACTTCAAACCGTGGCTTGAGACGATGGAGAAATAGAGGCTGCCAAATATTTTGTTTTTCTGTTCTTCCTTTTTTCGTTTCGAAAAGTATATATATCAAACAAAGAAGTAAGAGTTCAGTACAATTCCTGAAGTCTTTCAAGCTTTTAGAAATAAGTTAATTACAGCCAGGGAATTTGGCTAAGATGGGAATCCAAGGATAAAGTCTATTTCATTATCTTTCAGCATATGATTTATGTCGCACAATCTACAGTACATGGCCAAAAGTGATTCATCATTTCCCTTTTTACCATATACTTTATGAAAAGTAAGTTTTTGTTAAAAATCCATGAGCTGCTATACGGGGGCATCAGTGTTTCACAAACAATCTTGTTTAGAATAAATCCGACCTTAGATCGTATAGATATAAACGTGTGAACGTGTACGCTAAACAAATACGGGTTTCCCAGTAAATCCAGGACTTCACCTAACCTATATTACATACGCTTGAATTTCCAGTGCTACGTTTATTTTATAAAATAAGATAATCATTCATTTTAGGATCTTACACTTCTGTTAAAAAGCATTGTGGTATGTATGCTATTTGCTATACGTGTGAATATAAATTACATCTTTCTCCTATGTCAAAAATTACATTATAATAAAACAGAAATATCATCCAAGTTGTCATTGATCGTAATTATGAAATTTTAAAATAGTATTTGTTTGAATTATTTTCATCCTTATTTGTGAGACCTAATTTTAAAGAACTGTTAGTGATATAACATGTAAGGTATTTATAAAGGCATGTATGCCTTGAAAAATACACATAAATGAAAAAAAAAAAATATTAATAGCTTTCTGTCATGCCTTGTGTGTAAAGGTCACATGACCAGTTTGAACAACATCATGAAGACAGGAATATAATGTATTAAATATTTCCATAACACAAAAGGCATTATTTCAGAATACAGATATATGAGAATACACGTCGCGGAAAGCTCACCTTTCCAATATCGTAAAAAGAATTCAAAATAACTAAATGAAAATCGGACTGAAAAGACTTCCTCACATCGATCTTATCGTGTAATTTGTAGAAATTAACTATTCAGCATAGAAATGGTAGCTAGAGAACTATATATGGTCTGCAAAGTGGCTCTAGGAAATACTCTCCTTAGCATTTGGATTCCAAAGAGACAGGATTAATTTCCTTCAAAACGAGTGTTTTATATTTATCTTTATATTCGTAAAATTTTGTACGTATATATAATCTAATATAATGTTATTTAAGGAGTTTTCTTGGGATCTATTTTTTCTTGTGGAAGGATTTCAAACAAGAAATGACCGGTCACGGTAACCTAGTGGCAGGGCGTTCGCTTCTTGATCGGGAGGCCAAGGTTCGATTCTCGTTCGCCGCGTTGCGTCAAACCTAAGAGGCAAACGCCCCACACTAGAAATGAAAGTCACGGGTCTTTCGGATGATACCTTAAAAACTGAGGTACCGTGTCACTGTAGGCGTTGGTACGATAAAGAACCCTTACTTCTCAATGGCCCATCAACTATCTGTTTTTTGTTTTCAAAATTTCGAGATAATAGCTGTTAAACTCAGTCTTCAAAACTATGAGGAGTGACAAACTTCACATAAAGTATAAAAAATCACCTTCACATGAAATAACATCAGCATAACATAAAAAACCATCTTCACATGAGATAACTACCTTCACATAAAAAACCACCTTCATATAAATACATGTAACCACCTTCACATGAAAAACAACCATCACAAGAAAAACCACCTTCACATGAAATAACCAAAGCATAACATAAAAAAGCACCACCTTCACATGAAATAACCAAAGCATAACATAGAAAAGCACCACCTTCACTTGAAATAACCACAGCATAACATAATAGAGGGCCGTCTTCACATGAAATAACCACATATGGCAGCTATGGCGTTCCATAACAGTGTCATTAGCTCATAAATATATGACATAAATGCTCTATTTTCAAAAATCCTGCCCCTAAAAATTCAAAACACATAGGTTCAATTAATCTTGCAAAACAAGGTCAAAGGTCAAGATACATACTGTATAGCATAGACTTATCTCTTAAATGTCAAAAATATGCTTTATAAATATGCACTATTTAGAAAATAGGTTAAAGAACAAGTTCAACGGTCACAAGGTCGGTAATCATTATGATTTACTAAAGCCATAGTGCACATGAATAAATTTGCAAAATATCAAATCCATATCTCTTACAGTTCTCAAGATGAGTTGTGACAGACGAACAGACAGACAGACATACGCCGGTAAAGTGATCCCTAAATGTCGCTTTGCTCTGCAGGCGACACAAAAATATCTCCTGTTCTCTATCTGCACGTGAAAATTTGAAATCAACGCTAGATGTATAATCACTACATTTTTGATACTCGAAGTGAGTGAATTTTTAGCTACATTTCATGAACTGACAGAAACAATGCCAACCATATATAGCATGTGCAAATCACCTGATTCTATTATATATTTACATGCTCAAGATGAGCGATGATGATGATGTTATGAGGATAGTATGCTAAGAAAAAAAATTCTCAATAAGTATATTACTGGAAAGCACATTGAGCCTCTGGGTAGATTTTTCCCGATGTCTTCCTGTTGTTTAATGTTTTGAAGCATGACTGATATAATTTATATTTTCAAAGGTTTTAAGATGAAAATAAAGGGTACAAGAATACTGACATAGAAATAACAAATGTACAACAAGTATTGCCCATTGGACTAGTTATGGCAAAAAAGATGGGACTAATCCTTATAAAAAACGCAAACAAACATTATAAAAACACATAACATGCTTGTACAAATGAATGGGACTAGAGTAAATGTATAAAACTTGATCAATTGTATTTCAAAAATATATTTAGCCTAAGACACCAAGTACAAATGCAAAAACAGGTGGAAGATAAGGTGATGGAGGTGGGTAAAAGTTTCTACACATTCAAACAATGGCTACAGCTTCAATAAACAAATATCACGTGATCAATATGGCGGTAAAGTACAGAACCGTAATGGAAAGATTTTTGTTATTCCGGAAAAAATTGACAATGTAATCGAGATGCTATAAATTACTTTATGTTTTCACATAAATACAATTATACCATCCTCTTCTAATATAATAGAGGTACCTTTTTAGCCATGAGTCTACTCTGCTCTGTTTTTTGCCCAGCAGATAACATAACACCGAGTTTGTCGAAAAAGAGCATTTATTATTGAAAATGCCAAAAATGTTTCCCAATCTTAGAAGTACATATGATACTCGTAAAAATTCTAAGGCACAAAATAGGACAGTAAATCTCATGTAAAATATATCTCATTACATGTACACAAAGATAAATGTGCCTAAGATATACACCGTACAAATACTGACATAGAAATAACAAATGTACAATAAGTATTGCCCATTGGACTAGTTATGGCAAAAAAGATGGGACTAATCCTTATAAAAAACGCCATGAACTTGTTGTCAAATTGGCAACAAGTGGCCCATCCAGAGGAGACGAATGGGAAGAAAGGTAATCAAGTCCCACAGAGTAACATATGTACTTTCCAAACAGGAAATATGCTATCATTGAATAAGAACTACTTATTCATGTTTGTTTACATCTATTCTATAACAAATGTGCACAATTAACATGATTAAACCCACAACTCTGTTTGAATTTGATCACAAGTTTCGAAAAACAAATCAACATGTATTTTTGGAAGTATATATACCACAGTTATGTAAAATTAGGAAGCACCAAGTCAGCTATATATACATATCACACTCATATCTAAAATGAAAACCCAAACATTAAAAAATAAGAGTTTTCTATTATAGCTTCTTTAACCATGACCTACAATAATCTACAAGAAATATCTTGTGCATATAATTACATGTCATTAAACAAACATGACTAGGGTTTAATACTTAAAATCAAAAACAATAAAAAACTTGTTATATTCACAAATGCCGCCTCAGACAGTCATTTGCAAACATGTAATGTTACCTAGAAGTCATAGTTAAATTTAAAAAACTATCAAACTTGACGTAATCACAAATGCCGCCTCAGACAGTCATTTGTAAACATGTAATGTTAAAAAACTATGAGTACTGGGTAATGGCCACCTTGAAAAATTGCTCACCTAGCAGCTGCCTCAGACAGTCTGACTAGAGAATACAACATTATTTCATAATCAGCTGCCTCAGACAGTCCAATTATAAAGCAATAGCCAATTATGCAAAGTCTGAATGTAAACTGTCTAAAATGTAAATCAAACAAGATTAAGAGGTGAAATTTCCACTGTATCAAAAACTGGTATCCTAAAATATCGCCTAATAGCACTGGAGTTCCAGCGACCCATTAAACGAATTTTATCCTCGGGAATTTTGCACTGAAAAGCATAAGACGCTGCTCCTATACGAAAACTATGTGATTTGTACTTAGTTGTGTCAAGACCAACAAATGATAATGCATTTTTTAGTTCATTTGTAAAGTAAGCCTGATTAATTGGTTTTTGACCATCAAAACTGAATAAAGGGCCCTGACATTTACTTCTGACTGATAAGTACTTTTGCATAGCTTTTACTGGACATATATTTTTACAAGTCTGAGCTGCTATTTGCAAGGACACAGGTCTACCTGAGTCATGATGTTTGAAATGTCTGAGTGTTAATGTCATAGATTTAGGTCTTCCTCGTACTGGGTCAAATGATAAATTTTTTAGATGAACAAGATTTCTACTTGAATTTTTTAAAGATTTCACAGTTACTTCACCTACTCTCAGGAATGCAAAGAAACAGAGTGTAAACATGGCTGTCAGAAGGCGTCTGCTAAACTTTCCAGCCACTGTGTGTTTAAGCGCATGGACTAGCTTGAAAAGAATATGAGGTGTTATTGGTAAACGGATATCTGGAGCATTGGATAAGTGCTGAGCTCCTTTGAGAAGCTTCTTGATGACAAAAAACTGAGTTGGGTCAGAGAGACCATGTATTTTGTGATAATAAGAAATACCTGCCACATAGGTATTTATTGTGTTGTAAGATTTTTTATGTTGATATAACCATGCTATAAAAGACATAATGTGATTTAACTGAGATGGAAATGTTGGACTTGTACTGAAATTTGCCCGGAAGAATTTATGATAAGCATTTAAAGCTACCTCATATGACACCTGGGTATTTTTTGACATTGCAGCATCAAGCAGTTTTGATGTCGAATTTACTAAATGTGTAGGTACTCCTGAGGGATGTTGGCTGGGAACTTGTCCATGTAAGGTGCTAATTCCTTGAATTTCTCTACCTGCAAACGCGAAAGTAAGTCTGGTAAAACATTTTTCTTCCCAGGAATATGCTCGGATTTGAACAGAATATTAAATCTCAAGCAAGCTAGAACCAATCGTCTGACTAATGACATCACTGATGGATCTTTCGAAGAAAGTCTATTAATAATGTTGACTACTGCCATATTATCTGAATGAAACAATATAGAACAGTTAGCCAAGGTTTCTCCCCAGATTTCAATGGAAACCACGATTGGGAAAAGTTCCTTGAATGTAATATTGTGATCTTGAAGGTTTATGTTCTCCCAGCTTCCAAAAAACCATTTTTTACCTAAGATAGCCCCATAACCTAAGCTTCCCGCTGCATCAGTATACAAATGAAGTTTTTGGGAATTTTGCCATCTGTCGTCCAGAAAGATTGACTTGCCATTAAAGTTGTCTATGAAAGTTTCCCAAGCTAACAAATCCAACCTTGCTTGCTTATTCAGACGAATCCTATGATGAGGCTTTTTTATACCTACTGTTAAATTAATAAGACGACGCAGAAATGCACGTCCAGGTACAACAACACAGCAAGCAAAATTTAACAGCCCAATCAAGGACTGAATTTCACGAAGTTTCATCTTTTTGCGATTTTTTGCTAGCTTAACTGCCTCACGGATTTTTTGGACTTTATCTTGGGGTAATCTAGCTTCCCACCTAACTGTATCTAGTTGTACTCCTAGGAAAACAATATCTGTAGAAGGGCCCTCTGTTTTTTCTGATTTAATTGGAACCCCCAACACCTCACATAAAGATATAAATTGTTGTAATGCTAAACCACATATTGTAGAGTCCCGGGGTCCTATAAATAAGAAATCATCCAATATATGCAACATGTTAGGGACTCCAAACTTGTTGCAAGCTATCCACTGCAATGCTGTACTGAAAGTTTCAAAAATGGAGCAGGATATTGAGCAACCCATGGGAAGACATTTATCAAAATAAAATTTATTTTGAAACTGAATACCTAGTAACTCATGGTCAAGTGGGTGGACAGGTATTATACGAAAAGCAGAAGCAATGTCAGTTTTTGCAAGAAGGCACCCAGGACCAATCTGCTTTATTAATCTGATTGCGTCATCGATTGTTGTGTAGGAAACGGAACATAATTTGTCTGGTATAAAATCATTTATTGAATGCCCATCAGGAAATGACAAATGCTGAATCATTCGAAATTCGTTAGCTTCTTTTTTGGGCACCAGACCTATTGGTGAACACTGAATATTAATAAAAGGAGGTTCCTCAAATGGGCCAGCTATTCTACCAAGTGAAATCTCTTTGTTTAATTTTTCTAATGTTATATTTGGAAGAGTTTTGGCTGATAACAAATTGGAAGAAAAACGTGGTTGTCTTGGACCCTCATAACCTAATCTAAATCCCTTTTCAAAACCTTCATATAAAAATTCTTTCAAATTTTGATGATAGCCTTCTAATAGCTGTTTTAAAATAGTTATGCGTACTGGAGTAACAACAGAACTATTTGTTTGCAGTGGTGGCTGATGAGAATGAACTTGATGGGTAGCTTGGGGAGCTGTTGTTTGGGGCTGACTGATTACCTCTTGGGCATTGAAGGGCTGAGTGGTTTTTCTTACACTGGTAACATGTGTGTTTATATTGACAGTTGTTCTGGTAGCATTTCCCATTTCTGTGAAATGCATAGCAGAATCCAGGTGGTGTTTTCCTACCTTTCTGGGGCCCCCCTCTTCTTTGAAAATTGTGTTTGGTACGAAAATTGGTTTGGAAATTATGATGAAAATTTCTAGATGTGGTGGCCATAACCCAATATTCATAATGCAACTGGCCCCAAGGGATAGACCTTGCCTCAATGTCCTTACGAACTTGTTTATCATACGTCAGCCATGATAAACCTGCATGTCTATTAGCCAACTCTCTGACAATTTCTCCATGTTTAATAACTGATGCAACTTGCTTTGGAAATTTTTCTGAATAAATTGCCAAAAATTTTAGAAAAGCTGATGTCCATTGATCTATGGATTTGATGAGAGTTTTTGACTTGGTTGAAAGTAATTTTAATTCAGAATTGCCTGTACTTTTAAGTTGAACAGACCTGTCTGAGGCAATATCTTCCCTTGGCAAAAGTTTACTAAAGTCAATATATTTATTTTGCCAGATTTTGTTTTTGATTTTTGTTTCAACCTGTGCTGATATTGGCGTTGACAGCAAATAGTTGTCATCATTATCAGACTCAGCTGATGAGGAGTCATCAGTACTCGTATTTTCATCTGAGGAATTTTCATCACCTGAAGAGTCAATCAAATCTGAGTTAGTACCTGCAATGGAAGGTGATCTAGGAGGTGAAGATATTCTTTTTCTCTTTTTCTTTGGCTCTCTGTGCTTTTTCCTTCCCCTATCCTCAGTTTCTACCATCTGTTGGGACTCCTGATTGGATTCATTTCTGATCGCTTCTAGGACCTTGTCCGTTACTGCTGCCACCAGCTGGTCCTGTGCGGTCTGTTGCACAGTCTGTTGTGCAGCCTGCTCTGCAGACCCTGCTGCTGCTGGAATGACCTGAGTTCGCCTCCCTCTTTGTTGGCGTTTGGCACTTTTGGGTTCGCTCATCTGTAAAATTGTTTATCAAAATGATATAAATGAAATATATTTTATTCTTAACCACAGCTCTGGTCAATGAATAAGGCTTCAGTACTAATACTGTAATACTGGTACATGGACTTAATATCAAACACAATTATTGTACCACAACAAATTCATTGACTATGTAAAAACATAGCTTTTTTGTGGAAATTATCATACATATTTGGTTAATTAACAGCTTTCAACTGATAATATAAGCATGTATGTAAATTCATTTAGAAATACCATTATACCAGTGTGGACTTGAGCATAATAAGTCAAATCTGAATTTTTAATACATGTCAATCAACATGGTAAAATTATTGACTCTCACAATGGACTTGAGTAAAAGATACTTATAACAAACATTTATGAACAGGAATGCCATATTTATAAGAACTTAAACATGCCCACCAACCATATAGGTGCATAGAACTTCTGTCACCTTTATCAATGGCCATGTGTTCCCCAACCATATAGGGGTATATAATTTTCATCACAAATTACACCTGATAAGGATTAAGGCCCCAACCATATAGGAGCCCAACAATATATATATAAACATATTGCCACTTAAACATCAGCATTCCTTGTGATTACACAATCTTAGTCACCTATGGTCTAATTACACGTCCAATTAGATGTAACAAGCCCACTTGAACCACCAATTTATGATAAACATATGTAATTACATCAAAGAAACCCCAACCATATAGGGGCATGAATATACACAGAAAGCCCCAACCATATAGGGGCATATTAATAAACCTGTAACCATAACTAGGAAACACAGCATATCCTTTATTGCATAACGCACATATTCATTAACTTTATCCAAAGCTAAAAGACATGTGTTTGTCTATAGAGCACATTTTAATAAATCCCCAACCATATAGGGGCACAATCATAAACCTGTAATCAAAATTAGGAAACAAAGCATAACCCCCAAAATGAATATTACTGCACTTCTATAGAGAACCGAAAGATGGTGCCCCAACCATATAGGGGAATACCCCAACCATATAGGGGCAAATTTAACTAAACCCACACCATACGTATATAGGCATAATAATAATCTATGATCATAATAAGAAAGACAGCATGATCATAAATGCAATGTGTAATATCTTCTATTCAGTGCTAAAAAACACGTCCCAACCGTATAGGGACAAGTTTCAATAAGGCAGGTGTAAAAAGCACAAAAACATGAAAACTGGTGAGGGAGGGGGATAAAAAATACAAACTCCAACCAAGTAGGGTACCCTTGAAAAACCCCAACCATATAGGGGTCAAATAATAAAGTGTTCATATCCAAAAAGCAAACAACAGGCAGATAGTGTAATTAATAAATCTTATATATCTTTATATATAACTAATTATCCCCAACCATATAGGGGAATAATCACAGAACTCATATCCCAGCAGAGAAAATACACCTAATATAGGGATATGATAATATAAAAGCACTGAATAATATATAAATTAAGCAAACATATTCTAATCAATAAATTGTTGATTAGAAAACAAAAACCCCAACCATATAGGGGTAAATTCCTTTTTTAAATAGCCATGAATAATAAAAACTGTTGTTTACCCCAACCATATATAGGGGAACAACAATTCCAAAGTTATGTGCCTCGACCATAAAGAGACAACATTTTAAACTTTGTAATAAACAGTTGAGTAAGGCTTATTATTTTGTTTACAATTCACTTGAACAAAGACTTAGCTCTGCCTTTGACATATCTTGAAACCAAGTGTAAAACATAGGCCCAGTGGCAGTGACAAAAATGTTTTGCCATGTGTAGTTAACTATCCTCCTATATTTTCAAACAAAATTCATACCCACCATTTGTTATGGTTTTAAGTGTAGAAACTACTACTGCTCGCAAATTATTATAATACTTCTTCATTCCTTGCAAATTCAGGTGTACACCATCTTGAGAAAACACCATGTCCTGACTTGCAGAGGACCAGAAACCTGATAAGCGGAAAAATTTTGATCCTTCCACATTACATAAATAGGATGATATTCTCATATTAAGTTCATCCACTCTTTCATTGAACCACTGAGTATCCACTTCATAACGTATGCGGTAACTGGGGGGTCTTCTGTGTAAAGTTTGTAGAATTACAACATGTTTCACTGATTCTGCATAACGAAGGGATATAACAAAGTCAATCAATTGTTTGAAGACATCTGATACTGATTTAGTAGGATCACAGAGGTCATTTGATACGGCTTGCAATACCACCACATCTGGATGAAACAGCCTTACGTAACGCAGACCTTGCGCCCTAACCTTTGACAATGTCGCTCCCCGAAATCCTGCATATGAAACATGAATTTCCTCCAAACTTAAGTTCAAATTTTTTGTCACACGGTTATCAGGAGAACTATTCACAAAGTCTTCCAATCTACTGACAAATGAATGTCCTAAAACTACAAGTTTCATAACCATGATGGCGAGTTACGTAATCGGATGTAAACCGCCACAAACTCTTTTACATTATATAAAATTAAGGAGAATGTACTTACGATGCACCGTCAAACACTAGCAATGAAACATGTGTCTTGCATGAGAATATATGGACACAAACGCAAGGAAAATATCAAACAAATGTAAAAGTTTCTACACATTCAAACAATGGCTACAGCTTCAATAAACAAATATCACGTGATCAATATGGCGGTAAAGTACAGAACCGTAATGGAAAGATTTTTGTTATTCCGGAAAAAATTGACAATGTAATCGAGATGCTATAAATTACTTTATGTTTTCACATAAATACAAATATTTTCAAAGGTTTTAAGATGAAAATAAAGGGTACAAGGAAGCTTACATTGCCTTTGGTGGTAATAAGTTTTGGGTTTTGGATTTCTGCCATACTCACACCGAGCTGGGTTTCCTGGTCCGTTTACTATCCATTACCAAACAAACCTGAAAAGGTACAAGTACAAATGTAATTCTGTTTGTCGTCTTCGTTAAATATTAGATGAAATAAATGGTGTTAATTAATGGAATTGATTTCTTGTCGTACATTTTGATTTCAACAGCATCACATGTGCATCCCTATGCCAATAGAAACAATATCTATAATTACAACGGTATTATAACATTTTGGTATAAAGGTTACAATGAATAACTATGAATAACATGAGGTCTATTGGTCACATCGCTCAGTTGAGCACTTAGAGATCACAGAAATCAGTTCAGAATTGAAGAGTTAAAAAATTATTATAAATGACTCCACCTACTCCCAAGGTCGAAGGTGGAAACAAACTTGCTTCCATATTGATAAGACTAACCATGGCTTTGTTCTTCCTGAGAGGAAGATTTTTATGATCTTTTTCCTACATCTTCCCATGTAAAACTTTCATCGCCTAATATGGCCCCACCCTACCCCAGAAGGTCAACATTTGAACAAACTTTAATCTACACTACAATACCAGAGAATGCTTCTGAATCATTATGAATAAAAATGGTTCTGTTGTTTTAAAAGAAGATTTAAAGATATTTCCTACATCTTCCTTTGTATAATTTTGATCCCCACTCGTGAACAAATTTGAATCTACACTACCTGAGGATGCCTATGTATTATTTTGACGATTCGTGGCTTTGCAATTCTTTTTTCCAACCTCTTTCTATAAAAAACTTATATTCCCTGTCGTGGCCACCCTACACCTTGGGGTCATGATTTGAACAAACTTGAATCTACACCACCTGAAGTTTTTTCTATATCAATAGGACTATACATGGCTTTGTTGGTCATGAGAATTTTCCTATGCATAAGTTGGATTCCCTATTGTGCCCCCCCCCCCCCACCGGCCGGGTCATTATTTGAAAAAAAATGAATCTACACTTCCTGCGAATGCCTCTTAATTATTTAGACTAGTCTTGACTTTGCTGGTCATGAGAAAATGAGCTTTGCTATTCCTGAGAAGATTTGTAAAAATTTCCCATATATTCCTGTGTTTAACTTTATTCCTCCATATCCTCTGTTGTGGCCCACTCTACCTCGGGGTTCATGATTTGAACAAAGTTGAATCTACACTTTGTAATGACGCTTTCAAGTATGTTTCATCTTTTCTGGTTCAGTAGTTTTTGAGAAGATTTTTAAAATATGCCAATAAATTTACACTACGCAGGTAGGTTAAGGCTTCCCGTAGAATATGACAGTGCACTCTGTGCCTTCACATCTCTGAACTACCAAAATATGACGTCATAATGGAAAATGACGTCAGGTCACTGCAAACTTGAGGTGTTATGACGGGGAGAGTGTCATGAACTTCACACTTTATTTCAAACTGCATGTAAAATGCTAGATAGCCATTGCAAAATTCACGGGTCGTTAAAGGTTTTTTAAGTCTTATATGTCCGAATATTTTAAAAATACACCACTTACCTACCCTTGATTGAAATTCATCATGTTCAAAATGATTATGAAAAATATACTTTTGAAATGTACTCTGTTTTATACCCGTGGTTGGAGGTAGAATTTATTTTGTGTGTATAAAATTGTCTGGCGCAGGTGATTAATGAGGATTAATCTGATAATTTTTGTGGAAATCTGTAAGAAGAGGTTGCGCTCTAACTGAATCTTGCTTGGGAAAATGTGTGTTGGCTTTGTTTTAATACAGATTACGATATTGTATGGAAAATACCCTAAAATTTGTAGGTAAGTTGAATTTCTCAGGATATATTTTGTACCCAAGTAATACTATGACTTTTCCCAAGCACATTTCGGATACACAAGGATACGATGAGCTTATTTATATAACAAAATGTTAATAATTATTGTGTTAATCAGCTGCGCCGAAGCGATTTATATGAAACACTTCCAAAAATTATAAATGACCGTCACGTGATCAACAAAGTCATGTGATATCATAACAAATATGCTAATATATAACCGGGGAAACCCTTTATATAAATTGGAAGTACTAAAGTTCAATACTTGTAAATTAAAACCAAAACCGACCTCGCAATGACATATTATGTTTTGAGCGCATTTTAAAGCTTCGGGAAGCCTTAACATAGCTGCGTAATTCTTAATTAACCCCCTTTGAAAGAGGGCGCGGCCATTCCTGTGAACAAACTTGAACCACCTCACTTGAGCCAATTGCTCAGGTGTGCTAAAATTTAAAGGCTGAGGGTAAAAATCCCACTCCAATTCAGTGCATTTCAAGGAATATTTCCTACGTTTACATTAAACATTTTCCCTTCACCTTTCAGGAGATGATGATATGGGAATCAACACTGAATCACACATTGCTACACTATTATAATATATTCTTCAACGACTACGTAAGACATTCGATGTTATAAAAAATGAAAAATATATTTAATTAAACTTGTATTTTATCCAATATGAATGGTTACATCTCTCTCTCAATCTGTCTAATATATATATATATATATATATATATATATATATATATATATATATATATATATATATATATATATATATATATATATATATATATATATATATATATATATATATATATATATATATATATATATATTAGGGATGGCAATTTGTAACCGGTTAACCGATTACTCGGTCGGAACGATGGCAATCGGTTGGCAAATCTGTAATCGGTTAGTCGGAAAAAAATATATATATGTGTAAATCACTTTTCAACGTATAAAATCTCTGAATTTATTTCAGCCGACTAGGAGGTAATTAATTAATTTAGGCTCTCAAATTGAGGTCTTTGGGGGGAATTGGTCAGTTTGTGAAGTGTTAATTGCTTTTTTAAACACTTTGCCGTTAAACTACATATCCTGTATCTCTTTAATGATATTAATTAATTAAAATTACTTTTGAGTACTGTAAACTGATAACAATGTGTATCTTACCCGTCTATCTTCTGGGGTTGTCTGCCAAATTATATTTTTAAACAAACATTGCAAATTAAGTGTCAGTTCGGTCTCATTTTCTATTTATGGTGTTTATGCAAAATGATCTTACGTAAAATCATCATTCTTAAATATCTGATGGATATTTCATGGTTTTCTTATTTATTTCTATCAAAATTGAAACAAAGTATATTAAGTGTAGTGATCAAGCATATACAAAATATTACTAAGCGTTTTTTTTTTTTTTTTTGAAAGTTTTCTTGCGTGTATGAATAGAGTTTACTTGAAAAAAGAGGTAAGAAAAATGTGTATTTGATACGATTAACCGGTTAATCGGTCGGAACGTTTTGCGGTTAACCGATTAGCAATTTTGTATTCGATTGCCATCCCTAATATATATATATATATATATATATATATATATATATATATATATATATATATATATATATATATATATATATATATATATATATATATATTATAGTGTGTGTATTTCTCATAATGGCATTATTTTTAGGTACAAAGTTACACATTTGAAGATATACAAGGAAACGCCTATTACCTTGAAGCATGCACATATCATTATCCTAATCGTAATTGCAAACGTTTTCCACTCAACCGCAATATTACAAATTTGGTACATTCTATTTGTAAGTTAAATGTATTTATAACTGTATCTGAAAGAGTTTAATGCAAAAAAAAAAAAAAAAATTATTATACTGCAACATTTAAGTGCTGTAATAGCTCTATGTAAACGTGTTTGAATCGTATACTTTAGGTGAGATGATTGGCTCCGTTGCTGTCCTGGGTTTATGTATTGTTAGCTTTTTTCTCATTCTTCTGAAATCTGGATCTTCCCATAAAGTTCTTGCTGCGGGAATTTCTATGTTTCTTGCAGGTGAGTCGAATCTGTTGGTTTCATTCGTAGTTTTAGTTCAAATACGATAACTGAACTATTTGTTTGGGATGTCAACTCTCCAAAATAATATGCGCAAAAGATAGTTTAGCAGTCTGTCAATCATTTGTGAGGTTGAATAAATTTGCATCGGGATATTACTTTGCATCAGCGCTTTCAGCAAATGTTCATGGATCTTATTGATAAAACTTTTTAAGTGAAAGTTTACCCTTTGGAAATAGCTTCATGCAAAACATTTAACAGCATAATTTACAAGTTGGGATATAAATTTTGTTCTTGATCAAATAATTGTTTGTAATTTTATACAGCTTTACTTGAATTCCTTGTGATAATCAGTTGGATTGAAACGGACAGCAAGGGATGGGAATTCTTAAAACGTAGTATTGGGGAAACTGACAAGGTAGCATATGAACACAATTTTCCTTATTCCATTTTTCTTGCAGGAGAGAGTCTGTTTTTTAGTATCCTTGCCATGTATAGCATTTTTGTTTTGTTCAAGAAATTAAACAAAGAAATTGAGGAAAATCTGATTAACGACTTATAAAATAACGAAGTTTACAGTACAAGATGTAAATATTACACACATTATAAATAGTTCGATAATTCAAGCTGTAATTACTATTTTGTGGGATAAAATCATGCAAAAATTATCAGCAAAGAATTAAGCTTTTGAATTGTGTGAAAGTGAACCTTCATAATTTTGATACTGAACATGAACTATATCTTTTTGTTTTAAGAGTGTTACTATGAAATCATTATATTTTATAATAATTTAAGTTAAAGTTTTAATATGTGATGTTTATTTCTTAACGTAATAAAATACATTTTTTTTGAAAATGTAATGACTGTTTACATATATATTTTATGACAAGTTTACGTGTCTTCTCTTTTATTTGTTTCCATACAAATTACATTAATTTTAAATGTATTAATGATTGCTGTGAATAAAAATATGAAATAAGTTTAATTTCTCCTTGTTCAGTGTTTCATTTCATCCTTTCAAATATAACGCCTGTCTCTCCGTTTACCTGGCTCTGCAAATTGCGGTGAGACCATATCTTTAGAATAAAGGAGTAAATTAGAACATCTTCATTTAAAGAAGTATTGTTCATGTCACAAAGTTATTCAAAGATTGTAGGGAATAGTCATTAATAAAGATAAATGTATCTTGATATACGAGGGGCATTTGAAAAGTTCTGAGAACTGGTTGATAAAATATTAACCATTTAACGGAAGTTACTGATTTTGATATAATTGGACAGATCACAAAAATATACACATATTCTGACGTGACTTTGTAATTTTTATTACGTAATAACTCCGAAAATGACGTCAGAATCTCAATGTCTAGCATACTGACCATAAAAATGACGTAACAAGAGACACAATTTCAGTGAGGTAAAATTTTAAAGTCCAGTTTTGTTTATTTCTCGGATGCACGCTAATGGACACATCTGCCAGTTGGAAAAATGTTTACATAGACTACAGTCTATCATATGAACTTATATTCAGGGGCTCCTATAGTTCTGAGATGGTTTAAGAGTGTGTCAAACATAGCATGTTATTATCGAATCTCGCGCAAAATATTGGGTAAAAAAGACGTTGCTGTGAGAAAATCACAAAGTTGACAATCACAGGAGAATAGTGGATGATGTTACAGAGATTGCTGGCTTTAATTCGTCAGGTGTTTTAACCAATTTTGCGGGAACGATTAAAGCTCAAGAGAGGTTAAACTAAGGGTGTCCTATATTTTCTCGTAAAAACCAAAATGGCGCCAGTGTAGTTCTGACCCCACTGAAACTCGATATGTTCGAACTTTTTTTAAAAATCATGGAAAATAAATAAGATTGTACATGGTAATGGAACTCAGATGTACTTTTTCGAGTCGAAAGTCAAAAAGAACAGTGAGTTTTGGATCGCCGAAGTTGAAATAATATGAAAAAATACGCACAGAAACAAGTCCGGGGGAAGACTTTTGTACGTCTTATTCGTAAACAGTAAGGGTCCTAATACTCAAGATACATTTGTGGAAAACAGCATTGTTACACATCAGTTTCATATAGAATATCTTTTATTTAATATAGCGGAGAGCTAAATAATTGACTGAAAATCCAGCTATGTAATATAAATAAAAATCTTTTATGAACGCCTATGACAGCATTACCGTGCTTATTAATCAAGCAAAAAATAAAATATGGAATTGCTGATTTACCGTCCCATTCTTACAGTCTTACTCTACCGCCATGCAAATTTTCTTTGAAATATCATTTCAAATAAGCCTTTGACAGCACTTTTTCAATCCTCTCATGTGGACAAAAAACGCGACTTTTCAGTATGCCAAACATTCGAGATTTTGACGTCATTTTTGGAGTTATTACGTCATAAATGTAAGAAAATTACGTTAATATAAGTGCAAATTTTCCAGCTCTTTTCAATGGTATGAAACTTATTAACTTATTAACTTCCGTGAAATGGTAAAATATTTTAGCAAGCAGTTCTCAGAACTTTTCAAATGCCCCTCGTACTTTATGGTGAATGTTTTGTGGATAATAAGATGAGATAAAATAAGATAAGCTAAGCTAATCTATACTTATAAATTAATAAATTTTGCAAATAAACCCAGAAACGGGTGCACCAGAGTTCTTACTTACTCCTCTAACAATACACTATATACAAGATGAATCGATGTCCGTAAACTATATTTAGATTTCACTCGCATAGTAAGTGTCGTACATTAAATAAAAAGTTTACTTTTATTTTCTATAAACAGCCATGAAATAGCAAAAACGTGAGTACGGTGGCGTTTCCATTTGGCGGATCTAAGTTACTGGCAGTTTTTAATGAAACTGACAACAAGCAATCGTTTATTTATTTCATAAAACGTCATCACTTTATTATTCAATCAAAACTTAATATAAATGATATAAAAGAAATTAGTTGTGATGACCGATTAAAAAGGGAAATGTGCAAATTATTTTCGTCATTCGCAAATCTTAATATTGACGAAAGCTTCTAGAACATCATATAGCATCGAGCCCGATGTTAAAAACAAAAATGAGGCGATTGTAGCTGCATGAACATAAAAAAAGCTTTTGTGTGAATGGTCATTGAAATAATGGTAAATCATTGATAACACTATAAGTTGTGAATATATTTATATATCGAAAGACTATTACATATATGTAGTAGGTTTTTCTAATAAATTTATCGGTAAAATCCTTACTGAGAGCATCGTGGCAACGAACCCGAAGTACAATTTGTACTTCATAATAAACTTGCTTACATGAAAAGAGAAAATTAATGAATAAGGTATTGTTCAAATATAATTAAAGCTGTAAAATTTTGTGCTTTAATCAATACATTTCAGTTTTTTTTTCTGAATACAGTCTTTTGTATCAAATACTCGGCCTATCCATAGGGCGTTAAACAGCTAATTTTTACACAGGTACTTGGGTCTTGGTATATAAATATGTATGTACCGGTTACCTTATTGATATGTACAAAAGGTAAAGTACATTTTTTACATATCAATAAGGTACATACATATTTATTTATAAACCAAGACCTAAGTACCTTTGAATCCCCCCCCCCCCAAAAATGAATTTATCAGTAAAATGTGCATATTCACTCCTTTTATCCTTGGCGGAAATGAAATAAGAGCATCTGAAGTACAATATCCATAACATTGTATAACAGGTTTCACAATAAATGTCAATTAAATGATATTGTTATTTTTCAAGATTTAACTAAAAGGGGGTGGGGTGGGAGTGGAGACGTACATTTACTTACTGTGGGATTTTGAACAAAGTATTTCTTCCTTCTATAAGCCTGTAGGCTGTCAGTAGAAACTACAATATATTTTCTGTCGGTAGTGGTATAAATTCAATTCCCCACCCTTGCGCGGGATTTCATCTAGTATTTATTTAAAGTCGGGCTTCGACAACAAAAAACATTACCTCTGAAGAGCTATTTTCCGATTACAAAAAATTATTACATATAAATAAAACAACCCAACAAGATATAAAAGAAATAATACTTTTTAAATATTACACTACGAATATATCACTATTCTCTATTCTTCCTAAATCACGCATTATGGGTTTAGAGTGGGGCTACAACCAGGAATCAAATTCTACATAATGCATGTATACATTAACAAGGAAAAAATTGCTTCAGAACAGCAAGCCATGATAGTGACATCATGCCGTGTGGATTCATGTTTGTCTTTTCCTTATTATTGTAATAATTTCATACTTGTCTGTTATGGGCTCTAAATTAGAAAATAAATGTTCTGTTCTGTTCTGTTTGTTTAAGTCATGACCCTTGGACTGGGGTCAAAGTATAGGGACAAAGATTTTCGTGTGAATAAAGAATAAGAAATTATTTTTCAAAATTCCGAAAAGCAAAAATGCAAAATCTACTTAGACATGTAAAAATCCAGATTTTAACGTCCTGAGGCGTGATGTGAGATTACCACGCAATATGCACATACGAACCACTTAGCTACTTTTTAGAGGAAGCCGAAAAATTTCTTAATGTAATCGTCAAGTGCTTAGGTATGTATTTTTTTCAGTGCCTGTTAAAACATTAAGTATTTATTTATTAAACTCTGTCGTATTATCTGGGATATGATTAATTTAACACTCATTTCAATTATAATCACTTGTTGATTAATGTGAAGTTCCTAATTGAACCAAAGAAAAGAACTTGTTCGTGATTACTGATATGAGAGTTGTTGACTTACATCTTGATTTGTTTGTTTTATCAAATATAAATTGGAAAAGCATAATATGTCAAGACGTTCATTCTTGGTTCATTTTTAATGATTTACAAGACTTAGAATTCCTCAGATAAATCAGAATGAATTGTAAATAACAACCGCTCTCATTCTCGTTTCATTAGCGATGCAGGAACAAACTTTTGCGAATTTCTAAACATCTCTTCCCTTTCCTCGCGGTGGTTTCACGAGTGGGACAAGATTATTTTGTTTGATTTTCTTTATGTTCACAAGCGCAAATATTTCTGAATGTAATATTATTCATTTAGGTCTTTCAAAAATGAAACGAAAGCTTTTCATGACATTGACGTTAGTATTTTTAACATTTGGGTTTTGGCTCGCAGCCCTGGTTACAGCAGGATGGCGAATCTCATCAGAAATGAAGCCATATCCATCTGTTAGAATCATGGTATGATAATTCACAATTCACCCCCCCCCATATCCCCCCCCATATATATATATATATATATATATATATATATATATATATATATATATATATATATATATATATATATATATATATATATATATATATATATATATATATAAAGAGAAAAGAACATTCTTTGATTTAGTACTTTGTACTTTGTCCTAATTATAAAGCGATAACTAATTCGTTCAATTACATGTTATTGATGTAAATCGCACTGATTCGTTCAATTACATGTAATTAATGTAAATCGCACTATTTCAGAAAACACTAGATAGACCATGCTTGATTTCTTAAAAATAGCTTTTTGCAACGAATGAAATGTAAAATTCATAGATGATTAGTTTGGTCTGTTTGCAAAAGCCAATTTATCATCTTTTTTTCACAGGCGATGGTATGGAAAAATTTTTCGACACATCCGATTTACATGAATAACACCCTTTCAGAACAACTCATCAAAGGCCAAGTAATGACGCTGCCTTCTGAATCAACACATATGAATATATACCACATTGTCAGATCGAAAGTCAATTTTGAATTTACTATACATCACTTACCATATAACATTTTAATTATACCTGCAATACAGGTACTCGAACATGAACCAAAGAGGAAGTATTCAACAGAAATTAAATATATGTATTTTACCTCAATTACCAAATTGTAACTTAATCATGAAATATATGGAGAAAACAAACAGTATTCAAGCTCAAAAGTCCATTAAACATTACAAAATAGATGCAGAGCAAACACGGACCTCCAAAACATCAGAGGTGGGATCAGGTGCCATGGAGGAGTGAGCATCCCCTGCCGACCGGTCACACCCGCAGTGTGCTCCTTGTCATGATCGGGAAATAACGGAAAAATCCGTCGACAATACAGTGTGTAAATAATGGCCCAACAATAAGTATGCCTAACAATTAGTATGAAAAACGTCAGTCAGCATTTGACTCAAAGATAAATTTGTTTGCTGACAAGGTCATTGTATCGACCATAGAACTTACGAAATGATGACTTTAAACGAGACTGCTGATATTCTTGTTTCATCAACTTGTTTGTTAATAATTTATCTCGTTTTAGAAATGTACATACGAAGAGCATGCTCTTGTTTATCGAATCAACTGAGAGATATAAACCCCGTATGCAGGTGATGAAGGTATATTGCTGCATAAGTAAGGGAAGTTGACGATTGAAAAGTTAAAGTCATCACGTTTATCATAAAGCTTGGTTGTTAGATTAAAAGTAAAATATCCAAATATGAAACAGATGTGTCAGACTCTGTAGTATCTTTAATCTCAAGCTCACCGGGATATATCGTATATACATGTAAAGATACAAAGTATGGGTTTTGTATCATTTTGGGCCTGGATATCTACAAGCACATGTAAATTTCTTTCTTACTATGATGTACAAATTACAAAAGCAAAGTAAATTCCCAAATTAGAATCATTATGGGTCATTTTTTCAGGTTTTCAGAACGCAGGTCACCAAATACAGTGAAAGCATCTCTTATATGAAGAAATGTACATATGAAAGAATAGATGGATACCCTACAAACAATTGCTTTTCTTACACACGCTCTAGAGATTCAACAAATGGTGGTGCAACAGGCTGTAAAATATAAACTCAGGGTGCTCCACAAGGGGTTTTACCATGCCGGCCCGCCATGGTTAAATTTATGTGCGCCATGGTTAAACGAGCTGCGCCATGGTCAAAATCGGCGGCCGCCATGGTTAAATTTTTATTGCATTTCAGTATTGACACCTACTTTTTAATGACTTGAGTAGTTAATTGTGTTTATACTAGGACAGCCGTGCACCACGCATGCCTCGATAGAAAGTGGACTGTGCTAAACAAACACGGTCGTTGATCGGCGACAGTGCAGGGAAGCGTGACAATGGAGAGTCAATCAGCTGATGATTAATATCTTGAGAGTTAATTATCCTGTACACATGTAATTTCGGGGAATTCCAACGTGTTCACTATAAGACAACAGATTTACAAAAGATGACATAACGAGCAATAACAACATGATAATTGACAAGCGTCCGATTCAAGTTTCTCTGCCCAAACAAAGTTAACCCTTTCAAAATTTCCTGTTCTTTGTATTTAATCAATTCCTCATGCCTTGTTTTTAAGTATTAACTTTTTTTTTTTTTTTTTATCTTTTTGATAAAATGTATGCAAGTGCTAATCGCCGTCTTAGTTTTAGAGTTACCTCCCGTATTTTATGAAACGTCGCGTGGCACTATTTTTAGCACTGGGGCACGTGGAGAAGTAAACAAAGGAGGAAACTCGGCGAAAATGCAATATGTAGAAAAAAAAAGAACATTTAGAAAAAAAAGCAGAACAGAGAAAGCAATATTACAGTTATGTCAATTAAATTTATGCCCGTGGTTATATTAAGTTACTTTACCATGTATGCCATCAGTAAGTTTTCACAGACCATGCAGTAAAAACTTTATAGGCAGCTAGGATGTTATGTTCGTTCGTCTGTTCATTTGTGTGTCTGTTAACTTTTTTTTTCCCAAATTACTACCCATTCATCAGTTTTAGTCATATTTAATAAAACATTTCATACAACAGGCAACATCAATTCTGTATATCAGTTTTTGAATAATGTTGCCATGGTTACTCTATCAAAATATTTTTTTGAAATTCCTTCAAAATATTCCTATAGTATTGGGCCAATTTTGGTGTATTTGTAAAGTAAGATACATAATCTTTTTTATTTTATATTTATATTTTTTAACTTAAAAAAATTATTGGTTATTTCAACTTTTTGTGTTGCAGTGGTTAAGTTTTGTGAAATAAATCATTGATTAATGAAGGTTAGGAAGTCTAACACGCATGCGTGTTTTCGGTCATATTTCCTTCGCGCAGCTTCCTCCATGGTTAAATTTTGAAATGTGGAGAACCCTGAAACTCTTCCTATTTTTCGTTTTTCATGACTCAATTTATCGTACATCCATAAAAATTCTATAAAAACTTGTATATAAATCTCGTATTATATTTAATAAAAAGATTAAGATAACGAACTGTAAACCGATCTTATGAATCCTTCAAACAATATATAGTGTGATCAGGGAATAAAACACAGACCCCTGGAAACACCAGAGGAAGGATCAGGAGACTAGGATGAGTAGGACTCCCCTATCGACCGGTCACTTTCGCCTCAGGCCCTCTGTATTGATCAGGAACACGGAGAAATCTGTAGTTAAATGTAGTATAAATCAATGGTCTAACAATCGGTATAAAACATGTCGCTCAAAATAAGACCCAACGATAGGTTGTATTTACAATCGAAGTTAATTATAACAACCAAAGAATTTTTGAAATGCTGACTTTTAACTAGACTGTAAGAAAACTGTAAGAAAACCTCTTTATTTTTTAGAATATTTATTTTTCATAACAACGATATAATTGTATTTGCAACAATGACATTATATTGACCATAGAATTTTCAATATGCTGACTTTCAACGAGGTTCTTGAAATCCCTGTAAAATTATCTTATTTGTCAGTAGCCTGTCTCGGCTTAAAAAAATGTGATCGTGCTCATACAGTAGTGTTATTAAGAAAAAAAACTTAATTCAGGATATTTATACTACATTTCATAAAAAACTTTTTACAACATTGAGAAAATTTTTCTTCTGTTATCTCCTGTCTTTCAGTGACTTGGACTGAGATGCAGATTCATTATTCTGCGTTTGTAGTTGCTTTAGTTTTGTGCCTTATAAGCTTTTCTCTTCTTGTGACGAATTCTGGATCCTTTTCTAAAGTACTAGCCGGAGGAATCGTCTTTTCCATTGCAGGTAATGATTTTTTTTTTTCTGTTTCTAAGATTTGGCTTTTCCTGATTATAGTCTTTTTTCACTGTTAATTTCAATTGAAAAGTAAATATTTTTAATTTCTGAATAATTACCCCCAACCATATTAGAAAGAGCATCTGATAGACTAGAGCTAAAATACGTATTAAGAAGTAACCAAGGTGGTTCAAGGGTTTTTAAGCAATCATTTTCACATATTTATACTTTTTAAAATAAAGTCTAATGTACCTACAGACAGTGAATATTCTATGTAATAGTGTTATTAAAATTGACCATTCATTTCAGTTGTATTTGAACTCAGTCTGGTTATTCGGTGGATTACACTTAACATGGCTACGAACAAGTATTATAATTCCTTTGAGAATTTGAAGTTTTGGACAGATAGAAAAATGTTTGTGAGCCTCAAATTTCCGTACTCCATCCTTCTAGCTGGCCAAGGCTGAATTTTTAGCGCAATGGTCTTGCCCTTTACATTTGTGTTATACAAGAAATTACGCCAAAATACAACAAACGGTCTGAATGGTGAAGAAAATGAGACTCTTATATAATGACTGATAGAATTAATCAAACATTTCATGGTCTTTCATCAACATTCTTAAAATAATCAAAATGTATCATGGTTATTATTTTAAATTGATTATTTCCTAGCCTAACATAAACATGTGCATTTCAACACTTCATACATGTATTTCTTTTTGTATATTATTTTGTTTGATTTAAAAAATGTGGAATAAATATGTATGTAATAAACATTTAAAAAAAAAAATTAATTTGTGCTTTTACGTTATTTTTTGATAAATTAGACGTTTAGAACTCGGAGATAAAAATTTGCTATGGATAGTTTAGAATTGTATAAATTCTATTATTCAGTATTACATTTGTGCATATTTAAAACTGAAACATCATTCAAAACTCTTGTATTATTACCTGATGTCCAGTTTAAACAGCTCCTCTCTTGTAATAAAAAATAATGGTTGGAAAGTTAACTTTATATAGAATCATATTTACTTTCTTGTGATCTTATTACGTAAAAGGTAGAAAAGAAGATAGACACAACATTTGAAAACATCGTGATTAAACTTTCCTATAGATTATGCATATCTTTCAAACTATTAAGGAAACGGCTTTATTGGGACAACGTCTTCTTCAGAGGTGGATCTTTGTTTTTCAAAGTATTAATTGTGATGTTTTATTTTTTTGTTATTATTAATAAAATTTGATATGAAACATATGTATTCAAGATATTTTTTCATAAATTTATGCAAAAGTTAAAAAATAAATGTTTCCTCTTTATTCGCTACGAGCTTAATATTCCTTTATGTGAAATAATATAATATTTTTATGAGAAGGTGACTAAATTCATAAAAGAGCAAGAAATCATTACTTTAAACCTCTGCTGTATTGTCACCATGATTACCCTTCAATGTAGCAATGATTTCTAAGTTGTCTTTATGCTATCTGTTTAACAAGGTTTTGAAGATATATATTTGGCAATTTCGATTATCCATTTCTTTCCATGAAAGTACTAGAGTGTTTCAAGGAACGCATATGTCTCCTCTTTATAACATCATTAAAGATATAAATCAATGTAAGAGACGTCAGCTATTTTTTTTTTTTTTTGCTACTGACTTTAAAGTTCATGTGTTTGCCTGCAAAGAAAAAAATTCCACAGATATTAGGAGTGCTATAGATTCTAATAACCAAATACAAATTTGATTCCCAAAGCTGAAATGATTAATGAAAATGAAATTATCATAAATAATTTATTATAATTTTATAAAAAAGTATGTAATAAAGAATCCTCCAAAAGATTTTTCAGTCCGCTTTTACTGTGTTAGTCTACAGCGATCCATTCAGGTACACTGATCCCGATGTTTTTTTTTCATAGTGTTTAGTTTGTGTGGTAGTCGTATATGGTATATTTTCAACGCACAGTGTCATAAGTATAAACATCGGATATAAATGCTAATTATCAAAACCTAGCCTATCAAAATTCAAAAGCATAAGTTACAAATAGGAGTGATGTATTTTTTGCAAAGTAGGTCAAAGGTAAAGGTCAAGTGGACTGTGTTATTTTTTCATAATGTTTATGAAAAAAGTGCACATGCTAAATACAATATACTACATGTAACTAGTACATCTTTTATGTCAGAAATGTGCTGTATATCGGCACTGTGAATTATTTTGAAAATTATGTCAATGGTCAAGTTCACGATATATATACAGATCGGTCACTGATATTTTACAAAAGGTATAGTTCCATGCAATTTATTTTTAAAATATCAAATTCATATCTCTTATGGTTCCCGAGATATAAGACGTGACAGAGGGACAGACGGATGTACTGACAGACAGAGAGACGCCTTGAAGTGGTCCCTAAGTGTTGCTATGCTCTCCTTATCCTGTTTCCTCCAGAATTATCAGAGTTTATTCTGGAGTTTTCCCGCGTGCAACACAAAATTACATTGCTAGTCGCTACTCCGCTGCATTCTACGACGTTATCCTTTTTTTCCTCTTTTTAATGAGGTCTTATCTTCTGAAAATGATTTCATTTCAAAGAAGCAAAATATTAAACCACAATCAGGCATATGAAATGACGTAACAAAATAAACTATGGTCGTCTAGATTTTTTTTTCTGTTTTCGCCATTGTACAGAGGTGTCCCTGACAAAAAAGTTTAACTTATAGTTAACTATAGTTTACTATAGCGCAGATTGCAACAAAGTAAAAATATTTTGTACTATTGGTCAATTTGTTTTCCCCAATCTTTGTTTATGCTTATTAAAGATTTAAAGAAGCTGAAAAATTCAATTTTGAAAAATTTTCCGTCTGCTACCATGGTAAACAAGATACATAGTATTATGACAGATCGTTGTTTCTTATGTCAAGCAATGAACAAAGTATCATCAAAATCGGTTATCATGCGTGCAAAAGTTTAACTTGTTATGGAGAATCGCTTTTCAAAATTTTCTCACCCTTTAGTGAATATCGAACAATTTAACTAAACGTCATATATAAACTTAAAGGACATGTGACAGAAGATCAGAGCAACAGAAAGTTTCACATTTTGTCTTTTTTATGTAACAGGAAACTTCATTTTATGTTTGTGATAGCACCCTTTGTTGGAGTATCAATGATATGGAATAAATATTTTAAAGACAAGATAATTTATTTTGAGTTTATTTTCACCTAAATTTTAGACACACTAGAAGGAAGTGCAAGTTCATATAAGTCCACCCGACTAGATAACTTTGCTAAAATTTTATCAAAATTACTTAATTGAAAATCGAAATTATCCATGATTTTTTTCAAAAAATATTTTCTTATATAATAAACCTACCAAAGATTAAAACTGTCTTGATGTGTTAATTTTTGGTCAAGTACATGTATATCAAATATCTTTAAAAAACTAAATGCAAACAATACACTATTGGTTGTCAAACTCGGTAATCTGTATTCCATTGTTGTCGACGCCATCAATTGAATTATCTGTCGATGAAGTCTGTAAAGTAAACAAGTGCTATATGTAGAAGAAAATTCAAATTCATTATTAAATAGACAAAAATAACTTTTTTAAAAAATAAACTTTTATTTTACTCCAAGCGTTACTTACCGTCTCGGAAACATCACCGTCTCGACATAAACAGCGAGGTAATCCTTGAAAACAACATATCAAGTAAAATAACAAAGTACTCAAGACAAGAAGAAAAACAAAAATGCCTATATCTAGAGCAGATGGCATGTTTTCCATGGTATCGCAAACACGGTACGAATTTATTAGACTAATAAACGTACGTGGGGGACAATTTTGATAGCAAGTATTTCCATATATATACAACTTTTTACCGAAAAGGCACATTGAATGGCTGATACATTCATTCAGATAAGTCACATACGTATCTGGGCACACTGAGTAACAAACAGTTCCATTAAGACTTTCGTTTTTCAATTCATATGGCTTTATGCTTGTGCAGTTGTCAACACATGTATCATCTACGATAACCATATTCCGAGGACACCATCTGACACAATGTCTTCCGTTAATGAGAAAAGAAAAGGGGCATCTTGGTGTACATCGATACCCATGAGTGGGATCTTCAACGAAATATGAGGAATTTGGACACTTGTTGACGTTTGAACACACATTATCTATCACAATATGGGTTTTCATTGGACACATTTGAATACATTCTTTTGTACCTTCCAACAAAACTGTTTCTTTTGGACAAGAGTTCATACATACATTGCCAATGTCAGATACAACATATAATGAGTTATTGTTGTTACAGTTTGAGCCACAGATTCTGTTATCAACATAAAATGCGTCTTCGGGACATTTTTCGTCACATATATTTCTATTCAATACATAGCCGTCCGAACATTCTCGAACACAAGTTCTGTTGTGTTTATATAAAAAGGGAAATGATCCAAAGCATTGTTCTTTACATGTAGATAAGTAGTGCACTAAACCTTCTGGACATTGACTGTAGCAAGTGTCATTGTAGAGAAAACCATTTTCTTTACAATATTCAACACAAAAAAGAGTTTGATTTTCTTTTAAAGACATTACACTTTTGTACGGATGGGATTCAGGACACTGAGAAAGACAGGTGTAGTTAAATAAGTAAAAGTTTTTCGGACATTCCTTGACACATTGGCTTATGCTGCTCAGATATAGCGCATATTTTTCCACAGGACAGCGAACAAGGCATTGCTTATGATAAATAGTTGATTTAAAAACTGGATTTTCATTTACAAATGGCCGAAGAATACCACACTTTTCGACGCATTTCTTGTTCTCTACCTTATCAAGATAGGTATTGTTTGGACATACAGAAACACAAACATTTTTAAAAGATGCCATGTCAGGCTGACATTGTTTGGTGCAGACCCATATCCTGTTGAAGGATGATGTCTTGAGATACATCAGTGGGTAAGTTGTTGGGCATTCCTTTCTACAGCTTCTATTGAAAAGCAAAGGAAGTCCATGTGGACACATTGTATCGCAGGAATATCCATTAACTGCTGTAAAATCTGGACATTCCCTTAAGCAGTGTTTAATATCACGGGAATGGAAGACAAATGGATGGGATTTTGGACAGGTTACCGAACAAGACTTTTTCCCAGAGTAACACACACCATCACAAGAATAAGCTGTCATATATGGGGCTTCCTTTGGACAATTCATTAGACATGTTTTGTTAAAATCAACCGTATATTCCGGACAGTAATTTAGGCAGTATCCATTAAAACAGTATGGAAGTTGCTGATTACACATAATTCTAAGGCATTCTAAGTTTCTGTGGGGGCTATTTATACAATATTTTATGAATCCATTGTCCTGTTTGAATGTCAAAATTGGGCAGTTGTCGAAACATTTTTCTTGAAATACATACTGATTTCCTGGACATGTTTCTTTGCAAAAGTTTTTTGAAACATAGTGTGTTTTGGAATTATATATCCGTGTTGTAACAGTCACTTCTCTTGGCAAGCAGTTTGTTTTAAGAACCTGAAAAAGAACATACATGAAATCTAAATAAACACAGACACGACAAATTAAACTTGAAAATTTTGATATACAAGTTTAAGAAGCAAATAATCTCATTTTAATTACGCATGAGTAAACAATGTAAATAATATCAATAACATTACGTATTGCAATTAATATCTTATCGAGTAAATTCATTAATTATACAACGGCGCGCAGGACATATTAAATGCTTTCTGTTTATTAAAGACATGTTTCCAAGGATGTCAGAGTTTAATCTTATCAGAACTGAATCTTAATAAAAATCGTTTCTAGGTAGTTTCCTACCAAATAAAAACAGGTTGTGGTAATTAATGTCTGAATTACTGAATCAAGTAGTGTAAGTTAACAATTCTCGTCTATGGAAGATAAGCGCAGGCTTATTGGCGTCTTGATCTACGTACAAATGAAATATATGGTGATAACGAACAGTATTCAAGCTCAAAAGTCCATAAAACAATACAAAATAGGAGCAGAGCAAACACGGACCTCCAAACATCAGAGATGGGATCAGGTGCCATGGAGGAGTGAGCATCCCCTGCCGACCGGTCACACCCGCCGTGTGCTCCTTGTCATGATCGGGAAATAACGGAAAAATCCGTCGACAATTCAGTGTGTAAATAATGGCTTAACAATTAGTATGAGAAACGTCAGTCAGCATTTGACTCAATGATAAATTGTATTTGCTGACAAGGTCATTGTATCGACCATAGAACTTACGAAATGATGACTTTAAACGAGACTGCTGATATTCTTGTCTCATCAACTTATTTGTCAATAATTTACCTCGTTTTAGAAATTGTACATACGTAGAGCATGCTCTTGCGTATCGAATCAGCTGAGAGATATATACCCCGTATGCAGGTGATGAAGGTATATTGCTGCATAAGTAAGGGAAGTTGACGATTGTAAAGTTAAAGTCATCACGTTTATCATAAAGCTTGGTTGTTAGATTACCATTAACGTCTTTTTCAAGTAAAATATCCAAATATGAAACAGATGTGTCAGACTCTGTGGTATCTTTTATCTCAAGTTCAAAAGGATATATCGTATCGACATAAGAATGGAAATAGCCATTGTTGGAAGACCTTTTCTCCAAAAACCACATAGATATTGTCAATCAGAAACTCAAGCATCTTTTTAATGTCAACTTCAGAGTACTTGTGTGTACAATCAGAATGTTTTTAACAAACTAATTTTGCAAATGACCAATGGCAAGGTAAGTATATTTACGAGTTCCATTTTTATTGAAAAAGCAGCTGTCAATGATCTCAAAAAGCCTGGATTTTACAAAGCATTACTATCATAAATTGTGAAAGGAAAAGGGGCAATATCGCTCTGTTTAATATTTTCAGTTCAATTTGCAAATATTTGTAAATCAGGGACACAAAAGATAAATGCATTGAGATTCGATAAGTTTAGGCTTTAATATATTGTCCATATTAAAGTCATAGTAGCCTATTCATGTGTCCTTTTCAAAGGCATTTATTATTTTTCCATGATTTTGAAAATAAAATATGTATAAATACATGTCCTTTTGTTTTTATTACCTTAGGGAAAACTCCCAATAAATTTAATATTTGCACTTGCAATAAAAAAAAAAAAAACATCTATGGTTTTGTATACATATTTCATATACAATTCCCTAAGACGTCACATTTTGTATTTTTATATTTTTTCTCCATCTATTAACACAATTTTTTTTAAATAAAGCTATGTTAATATGAATCTGAAAAACGTAAAGGGAAATATAAAGCGAATTATTTTACTTACCTCTAAGTGAACAAAAATGCTATGGATTTGAAGTATCGCAAATATTAAGCCAATGATATTCATATTATATCGATGTGGTTGTGACGAAAGTTTGAACCATTTAATCTACCGAAAAAGTAAATACATCCAACAAATTACACCGATTATGCAGGTGTAGATGAAAGTGTATCATTGAGGAAATAATCTCACGAGGTTCACATGTTCATGCTCTAAAATGTTCTATAAATGTTATAAATATGATGCATATAATATCAAGACAAAAGACCGTGCTGAATCAACTGGAAGTGAAACATCAAAGAGTAAAATAATAACGATAAAGATATGATAATCGTTTTGTTAATTGTAACAATATATTATATTATAAAATATTTAAACAGATTTCAAACAGTCATAATTGTGTTTATGTTTTTAAAAATATCTTTAAAATTCATGGAGAAGTCAGGTGAGTCATAAACTTGCCTTGGGGTTTTCAAAAAAGTACATTAAAGCATAAAATATCTTACAAGTTGATTTTTAACTGGGTTTTCCTTCTTCAGTTAATTGATTGCAGTGTTTGTGCACAGAAGTAGGTCGAACATAAAGTTACATATGTATAAGACGTTTTATGAAGAAAAAACCAGCCATGTTTAAAAGTATGGAGGAAAAAACAAAGCTGAGACAATTGGAATCCTTTCTGCGTTGAATGTTAAACACTGCTTTGTGTTGGAGATTGTTTCACATTCCTGACGTTTTTGAAAGAATACATTCATTCGGAAAATTCTGTATTTGAGATGATACACCCTTATCACCTGCATATGGGGTTTATGTCTCGATTCGATAATCAAGAGCATGCTCTGCGTATGAACAATTTCTAAAACGAGGCAAGCTATTGACAATGAAGTTGATGAAAAAAGTATATCTGGTTTAAAGTCATCATTTCGCAAGTTCCATGGTCGATACAATGACCCTGTCAGCTAATACAATCTATCATTAAGTCAAAGCTGACTGATTTTTTTCATACTAACTGTAATGTCATTATTTACACGCAGAATTGTCAATGTATTTTCCCGTTTTTGTTTTTGTTTTTGTTTTTTTTTTTTTTTTGTTTTTTTTTTTTTTTGTGTGTTTTTTTAATCATGACAAGGAGCAAAGACAGGGTATTACCGGTCGTGAGGGGATGCTCAATCCTCCATGGCACCTGATCCCACTTCTGATGTTTTAGAGGCCCGTGTCTGCTCTGCTCCCGATTTGTATTGTTTGAATGGACTTTTGAGCTTGAAAACTGTTCGTTATCTTCATATTTTTTCATATTTGATTACTTTGATTGGTTTTTCAAAGGCCGATGAATAGCAAAATGACTTTATCTAATGCTTGTCGTAAAAAATATTCTGAAAGTAGCATAATGTCATAAAGCCCTGCATTTTAAAAGCATATGAAGAAAACGAAAATTCCAAATTTCAATCTTTCTTATCCAATAACATTTTACTTTCAGGTTGTGTAATAAGTAAATTAATATTAAAAGAATTATGCTCGTCTTTTGTTTGTTGGCTAAGCATTTTACCTGTTGTATTATTTCTGATGTGTTTCATGAAATATGAAATATGAACAGCAAAGGTGATAATAGAATTTGCTTAGAAGTCCAATTAAACAATAAGGGACAGCAAAACATCAGCGATGGGATTAAGTGTCATGGAGGAAGAAGCATCCGTATATCTAGTGACAAAATTGAGTAGAAGTAAATAGATAAATTCCAAATACTTTTGTTATTTACAAAAGAGTAAGTGGGATCAAAATGTTACTGAACGATTTTCAAAAATTAATACTAAATATGATAATTCTGACTCAACCAGTCGGAACTTTAGACTTAAATTTGCCAACAAAGGAAAAGATACTGTGAACATTATAACATTCTTAATCATAAATGTTCGGTCTTGAATTTGACCATATTTCAATTTGAAGTATATACCCTTTATTTCGTACAGATATTCCCAAACTTGTGCGTCCAAACTTTTCTATAAAAAACAATCCTTACAGTGCCTAGATATGAAAACAAAATCCACTTAAGTGTTCTTGCTCTTCTTTTTTCAACTGCAGTCTCGCTGGACACGTCATAACCAGTGATTTTAAACTAGATAAAAATGAAGACCTGAAAACAATCATCTTAAAAAGTCCTAAATACATGGAGCCCCGATCTTTCAATTGGCGACAGAACTTCATTTCTACTATGAATTCTGTCGAAGAATATGCCAGACGTTGGGCTAAATATGAAAGAGAAGACCTGATTACTTTGTTAGAATGGATTAAGTGTTTTAGGAAGTTAAAGGCAATATGCAAACCATCCATCCTTCTGTTTTCACGAAATCACTTAATCGGAGGCGATTTAAGAATAAGAAAGACCACATGAACATATGTTATGATTTCAGCAGACAAGGCCTATAACAATAAGTAAGGCTCATTCTTGTAAGGCTCATTATTATAACTGTATTTCAAAAGAACTTGGAGTCGCCCGCTTGGCGCAGTGGTTAGAGCGTCTGCTCTAGAGTCGCGAAGTAAGGAGTTGATCCTTACGTCGCGGGTTCAAATCCCAGTGTGGGACGTGGAGGCCGGTCCTTCGGATGAGACAGTATAAACCGAGGTCACGTGTCGCAGTGGGTGCTGGCACGAAAAAGATCCCTCACTGCTCAATGGTCGTAAGAGTATAGGACAAAATTTGCAGCTCTCTACCGGCAAATGGTGGCGTCTCCATATGAGTGAAAAATTCTTAAGAGGGACGTTAAACAACATACAAACAAAACAAAATAGAAGAACTTGGTTTTAATTCGACGTCTGGAAATCTATCTTATACTCACAGTTCACTTTCTAAGGATGAAATTCTTAAAAATCATGTTCCATTTTTTAATACTTTTAACATTCCAGTCAACCAAGGTGAGTTCATTATATCCTACCTATACTGGTTCCCTAAACTTCATAAAAATCCTTGCAAACAAAGATAAACTGGATTCCTAAACTTCATAAAAATCCTTGCAAACAAAGATAAACTGGATTCCTAAACTTCATAAAAGTCCTTGCAAACAAAGATAAACTGGATTCCTAAGCCAAAATTCCAAAATCCTTATGAACAAAGATCACTTTCGATGGGCTTTAATTTTCGTTGTTTTCGTGGTATGAAGAGACCCACAAAATGTAAAAATTTTTATACATGTATTTAACAACTCAGCACTTCTTCATCCACGAAATCAAATCCCCAGGAACCAATAATTTGTCCTTGAACCTCTAAAATTAGACTCCACGTAGATATGTGATTTAGCAGTATTAAAGAAGTGGTGTAAATAAGATGTAGATTCTCAAAAACTTTAAAGAACTTTTAGGAAATTTATAATCACTAACTTTTTTCGAAGTCAATAACATTAAAACTTGAGACTTTTTTAAGCTTTATGCAACCATTCCTCACTATATATTTTAAAAAAAACTTGGAATGCCTTTTTATATTATTGACTTCTTCTTCAATAAAAATGGAACTCGGAAACTTTCGTATCATGTGATTGTCATCAACAAAATTAATTTTGTTAAAAATCACTCTGATTCTACACAAGAGTACTCTGAAGTTGATATTAAAAGGAAGATAGAGTTCTTCATTGACATCATTTTTGTAGTGTTTATGTAGTCTTCGGAAATCAGGTCTTCAGCAAACTCCGATGGCACTAATTGTGCTAATTTATTTGCCGACCTGTTTTTATACTTCTATGAAGCAGAATTTATTCAAAATTTTCTTCATAAGAAAAAGAGGTAAACACTTGCTGTGGCCTTCAACTCAACATTCAGATTATATCGATTACTAGTAATCAATTTTATCAATTAACAATAGTTACTTGCATTCATGAAATACATGGAGATAACGAACAGCATTCAAGCTCAAAAGTCCATTAAACATTACAAAATAGGTGCAGAGCAAACATGGACCTCCAAAACATCAGAGGTTGGGTCAGGTGCCATGGAGGAATAAGCATCCCCTGCCGACCGGTCACACCCGTGCTCCTTGTCTTGATCGGGAAATAACGGAAAAATCTGTCGGCAATTCAGTGTGTAAAATAATGGCCTAACAATTAGCATGAAAAACGTCAGTCAGCATTTGACTCAAAGGTTAATTGTATTTGCTGACAAGGTCAATGTATCGACCATAGAACTTACGAAATGATGACTTTAAACGAGACAGCTGATATTCTTGTTTCATCAACTTGTTTGTCAATAATTTACCTCGTTTTAGAAATTGTACATACGTAGAGCATGCTCTGGCGTATCGGATCAACTGAGGGATATAAACCCCGTATGCAGGTGATGAAAGTATATTGCTGCATAAGCAAGGGAAGTTGACGATTGAAAAGTTAAAGTCATCACGTTTATCATAAAGCTTGGTTGTTAGATTACCATTAACGTCTTTTTCAAGTAAAATATCCAAATATGAAACAGATGTGTCAGACTCTTTAGTATCTTTTATCTCAAGCTCCCTGGGATATATCGTATCAACATAAGAATGGAAATAACAATTGTTAATTGACAATACGTCGTCGATATATCTAAATGTCGAGTTAAAGGCCACAGCAAGTGTTTTCTTCTTTTCAAATATAAGATTTTGGACAAATTCTGCTTCATATGATTACAAAATAAGGTCTGCCAATAACGGGGCGCAATTGGTACCCATGGGAATTCCAATAGATTGTTGGAAGACCTGGTCTCCAAAAACCACCTAGATATTGTCAATCAGAAACTCAAGCATCTTTTTAATGTCAACTTTAGAGTACTTGTGTTTACAATCAGAATGTTTTCAACAAAATAATTTTGCAAATGACCAATGACAAGGTCAGTCAATTTACGAGTTCCATTTTTATTGAAAAAGCAGCTGTCAATGATATCAAAAAGCCTGGATTTTAATTTATCGTGGGAAATTGTTGTGTATATAGTTAAAAAGTCGTAAGTTTTTAAGTTGTTGATTTTGGTAAAATCTTGTGATTTCAAATTTTCCAAAAGTTCCTTGGAATTTTTAAGTATCCACATCTGATTTACACCACTTCTCGAATATATTGTTGCACAATACTCTTGATGTTTCCCCTTCACTACTATTAATATCTTAGTGAGGAGTAAAGAAAGAGGCTTGGTTGAACATTTACTGGACCCGCTATGTATCTTTGTTTGTAAGGATTTTAATGATGTTTCGGAATCCAATAAAGATATGGTAATTTAAATTCATTTTTGTTGTTTGGAATATCAAAAATATTCAAAACTAACATATGATTTTGAAGAATTTCTTCCTTAAAATATGTCGACTCAATATATCCCAGTGAAGTTGAAAAAAAAAGACAAAACAAAGTCTGCAACATCTGTTTCATATTTGGATGTTTTACTGGTTATAGACGATAATGACCAACTAACAACTAAATTGTATGACAAACGAGATGAATTCTGCTTTTTCATCGTAAACTTTCCTTAATTACAGTATGTAGTGATATTCCGCTGTCACATGCATACAGTGTTTAAGTCTCCAACGTATTAGGTACTCAAGAGCATGCTCTGAGTACGATCAGTTTTTAAACCGAGGCAGGCTACTTACAGATAAGTTGATGTTACAGGGATTTCAACGTTAAAGTGCTTTGTCAAGAAATATAACCTATCATTAGGTCTTATTTTGACTGGATGTTTAATACAAATTGTTCTTTGAAACTAAATTGGACTATATTTACTCTTCCGAGACACTTGATCTCACCTCTAGAATTACCGGGACCCGTGTTTTATGCTCTATTCACAAATCTGTATCGTTTGTAGATCTTTATTTAGATCGATCACTGTTCTTTTCTTCACTTTTTTTTTTATTATCCAATTAAAAGATTGCTGTGATGCCATTCCTTTGTTCTTGCAGTCTAAAGATTTACCTGTGGCCGTCCGATATTAGTGAGCAGTCTATATTAAGTTTAATATCAGACTATCTCAGTACTGATATCCTTCAAAATTGGACTGTTACTGAACAAAAGAAATTAAAATGTGATTATTTAGCAACAACAATGGTTGATCTTAGTTATCTGTACATAATTTAAAAAAAAACCCAGAATATTATTGAAATAGGGAGGGATAAAATAAAAGATTCAAACACGATCTTTCTGAACTTGTAATAAACATGTTTGACTACAAGTGATGTTTTTCATTCAGTTTTAAAAATTTAGAAATTCTCTTATTCTGTGTTAAAAGACTTAAAACCAAGGAATATTTTTACAACAGAGTTGGCTGACAAATCTCTCATTTTAATCATAGAAGAGTTCTACTTCTGGTTATAATAAAAAAAAATTATCCATTACACATGCAATCCTTTATAACACAGGCTTGTATACTTTTCTCCATAGTGAATCTTCATTTAGATTCTGCCCCCTCCCCCCCCCCCCCCCACCCAAAAAAAATCACTCAAATACACACTTTTTGTTGCTGTAAGATCGAGCACTGCTAGAATGTTTTTTGAAGTGTACAAAAAAGTAGAAAAAGGTTCAAGCCTCCCCCCTTCACTTCTTCCGAGATAGGATTTTCAGGCTTTTAAACGGCTTACGTATTTTTGTGGGTTTTTTTTTAAAAAATTTGTTGTTGCTTGTCAGATTAATTTTTGGAGATTCCCCTTTAAAAAGCGTTGTTACGGACCTGTAAAGTTATTCTCAATTCCAGCAATTACAAATTAATATACCTTCAGCATCAGCTTCTTTTCCTCTGTTTTTTTTTTTTTTCTAGTTCAATTAAAGTTCTAATCTGTATTTTCCCGAATTCCTTTCCATTCACTAGACGGTTTGTATCATAATCCAATGCACTGCTTCAAGCTCTATGCCATCGTCGGAAACCCACGGTCGGTCTCGCTTCTCTTACCTCCCGGGGACACAAGGTCGAAAATTTCGCTTGGAGGTGTGTCTCAATACCGCATTTTCATTGGTCGCAATACGATACCGTATTGCGATGTGTAGCTATTAATTACCCAAAAAAAAAAGACGTTAGAGGCGAAAGTGAAAGAAGTTTTTCAAATAAACGAGCTAAAAGACTTTCAAAGAGAGTCTTTGGCAGCACTGATGTTTTTCTGTCTATCAAAACCGGAGGTGGGAAAAGCATTTGCTACCAGGGCTTTCACACGGCATATAACGCTAGTTTTGACAACAACAACAACCCGATCTCAGTTTTGGTCGTCTCACCTCTACTTTCCATTTAATCCGAGATTCCTCTGACACTAACCCCTGCTTTTATATTTTGACATGTGCAGGGGAGAGTCGGAGCGGAGGCCATATTGAAAAGTGGGAATTCAGCGACACCAGCTGGTGTCGCGACTCTGCCTACCTTTTACAACTTTATTTCGCGGATCTAACTTCCGAGACGCGAGAACTCAGTAAAGGAATGATTCTTCTACAACTTTTTCATCACTAATATGGATTGGAATTTTGTGTATTTGTGTGCTGACGTCATGCGCAAAGAAATCGAATGGCGAGGAGGCGACCTAATTCAAGTGATGCTTCATTTGTCGGTGATAGGGCCGTTTAAATGGCGATAGCATCATATTAGTGATGAAAAAGTTGTAGAAGAATTATTCCTTTACTGAGTTCTCGCGTCTCGGAAGTTAGATCCGCGAAATAAAGTTGTAAAAGGTAGGCAGAGTCGCGACACCAGCTGGTGTCGCTGAATTCCCACTTTTCAATATGGCCTGCGCTCTGACTCTCCCCTGCACATGTCAAAATATAAAAGCAGGGGTTAGAGTCAGAGGAATCTCGGATTACATGAGAAGTAGGTCAAAAAGTTTCCAAATTTGTCTGAATCCAAATATCACATACCTAACAACTTTTCCCTCTCAGTTTTCAACTGCCCCACCTTTGCTCGCACACTTTCCTCGATCTTGGATATTCTATTTAATTTATTGGTGCAAAGATTACAGGCATATGAATTGCTGGTCGGGAAAAAAATTTAACCTTGTAAATGCATAATTATACTGTTCAGTTGATGTTTTAGAGCTTAATGCTCTATATCCCCTGTCCTATATAACACATAAGCAAAAAGAGCATTCTTTTACGTGCCCCGAGGCTGCCATAGTTTACTTATAAACATTTTCAAACAGCAACACGACATTATTCTCATGAGCGCCGCCATTATTGTATGCCTAATTTGATAACGTCGATTTTCATTGGACCTCGAAAGGTCACATTAGGTTACGCATATCAATGAGTCTAGCGAAATTTTCGGCCTTGTGTCCCACGGGAGGTAAGAGAAGCGAGACCGACCGTGAGTTTCCGACGATGGCTCTATGCATACACTTGAGGATATTTCAGTCTTCTCTCCATTCCAAACAATTATATTACTTCAAATACCAAGAATGTGTAGCTGCTTCAAAAAAAATACTGTATTGTAGTTTTCATTTAGGCATGCACTCTTGAAAGAATTGCTTCATTAGCCATTAACACTTTTGTCTCTTGTTCAAATATCGGGCTGTCTCAGGTAAATCAAAAAGTTAATCTAAAGGGCAATGTTTAAAGTACGATATATGCCTCATACAATTCTATATGAAAAAATATCGGGTCTCAAACTCTCTGATATTTTTTCATACAGAACTGTATTCGACATATATCCATTACAGACATAACATTTACTGTATCTGAATTTTCATTATCATTTTTGTTTCCCATTGGTAACTTAACAAAAAATTCAAATGTCCTTATGGGTTGCTATAAACATTATCTTTCAAAGTGACATCATGCAATTAAGATTTCCAAAATTCTAACAAAATCAAAGCAAAAGAAATTTACAAAATCCACCCTTATTAAATAAAAGGATTACTTTTAAGTTGTATATTGAAGACATTTTTTAAAGCAATTAAATGAGTTTATTGTAACGTTATTAAGCTTTATTTAGCTTCATTACCAATAATTTTATATCTGCTTCATTACTTTATTCACGAAATACATAATGAACAGGCAAAGCTTGATCATATATTAATGAATTATATGCTATATCATAATATTATATATCTAGTAATACCTAAAACAAAATCTTATTTAAGGCTTAAGATTATATCTGAAAATATGCTCATTTAATTTATGAAAACATCTATATTATTGAGAATAGTTTGCTAAAAATAGAATCTAAATGGAACAAAAGATTTCACAATGCTTATAACATGTACAACAAAATAATGACAGCAAAATCTCATTTCATACCATGTTAACTTTGTGAAACACATCGGTGTCGTTTCTGGCACTGTAAGGAAGATAACTCAAAGACCACCTACAGAAAAGCAACGGAGGGAGTCGACAAAAGTCACAATGAATTATGAAGTGAGATATTGAACACAGGTAATGCGGAAGATTTTTGATATCTGAAATACTGAATCATTTAAGGTCAATAACTTAATTTGTTTATTATCTCTGATTAAAAGAGGTGTTGTTTTCAACAATCTTTGTCAGTTTGTTCTGAAGAAGAAAATTAAGAAACACTTTCCTCTTCTTCTCTCCTAATTTATTTTTTGAGCATCTTCTGTGTTTCTGTCCAATGCATTTTCTTTATAGGATTTATGAGATTGCTCATTGTTTACATATCTTCACCTTTCCAAAATAAAAAAAAAATATCATTCACATGAAAGATTTTCAGAAATCGGGTTTTGTGCAAATAGCGTGCTTATTAGTGGATATGAAAGTTTCGAAAAAAAGTTTTGGGTTTTCATTATAATTCTTTGATAATGAAGAATAACGTGAGAAACTGTAAATATCTGCTGAGTTTTAGTGATGGAAAAATCATTTTTTTTTTTCAAATTAAACGAATAATGAATGACTTCCATTGTCTTTCCTGGTAATAATTAGTCGTATATCTTTTTTCTGTTACATTTGGGAATCCTTTTAAATTTACAGATAAGTAGATAAAGATGAAGTTTCAGAAATGCTCAATTAATTTTTATGCGTTTCCTCTCATTTTACGATATGCAATTTTTAAAGAAAATTACCCTAACAAAAATTTACTAAAGTGAACTATAGTTTACTGTATTTAACTATAGTGAAAACTTTGATACTTTCATTTACTATAAAGCTTTACTCAAGGACTTTTGTTGAGATTTCAAAGCCTAAAATCTCTAAAATTCGATAACGGTAATGTAAATTTTGGAAATAATGTGTGAATATACAAAAAATATTTCAATTTAATATTAAAAAAAAATGTGTAGATATGAATTGAAGAATAAAAAATATAACGATCTGAAATCCATAGTAAAAATACTTTGATTTACTATTGTGGAAAAATTTGGATACTATAGTTAACTATAGTAAACTATAATTAACTATAGTTAACTATAGTACTTTTTTGTTAGGATAAAGCCAATATCCAGTTCGTTCTGAACACTATGTATATCGTTGGACATTTTTTGTAACAGCATTATTTTAACTTTTGCTGCTTAACATAAACGTGATTAGTGTATCTATTTATTTTTTCTTTGTTGCATCGATATTTTCTTTTCACAAAGGCAGTGGCAGTTCCTTTGCTAAGCACCCCACATCAGCAGTGAAAGACGCGGATCTTTCGGATGAGACCTTATAAACCGAGGTCCCGTGTCACGGAGGGCATTGCACGATAAAGGACACTAACTGCTCTAGTCCTTGAGTGCCAAGTATAGGCCTAATTTGAATCCTTTTTCCGGTTTATTGTTAAATCTGTATATGAGTCAAAAAGTTTCGAATGGGATTAAAACAACATACAATTAATCAATCTTATCATATCCTTTATCTTAAAGAAGTTTTGAATGTATCGGATGAAAAAGGTCATGAGTTAACCATTTATTTCCATTCATAAAAACTTCCTTTAAAAATACGTGAAATATTGATAACAAAAAGTATGATTTTGTTGGAATGTTCCTGTAGTATCACAAACAGTTTTAATCTTTAAAATATGCATTGCATCGAATAACTTGCTAGTAAACCTCACGAACAATATTTTTGTCATCCATCCTCAAAAAGTATCTAACACATCTGATGTTAAACAATAAGCAAAAGATAATTTTACAGACATTTGCCTGAATTGTATATCTAAAACAATCAGTCATCACGTGACGTCTATAAATAGAAAAACTGCCTTAATGAAAAATTAAAAAGTTCAACACTACCCCGGAGCTAATTCATTTCTTTTAGTGAAAATTATTATGCAAAAACATCACTGGGCCATGAAAAGTGCTGCTAGAATCCTACTCTCCCGACACAGAAAAAAATATTCCAAAGTTTCACATGAAACCTCACCAAAATTTTTACATTTTATACATACGATCAAGGAATTGTTATCAATTCATGTTAACCACACGATTCTAGCAGCACTTTCCAAGTACTATAGAATACAAGCTTTCGATACAAACAAAAAATTTGTTTCAAAGTATGCGGCGTAGTGTTGAACTTTTGCATATTTGTTGTTATAGAACGACAGAGGAAAGGCTGATCGGGCTTTCAAAGCACTGCCTGTGTTCATTTTAAGAAAACATGATAAGAATATATCAGCGTACCTGATTCTTAATCTTTAATTCCTTATGAATCACACATAACATTCACGGTATATGCTTTAAAACTCCCATTTCATCTATTTGTTTACATGCATTCTCGTCACGTTTAACTTCACTCGGCAAATATTTGATCAATAGTTATGACGTCATGGGTTTGGTATTTAACCCCCGTGCTAAATACTTAGCTATTTATATCACCCAAAAACGACAAGATTTGGTTTATATTATGTTTTGAATGATTCCATTCATTTCTTTAACCTGAAATTAAACTTGAAATATAGATATTAAGAAATCATTATTTCTAAAGTTCACGTCATACAGCTTATTATGACGTCACATTATAAAGGCAACTAGGATATCTCTGGGTGTAGCCTTAACATACCCGCGTGTCAACTGTGCGCATTTCAATATAAAAACTTTAGTGCAACAGAATATTCGTGTACAAATTGTAGCTTAAAAAATTGATATTCAAAAAGCTCATTCTTTTAAATTGTATTTTAGAGGGACTTGGATTTAATTCTACGAGTGGTAATTCAACTTATAGTTCTCTTTCAAAGGTGGAAATTTTTCAAAATCATATGTCAGTTTCAAAAATTATTTAGTATTCCCAACAATCAAATTGAATTTAAATTACCATACCTATACTGGATTCCTAAACTATATAAAAGCCTCAAAAACAAATATACAAAGCGGATTCCAGTAAATGTTCTACCAAGCCTCTTTATTCATCACTAAAATATTAACAGCAGTGAATGAAAAACTTATTCGAGAAGTAGTGTTAATTAGCTGTAGATACATAAAAACTCCAAGGAACTTTTAGAAAATTTGAAATAACAAATTTTTACCAAAATCAATTACATCAAAACGTACGACTTTTCAACATTTTATACAACCATTACCCACGATAAATTACAGTCCAGGTTTTTTTCTCATCATAGATAAGTTTTTTTTTTCAATACAAATGAAACTCGTTAATTCACATACCTTGCAAAACTATTTCGTTAAAAAACTCTGACTGTATCTACAAGAACCCGAATTTATACATGTATTTAAAAGATGCTTTACTTTCTGATTAACAATATCTAAATTGTTTTTGGAAATCAAGTCTTCCACAATCTGTTGGAATTCCCAATAATTGTGCCCCTTTATTTACAGACATATTTATATATTCATGTGAAGCAAAATTTATTCAAAAGCCTGTACGAGAGAAGAATAAGTGTCTTGATATGACCTTCAATTCGACATTTAGATATGTTGACGACGTTTCATCATTTAACAATATTTTTTTCATTAATAAGTTGATTCGATATATCCCCTTGAACTTGAAATAAAAGATAACACAGTCTGACACATCTGTTTCATGTTTGGAGATTTTACTAGAAAAAGCCTTTAACAAAGCAACAAAACTTTATGATAAATGTGATTACTTCATTGTTTCTATCGTCAACTTCTCTTATTCATATAGAAATATATCGTTATC
Organism: Saccostrea echinata; assembly: GCF_033153115.1. NCBI lineage: Eukaryota > Metazoa > Mollusca > Bivalvia > Ostreida > Ostreidae > Saccostrea > Saccostrea echinata. The sequence goes on from NW_026889764.1 coordinate 11,998,816, forward strand.
ATTTGCATATGGAATTTATATCTCCAATTTGATTTCAAACGGAAGAGAATTCTCTAAGTACGATTTTTTTAAACGATACAAGCTATTGACAAATAAAATGATGATAAAAGGATATCAATAGACTTATTTGAAGTTAACATTTCACAAATTCTATGGTCGATACAATAACCTTATTAACAAATACAATTTATCGTATAGTTGAATGTTGACAAGTCGAATGTTGGCTGACGTTTTATACAAATTGGTAGATCATTATTTTTACACTAAATTGTCTACAAATTTTTCCGTTTGTCTGGTCATGACAAGGTGAACACAGCGGGCGTGACAGGTCGAAAAATATTATTATCCTTATGTTATATCCAATTAAAGAAACATTTTTTAATCAATACTCTACTCAGAAAGAAAAAAATATATATATTGGATGTCATCATTATCTTTAAAAGATTAAGACGTTAATAAAAAAGTTTATTTTATTTCCATCACAATAACTGTTTATTCCAAATTCTTAAGACATGCCTTGTTAATATACATATATTTGTTTTCCTTTTAAACTTTTATCTAATTAGACTAACGAAATGGAACACAAAAAAAATTGTTGACCTACTTATAATCTGAAAGAACTATAAGGTGAAAATAAATATCAACAAAATGCCCATTATCTCAAACCTATCAATAAAATATCTAATATCTAAATTGGAAGTTCAAAATCCATAAATTAACATTATTGAGAAAAATTACTCTTAATTTTTTTTTTTGAAAAATACTTTATTTCAAACAAATTTCATTCTAATTTGGAACACAGCATTCAATTTTTTTTCATTAATTGATTTTCTAAATACTGTAAAGGTGGTTATATTGAAGGGTTGAAAATTTGACGATTTCGATATTTTAGAAATATGGCGTGTAAAAACTTTGACGATCTAATAGTATTTAACAGAGCTGTTTAACAAAAACGTGAAAGTGCAAACTTTAGCCATTTGTCAATTTCGTCAACGTTTCCACGTCGTTAAAGTTTCCACTTTTACAGTAGGCAAACATACTCCAATACTAAAGATATCTTTACATAATATCAAAAATTTCGTTCGGAATCACAATGAGATTTTTAGATCTGTAGTAGAACTGTGAGTAAGAGAAATGTAAACAACACTCTGAAGTCATTAATTTCGTGAGAGTTTATGTTGTTTTGTGATATGAAGAAACCCAAGAATTTATGTTCCGCACGAAGTGTAAAAAAATTGTTATTAAGACAACACTACATATCTTCCATTTCAAAATAAAATCCCCATATATTTTTTCCTTAAATCATGGAAATCTTGACCCATGAAAATAAGTTTTTACAGTAATTTCCATTACTAATACAGTTTATAAGATCGGTAACATTCAATAACATACCTCAAAAAATTGACACTAAGTCAGACGATATTCCCGATGTAAAAATGAGTATATTAAAACATTGCGTCTTTTTGTTAGAAAGGCTTAGAAAGACTCTTAGTAAATTGTTCCACAACAACTTCCAAAGATATATAAACGAAGAGTTTCAATAAATAAATAACCACTGCACAATTTTTATCATGCCCGATAATGCTTTACACCTCCTATAAAACAAATTTTGAGGAAATACCAGCTTAATTTGCATCTTTGGTAATAATCTATGAAAAACAAAAGGTTTTTCATTACTTCATTTCTATTCCAAATCTCTGGTAATGTATTCTATTTTTTATGTCAATGAACATCAGTTGGTACTTTGATTTAATATTCAGAGAATCTTGAAAGATTATCAATAGGTAAGGTAAGTTGTAAGGTATGTTGTGAGAGAAGTTGTGTATGACATTAATACGTATCCAGACAACATAAATCTGATCTTGCAGCATTATAGTCATGGTTAAGAAGTATTTCAAAAATGAATTTGATACAGAATGAAACTTCAGAACTGACTTATGTTTTACATTAAGTAATTGTTTATAGGCATAGACACTAAATTTCATTAAAATTTTGAAAGTCAGTGTATTTTTTTCTCTGTACAAGAAAGCTACAAATTCAAACAAAGCAATTTATAATAACTATCTATACAATGTCTAATTTTTAAAACCAATAGAATAAAAATCTTATTTTCATGCTAAAAAAATCATTACAAATTTAATCTCTATACGTCATTTTGTTTAATTATGAGATATCTAAAAAAAAAAATTGTAAAAATGTATTCTAACACCAAGTAAACTTTTCGTAAATTTTAAAGTCGATTTAATTACTTTATTTGTAAAAACAATCTATATAACAATATATTGTTTCACTTACCTTAAACGCAATAGATTTTATAAACCTGAACATAGGAATGCATGTATGTTAAATATATAACCATCAATTATGAAAAAAAATTGAATGCTGTGTTCCAAATCAGAATGAAATTTGTTTGAAATAAAGCATTTTTCCATAAAAAAAAATATTCTTTCAGTTACATTTTAGATATGGTACATTTATTTGAAGAAGTGTTTTAAATAAAGCATTTTTGACATGACATGCATTACGTGTACCTTATTTGAGATAAAAATGATGTTTAAATTGATAATGTCAGAAAGATATCCTTCAACGCCATGAACTAAATGTGGGAGAAACATAAGACTTTTCTACACTTTTTATGCAACCAATCCTCACGATAAATTAAAAACTAGGCTTTTTGATATTAAAGACAACTGCTTCTTTAATAAAATCGGTACTCAAAAATTTTCATATCTTCTGCTTGGTAATTAACATTATTACTAACTATAGACGGAAAAGAACAACAAATAATTAAATTATATGAAAAAAAAGATGACATGACTTTTCCATCGCCATTTTCCCTTATTTATTCAGTAAACATTCTGTTATCACCTGCATATGGTGTTTACGTCTCTTAACTTATTTGATAGTCAAGAGCATGCTCTGAGTATGATTAATTTTTAAACCGAACGAGACTACTGACAGATAGTTGATGTAACAGGGATTTCAATTACCTTGTGTAAAGTCAGCATTTCGGAACTCAGCTACGTTAAGGAAGACCTGAGTTCACTTTGTGGTGCACCGTATGTGAAGTTTCATTGTGACGTCATTAAAAATTTCACAGGCGACAAAAATCAATTTAACTACATGATATTGCGTAAATGGCAACCCGCATTCGTTTATTTTATCAATTATTTATAAAAGCATGTAAAATCACAACATTTGATAACAATACTGCCGAGTAATTAGAATCAAATCTTAAGTCATAAATCACGTCACTAGCCTTGACTTGACGCAGTACAAGTTATCCAGAGGAGTGGATCCATTGGTTTAATAATTACAAAAATGCTTAAATAAACATGAAACCGTCGCCAATGTTTTAATCTAATCAATAAAATTGAAAGGAAATTATTTATCTAAAACAATTATGTAGATTATCAATTTATGTAGATGCTACGGAGCTGCAAAACGACAGAGAATGTAAAGAATATCGCTAACACGAATATTGTATTCCTTATTAACCTCAAAAGTGCAAGGGCATAGACTAGACTGTGGGAGCTGAAATACGGAATATCAATTGCTTATATCATGCATATTTTAAAAAGTGCTGGGAGCTGATTCTGGTCGGCGGTCGGCGTAACATTATTTTTATTCATGACAGAATTTAAACGAAGTGGGATTTTTAGCTATTGTACGCATTTTCAGCAAAATTACGAGTATTTCCGAAAACAGTTCAAACTAGCTCCCAGCACTTTTCGGGTATCTGATGTAAATCTTTTTTATTGTGTAACAATTTGTTTTCTCCAAAAACATGCGTATGCCCTTGCACTAGCGTCATTTTCTACATTCAGCTTAACAATTCTATTTTTATACCAGTCACGTGACACACAGCTGATACATGCAATGTAAATGGTACTGTGTGCGGACCCAAACCTATCCATTATGGATATCTATATTACCTTTCCTACATGTAAACAGTTACTTTGTTATAAAGATTTTTTTAAAATAATACATTTTAAGAAGGTACTTAGAGCGCATTTTCCATTTCCTTCCTTAACACAGCTGAGAAGTTCTATCGTCGTTAAATGACATTGTTAGCAATGAAATATGAATATAACGAACAGTAATCAAGTTCAAAGTCCATTGAAACAATACAAATTTGGAGAAGAGCAAACAAGGACCTCGAAAAGAATCAGAGGTGGGATCATGTGCAGTAGAGGAGTAAGCACCCCCTGTCTACCGGTCACATCTGCCGTGTGCTCCTTATAAAAAGGCAAACGGGAAAAAAATCTGTAGACAATTCAGTTTGAAAATAATAGAATAACAAATTGTATGAAAACATCAGTCAACATTCAACTTAATGATAGATTGTATTCGCTGCCAAAGTTAATTTATCGAGTATAGAAACTGGTCACAGTAGCCTAGTGGTAAAGCGTTTTCTTTCTCCAAGATGAGGCCGTAAAAGTCCAGTGTCACCGTAAGCGTTTGCGCGATAAAGAACCCTCTTTGCTCAATGGCCCTGAGTATAAGTCTAAATTTTAAGCCCTACAACGGTATATATTGACGTCTCTATATGAGTGAAATATTCTCAAATGGAACGTAAAACTACAATACAATCAATAAATCGACCATAGAATTTGCGAAATGATGACTTAAAACTATAGATATTCTTGTTTCCAACTTATTTGTCGATAGCTTGTTATTTTTTAAAAGAAATTGTTTGCTCCGCACCTATTTTGTAATGTTTAATGGACTTTTGAGCTTGAATACTGTTCGTTATCTCCATATATTTCATCTTACATAGAGCATACTCTAGACTGAGAGACATAAACTCCATGTGCAGGTAATAATGGTATATTGCTAAATAAGTAAGGGAAGTTGACTATAGCAAAGTTAAAGTCATTTTTTAAATTTGTTTTTATGTTAAGTTTTTTTGTTAGGGTACAATAGCGTCTTTTTCTAGTAAAATATCCAGATATGATACAGACGTGTCAGACTCGGTCATATCTTTTCTTTCGAGTTCAAAGGGGTAATCTAAATGTTGAATTGAATCGCATAGCAAGAGACCTCTTCTTTTTATGTAGAAGTTTTTGAATAAACTTTGTTTCATATGAATACAACATTAGGTCTGTTAATAATAAAGCGCAATCAGAACCCAAGGGAATTCCGACAAATTGTTGGAAGACTTGATCTCCAAAAACTATATATATATATTGTCAATCAGAAACTCAAGCATCTTTTCAATATCAACTTCGGAGTGCTTGTGTGTACAATCAGAATGTTTTTTAACAAAATAATTTTGCAATTGAAGCAGATGGTGCTTACTCCTCAGTGTCACCTGATACCATCTCTGTTTTCAGAGGTCCTTTTTGGCTCTGCTCATAATTTGTATTGTTTCAATGCATTTTTGAGAATGATCACTTTTTCATTCTCACCTTTTATACTTGATGAAGACGGAAATAGAGCATTATGGCAATGAAACGGAAGTAGAATATGAACATGCAATAGTTATAAAAAGTTTGAGTGCTTACTTGTAAAAAGAAAAATGCAAATAATGTAAATGAATATGTTGTTGTTTAATTAGATCTCTTACCTGTAGCCGTCATGGTAGCCCAGACGGTTGAGCGCTCTATCCGTGATCGGAAGGTCTTGTGTTCGAATCACGGCCGCGACTGACCTAAGTAGAAAAAAATAGGTAGTAACTGTTCCTTCGCAAAGCACTCTGCACTTTGAAGTGAAAGTTGCAGGTCCTTCGGATTAGACCTTAAAAACCCAGGGCCCGTGCCACGGTAGGCGTGGGCAAAATAGAGAACCCTCACTCCTCACACTGAGTTCCGGGTAAAGGTCTAAACTTGAAGCCCTTCACCGATATATGGTGACGTCTCTACATGAGTCTCGAACGGGACGTAAACAACATACAATCAATCAATCAACCTTACCTGTATTTTAAGTTTTCATATATTACTAACGCTGATAAAAATTATACTTTGACCAACATATTTGAAGTTGTCTGAGTACATATTTATCTGTGGCCTAAGATATCGCACAAAGGTCTTTAAATATAGTGTTAAACAATATTTTGACAGAAAATGGGTGTGACGTATTTCTACTTCTGCTTCTACCGTTACTGCGAGATTTTGAACAAAAGATAATTTGAAATTATTTCTACTTGCTATGACTGTCTTTAACTGTCAGTAGAAACTAGTTACTAAAGGTATACAGTGTATTATAAAAAAAATATGTCACCAATCAAAAAAAAAATTCAATTCTCTGTTTTGTGCAGTATATCATCTAGTCTTTTTTATTATTGGGATAGAAATAATGATAAACATTGAACAGTTTCATTATCACTTAAAATTATTTCACGTATGGCTAAAACTCTTCAATACTATCTAATTCTTAACATCATCTAAGACTGTGATTCAAATCATTGTGCACTCTTAATTTATTCTATGTCTCTCGAAATGTTTTGTCAATAAGCGTTTAATAACAGATTCATAAACATAAAGAAAGATTGAAAGCTATAATAAACAAACATTATGTAATGTTTTCTTCAGCACAGAGTTACATATTGCATTTATATACAACAATAATGTTGTTGTTCATATTATCAGAAGACAAGGAATAATACACTTTTCCAACTCTTCTGTGCAGCCCGCTAAAACAAGCCTTCCAGTCAGGGCTTCCAAATCGGAAAGAGGCCTTACATCCCTTAGTACAATCGACATAAGGTTTAGCACAGGCCAGTCGACACTTTGATTCTGGGTCCTGTCCATCACTGATGCAAGCCGCAAGCCAAAAAAGTGAAACTAGAAGCAATACTCTCATCGTAGAATCGTTTTCTACAAAAAAGTGGAACAACCACAATGTTATACATATTTACATCCAAATTATTAAACCTAGCTAGTAGTTAACTTGAAGTTGCACAATTAAAACGTACACTAAATTTCTTCTCATAGTACTGTGAACCACAAAATACTCATGATATTTTTTTGTTAAATAAAATTATGATATTTACAATTTCTATTTGTCAGAGCTTTTTCTTTCAAACATTGTACCTAAGGGATCAATCGATTCAAGATCGATTTAAAAAATGAAAATGAAGTATAAACCATACAGTCACGTTCGTTCATTGTCTATAGTTGTAAAATGTAAAGTTTTGTGTCTGTTAATTTTGGGACATATAATCATTAACTGAAAACAAATATTGGATAACATGACATCTGTCGTGATGTAATATAATCGCGTAACGGATCTGCCTTTTCAAATCAATTTCTGTAGTATATTCTTTTTGTAGTAAATCTATTAAGGAAAAATGAAACTTAAATATTGAAATTCATAAAGGTTGGGATTGCTGCTGTACATGACGGGATTTTGAATAATTGAAATAAAAAAGAAACTCTAAAAGAAATAAATATGCATTTAATTAATTAATGAAAGGTTTTTGAACTATTTTCTTATATGTGTAAAATATATCTTGTTCTTTCACAATCGTGGACCCTTACTAATAGTGTTGTGATGTAGTTAAGTCAAATTTTTAATTTATGAATGAAACAAAAGCAAAATAAATATAAATATTTGTAGTTTTTTGAAGTTGTCAAGTATCTGTCTATACAACCGCCCAGCTGTCTGCCTGCCTCTTCGTTGTTTACACATCCCTCACAAAGACAGAACATGAAATAATTTACGATTTTAAATTGCATAAGAGTAATGAACTACATCAAAACTTAGCAATGCATTCATTTTTGTCGCTAGTTGAATCCCAGACAGCAAGATATAAACAAGTCACTGATCGCAAGGCACTTGTCGACATGGCGTCATCATGGTGAAATGTGCATTGAGAGGCGGATCACGTAATTTTTCCACAGTGAAAAATGCATTCTATTATGAATCAGAATATCATTTGCAAATCTTAGGTAGACTAATAATACAAATCTGGAACCTTTGTTTAGTGCCATTATTTAAAACCTGTAGAAAGAATGTATTGAATAAATTCTATCGTGTTTTTGTGTACATATTTTTTCATGTTTCACGCAGTGTATGTCGGCATTCCACAGCTCTCTCTCTCTCTCTCTCTCTCTCTCTCTCTCTCTTAATATTTCATATGAAAACAAAAACAAAATATCACTAACTTTACAATATGAATGACTCGGTTGATTATTATGGATATTATTTATCTATTTATAGAAATAATCACATATTCCACCCGCAAAAGTTAATTACGCGTGGCTTTGCTAAGTGCCCTTCTGAAAAAATACTCATGGATGTGTATACATTGACAGAGATTTCAGTTGAACGAAAACTTTTGTTGTAGTTCGAACATTATTTGTAATTTTTTAACATTAAGTTTGCAAGGTGAAGTATTTTTTTGTAAAAACTATATTATTAAAATACTTGAAGCGAATTTTACAATTCTATAAACGTCAATAGTGTGGAGAAATATATTTCTTATTTTTAATTTTAATTCATAGGTTTTAACACTACAGAGAACATCTTTATGTCACAGAATGAATGTCGTCGACAACGTACCTAAACTTTTTCTCATAAAACATTTCTTTGAAACGACTATATGTTGAATGGTTTGATCTTTTTGAGACATAACAGTTTGTCAACAATACAAACGACTCAGTTTGAACTTTGTTCTTTGTTCCATTGTGTGACTAAAAATAGAACATATGCGTTTTATGTTCATTTTTGCAAATAACTCAGAAAAAAGCGAAAGTCTGAAGGGAGCAAAAAAAAAAAAAAAAAAAAAAAAAAACAAAAACAAAAAACAAAACAAAACAAAACAAAGAAAAAAAAAAGAAGAAAAAAAAACAGGATGGCAAGAAATTAAAAAAAAAACAGTTCGCTAACCCATGTTTGGATTATGACTGTGTAATTTTTCTGATTTTTACTATGAACTTGAAAAGGATTGAAGAGTGATTTTTTATATAAATACATTTACGAAAATTGCAGTAACAAAATTGAATGGTATAATAGCTGTGAAAATATTTATATATAATAATTATATTTCATAAATTTCAAATCCTGAATGTTGCAGTTTTAAGCCCTAAAATGATACTTTTGCTAATTTTGTAATTTTTTGGGTAGTGGGTAGGACTTTCAGTTCCTGCGTTTTCCACATCCGTCCGATAAATACTTGAGATCCCTGACTTTTATCATATTAAGAGATATATGAAAAATGTAGGAAACAGAAATGGTCAACTAGAAAAAAAAAATATTTTTACATTTAGCATGTGATTTTCTTATTCCCTCGCCTCATTGGAGTTTGTGGGTGAATGAGTTGGCGCTGTACGAAACGGAAGTGAAATAATTTGCATCGAGAACGATTTTGAATGCTGTTTTGATTTATAGATATGCTCTTTGCGAGGGAATGCTGCGCTTTGCGGTGCCCTTGCATATTTTGTCATTACATGGTGTCTTTAAAACTGATAGAAATCCCGTCCATAATTACACCTCGTTCTTATTTAATCGTAGAAAATAGCGTAATTACATGTACAAGGGATATTAACATAAAACACAAAGTTACTTCTCAACTTTATCTATAAATAATTTACATGTAGATATTTTATTGGCTACAATTAACCGGACGAGCAACTACTGTTCTTTAAATTGAAGCCTTTTAGAATTGGGTTATTGCTTAGAATGTATTGTAAATAGTTGTAAACATAAGAAATCCACTTCAGAATTTATATTCAATCGCTACATTTTAACATTTAAGGACTTTCAAGGAATTATTCAGTTGTGGAAGGCTGAAAGGGGGGGGGGGTTATTTACAAGTAGAATTACAGTCCAGTATGTTACTAGGCATCAAACTATGTACAGTAGACTCGTTATATCTCTGTATCCCTATAAACGAAAGAACAGACGCTACGTGAGCACAACTCCCGACTAATCGAGCTCCTGATCTGCACTGACAATACCATAATTTCACGGGGTCTTCTGCATCCGAAGCATCATACTGGACCCAAAGGTAATGGTATTTAGATGATACGTGCCGGGATTGAATTTTTGCTTGTAGAATACCAGGCATATCTTTCCAAACAAATATGTCATACCCACCGTCCTCATCTAAATGCTCAGCTGAGTATGAGGAGGCCTGTTTCAGCTGATAGATACCGAAAGTCAGGACCTCAAGTATTCCTCGGACAGATGTGGAAAATCAGGAACTGCATCTCTAGCATCAATCTTTGTCATTTTAATACCTGCTCGCCTACCAGTGTCTTTAATAAAACGCTCTTTAGGCTTGGTGTAAAATGCGGAGGATGGAGTCTCCAAAATGGAGTGTCAGAAATTGCAAGGGGTGGAGCTTCTTGAGTCAGGTGGTGCAAGGTTCAAATTTTAGCTCTCGCTTATAGCAATCTGTCAACACAATTTCTTATTTTCCATGAGAACTTGTTAGAATGTCATATTATCCAAACAATTAAAAGATAATTCCTCTGAAGTTCACTGAATGAATTTATTTTATGCCAAAAGTCAATTCTGTGTAGACCATTTGAGTCTTTTGACAATATTTTTTGGAGTATGTAATGAGAAACAGCTGGGAAACAGTGAAACAATTTATGACCTTCACATGTCAACAAGGGGTACGGGTCTGCTTTGATTTAATTTTTTTTAATGATAACAGAGGCTTAATAAAACAGAAACAACATCAGTAATTATCACTTAGTACATTGTTGTCATTTCCTTTTCTCAAAAAAAAAAAAAAAAAAAAAAAGAGAATCAAACAACAAAATGAGATTCAGTCAAAAAATGACCTTTATATATCAGAAATAATAGGGCATACAACCTGTGCTTTTGATTTAAATTTTGTTAGCAATATTCCGAGAGCAGTCCTCTCCGAAAATTTTCTGGTTTTAAAACTGCGGGCTTGCAAACAAAGATCATTAAACTGATCAGGAGTTAAATCCGTTAAAGATACATAATAATCTTTAATAGAATATTTTTTCGAAAAAAATAACAAAACATGTTTTGGATGACAAAAGGCCGCAGCTTTAATAATTGTTTCAATGACAAATGTCAGATAAGCATTTAACAATCATTGGGTGCCACACACCTAAATTGGTAATGGGTGTTATGGCACCTCGCCTTCTAGGGTAATCCATAGCAAGCTTAAGGCGTAACAATATGTATTAATCGACTCCTAGGGTAACCCTTAGCGAGTCAGCTGGAATATCAATGTAATTGCCTCCTAGGGGATTCCTTAGCGAGGCTACTACCTGTTATACCGAACAGGTAAGCCCACTATACCGAGTAGGGCAAAATAAAACCACCCGTTATACCGAACGGGGTACGAGGTTACTGTTATACCAAACAGATCCCTCACACACTCCATAGCAAGCTTGTATTGGCTCCTAGGGTAGCCTTAGCGAGCCACCACATGCTCTACCAAGCATGTAAAATAGATAATCAAACATAAACAATAATATAATGATGACTAATGTCTCTGCTTGTCTGACATATCCGCCACTCAGAGATGTTTATACATCTCTGCCACCCAACAAATTAACTTTAAGAGGAGATAAAAGCTTCTATGGCTGATTGCAAAGTGTTTGTTATAATTGCATTTCCCACATCCGACATATGCACTCCGTCAGCGCGGTAAAGCCCCTCCTCCGAAAATTCTATATCAGGGTGATAAATAACTCTGCCGTTAACTGATGCGACCGCCCTACGACCAGCTCTATTAACTCTTATCCGTTTCCGTTCGACGGAGCATATGTCACGACCCCCTATCCAGTTTCGGCGTGGGAGTATATCAGACAATATTATTTTGCAATTTAGTAATCTGTTTGTCATTAAACATATGTCGTGCTCTATCCTGGTACACAAGTCCTCGCTCTTAATTGATGTGATATCATTCCCCCCTAGATGGATTATTAAATGTGCAGGAGGAGGACATTTTCTAATTTTTTCTCGATACAATCAATAAGCTCCCCCCATTTCATGCCCCTTTTGCCAATCCAGGTTACCTGAACGCCAAAATTGTCCAAACGTAAGTTAGTAGTCAGGGGGTCGTAACATAAAGCTTGCTAAGTTTTTGACTTAAGTAGGGTCATAAGTATGTTTTAGGTGCAATCTTAAGACCTGCCTAAGTACTACTTAAGTATGTCTTAAACCGTAAGATAAAACGGACTTAGGTAGGTCTTAGCTAAGTCAAACTTACGTTCAAAATATTTGTTATGAATCATCCTAGTTTTTCAAGTTATTTATATATATATTTGTAAAAATGATTTAGTTACGTTTTTAATCACATATATATTAAAGCTGACGTCCTTACCTATCGGTTTTAGCTAGGTTAGATATTAGATTTCGTATTTAATTAAAGTTAATTCTGTTTAAATTATTCGAAATACAATGTATTTGAAAACAAATATTGCACGGCCACAAAGTGGCGCTAGTGGTTCCTTGTAAATGCGTGAATATTGTTTATCACTCGAGACTGCTATGTTTTCAGTTTACCGTTTGTTGTTATTTTTTCGTTTGACGAATGTTCACTTGCTTTCAAATTGTCATTCTCGCAGACATGGCACGATAACCGAACGTTTGTGTATTTGAAATTGAAACTCTAATAAAAAAAAAAAATAGGGACATTTTGATTTTTTCCCTCCCAAATCAGCAAGCAGAGACTGCAGAAGTTTTATGATATAGTTATTTACAATTTAATGAAGCATGGAAAAGAATTGTTTTCAGAAAATAATTTTTCGTATGTCTCCAACTTATCAACAATTCTCTCTCTCTCTAGCGTTAACGGTAGTGAACTCTGTCTGAATACTCGCTTGTTGCGTTCTACATTCTAATTTACAGAAGATCTTTATTTGTTTTCTAGTCATCATACTTTAATTCATCGACAATTTTTAAAATCATTCATCTCATTTTTTCACAGTGAACAAACAAAGCCATGATTACTGTATACAATTTACTTATAATGATCAGTGTTTATAACCTAGGTCACACTAATATTTCAAACGTATCCCAAAAATAATATTTTGCATTTACGTGTATATGTCATTTAGAGAGTGATACTGGAATCAGTGATGAATACCCCCCCCCCCCCCCCCCCGAACGAAAAACTAAAATTCTTATATCAGTATATTAAATAAAGAAAATTATTTTTTAATGCATAACATAAGTAGAGGAATGTTTTTACATAGAAATTCAACCTTAAATAGTTCTAAATAGATGTTTAAGAAAGTTAAGACATATTTAAGTCACCTCTACCGGCCGCCTAAGTTTTGCTAAGATTGTCAAATCTTAGCACGTTTCTAGTTACGGTCTTAAGTTTAAGACTGTACTTAAGTCCTACTTAAGCATGGTCTTATACTTAAGTACCCTTTCTGTTACGACCCCCTGATTTGTAGCTGCTCATCTACACGCCCGGTAAACAATCGAAGATCCCACAATCTATACAAGGTGCTCTACAGAATTAATAAATAATATGGTAAATACAATTCATCAACAACGTTTACTAGCATAGGCGTCGGAACCGGGGGGGGGGGGGCTGGGGGGGGTTAGCCCCCCCCCCCCACGTTCAATTAGCCACCCCACTTTCAATTTGCTTCCGACGCCTATGACTAGTATATCATATCTATTCTGATATACTTAAGGAATGCGCTTGATTTCCAGCGCCCTAGTAGTTGGATTTTGTCATGCGGTGCCCCTTTTAAAGCAAGGCACGTTGCACCTTCAATTCTAAAAGAATGTAATTTGTAAGCGATTATTGGGTGATTAATTGTCGAAAGGGTTTTTCTCAGGACTGCGTTAAACTGAAATATATTTAGCGCAGATTTATTACTATGCATGAATAATGAACCCTCAACACGTGGCCGCACTGCAAGAAATTTTTTCAAGTTATAAACTGGGCAATTCTTTCTTTGATGAATGGATGGTAATAAAATACAGATTCCCTTTCCTGTTCGATCGGTTTTAGAGAATCTTACAGAGATAGAGACACAAGGGACGCTTTTGGACTTGCAAAATTTTATATCTTTAATAGTTAATGGTACATGGACGCAATGCTCCGAGGTATATACTAATTCCCCAACCCTAAATAGGCCGTAAAAAGCCAAGGTAAAAACTGATCTAAACAAAAATGTTTCATATTCCGAATAACACACCTGCTGTAGAGCGCCACAGATTTTAGCGAGAAGCTCTTCCGAAATAGGTGCTCTGTGGTCTTTTGTTCTATTTAATCTTCGCAACCCTTCTAACGACTTTCTAACTATAAATAAATCAGCATAATCGGTCCATTGTTTCAGTTTGTGCACATAGCTAATACCCGAAATATAAGATGAAACTGTTGAAGCTGCTGAGCCCTTGCTCGCATGATATGCTATATATAACAGAATATGGTTTGACGGGACTGGCCATTTATCACTTAGTTTTGTCAGTATTCTGAAATCTTTAAAATTCTTTAAAGCTTGTAAGTATACAGCCCTGGTGTTTGCTGAAATGCTTGCATCTAATAATCGAGTGATTTCGTCTCGAAAATAGTCCATAGTGCCGTTGGAAATGGTGTCGGCTGACTGTCTGCGTCCGGAGCCAACTTGTGAAATCGCTGACATTGTAAACGTGACAAACTGTCCGTCAGTGAGTTCTGAACACCCAAGACGTGCTGTGCTTTAAATGAAATGTTCAACTGCAAGCATTTTAGAACGAATTTGCGCAACAAAATCATTACTAAATCTGATTTTGATGTCATCAAATTTACAATATGTACAACTGATTGATTATCAGATCTAAATAAAACTTTTTTGTTGCGCAGCTTTTCCCCCCATAAAAATACTGAAACAAGCAAGGGGAAAAATTCTACTACAGTGATATCATTTGTATAGCCCTTATTGAACCAAAACTCTGGCAATACGCCGTAAGTCCATGCACCGCTAAAATAAATTCTCAGGTTTCTTTTCCACTATTTTTTGTTATTATTAAGGTCTTCCGTCTTCAGCGGAAGACCTTCTTGTTATTCTTAGGTTTCTTTTCCACTATTTTTATTATTAAGGTCTTCCGTCTCCAACGGAAGACCTTATTGTTTTCGTTCGGTTTCTTTTTCCCTATTCTTATTATTATTAAGGTCTTCCGTCTCCAACGGAAGACCTTATTGTTTTCGTTCGGTTTCTTTTTCCCTATTATTAAGGTCTTCCGTCTCCAACGGAAGACCTTATTGTTTTCGTTCGGTTTCTTTTTCCCTATTATTATTATTATTAGGGTCTTCCGTCTTCAGCGGAAGACCCTTCTATTATTCTTCGGTTTCTTTTTTACCTTTATTATTAGGGTCTTTCGTCTTCAGCGGAAGACCCTTCTATTATTCTTAGGTTTCTTTTTTACCTTTATTATTATTATTAGGGTCTTCCGTCTTCAGCGGAAGACCCTTCTATTATTCTTCGGTTTCTTTTTTTACCTTTATTAGGGTCTTCCGTCTTCTGCGGAAGACCCTTCTATTATTCTATTGTTGATTTTTCACTTTTCTTCTTCTTATTAGGGTCTTCCGTCTTCTGCGGAAGACCCTTCTATTATTCTATTGTTGATTTTTCACTTTTCTTTTTATTATTAGGGTCTTCCGTCTTCAGCGGAAGACCCTTCTATTATTCTTCGGTTTCTTTTTTACCTTTATTAGGGTCTTCCGTCTTCAGCGGAAGACCCTTCTATTATTCTTCGGTTTCTTTTTTACCTTTATTATTAAGGTCTTCCGTCTCCAACGGAAGACCTTATTGTTTTCGTTCGGTTTCTTTTTCCCTATTCTTATTATTATTATTATTATTATTATTATTTTTCTTCCAACCGATTTTGTGCACGCGATTTCTCAGAAACGGCTTGGCCGATTTACATCAAACTTTCAGATGTGAAAGATAATCAACTGATCTTGATAGGTTTTTTTGTTTTTTGATGACGTCACTTCCGGTCGTGAGATATCGACGATTTTCTGATTTTCAGAGGGTCGGCTTGTCCTGGGGTGTTCTCCTAAACGAATAGAGATAAAGGGATAAGATTTTCAGTGAAGATAGAGGAAAGATTGTAGATGTGCCATTTCGCATCTATATGTTTCCAGCTCAAAAGGCGCTGAAGCTCGCCTGAGCTCGAAAAATAGGCTCACAAGCATCTCGCAAAATTTGACACGTTTTCTTTTGTATCTTTTTACCTGTAAATATTTTGTTAAAACATATATTACAAAAGATGCACAAAATGACAAGACGTTTCATTTGCTATCAAGAAAAAGGGGCTGATTCCTCAAATTAGGGGCTCAGAGGGGCCAAAAGTCTTTCATATATAACTTTTCAACGATCAAAATTTTGTTATCAATTACTGAAGCAGAAATGTTCATCTTAAGGATTTGTAACTATATATTATAAAATGAGGATCATATATTGCGTAATAAGGGGCCAAAAGGGGCCAGAATGCTAAATCTTTGACGCTTGATATCTCGAAAAGGGGAAATATTTTGATAAGCAATATTGAACAAAAGATGTTCAGAATAATCTTCTCAACAACATACACCCTTTGAATTTTTGCAAGACATCCCCATTAAGGACTTGGAGGGCTGGCCCCTAAATATTGTTATTCTTAATATCTCTTAAACGAAAGGAAATTTTTGAATAGTTGTTGAACAAAAAATCTTCAAAATCACAAGACCTTTTATTTGATATCAAGAAAAAGGGGCTGACCCCTCAAATTAGGGGCTCAGAAGGGCCAAAAGTCTTTCATCTATAACTTTTTAATGATCAATATTTTGTTATAAATTACTGAAGCAAAAATGTTTATCTTAACATTCTGCAACTATGTATTATAAAATTTGGATCATATGTTACGTAATAAGGGGCCATAAGGGGCCAGAATGCAAAATCTTTGACACTTGATATCTCGAAAAGGGGAAATATTTTGATAAGCAATATTGAACAAAAGATGTTCAGAATAATGTTCTAAACAATATAAACCCTTTTAATTTTCGCAGGACATCCCCATTAAGGACTTGGAGCGCTGGCCCCTAAATATTGTTATTCTAAATATCTCTTAAACGAAAGGAAATTTTTGAATAGTTATTGAACAAAAAATCTTCAAAATCACAAGACCTTTTATTTGATATCAAGAAAAAGGGGCTGACCCCTCAAATTAGGGGCTCAGAAGGGCCAAAAGTCTTTCATCTATAACTTTTTAATGATCAATATTTTGTTATAAATTACTGAAGCAAAAATGTTCATCTTAACATTCTGCAACTATGTATTATAAAATTAGGATCATATGTTACGTAATAAGGGGCCATAAGGGGCCAGAATGCAAAATCTTTGACATTTGATATCTCGAAAAGGGGAAATATTTTGATAAGCAATATTGAACAAAAGATGTTCAGAATAATGTTCTAAACAATACACACCCTTTTAATTTTCGCAGGACATCCCCATTAAGGACTTGGAGGGCTGGCCCCTAAATATTGTTATTCTAAATATCTCTTAAACGAAAGGAAATTTTTGAATAGTTGTTGAACAAAAAATCTTCAAAATCACAAGACCTTTTATTTGATATCAAGAAAAAGGGGCTGACCCCTCAAATTAGGGGCTCAGAAGGGCCAAAAGTCTTTCATCTATAACTTTTTAATGATCAATATTTTGTTATAAATTACTGAAGCAAAAATGTTCATCTTAACATTCTGCAACTATGTATTATAAAATTAGGATCATATGTTACGTAATAAGGGGCCATAAGGGGCCAGAATGCAAAATCTTTGACATTTGATATCTCGAAAAGGGGAAATATTTTGATAAGCAATATTGAACAAAAGATGTTCAGAATAATGTTCTAAACAATATACACCCTTTTAATTTTCGCAGGATATCCCCATTAAGGACTTGGAGGGCTGGCCCCTAAATATTGTTATTCTAAATATCTCTTAAACGAAAGGAAATTTTTGAATAGTTGTTGAACAAAAAATCTTCAAAATCACAAGACCTTTTATTTGATATCAAGAAAAAGGGGCTGACCCCTCAAATTAGGAGCTTAGAAGGGCCAAAAGTCTTTCATCTATAACTTTTTAATGATCAATATTTTGTTATAAATTACTGAAGCAAAAATGTTCATCTTAACATTCTGCAACTATGTATTATAAAATTAGGATCATATGTTACGTAATAAGGGGCCATAAGGGGCCAGAATGCAAAATCTTTGACACTTGATATCTCGAAAAGGGGAAATATTTTGATAAGCAATATTGAACAAAAGATGTTCAGAATAATGTTCTAAACAATATACACCCTTTTAATTTTTGCAAGACATCCCCATTAAGGACTTCGAAGGCTGGCCCCTAAATATTGTTATTCTATATATCTCTTAAACGAAAGGAAATTTTTGAATAGTTGTTGAACAAAAAATCTTCAAAATCACAAGTCCTTTTATTTGATATCAAGAAAAAGGGGCTGACCCCTCAAATTAGGGGCTCAGAAGGGCCAAAAGTCTTTCATCTATAACTCTTTGATAATGTTAGATAAATCAAAAGAATGAAATCTAATGAGGGAAGTCTATATATTATTATCTTTTAATAAAGATCATAGTCAAAATCTTATCTCATCTTATCGGAAAATCGGACGGAAGACCTACTCGTTGCTCGCAACGAGATCTCATCTAGTTATTATTATTATTCTTTTTTTTTCTTTACAAAATTTGTGCAGAAGATTTCTCAGAGATGGCTCGTTTGATTTTATTCAAATTTTCATGGTAGATGCGCTGACATCTGAAGTTAATTCCGGCAATATTGTTTTTTGAAATTCACTTCCGGTCGGAAGTTATCGCCCTTTTATTAAAATTCAGAGGACCTCCTTGTCTGCGATGGAACTCAAAAACGACTTAAGCTAGAGCGCTGAAATTTTCAGTGATGATAGAGGACATGTTGCCATTGATCACCTGGGTTTAGATATTTTCCGGAAGTGCCTAGTATGGAAGCTCGGTAGGGGTCGAAATTTAGGACACGAATCATGAGTGAATTTTTGAGACATTTTGTAACATATCTCTTAAAGTATAATTATTTTGTTAAAACATATTGAACAATATTTGTGCAGAATGACAAGATCTGTAACACGATATCAAGAAAAAAGGGCTGACTCATCATATTAGGGGCCGATAGGGGCCGAAAGTCTTTAATCGATAACTCTTAAACAAGCGATATTTTTGTATACATTACTGAAGCAAAATTATTTATCGCAACAAACTACAACTATATATTATGATTTTTACGTCATATGTTACATAAATAAGGGCCACAAGGGGCCAGAATGCTTAATCTTTGACGCTTTATATCTCGAAAAGGGGAAACATTTTGAAAAGCAATATTGAACAAAAGTTGTTTAGAATGATGATCTGAACAATGTGCATCCTTTGAATTTTTCCTAAACAGCCCCTATAAGGACTTAAAGGGACGGCCCCTAAATATTTCAAGTTTACATATCTCGAAAACGAAACAAAACTTCTGAATAGTTGTTGAACAAAAAGTCTTCAGAATTACAATACCTTTCATGTGAAATCAAGGGAAAGGGGCTGACCCCTCAAATTAGGGGCCCAGAGGGGCCAAAAGTCTTTCATTTCTAGCTCTTTAACAGTAATGTTCATCTTCACGATCTGCTACTATATATATATTTTGAAATCTTCATCAAATATCAAGTTTTTAGGTGCCATAAGAGGGGCCAAAAACCTTTGTTTTATAACTCTTTAATGATCAAAAGTTTTGTTTTGACTATCTATATATTTATGAAGGAAAATCTCAGTCAAATTCGTATCTCATCTTATCAAAAGTTGGACGGAAGACCCACTCGTTGCTCGCAACGAGATCGCATCTAGTTATTATTATTATTTTTATTCTTTTTTCTTCTTACAAAATTTGTGCAGACGATTTCTCGGAGATGGCTCGTTCGATTTTATTCAAATTTTCGTGGTAGATGTGTTGATATCTGAAGTTAATTCCAACAATTCCGTTTAGTGATATTTACTTCCGGTCGGAAGTTATCGCCCTTTTATCAAAATTTAGAGGACCTCCTTGTCTGCGATGGAACTCAAAAACGGCTTAAGCTAGAGCGCTGAAATTTTCAGTGATGATAGAGGACATGTTGCCATTATGCACCTGGGTTTAGATATTTTCCGGAAGTGCCTAGTATGGAGGCTCGGTAGGGGTCGAAATTTAGGACGCAAATCATGAGTGAATTTTTGAGACATTTTGTGTCATATCTTTTAAAGTATAATTATTTTGTTAAAACATAGTGAACAAAATTTGTGCAGAATGACAAGATCTGTAACATGATATCAAGAAAAAAGCGCTGACTCATCACATAAGGGGCCGATAGGGGCCAAAAGTCTTTAATCGATATCTCTTAAACAAGCAATATTTTGGTATACATTACTGAAGCAAAATTATTCATCTTAACAATTTACAACTATATATTATGATTTTTACGTCGTATGGCACATAATTAGGGGCCATAAGGGGCCAGAATGCTTAATCTTTGACGCTTTATATCTCGAAAAGGAGAAACATTTTGAAAAGCAATATTGAACAAAACTTGTTTAGAATGATGGTCTCAACAATGTGCATCCTTTTAATTTTTCCTAAACAGTCCCTATAAGGACTTAAAGGGACGGCCCCTAAATATTTCAAGTCCACATATCTCGAAACGAAACTTCTGAATACTTGTTGAACAAAAAGTCTTCAGAATTACAAGACCTTTCATGTGATATCAAGAAAAAGGGGCTGACCCCTCAAATTAGGGGCTCAGGGGGGCCAAAAGTCTTTCATCTATAACTCCTTAACGTTAAATATTTTGATATTAATTATTGAAGCAAAAATGTTCATCTTTACAATCTGGAACTATATATCTGAAAATATTCATCAAATATTACGTAATTAGGGGCCATAAGGAGCCAGAATGCTTAATCTTTGACGCTTTATATCTCGAAAAGGGGAAATATTTTGAAAAGCAATATTGAACAAAACTTGTTTAGATTGATGTTTTCAACAATGTGCATCCTTTGAATTTTTCCTAAACAGCCCCTATAAGGACTTAAAGGGACGGCCCCTAAATATTTAGAGTCCACATATCTCGAAAACGAAACGAAACTTCTGAATACTTGTTGAACAAAAAGTCTTTAGAATTACAAGACCTTTCATGTGATATCAAGAAAAAGGGGCTGACCCCTCAAATTAGGGGCTCAGGGGGCCAAAAGTCTTTCATCCATAACTCCTTAACGTTAAATATTTTGATATTAATTATTGAAGCAACAGTTTTCATCTTCACAATCTGCAACTATATATCTTAAAATTTTCATCAAATATTACGTAATTAGGGGCCATAAGGGGCCAGAATGCTTAATCTTTGACGCTTTATATCTCGAAAAGGGGAAATATTTTGAAAAACAATATTGAACAAAAGTTGTTTAGAATGATGTTCTCAACAATGTGCATCCTTTGAATTTTTCCTAAACAGCCCCTATAAGGACTTAAAGGGACGGCCCCTAAATATTTCAAGTTTACATATCTCGAAAACGAAACGAAACTTCTGAATAGTTGTTGAACAAAAAGTCTTCAGAATTACAAGATCTTTCATTTGATATCAAGAAAAAAGGGGCTGACCCCTCAAATAAGGGCTCAGAGGGGCCAAAGTCTTTCATCTTTAACTTCTTAACGTTAAATATTTTGATATTAATTATTGAAGCAAAAATGTTCATCTTCACAATCTGCAACTATATATCTGAAAGTTTTCTTCAAATATTACGTAATAAGGGACCATAAGGGGCCAGAATGCTTAATCTTTGACGCTTTATATCTCAAAAAGGAGAAACATTTTGAAAAGCAATATTGAACAAAAGTTGCTTAGAATGTTGTTCCCAACAATGTGCAACCTTTTAATTTTTCCTAATAAGCCCCTTTAAGGACTTAAAGGAACGGCCCCTAAATATTTCAAGTCTACATATCTCGAAAACGAAACGAAACTTCTGAATACTTGTTGAACAAAAAGTCTTCAGAATTACAAAACCTGTCATGTGATATCAAGAAAAAGGGACTGACGCCTCAAATTAGGGACTCAGTCGGGCCAAAAGTCTTCCACCTGTAACTCTTTAACAAAAATGTTCTTGTTCACGATCTGCAACTATATATATCTTAAATTTTTTTTTATCAAATATTACGTTATTGGGGGGCCATAAGAGGGGCCGAAAACCTGTTATTTATAACTTTTTAATGATCAAAATTTTGTGAAACATAGCTGAAGAAATTGTACAAAATTGAATGTTTTGACTATCTATATATTCATGAACGAAAATCTCATTTAAATTCATATCTCATCTAATCAAAAATCGGACGGAAGACCCACTCGTTGCTCGCAACGAGATCGCATCTAGTTATTAGGGTCTTCCGTCTTCTGCGGAAGACCCTTCTATTATTCTATTGTTGATTTTTCACTTTTCTTTTTAGGGTCTTCCGTCTTCAGCGGAAGACCCTTCTATTATTCTATTGTTTCTTTTTCACTTTTATTATTATTATTATTATTCTTTTTTTTTCTTTACAATTTTTGTGCAGAAGATTTCTCGAAGATGGCTCGATCGATTTACTTGAAAATTTTAGGGAAGATGTATCTTTGTCTGAACCTTATACATTTTTCTCATTTTTTTGAAATTCACTTCCGGTCGGAAGTTATCGCCCTTTAATCAAAATTCAGAGGACCTCCTTGTCTGCAATGGAACTCAAAAACGATTAAAGCTAGAGTGCTGAAATTTTCAGCGAAGATAGAGGACATGTTGCCATTGATCACCTGGGTTTTCAAATCTTCCGGAAGTGCCTAGTATGGAAGCTCGGTAGGGGTCAAAATTTAGGAAGCGAATCATGAGTGAATTTTAGAGACATTTCTTACGATAACTTTTTAACTATGAGTATTTTGTTTAAATATATTGAACAGAAATTGTGTAGAATTACAAGATCTTTATTATGATATCAAAGAAAAAGGGCTGACTCATCACATTAGGGGCTGAGAAGGGCCGAAAGTCTTTGATCAATAACTCTTTAACAATCAATATTTTGTAATGCATTACTCAAGCAAAAATGTTTATCTCAACTATTTACAACTATATATTATGATATTCACATCATTTGTTAAATAATTAGGGGCCATAAGGGGCCAGAATGCTAAATCTTTGACGTTTTATATCTCAAAAGTCAGAAATATTTTGATAAGCAATATTGAACAAAAGATGTTCAAAATAATGTTCTAAACAATATGCAACCTTTCATATTCTACTAATCGTCCCCATTAAGGAGTTGAAGGGCTGGCCCCTAAATACATCTTTTGCATATAGCTCGGAAACGAAAAAGAATTTCTGAATAGTTGTTGAACAAAAGGTGTTCAAAATGATGAGAGCTTTAAAGTGATATGAAGAAGAAGGGGCTGGCCCCTCAAAATAGGGGCTGAGAGGGGCCGAAAGTCTTTGATCAATAACTCTTTAACGATCAATATTTTGTAATGCATTGCTGAAGCAAAAATGTTCATCTCAACAATATACAACTATATATTATGATATTCACATCATATGTTACATAATTAGGGGCCATAAGGGGCCAGAATGCTAAATCCTTGACGTTTTATATCTCAAAAGTCAAAAATATTTTGATAAGCAATATTGAACAAAAGAAGTTCAAAATAATGTTCTAAACAATATGCAACCTTTCATATTCTGCTAAACATCCCCATTAAGGAGTTGAAGGGCTGGCCCCTAAATACATCTTTTGCATATAGCTCGGAAACGAAAAAGAATTTCTGAATAGTTGTTGAACAAAAAGTGTTCAAAATGATAAGAGCTTTAAAGTGATATGAAGAAAAAGGGGCTGGCCCCTCAAAATAGGGGCTGAGAGGGGTCGAAAGTCTTTGAACAATAACTCTTTAACGATCAATATTTTGTAATGCATTACTGAAGCAAAAATGTTCATCTCAACAATTTACAACTATATATTATGATATTCACATCATATGATACATAATTAGGGGCCATAAGGGGCCAGAATGCTAAATCTTTGACGCTTTATATCTCAAAAGTGGGAAATATTTTGATAAGCAATATTGAACAAAAGATGTCCAAAATAATGTTCTCAACAATATGCAACCTTTTCGCGGGTATGTTAAGGCTACACACAGAGATATCATACTTGCCTTTACAATATGACGTCATAGTAAGCTGTAGAAATAATGATTTCTTAATATCAATATTTAAAGTTTAATTTCAGGTCCAAGTAATGAATGTGATCATTCATAAACATAATATAAACTAAATCTTGTCGTTTTTGGGTGGTATAAATAGCTAAGTATTTAGCACAGGGGTGAAATACCAAACCCATGACGTCATAACTATTGATCAAATATTTGCCGAGTGAAATTAAACGTGACGAGAATTCATGTAAACAAGTATATGAAATGGGAGTTTTAAAGCATATACTGTGAATATTATGTGTGATTCATAAGGAATTAAAGATTAAGAATCAGGTACGCTAAAATATATTTACCATGCTTTCTTATAATGAACACAGGCAGTGCTTTGAAATCCCGATCAGCCTTTCCTCTGTCATTCTATAACAACAAAGACGGAAAAGTTCAACACTACGCCGCATACTTTGAAACATAATTTTTGTTTGCATCGAAAGCTTGTATTCTATAGTCCTTGGAAAGTGCTGCTAGAATCGTATGGTTAACATGAATTGATAACAATTCCTTGATCGTATGTATAAAATGTAAACATTTTGGTAAGGTTTCATGCGAAACTTTGGAATATTTTTTTCTGTGTCGGGAGAGTAGGATTCTAGCAGCACTTTTCATGACCCAGTGATAGTTTCACATAATTATTTTCACTAAAAGAAATGAATTATCCCCGGGGTAGTGTTGAACTTTTCACTTTTTCATTAAGGCATTTTTCTATTTATAGACGTCACGTGATGACGTCGTAGTGGAGTGCTTCTTTTAGCCTAAGACTCAATGACGTCTATACAATGGATAATAATAGTAAATGTTTTATCTATGCCTTTTCCGCTTTATCATTGTTACATTTTACGAAAAAAGTCTAAATTCGCCAAAATATGACCTGTGTACAGCCTTAACATACCTGCATACTGATTTTTGCTAAACTTCCCAATTAAGGAGTTGAAGGGCCGGCCCCTAAATATATCCTTCGGATATATCTCGGAAACGAAAAAGAATTTTTGAATAATTTTTGAACAAAAGGTGTTCAAAATCATGAGAGCTTTAAGGTCATATCAAGGAAAAGGGTCTGACCCATTAAATAAGGGGCTGAGAGGGGCCGAAAGTATACAATCAATAACTCTTTAATGATCAATATTTTATAATATATTACTGAAGCGAAATAGTACATCTTCACACACTTTATCTAAATAACATAATGTTGATATCATATATTACGCAGTAAGGAGTCTTTAGAGGGCCAGATTGCATAATCTATGGCGCAATATATCTCGAAAAGGAAGAATATTTTGATAAATAGTATTGAACAAAAGACGTTCAAAATAATATTGTGAACAGTATGCAGTCTTTCAATTTTTACTAGACGTCCCCATTTAGGACTTGAAGGGCCGGGCTTTAATATTTCTTTTGCATATATCCCCCCCAAAAAAAGAATTTCTGACTAGTTGTTGAACAAAAAGTGTTCAAAATCATGAGAGCTTTCAAATGATATCAAGAAAAAGGGGCTGACCTCTCACATTAGGGGCTAAGAAGGGGCAAAAGTCTTTAATCTATATTCCTTTAATGATCAATATTTTGTAAAACATTATTAAAGCAAAATTGTTCGTCTTAACAATTTATTTATATCATTATATTTGAACGAAAATCTCAGTCAAATTCTTATCTCATCTTATCGAAAATCGGACGGAAGACCCACTCGTTGCTCGCAACGAGATCTCATCTAGTTATTATTATTATTCTTTTTTTTTTCCTTACCGATTTTGTGCAGAAGATTTCTCGCTGATCGCTCGATCGATTTGCTTCAAATTTTCAGGGTTAATGCGTTGCTATCTGAAGTTTATAACGGCATTTCAGTTTTTGAAAAATCACTTCCGGTCAGAAGTTATCGCCCTTTGATCGATTTTTAGATAGACCTTGTGTCTGCACAAAAACTCAAGAACGACAAATGCTAGAGTGTTGAAACTTTTAGTGATGATAGAAGACATGTTCTAGATGTGCACCTTGGTTTTCAAATTTTCCGGAAGTGCGAAGTATGGAGGCTCGGTAGGGGTCAAAATTTAGGACGAAATTTTTGAGTGAATTTTAGAGACATTTCTTATAATAACATTTTAAATAAAAATATTTTGTTAAAATATATTGAACAAAAAGTCTTCAAAATCAGAAGGCCTTTTATTTGGTATCAAGGAAAAGGGGCTGTCCCCTCAAATTAGGGGCTCAGAAGGGCCAAAAGTCTTTTATCTATAACTCTTTAATGATCAATATTTTGTTATAAATTACTGAAGCAAAAATGTTCATCTTAACATTCTGCAACTATATATTATAAAATTTTGATCATATGTTACGTAATAAGGGGCCCTAAGGGGCCAGAATGCTAAATCTTTGACACTTTGTATCTCGAAAAGGAGAAATATTTTGATAAGCAATATTGAACAAAAGATATTCAGAATAATGTTCTAAACAAAATACATCCTTTTAATTTTTGCAAGACATCCCCATTAAGGACTTGGAGGGCTGGCCCCTAAATATTGTTATTCTATATATCTCTTAAACGAAAGGAAATTCCTGAATAGTTGTTGAACAAAAAGTCTTCAAAATCACAAGACCTTTCATTTGATATCAAGAGAAAGGGGCTGACCCCTCAAATTAGGGGCTAAGAAGGGCCAAAAGTCTTTTATCTATAACTCTTTAGTGATCAATATTTTGTTATAAATTACTGAAGCAAAAATGTTCATCTTAACATTCTGCAACTATATATTATAAAATTTTGATCATATGTTACGTAATAAGGGGCCCTAAGGGGCCAGAATGCTAAATCTTTGACTCTTTGTATCTCGAAAAGGAGAAATATTTTGATAAGCAATATTGAACAAAAGATGTTTAGAATAATGTTCTAAACAATATACACCCTTTTAATTTTAGCAAGACATCCCCATTAAGGACTTGGAGGGCTGGCCCCTAAATATTGTTATTCTATATATCTCTTAAACGAAAGGAAATTCCTGAATAGTTGTTGAACAAAAAGTCTTCAAAATCACAACACCTTTCATTTGATATCAAGAAAAAGGGGCTGACCTTTCAAACTCGGGGCTCAGAAGGGCCAAAAGTTTTTTTTATCTATAACTCTTTAATGATCAATATTTTGTTATAAATTACTGAAGCAAAAATGTTCATCTTAACATTCTGCAACTATATATTATAAAATTTTGATCATATGTTACGTAATAAGGGGCCCTAAGGGGCCAGAATGCTAAATCTTTGACACTTTGTATCTCGAAAAGGAGAAATATTTTGATAAGCAATATTGAACAAAAGATGTTCGGAATAATGTTCTAAACTATATACACCCTTTTAATTTTAGCAAGACATCCCCATTAAGGACTTGGAGGGCTGGCCCCTAAATATTGTTATTCTATATATCTCTTAAACGAAAGGAAATTTCTGAATAGTTGTTGAACAAAAAGTCTTCAAAATCAGAAGACCTTTTATTTGATATCAAGAAAAAGGGGCTGACCCCTCAAATTAGGGGATCAGAAGGGCCAAAAGCCTTTTATCTACAACTTTTTAATGATCAATATTTTGTTATAAATTACTGAAGCAAAAATGTTTATATTAATATTTTGCAGCTTTATATTGTAAAGTTTTGATCATGTGTTACGTAATAAGGGACCTTAATGGGCCAGAATGCTAAATCTTTGACACTTTATATCTCGAAAAGGGGAAATATTTTGAATATTGAACAAAAGATGATCAGAATAATGTTTAAAAAAATATGCATCCTTTCACTTTTATAGACAAATATCTCATTCAAGATCTTGATTAATCTCATCCAAAATCAGACGGAAGACCCACTCGTTGCTCGCAACGAGAACCAGCTAGTTATTCTTTTTTTTTCCTTACCGATTTTGTGCAGAAGATTTCTCGGATATCGCTCGATCGATTTGCTTCAAATTTTCAGGGTTAATGCGTTGCTATCTGAAGTTTATAACGCCATGTCAGTTTTTGAAAAATCACTTCCGGTCAGAAGTTATTGCCCTTTGATCGATTTTTAGATAGACCTTGTGTCTGCACAAAAACTCAAGAACGACAAATGCTAGAGTGTTGAAACTTTCAGTGGTGATAGAGGACATGTTCTAGATGTGCACCTTGGTTTTCAAATTTTCCGGAAGTGCGAAGTATGGAGGCTCGGTAGGGGTCGAAATTTAGGACGAAAATTTTGAGTGAATTTTAGAGACATTTCTGATAATAACATTTTAAATAAAAATATTTTGTTAAAATATATTGAACAAAAAGTCTTCAAAATCACAAGACCTTTTATTTGATATCAAGAAAAAGGGGTTGACCCCTCAAATTAGGGGCTCAGAAGGGCCAAAAGTCTTTTATCTATAACTCTTTAATGATCAATATTTTGCTATAAATTACTGAAGCAAAAATGTTCATCTTAACATTCTGCAACTATATATTATAAAATTTTGATCTTATATTACGTAATAAGGGGCCAAAAGGGGCCAGAATGCTAATTTTTGACACTTTGTATCTCGAAAAGGAGAAATATTTTGATAAGCAATATTGAACAAAAGATGTTCAGAATAATGTTCTAAACAATGTACACCCTTTTAATTTTTGCAAGACATCCCCATTAAGGACTTGGAGGGCTGGCCCCTAAATATTGTTATTCTATATATCTCTTAAACGAAAGGAAATTTCTGAATAGTTGTTGAACAAAATGTCTTCAAAATCACAAGACCTTTTATTTGATATCAAGAAAAAGGGGCTGACCCCTCAAATTAGGGGCTCAGAAAGGCCAAAAGTCTTTTATCTATAACCTTTTAATGATCAATATTTTGCTATATATTACTGGAGCAAAAATGTTCATATTAATATTTTGCAGCTATATATTGTAAAGTTTTGATCATATGTTGCGTAATAAGGGACCCTAATGGGCCAGAATGCTAAATCTTTGACACTTTATATCTCGAAAAGGGGAAATATTTTGATAAGAAATATTGAACAAAAGATGTTCAGAATAATGTTTAAAATAATCATACTTTCAATTTTATAGACAAATATCTCAGTCAAGATCTTGATTAATCTCATCCAAAATCGGACGGAAGACCCACTCGTTGCTCGCAACGAGAACCATCTAGTTATTATTATTATTCTTTTTTTTTTCCTTACCGATTTTGTGCAGAAGATTTCTCGGATATCGCTCGATCGATTTGCTTCAAATTTTCAGGGTAAATGCGCTGGTATCTGAAGTTTATAAAGCCTTGTCAGTTTTTGAAAAATCACTTCCGGTCAGAAGTTATCGCCCTTTGATCGATTTTTAGATAGACTTTGTGTCTGCACAAAAACTCAGGAACGACAAATGCTAGAGTGTTGAAACTTTCAGTGGTGATAGAGGACATGTTCTAAATGTGCACCTTGGTTTTCATATTTTCCGGAAGTGCAAAGTATGGAGGCTCGGTAGGGGTCAAAATTTAGGACGTGATTTCTGAGTGAATTTTAGAGACATTTCTGATAATAACATTTTAAATAGAAGTATTTTGTGAAAACATATTGAAGAAAAAGTCTTTAAAATCACAAGACCTTTCATTTGATATCAAGAAAAAGGGGCTGACCCCTCAAATTAGGGGCTCAGAAGGGCCAAAAGTCTTTCATCTATAACTTTTTAATGATCAATATTTTGTTATAAATTACTGAAGCAAAAATGTTTATCTTAACATTCTGTAGCTATATATTATAAAATTTTGATCATATGTTACGTAATAAGGGGCCATAAGGGGCCAGAATGCTAAATCTTTGACACTTTGTATCTCGAAAAGGAGAAATATTTTGATAAGCAATATTGAACAAAAGATGTTTAGAATAATGTTCTAAACAATATACACCCTTTTAATTTTTGCAAGACATCCCCATTAAGGACTTGGAGGGCTGGCCCCTAAATATTGTTATTCTATATATCTCTTAAACGAAAGGAAATTCCTGAATAGTTGTTGAACAAAAAGTCTTCAAAATCACAACACCTTTCATTTGATAATAAGAAAAAGGGGCTGACCTTTCAAACTCGGGGCTCAGAAGGGCCAAAAGTTTTTTTTATCTATAACTCTTTAATGATCAATATTTTGTTATAAATTACTGAAGCAAAAATGTTCATCTTAACATTCTGCAACTATATATTATAAAATTTTGATCATATGTTACGTAATAAGGGGCCCTAAGGGGCCAGAATGCTAAATCTTTGACACTTTGTATCTCGAAAAGGAGAAATATTTTGATAAGCAATATTGAACAAAAGATGTTCGGAATAATGTTCTAAACTATATACACCCTTTTAATTTTAGCAAGACATCCCCATTAAGGATTTGGAGGGCTGGCCCCTAAATATTGTTATTCTATATATCTCTTAAACGAAAGGAAATTTCTGAATAGTTGTTGAACAAAAAGTCTTCAAAATCAGAAGACCTTTTATTTGATATCAAGAAAAAGGGGCTGACCCCTCAAATTAGGGGATCAGAAGGGCCAAAAGTCTTTTATCTACAACTTTTTAATGATCAATATTTTGTTATAAATTACTGAAGCAAAAATGTTTATATTAATATTTTGCAGCTTTATATTGTAAAGTTTTGATCATGTGTTACGTAATAAGGGACCTTAATGGACCAGAATGCTAAATCTTTGACACTTTATATCTCGAAAAGGGGAAATATTTTGAATATTGAACAAAAGATGATCAGAATAATGTTTAAAAAAATATGCATCCTTTCACTTTTATAGACAAATATCTCATTCAAGATCTTGATTAATCTCATCCAAAATCAGACGGAAGACCCACTCGTTGCTCGCAACGAGAACCAGCTAGTTATTCTTTTTTTTTTCCTTACCGATTTTGTGCAGAAGATTTCTCGGAGATCGCTCGATCGATTTGCTTCAAATTTTCAGGGTTAATGCGTTACTATCTGAAGTTTATAACGCCATGTCAGTTTTTGAAAAAATCACTTCCGGTCAGAAGTTATTGCCCTTTGATCGATTTTTAGATAGACCTTGTGTCTGCACAAAAACTCAAGAACGACAAATGCTAGAGTGTTGAAACTTTCAGTGGTGATAGAGGACATGTTCTAGATGTGCACCTTGGTTTTCAAATTTTCCGGAAGTGCGAAGTATGGAGGCTCGGTAGGGGTCGAAATTTAGGACGAAAATTTTGAGTGAATTTTAGAGACATTTCTGATAATAACATTTTAAATAAAAATATTTTGTTAAAATATATTGAACAAAAAGTCTTCAAAATCACAAGACCTTTTATTTGATATCAAGAAAAAGGGGTTGACCCCTCAAATTAGGGGCTCAGAAGGGCCAAAAGTCTTTTATCTATAACTCTTTAATGATCAATATTTTGTTATAAATTACTGAAGCAAAAATGTTCATCTTAACATTCTGCAACTATATATTATAAAATTTTGATCATGTGTTACGTAATAAGGGGCCCTAAGGGGCCAGAATGCTAAATCTTTGGCACTTTGTATCTCGAAAAGGAGAAATATTTTGATAAGCAATATTGAACAAAAGATGTTCGGAATAATGTTCTAAACTATATACACCCTTTTAATTTTAGCAAGACATCCCCATTAAGGACTTGGAGGGCTGGCCCCTAAATATTGTTATTCTATATATCTCTTAAACGAAAGGAAATTTCTGAATAGTTGTTGAACAAAAAGTCTTCAAAATCAGAAGACCTTTTATTTGATATCAAGAAAAAGGGGCTGACCCCTCAAATTAGGGGATCAGAAGGGCCAAAAGCCTTTTATCTACAACTTTTTAATGATCAATATTTTGTTATAAATTACTGAAGCAAAAATGTTTATATTAATATTTTGCAGCTTTATATTGTAAAGTTTTGATCATGTGTTACGTAATAAGGGACCTTAATGGGCCAGAATGCTAAATCTTTGACACTTTATATCTCGAAAAGGGGAAATATTTTGAATATTGAACAAAAGATGATCAGAATAATGTTTAAAAAAATATGCATCCTTTCACTTTTATAGACAAATATCTCATTCAAGATCTTGATTAATCTCATCCAAAATCAGACGGAAGACCCACTCGTTGCTCGCAACGAGAACCAGCTAGTTATTCTTTTTTTTTTCCTTACCGATTTTGTGCAGAAGATTTCTCGGAGATCGCTCGATCGATTTGCTTCAAATTTTCAGGGTTAATGCGTTACTATCTGAAGTTTATAACGCCATGTCAGTTTTTGAAAAATCACTTCCGGTCAGAAGTTATTGCCCTTTGATCGATTTTTAGATAGACCTTGTGTCTGCACAAAAACTCAAGAACTACAAATGCTAGAGTGTTGAAACTTTCAGTGGTGATAGAGGACATGTTCTAGATGTGCACCTTGGTTTTCAAATTTTCCGGAAGTGCGAAGTATGGAGGCTCGGTAGGGGTCGAAATTTAGGACGAAAATTTTGAGTGAATTTTAGAGACATTTCTGATAATAACATTTTAAATAAAAATATTTTGTTAAGATATATTGAACAAAAAGTCTTCAAAATCACAAGACCTTTTATTTGATATCAAGAAAAAGGAGCTGACCCCTCAAATTAGGGGCTCAGAAGGGCCAAAAGTCTTTTATCTATAACTCTTTAATGATCAATATTTTGTTATAAATTACTGAAGCAAAAATGTTCATCTTAACATTCTGCAACTATATATTATAAAATTTTGATCATATGTTACGTAATAAGGGGCCATAAGGGGCCAGAATGCTAAATCTTTGGCACTTTGTATCTCGAAAAGGAGAAATATTTTGATAAGCAATATTGAACAAAAGATGTTCAGAATAATGTTCTAAACAATATACACCCTTTTAATTTTTGCAAGACATCCCCATTAAGGACTTGGAGGGCTGGCCCCTAAATATTGTTATTCTATATCTCTTAAACGAAAGGAAATTTCTGAATAGTTGTTGAACAAAAAAACTTCAAAATCACAAGACCTTTCATTTGATAATAAGAAAAAGGGGTTGACCCCTCAAATTAGGGGCTCAGAAGGGCCAAAAGTCTTTCATCTATAACTTTCTAATGATCAATATTTTGTTACATATTACTGAAGCAGGAATCTTCATCTTAACATTCTGCAACTATATATTATAAAATTTTGATCGTATGTTACGTAACAAGGGGCCATAAGGGGCCAGAATGCTAAATCTTTGACACATTATATCTCGAAAAGGGAAAATATTTTGATAAGCAATATTGAACAAAAGATGTTCAGAATAATGTTCTAAACAATATACATCCTTTTAATTTTTGCAAGACATCCCCATAAAGGACTGGCTGGCCCAAAATATTGTTATTCTATATATCTCTTAAACGAAAGGAAATTTCTGAAAATCACAAGACCTTTCATC
Source organism: Saccostrea echinata (assembly GCF_033153115.1). Taxonomy (NCBI): domain Eukaryota; kingdom Metazoa; phylum Mollusca; class Bivalvia; order Ostreida; family Ostreidae; genus Saccostrea; species Saccostrea echinata. The sequence continues at coordinate 12,032,410 of NW_026889764.1, forward strand.
TCGGCTATGTTAAGGAAGGAAATGGAAAATGCGATCTTAGTTTATTCTTAATACGTATTATTTTTAAAAATCTTTGTAACAAAGTAACTGTAAATATGTAGGAAAGGTAATATAGATATCCATAATGGATAGGTTTGTGGCTTACTCAGTATCAGTTACATCGCATGTATCACCTGTGTGTCACGTGACTTGTATAAAAATAGAATCCTTCAACTGAATGTTGAAAATGACGCTAGTGCAAGGGCATACGCATGTTTTGGGAGAAAAAAATTGATACATATTAAAAAAGATTTACATCAGCTTCCCGAAAAGTGCAGGGAGCTAGTTTGAGCTGTTTCGGAAATACTCATAATTTTGCCGAAAATGCGTTTTATAGCTCAAAATTTCCACTTCGCTTAAATTCTGTCATGAATAAAAAATATATTATGCCGAGCAGAATCAGCTCCCAGCACTTTTCAAAATATACATGATATAAGCAATTAATATTTCATATTTCAGCTCAAACAGTCTAGTCTATGCCCTTGCACTTTTGAGGTTAATCAGGTATACACTTATCGTGTTAGCGATATTCTTTACATTCTCTGTCGTTGTGCAGCTCCATAGCACCCAGATAAATTAATAATCTATATTTTTGTTTTCAATAAATTATTTCCTTTTAATTTTATTGATTAGATTTTAACATTGGCGAAGGTTTAATATTTATTTAAGCATTTTTGTAATTATTAAACCAATGGATCCACTCCTCTGGATCACTTGTACTGCGTCAAGTCAAGGCTAGCGACGTCATTTATGACACAAGATTTGCTTCTTATAACTCGGCAGCATTGTTATCAAATGTTGTGATTTTACATGCTTTTATAAATAGTTGATAAAATAAATAAATGTAAGTTGTTATTTACGAATTTACATGTGGTTAAATAGATTTTTGTCGCATGTTGAATTTTTAATGACGTCACAATGAAACTTCCCATACGGTGCATTACAGATGTGAACTCAGGCCTTCCTTAACGTAGCTGAGATTTGATATCAAGAAAAAGGGGTTGATCCCTCAAATTAGGGCCCAGAAGGGCCAAAAGTCTTTCATTTATAACTTTTAAATAATCAATATTTTGTTATAAATTCCTGAAGGAAAAATGTTCATCTTAACATTCGTTTACTATATATTATAAAACTTTGATCATGTGTTCAAAATAATGGACCATAAAGGGCCAGAATGCCAAATCCTTGACACCTCGAACAAGGGGAAATATTTTGATCAGTAATATTGAACAAAAGATGCTCAGAATAATGTTATAAACAATATGCATCCTTTCACTTTTTATATACGAATATCTCAGTCAAGATCTTGACTTATCTCATCCAAAATCAGACGGAAGACCCACTCGTTGCTCGCAACGAGAACCATCTAGTTATTATTAGGGTCTTCCGTATTCAGCGGAAGACCCTTCTATTATTCTTCGGTTTCTTTTTTACCTTTATTATTATTATTATTATTCTTTTTTTTCTTTACAAAATTTGTGCAGAAGATTTCTCGGAGATGGCTCGTTCGATTTTATTCAAATTTTCATGGTAGATGCCTTGACATCTGAAGTTAATTCCGGCAATTTCGTTAAGGGATATTTACTTCCGGTCAGAAGTTATCGCCCTTTTTTTCAAAATTTAGAGGACCTCCTTGTCTGCGATGGAACTCAAAAACGGCTTAAGCTAGAGCGCTGAAATTTTCAGTGATGATAGAGGACATGTTGCCATTTTGCACCTGGGTTTGGATATTTTCCGGAAGTGCGTAGTATGGAAGCTCGGTAGGGGTCAAAATTTAGGACATGAATCATGAGTGAATTTTTGAGACATTTTGTATCATATCTTTTAAAGTATAATTATTTTGTTAAAACATACTGAACAATATTTGTGCAGAATGACAAGATCCTTAATATGATATCAAGAAAAAAGGGCTGACTTATCATATTAGGGGCCAAGAGGGGCCAAAAGTAATAAATCAATAACTCTTTAACGATCAATATTTTGGTATACATTACTGAAGCAAAAATGTTTATCTTAACAATTTACAACCATATATTATGATATTTAAATCATATGTTACATAATTAGGGGCCATAAGAGGCCAGAATGCTAAATCTTTCACACTTTATATTTCGAAGAGGGGAAATATTTTGATAAGCAATATTGAACAAAAGATGTTCAGAATAATGTTCTTAACAGTGTACACCCTTTTAATTTTTGCTAAACTTCCCCATTAAGGAGTTTAAGGGCTGGCCCCTTAATATATCTTTTGTATATAGCTCGAAAACGAAAAAGAATTTCTGAATAGTTGTTGAACAAAAAGTGTTCAAAATCATGAGGGCTTTAAAGTGATATGAAGAAAAAGGGGCTGGTCCTTCAAAATAGGGGCTGAGAGGGGCCGAAAGTCTTTGAACAATAACTCTTTAACGATCAATATTTTGTAATGCATTACTGAAGCAAAAATGTTCATCTCAACAATTTACAACTATATATTATGATATTCACATCATATGTTACATAATTAGGGGCCATAAGGGGCCAGAATGCTAAATCTTTGACGCTTTATATCTCAAAAGTGATAAATATTTTGATAAGCAATATTGAACAAAAGATGTTCAAAATAATGTTCTAAACAATATGCAACCTTTCATATTCTGCTAAACGTCCCCATTTAGGAGTTGAAGGGCCGGCCCCTAAATACTTCCTTTGCAAATATCTCAGAAACGAAGAAAAATTTCTGAGTAGTTGTTGAACAAAAAATGTTCAAAATCATGAGAGCTTTAAAGTGATATGAAGAAAAAGGGGCTGACCCTCAAAATAGGGGCTGAGAGGGGCCGAAAGTCTTTGAACAATAACTCTTTAACGATCAATATTTTGTAATGCATTACTGAAGCAAAAATGTTCATCTCAACAATTTACAACTATATATTATGATATTCACATCATATGTTACATAATTAGGGGCCATAAGGGGCCAGAATGCTAAATCTTTGACGCTTTATATCTCAAAAGTGGGAAATATTTTGATAAGCAACATTGAACAAAAGTTATTCAAAATAATGTTCTAAACAATATGCAACCTTTTGATTTTTGCTAAACGTCCCCATTAAGGAGTTGAAGGGCCGGCCCCTAAATATATCCTTCAGATATATCTCGGAAACGAAAAAGAATTTTTGAATAATTCTTGAACAAAAAGTGTTCAAAATCATGAGAACTTTAAGGTGATATCAAGGAAAAGGGTCTGACCCATTAGATAAGGAGCTGAGAGGGTCCGAAAGTATACAATCAATAACTCTTTAATGATCAATATTTTGTAATATATAACTGAAGCGAAATAGTACATCTTCACACACTTTATCTAAATAACATGATGTTGATATCATATATTACGCAGTAAGGGGTCTTTAGGGGGCCAGATTGCATAATCTATGGCGCAATATATCTCGAAAAGGAAGAATATTTTGATAAACAGTATTGAAGAAAAGACGATCAAAATAATATTCTGAACAATATGCACTCTTTCAATTTTTGCTAGACGTCCCCATTTAGGACTTGAAGGGCCGGGCTTTAATATTTCTTTTGCATATATCCCCCCCCAAAAAAAGAATTTCTGACTAGTTGTTGAACAAAAAGTGTTCAAAATCATGAGAGCTTTCAAATGATATCAAGAAAAAAGGGGCTGACCTCTCACATTAGGGGCCAAGAAGGGGCGAAAGTCTTTAATCTATATTCCTTTATTGATCAATATTTTGTAAAACATTATTAAAGCAAAATTGTTCGTCTTAACAATTTATTTATATCATTGTATTTGAACGAAAATCTCAATCAAATTCTTATCTCATCTTATCAAAAATCGGACGGAAGACCCACTCGTTGCTCGCAACGAGATCTCATCTAGTTATTAGGGTCTTCCGTCTCCAACGGAAGACCCTTCTATTATTGTATTGTTTCTTTTTCACTTTTATTAAGGTCTTCCGTCTCCAACGGAAGACCTTATTGTTTTCGTTCGGTTTCTTTTTCCCTATTATTATTATTATTATTATTATTATTATTCTTACCGATTTTGTGCACGCAAGTTCTCGGTAACGTCTTGGCCGATTTTCATGAAACTTTCAGATCTGATAGGTATTGATCTGAACCTTATTGGAAATTTTTTTCGTTGATGACGTCACATTCCATCTCGAGATATTTAGGATTTTCTGATTTTCAGAGGGTCGGCTTGTCCTGGAAACTCCTCCGAAACGACTTAAGATATTGAGTCAAGATTTTCAGTGAAGGTAGGGGAAGGTTTGTAGATTTGCAGCAGGTGTCCAAATCTCTCTAGCTCAAAAGGCGCCGAAGCTCGGTAGGGCTCAAAAAATGTCTCAGAAACATCTCACAAAATTTTACACCTTTTCTTTCATATCTTCATACATGTTAAGAATTTGTTAAAACATATAGAAGAAAAGTTGTGCAGAATGATACGACCTTTCATTTGATATCAAGAAAAAGGGGCTGACCCCTCAAATTAGGGGCTGAGAGGGGCCAAAAGTCTTTCATCTATAACTCTTTAACCATCAATAATTTGTAATACATTACTGAAGCAAAAATGTTTATCTTAACAATTTACAACAATATATGATAAGATTTTGATCATATGTTACGTAATAAGGGGTCACAAGGGGCCAGAATGCAAAATCTTTGACGCTTTATATTTCGAAAAGGAAGAATATTTTGATAAGCAATACTGAACAAAAGATGGTCAGAATAATGTTCTAAACAACATGCACTCTTTCAATTTTTGTCAGACGGCCCCATTAAGGACCTGAAGGGGTGGCCCCTAAATATTTCCATTCAGTATATCTCCACAACGAAAAGAAATCTCTGAATAGTTGTTGAACAAAAAGTCTTCAAAATCACAAGACCTTTCATTTGATATCAAGAAAAAGGGGCTGACCCTTCAAATTAGGGGCTGAGAGGGGCCAAAAGTCTTTCATCTATAACTCTTTAACCAGCAATAATTTGTAATACATTACTGAAACAAAGATGTTTATCTTAATGATTTACAACAATATATGATAAGATTCTGATCATATGTTATGTAATAAGGGGTCACAAGGGGCCAGAATGCTAAATCTTTGACGCTTTATATCTCGAAAAGGAAGAATATTTTGATAAGCAATACTGAACAAAAGATGGTCAGAATAATGTTCTAAACAACATGCACTCTTTCAATTTTTGTCAGACGGCCCCATTAAGGACCTGAAGGGGTGGCCCCTAATTATTTCCATTCAGTATATCTCCACAACGAAAAGAAATCTCTGAATAGTTGTTGAACAAAAAGTCTTCAAAATCACAAAACCTTTCATTTGATATCAAGAAAAAGGGGCTGACACTTCAAATTAGGGGCTGAGAGGGGCCAAAATTCTTCCATCTATAACTCTTTAACCAGCAATAATTTGTAATACATTACTGAAGCAAAGATGTTTATCTTAATGATTTACAACAATATATGATAAGATTCTGATCATATGTTATGTAATAAGGGGTCACAAGGGGCCAGAATGCTAAATCTTTGACGCTTTATATTTCGAAAAGGAAGAATATTTTGATAAGCAATACTGAACAAAAGATGGTCAGAATAATGTTCTAAACAACATGCACTCTTTCAATTTTTGTCAGACGGCCCCATTAAGGACCTGAAGGGGTGGCCCCTAATTATTTCCATTCAGTATATCTCCACAACGAAAAGAAATCTCTGAATAATTGTTGAACAAAAAGTCTTCAAAATCACAAAACCTTTCATTTGATATCAAGAAAAAGGGGCTGACCCTTCAAATTAGGGGCTGAGAGGGGCCAAAAGTCTTTCATCTATAACTCTTTAACCAGCAATAATTTGTAATACATTACTGAAGCAAAGATGTTTATCTTAACGATTTACAACAATATATGATAAGATTCTGATCATATGTTACGTAATAAGGGGTCACAAGGGGCCAGAATGCAAAATCTTTGACGCTTTATATTTCGAAAAGGAAGAATATTTTGATAAGCAATACTGAACAAAAGATGGTCAGAATAATGTTCTAAACAATATGCTTCCTTTCACTTTTTTGTCAAACGGCCCGATTAAGGACTTGGAGGGGTGACCCCTAAATATTTCCATTCAGCATATCTCCACAACGAAAGGAAATCTTTGAATATTTCTTGAAAAATCGTTTCCAAAATCACAAGACCTTTCAATTGATATCAAGAAAAAGGGGCTGACTCCTTAAACTAGGGTCTCAGAGGGGCCAAAAGTATGTCATCTATAGCTCTTTGATAATGGTATATAAATCAAAAGAATGAAATCTAATTAGGGAAGTCTATATATTATTATCTTTTAACAAAGATCATAATCAAAATCATATCTCATCTTATCGAGAAATCGGACGGAAGACCTACTCGTTGCTCGCAACGAGATCTCATCTAGTTATTATTATTATTATTCCACTTTTTCTTTACAATTTTTGTGCAGAAGATATCTCGAAAACGGTTTGATCGATTTTCATGAAATTTTCAGGGGTAATGCCTTCTGATCTGAAGATGATCCTTTTTTGTTCAAATCCTTAAAATTCACTTCCGGTCGGAAGTTATCGCCCTTTAATCGATTTTCAGATAACCATTTTGTCGACACAAAAACTAAAAAACGGCAAAAGCTAGAGCGCTGAAATTTTCAGCGATTATAGACGACATGTTGAAGTTTTGCACCTGGGTTTTCAAATTTTCCGGAAGTACCTAGTATGGAAGCTCGGTAGGGGTCGAAATTTAGGACATGAATCAGAAGTGAATTTTCGAGACATTTTTTATCATATCTCTAAAACTATAGAGATTTTCTAAAAACATATTGAATAGAAATTGTGTAGAATTACAAGATCTTTTATATGATATCAAAGAAAAAGGGCTGACTCATCACATTAGGGGCCGAGAGGGGCCGAAAGTCTTTAGTCAATAGCTCCTTAACGATCAAAATTTTGTAATGCATTACTGAAGCAAAAATGTTTAACTCAACAATTTACAACTATATATTATAAAATTCACATCATATATTACATAATTAGGGGCCATTAGGGGCCAGAATGCAAAATCTTTGACGTTTTATATTTCAAAAGTGGGAAATATTTTGATAAGCAATATTGAACAAAAGATGTTCAAAATAATGTTCTAAACAATATGCAATGTTTCATTTTTCTCTAAACGTCCCAATTAAGGAGTTAAAGGGCCGGCCCCTAAATACTTCTTTTGCTAATATCTCGGAAACGAAAAAGAATTTCTGAATAGTTGTTGAACAAAAAGTGTTCAAAATCATAAGAGCTTTAAAGTGATATGAAGAAAAAGGGGCTGGCCCCTCAAAATAAGGGCCGAGAGGGACCGAAAGTCTTTAATCAATAACTCGTTAACAATCAATATTTTGTAATGCATAACTGAAGCAAAAATGTTAATATTAACGATTTACAACTACATATTATGATATTCACATTATATGTTACATAATTAGGGGTCATAAGGGGCCAGAATGCAAAATCTTTAACGCTATATATATCAAAAAGTGTGAAATATTTTGATATGCAATACTGAACAAAAGATGTTCAAAAAATTTTGTTCTGAACAATATGCAACCTTTTATTTTTTGCTTAACGTCCCCAATAAGGAGTTAAAGGGCCGGCCCCTAAATACTTCTTTTGCTAATATCTCGGAAACGAAAAAGAATTTCTGAATAGTTGTTGAACAAAAAATGTTCAAAATCATAAGAGCTTTAAAGTGATATGAAGAAAAGGGGACTGGCCCCTCAAAATAGGGGCTGAGAGGGGCCGATAGTCTCTGATGAATAACTCTTTAATGCTCAACATTTTGTAATTCATTACTGAAGCAAACATGTTTATCTCAACAATTTACAACTATATATTATAATATTCACATCATATGTTACATAATTAGGGGCCACAAGGGGCCAGAATGACAAATCTTTGGCACTCTATATCCCGAAATTGGGAAATATTTTGATAAGCAGTGTTGAATAAAAGATGTTCAAAATAAGGTTTTAAACAATATGTAACCTTTTCATTTTTGCTAAACGGCCCCATTAAGGAGTTGAAGGGCCAGCCCCTAAATATTTCTTTTGCATATATCTCGGAAGCGAAAAAGAATTTCAGAATAGTTGTTGAAAATGTTCAAAATCATGAGAGCTATAGGAAGATACCAAGAAAAAAGGACTGGCCCCTCAAAATAGGGGCCAGGAAGGACGAAAGTCTTTAATCTATAACTTTTTAATGATCAATATTTTAATACACACTACTGAAGCAAAATTTTCGTCTTAATTTATTTTTATCATTATATTTGAACAAAAATCTCAGTCAAATTCTGACCTCATCTTATCAAAAATCGGACGGAAGACCCACTCGTTGCTCGCAGCGAGATCGCATCTAGTTATTATTATTTTTATTCTTTTTTCTTCTTACAAAATTTGTGTAGACGATTTCTCGGAGATGGCTCGTTCGATTTTATTCAAATTTTCAAGGTAGATGCGTTGACATCTGAGGTTAATTCCGGCAAGTCTGTATAGGGATATCTACTTCCGGTCGAAAGTTATCGCCCTTTTATCAAAATTTAGAGGACCTCCTTGTCTGCGATGGAACTCAAAAACGGCTTAAGATAGAGCGTTGAAATTTTCAGTGATGATAGAGGACATGTTGCCATTTTGCACCTGGGTTTAGATATTTTCCGGAAGTGCCTAGTATGGAAGCTCGGTAGGGGTCGAAATTTAGGACACGAATTATAAGTGAATTTTTGAGACATTTTGTATCATATGTTTTAAAGTATAATTATTTTGTAATAACATACTGAACAATATTTGTGCAGAATGACAAGATCCTTAATATGATATCAAGAAAAAAGGGCTGACCTATCATATTAGGGGCCGAGAGGGGCCAAAAGTATTAAATCAATAACTCTTTAACGATCAATATTTTAGTATACATTACTGAAGCAAAAATGTTTATCTTAACAATTAACAACTATATATTATAATATTTATGTCATATGTTACATAATTAGGGGCCACAAGGGACCAGAATGCTAAATCTTTGACGGTCTATATCTTGAAAGTGAGAAATATTTTGATAAGCAACATTGAATAAAAGATGTTCAAAATAATGTTCTAAACAATATTTAACCTTTCAATTTTTGTTAAACTTCCCCATTAAGGAGTTGAAGGGCCGGCCCCTAAATATATCTTTTGCATATAGCTCGGAAACGAAAAAGAATTTTTGAATAGTTGTTGAACAAAAAGTGTTCAAAATCATGAGTGCTTTAAAGTGATATGAAGAAAAAGGGGCTGGCCCCTCAAAATAGGGGCTGAGAGGGGCCGAAAGTCTTTGAACAATAACTCTTTAACGATCAATATTTTGTAATGCATTACTGAAGCAAAAATGTTTATCTCAACAAATTACAACTATATATTATGATATTCCAATCACATGTTACATAATTAGGGGCCATAAGGGGCCAGAATGCTAAATCTCTGACGCTTTATATCTCAAAAGTGGGGAATATTTTGATAAGCAATATTGAACAAAAGATGTTCAAAATAATGTTCTAAACAATATGCAACCTTTTGATTTTTTCTAAACGTCCCCATTAAGGAGTTGAAGGGCCGGCCCCTAAATATATCCTTCGGATATATCTCGGAAACGAAAAAGAATTTTTGAATAATTCTTGAACAAAAAGTGTTCAAAATCATGAGAGCTTTAAGGTGATATCAAGGAAAAGGGTCTGACCCATTAAATAAGGGGCTGAGAGTATACAATCAATAACTCTTTAATGATCAATATTTTGTAATATATTACTGAAGCAAAATAGTACTTCTTCACACACTTTATCTAAATAACATGATGTTGATATCATATATTACGCAGTAAGGGGTCTTAAGGGGGCCAGATTGCATAATCTATGGCGCAATATATCTCGAAAAGGAAGAATATTTTGATAAACAGTATTGAAGAAAAGACGATCAAAATAATATTCTGAACAATATGCACTCTTTCAATTTTTGCTAGACGTCCCAACTTAGGACTTGAAGGGCCGGCCTTTAATATTTCTTTTGCATATACCCCGAAAACAAAAAAAGAATTTCTGAATAGTTGTTGAACAAAAAGTGTTCAAAATCATGAGAGCTTTAAAATGATATCAAGAAAAAGGGGCTGACCTCTCACATTAGAGGCCAAGAAGGGGCGAAAGTCTTTAATCTATATTCCTTTAATGATCAATATTTTGTAAAACATTATTAAAGCAAAATTGTTCGTCTTAACAATTTATTTATATCATTATATTTGAACGAAAATCTCAGTCAAATTCTTATCTCATCTCATCAAAAATCGGACGGAAGACCCACTCGTTGCTCGCAACGAGATCTCATCTAGTTTTTATTCTTTTTTCTTCTTACAAAATTTGTGCAGACGATTTCTCGGAGATGGCTCGTTCGATTTTATTCAAATTTTCGTGAAAGATGCGTTGAAATCTGAAGTTAATTCCGGCAAGTCCGTTAAGGGATATTTACTTCCGGTCGGAAGTTATCGCCCTTTTATCAAAATTTAGAGGACCTCCTTGTCTGCGATGGGACTCAAAAACGGCTTAAGCTAGAGCGCTGAAATTTTCAGTGATGATAGAGGACATGTTGCCATAATGCACCTGGGTTTAGATATTTTCCGGAAGTGCCTAGTATGGAAGCTCGGTAGGGGTCGAAATTTAGGACACAAATTATGAGTGAATTTTTGAGACATTTTGTATCATATCTTTTAAAGTATAATTATTTTGTTAAATTATACTGAACAATATTTGTGCAGAATGACAAGATCTTTAATATGATATCAAGAAAAAAGGGCTTACTTATAATATTAGGGGCTGAGAGGGGCCAAAAGTATTAAATCAATAACTCTTTAACGATCAATATTTTGGTATACATTACTGAAGCATAATTATTTATCTTAACAAACTACAACTATATATTATGATTTTTACGTCATATGTTACATAAATAAGGGCCACAAGGGGCCAGAATGCTTAATCTTTGACGCTTTATATCTCGAAAAGGGGAAACATTTTGTAAAGCAATATTGAACAGAAGTTGTTTAGAATGATGATTTGAACAATGTGCATCCTTTGAATTTTTTTAAGCAGTCCCTATAAGGACTTAAAGGGACGGCCCCTAAATATTTCAAGTCTACATATCACGAAAACGAAAAGAAACTTCTGAATAGTTGTTGAACAGAAAGTCTTCAAAATTACATGACCTTTCATGCGATATCAAGAAGAAGGGGCTGACCCCTCAAATTAGGGGCTCAGAGGGGCCAAAAGTCTTTCATCTATAACTCCTTAACGTTAAATATTTTGATATTAATTATTGAAGCAAAACTGTCATCTTCACAATCTGCAACTATATATCTTAAAATTTTCTTCAAATATTACGTCATTAGGGGCCATAAGGGGCCAGAATGCTTAATCTTTGACGCTTTATAACTCGAAAAAGGGAAACATTTTGAAAAGCAATATTGAACAAAAGTTGTTTATAATGATGATCTGAACAATGTGCATCCCTTAAACTTTTTCTAAACAGCCCCTATAAGGACTTGAAGGGACGGCCCCTAAATATTTCAAGTCTGCAGATCTCGAAAACTGAATAGTTGTTGAACGAAAAGTCTTCAGAATTACAAAACCTTTCATGTGATATCAAGACCCCTCGAATTAGCGGCTCAAAGGGGCTAAAAGTCTTTCATCTATAACCCTTTTACAGTAATGTTCATCTTCACGATCTGTTACTATAAATATTTTAAAATCTTCATCAAATATTGCGTTTTTTGGTGCCATAATGATCAAAATTTTGTTAAACATAACTGAAGCAAATTGTACGTTTTCACTATTTATATATTTATGAACGAAAATCTCAGTCAAGTTCGTATCTCATCTTATCAAAAATCGGACGGAAGACCCACTCGTTGCTCGCAACGAGATCGCATCCAGTTATTATTAGGGTCTTCCGTCTTCTGCGGAAGACCCTTCTATTATTCTATTGTTGATTTTTCACTTTTCTTTTTAGGGTCTTCCGTCTTCAGCGGAAGACCCTTCTATTATTCTTCGGTTTCTTTTTTACCTTTATTAGGGTCTTCCGTCTCCAACGGAAGACCCTTCTGTTATTGTATTGTTTCTTTTTCACTTTTATTATTATTATTATTATTCAACTTTTTCTTTACAATTTTTGTGCAGAAGATATCTCGCAAACGGTTTGATCGATTTTCATGAAATTTTCAGGGGTAATGCCTTTTGATCTGAAGATGATCCTTTTTTGTTCAAATCCTCAAAATTCACTTCCGGTCGGAAGTTATCGCTCTTTAATCGATTTTCAGATAACCATTTTGTCGACACAAAAACTAAAAAACGGCAAAAGCTAGAGCGCTGAAATTTTCAGCGATTATAGACGACATGTTGAAGTTTTGCACCTGGGTTTTCAAATTTTCCGGAAGTACCTAGTATGGAAGCTCGGTAGGGGTCGAAATTTAGGACATGAATCAGCAGTAAATTTTCGAGACATTTCTTATCATATCTCTAAAACTATGGAGATTTTCTAAAAACATATTGAATAGAAATTGTGTAGAATTACAAGATCTTTTAAATGATATCAAAGAAAAAGGGCTGACTCATCACATTAGGGGCTGAGAGGGGCCAAAAGTCTTTAGTCAAAAGCTCTTTAACGATCAAATTTTTGTAATGCATTACTGAAGCAAAAATGTTTATCTGAGCAATTTACAACTATATATTATAATATTCACATCATTTGTTACACAATTAGGGGCCATTAGGGGCCAGAATGCAAAATCTTTGACGCTTTATATTTCAAAAGTGGGAAATATTTTGATAAGCAATATTGAACGAAAGATGTTCAAAATAATGTTCTAAACAATATGCAACGTTTCATTTTTCTCTAAATGTCCCCATTAAGGAGTTAAAGGGCCGCCCCATGAATACTTCTTTTGTTAATATCTCGGAAACGAAAAAGAATTTCTGAATAGTTGTTGAACAAAAAGTGTTCAAAATCATAAGAGCTTTAAAGTGGTATGAAGAAAAAGGGGCTGGCCCCTCAAAATAAGGGCCGAGAGGGACCGAAAATCTTTAATCAATAACTCGTTAACTATCAATATTTTGTAGTGCATTACTGAAGCAAAAATGTTAATATTAACGATTTACAACTACATATTATGATATTCACATTATATGTTACATAATTAGGGGTCATAAGGGGCCAAAATGCAAAATCTTTAACGCCATATATCTCAAAAGTGTGAAATACTTGTGATATGCAATACTGAACAAAAGATTTTCAAAATAATGTTCTGAACAATATGCAACCTTTTATTTTTTGCTTAACGTCCCCAATAAGAAGTTAAAGGGCCAGCCCCTAAATGCTTCTTTTGCAAATATCTCGGAAACGAAAAAGAATTTCTGAATAGTTGTTGAACAAAAAATGTTCAAAATCATAAGAACTTTAAAGTGATATGAAGAAAAAGGGACTGGCTTCTCAAAATAGGGGCTGAGAGGGTCCGATAGTCTTTGATGAATAACTCTTTAATGCTCAATATTTTGTAATTCATTACTGAAGCAAACATGTCTATCTCAACAATTTACAACTATATATTATAATATTCATATCATATGTTACATAATTAGGGGCCACAAGGGGCCAGAATGACAAATCTTTGGCACTCTATATCCCGAAATTGGGAAATATTTTGATAAGCAGTGTTGAATAAAAGATTTTCAAAATAAGGTTTTAAACAATATGTAATCTTTTCATTTTTGCTAAACGCCCCCATTAAGGAGTTGAAGGGCCAGCTCCTAAATATTTCTTTTGCATATATCTCGGAAGCGAAAAAGAATTTCAGAATAGTTGTTGAACAAAAATGTTCAAAATCATGAGAGCTTTAAGAAGATAGCAAGAAAAAAGGACTGGCCCCTCAAAATAGGGGCCAGGACGGGCCGAAAGTCTTTAATCTTTAACTCTTTAATGATCAATATGTTAATACACACTACTGAAGCAAAATTTTCGTCTAACAATTTATTTTTATCATTATATTTGAACAAAAATCTCAGTCAAATTCTGATCTCATCTTATCAGAAATCGGACGGAAGACCGACTCGTTGCTCGCAACGAGATCGCATCTAGTTAAGGTCTTCCGTCTCCAACGGAAGACCTTATTGTTTTCGTTCGGTTTCTTTTTCCCTATTCTTATTATTATTATTATTATTTTTCTTCCAACCGATTTTGTGCACGCGATTTCTCAGAAACGGCTTGGCCGATTTACATCAAACTTTCAGATGTGAAAGATATTCAACTGATCTTGATAGGTTTTTTTGTTTTTTGATGACGTCACTTCCGGTCGTGAGATATGGACGATTTTCTGATTTTCAGAGGGTGGGCTTGTCCTGGGGTGTTCTCCTAAACGAATAGAGATAAAGGGATAAGATTTTCAGTGAAGATAGAGGAAAGATTGTAGATGTGCCATTTCGCATCTATTTGTTTCCAGCTCAAAAGACGATGAAGCTCGCCTGGGCACGAAAAATAGGCTCACAAACATCTTGCAAAATTTGACACGTTTTCTTTTATATCTTTTTACCTGTAAATATTTTGTTAAAACATTTATTACAAAAGATGCACAAAATGACAAGACGTTTCATTTGATATCAAGAGAAAGGGGCTGATCCCTCAAATTAGGGGCTCAGAGGGGCCAAAAGTCTTTCATATGTAACTCTTGAACGATCAATATTTTGTTATTTATTACTGAAGCAAAAATGTTTATCTTAACGATTTGCAACTATATGTTTTAAAATTTTGATCATATGTTACGTAATAAGGGGCCAAAAGGGGCCAGAATGCTAAATCTTCGATGCCTTATATCTCATAAAGGGGGAATAATTTGATAAGCAATAGTGAACAAAAAATGTTCAGAATATTGTTCTAAACAATATGCAACCCTTTCAATTTTTGCAAAACAGCCCCATTAAGGACTTGAAGGGCTGGCCCCTAAATATTTCAATTCAGCATATCTCGAAAACGAAAATAAATTTCTAAATAGTTGTTGAACAAAAAGTCTTCAAAATCACAAAACCTTTCATTTTACATCAAGAAAAAGGGACTGGACACTCAAATTAGGGGCTCAGATGGGCCAAAACTCTTTCAAGTATAACCGTTGAATGATCAATATTTTGTAATACATTACTAAAGCAAAGATGCTTATTTTAACAATTTGCAACTATATGTTTTAAAATTTTGATAATATGTTACGTAATATGGGGCCAAAAGGGGCCAGAATGCTAAATCTTCGATGCCTTATATCTCAAAAAGGGGGAATATTTTGAAAAGCAATACTGAACAAAAGATGTTAAGAATAATGTTTTAAACAAAATGCAACCTTTCAAATTTTGCAAAACAGCCCCATTAAGGACTTGAAGAGCTGGCCCCTAAATATTTCAATTCAGCATATCTCGAAAACGAAAATAAATTTCTAAATAGTTGTTGAACAAAAAGTCTTCAAAATCACAAAACCTTTCATTTTACAAGAAAAAGGGGCTGGTCCCTCAAATTAGGGGCTCAGAGGGGTCAAAAGTCTTTCATCTTTAACTCTTTAATGATCAATAATTTGTGATACATTATTGTAGCAAAGATGCTTATCTTAACAATTTTCTACAATATATGATAAGTTTTTTATCATATGTTACGTAATAAGGGGTCACAAGGGGCCAGAATGCTAAATCTTTGACGCTTTTATCTCGAAAAGGGGGAATATTTTGATAAGCAATACTGAACAAAAGATGGTCAGAATAATGTTCTAAACAATATGCACCCTTTCAATTTTTGTCAAGCGGCCCCATTAAGGACTTGGAGGGGTGGCCCCTAAATATTTCCATTCAGTATATCTCTACCACGAAAAGAAATCTCTGAAAAGTTGATGAACAAAAAGTCTTCAAAATCACAAGACCTTTCATTTGATATCAAGAAAAAGGGGATGCCCCTCAAATTAGGGGATGAGAGGGGCCAAAAGTCTTTCATCTTTAACTTCAACGATCAGTAATTTGTAATACATAACTGAAGCAAAGATGCTTATCTTAACAATTTACTACATTATATGATAAGATTCTGATCATATGTTACGTAATAAGGGGTCACAAGGGGAGAGAATGCTAAATCTTTGACGCTTTATATCTCGAAAAGGGGGAATATTTTGATAAGCAATACTGAACAAAAGATGGTCAGAATAATGTTCTAAACAATATGCAACATTTCAATTTCTGTCAAACGTCCCCATTAAGGACTTGGAGGGTTGGCCCCTAAATATTTCCATTCAGCATATCTCTACAACGAAAAGAAATCTCTAAACAGTTGTTGAACAAAAAATCTTCAAAATCACAAGACCTTTCATTTGATATCAAGAAAAAGGGGCTGACCCCTCAAATTAGGGGCTCAGAGGGGCCAAGTCTTTCATCTATAACTCTTTGATAATGTTAGATAAATCAAAAGAATGAAATCTAATTAGGGAAGTCTATATATTATTATCTTTTAACAAAGATCATACTCAAAATCTTATCTCATCTTATCGGAAAATCGGACGGAAGACCTACTCGTTGCTCGCAACGAGATCTCATCTAGTTATTATTATTTTTCTTCCAACCGATTTTGTGCACGCGATTTCTCAGAAACGGCTGGGCCGATTTATACCAAACTTTCAGATGTAAAAGATATTCAATTGATCTTGATAGGTTTTTTTGTTTTTTGATGACGTAACTTCCGGTCGTGAGATATTGACGATTTTCTGATTTTCAGAGGGTCGGCTTGTCCTGGAAACTCCTCCTAAACGACTAAAGCTATTGAGTTAAGATTTTCAGTGAAGATAGAGGAAAGATTGTAGATGTGCAAATGGGCATCTATATCTTTCCAGCTCAAATGGCGTTGAAGCTCGCCTGGGCTCGAAAAATAGGCTCACAAACATCTCGCATAATTTGACACGTTTTTCATATCTTTTCACCTGTAAATATTTTGCTAAAACATGTAGTACAAAAGATGTGTAAAATGATAAGACCTTTCATATGATATCAAGAAAAAAGGGCTGATCCCTTAAATTAGGGGCTCAGAGGGGCCAAAAGTCTTTTATGTATAACTCTTCAACAATCAATATTTTATTATAAATTACTGAAGCAAAAATGTTCATCTTAACGATTTGCAACTATATGTTTTAAAATTTTGATCATATGTTACCTAATAAGGGGCCAAAAGGGGCCAGAATGCTAAATCTTTAACGCTTTATATCTCAAAAAGGGGGAGTATTTTGAAAAGCAATATTGAACAAAAGATGTTCAGAATAATGTTCTAAACAATATACAACCTTTCAAATTTTGCAAAACGGCCCCATTAAGGACTTGAAGGGCTGGCCACTAAATATTTCAATTCATCATATCTCGAAAACGAAAAGAAATCTCTGAATAGTTGTTGAACAAAAAGTCTTCAAAATCACAAGATCTTTCATTTGATATCAAGAAAAAAGGGCTGATCCCTTAAATTAGGGGCTCAGAGGGACCAAAAGTCTTTTATGTATAACTCTTGAACAATCAATATTTTATTATAAATTACTGAAGCAAAAATGTTCATCTTAACGATTTGCAACTATATGTTTTAAAATTTTGATCATATGTTACGTAATAAGGGGCCAAAAGGGGCCAGAATGCTAAATCTTTAACGCTTTATATCTCAAAAAGGGGGAATATTTTGAAAAGCAATATTGAACAAAAGATGTTCAGAATAATGTTCTAAACATATCCAACCTTTCAATTTTTGCAAAACGGCCCCATTAAGGACTTGAAGGGTTGGCCCCTAAATATTTCAATTCATCATATCTCGAAAACGAAAATAGATTTCTGAATAGTTGTTGAACAAAGTCTTCAAAATCACAAGATCTTTCATTTGATATCAAGAAGAAGGGGCTGATCCCTCAAATTAGGGACTAAGAGGGGCCAAAAGTCTTTCATGTATAACTCTTGAACAATCAATATTTTGTTACAATTTACTGAAGCAAAAATGGTCATCTCAACGATTTGCAACTATTTGTTTTAAAATTGTGATCATATGTTACGTAATAAGGAGTTACAAGGGGCCAGAATGCTAAATCTTTGACGCTTTATATCTCGAAAAGGGGGAATATTTTGATTAGCAATACTGAACAAAAGATGTTCAGAATAATGTTCTAAACAATATGCACCCTTTCAGTTTTCGCTAAACGGCCCCATTAAGGACTTAGAGGGGCGGCCCCTAAATATTTCCAATCAGCATATCTCCACAACGAAAAGAAATCTCTGAATAGTTGTTGAACAAAAAGTCTTCAAAATCACAAGACCTTTCATTTGATTTCAAGAGAAAGGGGCCGACTCCTCAAATTAGGGACTCTGAGGGGCCAGAAGCCTGTCATCTATAGCTCTTTGATAATGTTACATAAATCAAAAGAATGAAATCTAATTAGGGAAGTCTAAATATTATTATCTTTTAACAAAGATCATAGTCAAAATCGTATCTCATCTTATCGAAAAATCGGACGGAAGACCTACTCGTTGCTCGCAACGAGATCTCATCTAGTTAAGGTCTTCCGTCTCCAACGGAAGACCTTATTGTTTTCGTTCGGTTTCTTTTTCCCTATTATTATTATTATTATTCTTTTTTTTTCTTACCGATTTTGTGCACGCGAGTTCTCGGAAACGACTCGGTCGATTTTCATGAAACTTTCAGATCTGATAGATATTGATCTGAACCTTATTGGAAATTTTTTATATCGATGACGTCACTTCCCGTCGTGAGATATAGACAATTATCTGATTTTCAGAGGGTCGGCTTGTCCTGGTAATCACTCCAAAACGAATAAAGATATTGAGTTGAGGTTCTCAGTGAAGGTAGAGGAGGGATTGTAGATGTGCTTTTTTGCGTCCATATCTTTCCAGCGCAAAAGGCACCAAAGCTCGCCTGGGCTCGAAAAGTAGACTCACAAGCATCTCGCAAAATTTGACAAGTTTTCTATCATATCTTTATACCTGTAAATATTTTGTTAAAACATATATAACAAAAGTTGTGCAGAATGATAAGTGCTTTCATTTGATATCAAGAAAAAGGGGCTGACCCCTCAAGTTAGGGGCTCAGAGGGGCCAAAAGTCTTTTATCGTTTACTCTTTAACGATTAATATTTTGTTACACATTACTGAAGCAAAAATGTTTGTCTTAACAATTTACAACAATATATGATAAGATTCTGATCATATGTTACGTAATAAGGGATCACAAGGGGCCAGAATGCTAAATCTTTGACGCTTTATATCTCGAAAAGGGGGAATATTTTGATAAGCAATACTGAACAAAAGATGGTCAGAATAATGTTCTAAACAATATGCACCCTTTCAATTTTTGTCAAACGGCCCCATTAAGGACTTGGAGGGGTGGCCCCTAAATATTTCCATTCAGCATATCTCTACAACGAAAAGAAATCTCTGAATAGTTGTTGAACAAAAAATGTTCAAAATCACAAGACTTTTCATTTGATGTCAAGAAAAAGGGGCTGACCCCTCAAATTAGGGGCTCAGAGGGGCCAAAAGTCTTTTTTCTATAACTCTTCAACGATCAATAATTTGTAACACATTACTGAAGCAAAGATGTTTATCTTAACAATTTACAACAATATATGATAAGATTCTGATCATATGTTACGTAATAAGGGGTCACAAGGGGCCAGAATGCTAAATCTTTGACGCTTTATATTTCGAAAAGGGGGAATATTTTGATAAGCAATATTGAACAAAAGATGGTCAGAATAATGTTCTTAACAATATGCACCCTTTCAGTTTTTGTCAAACGGCCCCATTAAGGACTTGGAGGGGTGGCCCCTAAATATTTCCATTCAGCATATCTCCACAACGAAAAGAAATCTCTGAATAGTTGTTGAACAAAAAATGTTCAAAATCACAAGACTTTTCATTTGATGTCAAGAAAAAGGGGCTAACTCTTCAAATTAGGGGCTCAGAGGGGCCAAAAGTCTTTCATCTATAACTCTTCAACGATCAATAATTTGTAACACATTACTGAAGCAAAGATGTTTATCTTAACAATTTACAACAATATATGATAAGATTCTGATCATATGTTACGTAATAAGGGATCACAAGGGGCCAGAATGCTAAATCTTTGACGCTTTATATTTCGAAAAGGGGGAATATTTTGATAAGCAATATTGAACAAAAGATGGTCAGAATAATGTTCTAAACAATATGCACCCTTTCAATTTATGTCAAAAGGCCCCATTAAGGACTTGGAGGGGTGGCCCCTAAATGTTTCCATTCAGCATATCTCTACAACGAAAACAAAACTCTGAATAGTTGTTGAACAAAAAGTCTTCAAGTTCACAAGATCTTTCATTTGATATCAAGAAAAAGGGGCTAACCCTTCAAATTAGGGGCTCTGAGGGGCTAAAAGTCTTTCATCTATAACTCTTTAACGAACAATTATCTGTAACACATTACTGAAGCAAAGATGTTTATCTTAACGATTTACAACAATATGTGATAAGATTCTGATCATATGTTACGTAATAAGGGGTCACAAGGGGCCAGAATGCTAAATCTTTGAGGTTTTATATCTCGAAAAGGGGGAATATTTTGATATGCAATACTGAACAAAAGATGGTCAGAATAATGTTCTAAACAATATGCACCCTTTCAGTTTTTGTCAAACGGCCCCATTAAGGACTTGGAGGGTGGGCCCTAAATATTTTCATTCGGCATATCTCCACAATGAAAGGAAATCTCTGAATATTTTTTGAACAAAATATTTCAAAATCACAAGACCTTTCAACTGATGTCAAGAAAAAGGGGCTGACCCCTCAAACTAGGGGCTCAGAGGGGCCAAGAGCATGTCATCTATAGCTCTTTAATAATGTTATCTAAATCAAAAGAATGAAATCTAATTAGGGAAGTCTATATATTATTAACTTTTAACAAAGATCATAGTCAAAATCATGTCTCATCTTATCGAAAAATCGGACGGAAGACCTACTCGTTGCTCGCAACGAGATCTCATCTAGTTATTATTATTATTATTATTTTTATTCTTTTTTCTTCTTACAAAATTTGTGCAGAGGATTTCTCGGAGATGGCTCGTTCGATTTTATTCAAATTTTTACGGTAGATGCGTTGACATCTGAAGTTAATTTCGACAAGTCTATAAAGGGATATCTACTTCCGGTCGAAAGTTATCGCCCTTTTATCAAAATTTAGAGGACCTCCTTGTCTGCGATGGAACTCAAAAACGGTTTAAGATAGAGCGTTGAAATTTTCAGTGATGATAGAGGACATGTTGCCATTTTGCACCTGGGTTTGGATATTTTTCGGAAGTGCCTAGTATGGAAGCTGGGTAGGGGTCGAAATTTAGGGCACGAATTATGAGTGAATTTTTGAGACATTTTGTATCATATGTTTTAAAGTATAATTATTTTGTAATAACATACTGAACAATATTTGTGCAGAATGACAAGATCTTTAATATGATATCAAGAAAAAAGGGCTGACCTATCATATTAGGGGCCGAGAGGGGCCAAAAGTATTAAATCAATAACTCTTTAACGATCAATATTTTGTAATGCATTACTGAAGCAAAAATGTTTATCTTAACAATTAACAACTATATATTATAATATTTATGTCATATGTTACATAATTAGGGGCCACAAGGGACCAGAATGCTAAATCTTTGACGGTTCATATCTCGAAAGTGAGAAATATTTTGATAAGCAATATTGAATAAAAGATGTTCAAAATAATGTTCTAAACAATATTTAACCTTTCAATTTTTGCTAAACTTCCCCATTAAGGAGTTGAAGGGCTGGCCCTTAAATATATCTTTTGCATATAGCTCGGAAACGAAAAAGAATTTCTGAGTAGTTGTTGAACAAAAAGTGTTCCAAATCATGAGAGCTTTAAAGTGATATGAAGAAAAAGGGGTTGGCCCCTCAAAATAGGGGCTGAGAGGTGCCGAAAGTCTTTTAACAATAACTCTTTAACGATCAATATTTTGTAATGCATTACTGAAGCAAAAATGTTCATCTCAACAAATCACAACTATATAATGGACTTTGAACTTGATTACTGTTTGTCATTTCATATTTCATTGCTAACAAGGTCATTATAACAACCATAGAATTTCCGAAATGCTGACTTTTCACAAAGTTATTGAAATCCCTGTTACATCAACCGTCTGTCAGTAGTCTCCCTCGATATAAAAATTAAGCTTACTCAGAGCATGCTCTTGACTATCGAATAAGTTAGGAGACGTAAACACCATATGCGGGTGATTGAAGAATGTTACTGAATAAATAAGGAAAAAATGACGATGGAAAAGTCATGTCATTTTGTTTTCATATACTTTAATCATTTGTTGTTCTTTTCCGTCTATAGTCAGTAATTTTGTGGATTACCAAGCAGAAGATATGAAAATTTTTGAGTTCCAATTTTATTAAAGAAGCAGTTGTCTATAATATCAAAAAGCCTAGTTTTTAACCTTTCGTGAGGATTGGTTGCGTAAAAAATGTAGAAAAGTCGTATGTTTCTACCACATTTAGTTCATGGCGTTGAAGAATTTCTTTCTGAAAGTATCAATTTAAACATCATTTTTCTATTAAATAAGGTACATGTGGATGCATGCCATGTCAAAAATGCTTTAATTAAAACACTTCTTCAAATAAATGTACTGTATATATATATCTAAAATGCAGCTGTATGAATTTTTTTTTTTTTTGGAAAAATTCTTTATTTCAAGCAAATTTCATTCTTATTTGGAACACAGACTTCAAAATTTTTCATAATTGATGAATATATATTTAACATACGTGCATTCCTATGTCTCGTTTATGAAATCTATTGGTTTAAGGTAAGTGAAACAATATATTGTTATATAGATTGTTATACAAATAAAGTTATTAAATCGACCATAGAATTTGTAAAAAGTTTACTTCAAACCAGGGTGTTGAAATACATACAACATCAACTTATTTGTAGGTAGCTTGCCTCTGTTCAAATATAGATCTTTTAAGAGCATGCTCTTGAGTATCGTATTATTTTGGAGACATAAACACCATATGAAGGTGATGTTGGATTATTGCTACACTGTACATATATAAGGGAAGTTAACGATGGAAAAGCTGATGTCATCCCGTTTGTCATTATCAACTATAGTCATTAAAGCATCAAATTATGAAACAGATGCTGAGGACTCTGTAGTGTTTTTGGAACGACTTTACTATACCAGTCCCCAGAAAAACGCGCTAAAATATTGTGTCGTCGTAGGCGACTTCAATATATATAAGATCGCGTGAGCGATCGGAAAAAAAAATAAAAATTATGAGGTTTTAAGCCTTTTTTGAATCCAAAATCGAATTCTATGTCTAAAAGTTTACTTTAAAACTTCGTTTTTAAACGAAGTTTTTAACCTCGTTCTCTGGAAAAAAGCAATAAATATTGTTTATTCAGTGAAAAGGAGACAAAAAATAAATGTCAACGAAGCGCGTACGGCGCATGCTTAGTGCCGTTTCTTTCGTGCTTAGACATTTTTTCATGTAAACAAACCAACGAGAGTCGTTGAAGCTGTATTAAGATCTTCCGAAAAATACAGAAGCAACTAAATTTCTTAATTAATTTAAAAGAACAAGACACTAACCCTAGTCTCTGGGATGGTACATGTACATGATGTATGCGAGGACTTACCCAGATCACCCGAGCGGATGGTAGACTAACCCATGTGTGAGGACTAGCCCTAATCTCTCGAATGGATGCTAGACTAACCCTAATTAGTCGAAAACTTATGCAAGGACTAACCCTATTCTTTCAGGCAGGTGCAAGACTAACCCTTACCAGGCGAAAAATGTGTAAAACTAACCCTTATCAGTTGAGTGACGTACATCTTACGTCATAGTGCAATGAGCACGCGGATCTGGGGACCGGTAAAGTAAAGTCTACCCGTGTTTTTTTTCGAATTCATTGGGATATACCGACTCAGCTATGTTAAGGAAGGAAATGGAAAATGCGACCTAAGTACCTTCTTAAAATGTATTATTTTTAAAAATCTTTATAACAAAGTAACTGTTATTATGTAGGAAAGGTAATATAGATATCCATAATGGATAGGTTTGGGTCCGCACACAGTACCATTTATATCGCATGTATCAGCTGTGTGTCACGTGACTGGTATAAAAATATAATTGATAAGCTGAATGTAGAAAATGACGCTAGTGCAAGGGCATACGCAAGTTTTTGGAGAGAAAAATTGTTACACATTAAAAAAGATTTACATCGGCTACCCGAAAAGTGCTGGGAGCTAGTTTGAACTGCTTTGGAAGTACTCGTAATTTTGCTGAAAATGCGTACAAAAGCTAAAAATTCCTACTTTGCTTTAATTCTGTCATGAATAAAAATAATGCTACGCCGACCATAATCAGCTCCCAGCACTTTTTAAAATATACATGATATAAGCAATTGATATTCCGTATTTCAGCTCAAACAGTGTAGTCTATGCCCTTGCACTTTTGAGGTTAATTAGGAATACAATTATCGTGTTAAGGATATTCTTTACATTCTATGTCATTGTGCAGCTCCATAGCACCTAGATAAAATAATAATCTATATATGTGTTTTAAATAAATTATTTACTTTCAATTTAATTGATTAGATTTAAGCATTTGCGATGGTTTTATATTTATTTAAGCATTTTTGTAATTATTAAACCAATGGATCCACTCCTCTGGATCACTTGTACTGCGTCAAGTCAAGGCTACTGACGTCATTTCTGACATAAGATTTGCTTCTAATTACTCGGCAGTGTTGTTATCAAATGTTGTGATTTTACATTCTTTTTTAAATAATTGATAAAATAAATGAATGCAAGTTTTCATTTACGCATTATCATGTAGTTAAACAGATTTTTGTCGATTGTGAAATTTTTAATGACGTCACAATGAAACTTCCCATACAGTGCATCACAAATGTGAACTCAGGCCTTCCTTAACGTAGCTGAGGAGTCATCATGGTTTGATTTTACCTTGTGATAATACATTTGGTTACAGCGTAGGTCGATTTTGATTGATTGATTGATCGTAGGTATATTGTTTTACGTTCCGTTCGAGAATTTTTTCGCACATATAGAGACATCACCATATACCGGTGAAGGGCTTCAAATTTAGACCTTTACTCGGCCCTCAGGGCCATTGAGTAGTGAGGGTTCTTTATCGTGTTCATCGGATCACGGCTGCGACTGACCTAAGTCGATAAAAAATAAGTAGCAATTAACTGTTCCTTCGCCAAGCGCTCGGCACAGTGGAGTGAAAGTCGCGGGTCTTTCGGATTAGATTTTAAAAACCGGTGTAAAACAATAACTGATATACAATTTAAAATTTAAAATTGTTAGATTAATCACAAGCAGCATTTATGAGAGTCAAGTATCTATGCATACCCAATAATGTCAAGAGTGCAACATCTGATGTTTTGTTCCCCAGCATGAAAAAAAACTTTTATCCGTATACGGTTTTCTGATTTTTATTTTGGAAAATAAAGACATGAAGAACATTTATACCAAATGCAATTACCAATTACAGGCCTAGGGTATGCCTGTGTTTTAGACCTCTATTTCTATGGTCAGGAGTGCAACACATTTTTTAAAGATTCAAGTTACTTGATGAAAAGACTTCTACTCATGCTAAGAAATATTCTTTAATTGATAATGATCTATTTGAATAATTAAGTACTAAATTATTGACAGTTTTATTATTAATATCCTTCTCTTTTTCAATTTTATAAATTCAGATGTGTTTTTATTTTTCTTTGATTTTTTAAGAATGTAAAAAATAAACACACTCAAAAAAATGTTATCAAGTTCAAGTAAATCCACCTCAACTTCACTGAAACAACAGAAGAAGTTCTGATATAATTTTTGCTTCACAATTCTACTTTAAAGACGCCCATGCTCTTGGTCAGGAGTGCAACAAATATGAGAGAATGATTGCTGATCAAATATGAATAAATGAAATATATGGAGATAACGAACAGTATTCAAGCTCAAAAGTCCATTAACATTACAAAATAGGAGCAGAGCAAACACGGACCTCCAAAACATCAGAGGTGGGATCAGATGCCATGTAGGAGTGAGCATCCCCTGCCGACCGGTCACATCCAACTCTGTGATATCCTTTATTTCGAGTTCAAAGGGATAATCTAAATGTTGAACTGAAGGCCAAAGCAAGAGACCTGTTCTTTACATGTAGAAGTTTTTGAATAAACTTTGTTTCATATGAATACAACATTAGGTCTGCAAATAAAAATGCGCAATTAGAACCCATGGGAATTCCGACAAATTAATGGAAGACTTGATCTCCAAAACCATATAGATATTTTAAATTAGAAACTCGGCCATCTTTTTAATATCATCTTCGGAGTACCTGTGTGTACAATCAGAAAGATTTTCAACAAAATAATTTTGCAATTGAAGCAGATGGTGCTTACTCCTCCGTGTTACCAAATACCAACTCTATTTTCAAAGGTCCTTCTTGGCTCTGCTCATAATTTGTATTGTTTCAATGAATTATTGAGAATGATCACTTTTTCATTCTCACCTTTTATCTTTGATGGAGACGGAAATAGAGCATTATGGCAACGAAACGGAAGTAGAATATGTACATACAACTTATCAAAAATAAATGTACTTACTTATAGAAGAGAAAATGCCAATAATGTCAATGAATATGTTCTTGTTCAATTAAGTCTCATACCTGTAACCGTCAAGGTAGCCCAGACGGTTGAGCGCTCCTTCCGTGATCGGAAGGTCGTGTGTTCGAATCACGGCCGCGACTGACCTAAGTCGATAAAAAATAGGTAGCAGCTGTTCCTTCGCCAAGCACTCGGCACTTTGAAGTGAATGATGCGGGTCCGTCGGATGAGACCATAAAAACCGATGTCGCGTGTCACGGTAGGCGTTGGCACGATAAAGAATACGAACCTTGCTGCTCAGTATCACTGAGCGCCGAGTATTTGAAGCCCTTCACCAGTATATGGTGACGTCTCTATATGATTAAAAAAAATCTCGAACTGAACGTATAACAACATACAATCAATCTTACCTGTATTTCAAGTTTTCATATATCACTAGCGCTAATAAAATTCATATTTTGATTAACATATTTAAAGTTTTCTGAATACAGTGTTTATCTTTGGCATAAGATATTACAAAAGGTCTTTAAATATGGTGTTAAACATTTTTTTCCGGAAAATGGGTAAATGATGTATATTTCTGCTTCTGCTTCTACCGTTACTGCGAGATTTTGAACAAAAGTTAATTTGATATTATTTCCATATGATATGACTTTCTAACTGACAGTAGAAACTACTTACTAAAGATTTTGTCACCAGTGAAAAAGATTCAATTCTCTTTCCTTGTGGAGTACATAATCTAGTCTTTTTTTATTATTGGGATAGAAATAATGATTAACATTGAACAGTTTTATTATCACTTAAAATTATTTCGCTAATGTCTAAAACTCTTCAATACTATCTAATTCTTAGCGTCGCCCGCCTGGCGTCTGCTCTAGAGTCGCGAAGTAAGGAATTAATCCTTACATCGCGGGTTCGAATCCCACTGTGGGACATGGAGACCCTTTCCTTTGGATGAGACCGTATCAACCGAGGTCCCGTGTCGCAGTAGGTGATGGAACGAAAAAGACCCCTCACTGCTAAATGGCCGTAAGTGCCGAGCATTGGACAAAATTGGCAGCTCTCCACCGGCAAGTGGTGGCGTCTCCATATGAGTGAAAAATTCTCGAGAGGGACGTTAAACAATATACAACCAATCAATCTAATTATTAGGATCATCAAAGTCTGGTTCAAATAATTGTGCACTTTCACCTATTCTACGTCTCACAAAATGTTTTGTCAATAAACGTTTAATACCAGATTCATAATAAACATAAAGAGAGATTGAAAGCTATAATAAACAAACATTATGTAATGTTTTCTTCAGCACAGAGTAACATATTGCGTCGAACAATAATGTTGTTGTTCATCTTATCAGGGTACAAGGAATAATACACTTTTCCAATTCTTCTGTGCAGCCGATATGACAAGCCTTCCACTTGGGGCTTCCTATTTGGAAAGAAGCCTTACATCCAATACAATCGACAAAAGTTTTAAAGCAGGCACGTCGACACTGTACTCTTTCGTCCTGTAGATCAAGATCACTGATGCAAGAAGCAAGCCAAAAAAGTGAAACTAGAAGCAACACTCTCATCGTAGAATCGTTTTCTACAAAAAAATTAAACAACCACAATGTTATACATATTTACATCCAAATTATTAAACCTAGCTAGTAGTTAACTTGAAGTTGCACAGTAAAACATACACTAAATTTCTTCTCATAGTACTGTGAACCACAAAATATTCATGATAGTTTTTGTTTAATAGAATTACATTGAAAATTTCTATTTGTCAGAGCTTTTGTACCTAAGGGATCTGACTGTTTTCCTTTAATTCTGCGAAAAAAGTGCTAAAGTTAAACTAACCTATTTTTATACTATATATGTCAACTACACAAACTTCACAGTTCCTGCAAACTTTCGAGGAAATTTGCCCTTTGAGTATATTTTAGAAATAGATGTACATGTATATTGATTATACAATTATATAGAGATGTTCATTTTTTAAAACTGCGACTGTAAAGCAAATAAAAGAAATGGAACAAAAGATCTTTGGTAAAATTGTAATATGTGATGAGTGACAATGCACTGTACAGTAAATATGTAAGAAACACGAGTTTTTTTTCACCAATTTTATTCATTTTTCTTTACATTAATTTCAATTACCTTCTCCTAAACAGATTCAGTTTTTCATTATGTTGATCATAAACGCAAAATCAATTTTCATTTACCCCTCAATACTTGATATCGCGATTACTTAATCTAACGGAACTCTTTCGCGGTGGAGGTAGAAAACGTCAATAAGCTGGTTGCTTTGAATACGATACGATAACGATTAGAAAAAAAAAACATGCAGTCACGCTCGTTCATTGTCTATTTATGTAAAATGTGAGGTTTTGTGTCCGTTAGTTTTGGGACACACGATCATTAACTGAAAACAAATACTGTATTGGATAAATTGACATCTGTCATGATGTTATATAATTGCGTATCGGATCTACCTTTTCAAAACAATTTTTATAGTAAATTCTTTTTATAGTAAATCTACTAAGGAAAATGAAACTTAAATAAACTTATATATTGAAATTTATTTAGGGAACCCAGATCCTTCAACTGGCGTAAGAATTTCATAAATTTTATGGATTCTGTAGAGGACTACGCCAGGCGATGGGCCAGACATGAAAAAGAAGACCTTGACACTTTGTCAGAATGGATTAAATGTATCAGATGTATGTTAAAATCGCGCATTAAAAGATTGAGAGGCAATATGAAAACCATCTATCTTTCTGTATTCAATAATCGAGAAGTGAAAAAAGAATTAGATTGATTACAAGATCAGTACGTACTGGTCCCTGCTGACAAAGCAGGTAACAACATTGTCTTTGTTTGTAAGACTCATTATATTAAATGTATTTTAGTGGTAATCCAACTTATACTCATAGTTCCCTTTCTAAGGAAGAAATTCTTCAAAATCATATGTCAGTTTTGAATATTTTTAATATTCCAAACAACCAAAATGAATTCGAATTACCATATTTATATTGCATTCCGAAACTTCATAAAAATCCGTACAAACAAAGATACATAGCGGGTTCCAGTAAATGTTCAACCAAACCTCTATCTTTACTCCTCACTAAGATATTAACAGTGGTGAAGGAGAAACGTCAAGAGTACTGTGCAACAATATTCGAGAAGTGGTGTAAATCAGATGTGGATACTTAAAAATTCCAAGGAACTTTTGGAAAATTTGAAATCACAAGATTTTACCAAAATCAACAGCTTAAAAAACTTACGACTTTTCAACTTTATACACAACCATTTCCCACGATAGATTAAAGTCCAGGCTTTTTGATATCATTGACAGCTGCTTTTTCAATAAAAATGGAACTCGTAAATATACTTACCTTGTCATTGGTCATTTGCAAAATTATTTTGTTAAAAAAACATTCTGATTGCACACACAAGTACTCTGAAGTTGACATTAAGAAGATGCTTGAGTTTCTGATTGACAATATCTAGGTGGTTTTTGGAGACCAGGTCTTCCAACAATCTATTGGAATTCCTATGGGTACCAATTGCGCCCCGTTATTAGCAGACCTTTTTTTTGTATTCATATGAAGCAGAATTTGTCCAAAGCTTGTACGTGAAAAGAAGAAAACACTTGCTGTGGCGTTCAACTCGACATTTAGATATATCGACGACGTATTGTCAATTAACAATGGCTATTTTCATTCTTATGTCGATACGATATATCCTGGTGAACTTGAGATAAAAGATACCACAGAGTCTGACACATCTGTTTCATATTTGGATATTTTACTTGAAAAAGACATTAATGGTAATCTAACAACCAAGCTTTGTGATAAACGTGATGACTTTAACTTTTCAATCGTCAACTTCCCTTACTTATGCAGTAATATACCTTCATCACCTGCATACGGGGTATATATCTCTCAGTTGATTCGATACGCAAGAGCATGCTCTATGTATGTACAATTTCTAAAACGAGGTAAATTATTGACAAATAAGTTGATGAAACAAGAATATCAGCTGTCTCGTTTAAAGTCATCATTTCGTAAGTTCTATGGTCGATACAATGACCTTGTCAGCAAATACAATTTATCATTGAGTCAAATGCTGACTGACGTTTTTCATACTAATTGTTAGGCCATTATTTACACACTGAATTCTCGGCGGATTTTTCCGTTATTTCCCGATCATGACAAGGAGCACACGGCGGGTGTGATCGGTCGGCAGGGGATGCCCACTCCTCCATGGCACCTGATCCCACCTCTGATGTTTTGAGGTCCGTGTTTGCTCTGCTCCTATTTTGTATTGTATAATGGACTTTTGAGCTTGAATACTGTTCGTTATCTCCATGTATTTCATAGAGATTGGGATTGCTGCTATACATGACGGGATTTGAAGAATTGAAATAATATTTTTATTGATTTTTAAAAGAAACTTTAAAAGAAATAGATATGCATTTAATTAATTAATGAAAGGATTTTGAACTAATTTCTACATGTGTAAAATATATCTTGCTCTTTCATAATCGTGGAGCCTTACCCATAGTGTTATGTGTTTTGAGTGTATGTGCATGTAGTTAAGTCAGATTTTTAATTTATGAATGAAAAAAAAAGCAAAATTAACCTTAATAATTGCAGTTTTTTGAAGTTGTCAAGTATCTGTCTATATGACTGCCCAACTGTCTGCTTGCCTCTTCGTTGTTTACGCAGCCCTCACAATGACAGAATATGAAATAATTTGCGATTTTAAATTGCATTAGAGTGATGAACTATATCAAATCTTACAACTGCATTCATTTTTGTCGCTAGTTCAATCCCACACAGCCAAATATAAACAAGTCACTGATCGCAATGCACTTATCGACATGACGTCATCATGGTTAAATGTGCATTGAGAGGCGGATCACGTAATTTTTCTACAGTGAAAAATGCATTTTATTATTAAACAGAATATAATTTGCAAATTTTAGGTAGACTATTAATACAAATATGAAACTTTTGTTTAGTGCTTTTATTTAAAAACTATAGAGAGAATGTATTGAATTAATTTTACCGTGTTTTTGTGAACATGTTTACATGTTTCGCGCTGAGATGCCTCATTAAATCGCCTTTTCGCAAGGGCATACACAAAATATCAATTTATCAAATATACATAATAATAAACATTCCTTAACTTGAAAAGTGCTGCTGCTTTCCTGAGAGCTAGAGAATTACTTAATAAATACATAAAATACTTGGCCAAAGGTCACAATATTTCGACTAGAGCCAAATAAATTAAAATTTTAAACCAATAAAATACTAATTCTATTTAAACAGCAGCAATTTCCATAATCTACCAATTATGTAGATTTATTACTGAAATTTTTAATTTTAACTAGGGTATGCCCTTGCGATATTAAAATTTGTTTATGTCCAACATACAGTATACATTACATGCATTTATTACATGACTGTCAAATAAGGCGACCAATCCAAATTCAGTGGGGTATACAATGTTATTTCAAATGATATTAAAGTCATGTGATACTATAGTAGATTTACAAGAATAAATTCAGTTTAAAAAGGTATGTATTTATATACGTTTATATTCGGTTGATTTCTTCGTAGTACGCCTTAACAGTGCTGTGTATCACATTTCTTATTGAAACTGTTCTAATAATATTATTAAGTATTCAATAAAGAATTACAGCTACTTTCTTTTCAAGTTTCAAATATCAATCAAACTTTCAACAATGCCTCCTTAAGAATGCGAAAGGAGTGTTTTGACCCCCCCCCCCCCCAAGGTCTACGGGCCTGCAAAATTAAGGATAAATATGAAATATATATATTATAATAATGTTTTTTTAAAAAAATAACTTTAAAATACTTTCGAAAACAGCAGGGCCATAATATAAATCATATTATGGTGCTTGAATGATTCAAATCGAGAAAATAGAGGGCACATATAAGGGATTAAAATTTTCATTTAATGTAATGATAAATAGGATTATTTCAAAACAAAATCTTTTTCTCTAGAAAAGCAAGAGTTACCCTTATTGATAATTAAGATACCCGTTTGATTTAAATTTAATTTTGGTTAAGTGGTGACCCCTTGAATCTCGGATGGGTCAACAATCTGCGATCCTCTTTTTATGGGAATAAAGGAGGATGGATATTTCTGAAGGAGAACAGGTCAAAGTTCTTTGATCTTGTGTAGCTGTTACTTATCATTTAATATTTATATCCACTGAATATTTACTACTTTATTTCGTATGAAAACCACTTACCTCAATCAATTTCTTAACGCCACAAAAGTAGCCAGAACCTTTTCTAAACGCAATCTGTATGAAAGTGTGCTTTTCAATGAATAAAGCATACACATGACGTACAGATCAATAATACAATATTTGACGTAATCTTTAGGTCTTACTTCTTCAGCGAAAGACGGAATAGTTGATTTCCATAATTGGAATTAACATAAATCCACAAGTGCACAATAATGGTTTTTCTTTTTTAATTATATTCCCTTACGATATTTTGAAAACCTACTAAGCAACATCCTAATACAAGGAGTCAAGACATGAACAAATAAGAATCTGTACAATATTTGGATGTCTTCTCATCAATTTGACTTATTGTTGAACTGCTTAAGAAGAGAAATGACAATTGCATCCCTTATTAATTGTGAACCATGGTTAGGGTAAATAAATTTGAATCATTCAAACAGAATATCATGGATTTATATTATGGCCCTGCTGTTCTTGAAGTATTTTTCAGTTTTTTAAAAACTTTATTATCATATATATTTCCTTTTTATTACTGATTGTGTCCAAACCATACCTTTATGGTCATAGTTTAAAGAAATTTGAAATAGCAGAAAAAGAATGCATTTTTTAAAATATGATTTTTCATTTTTTTTTTTTTTTTTTTTTTTTTTTTTTTTTTTTTTTGGTTTTCAAAGAGAAACTTTGAGAGAAACTTAGCATATAATATCCTTTATAACTTTGATCCCGTATTGTAGCATCACCATACCCAGTTATCTTGATTAGATCAACTTGGATCTACACTAGTCTAAATCTTCACTCAATCTTTATATTACACTCTGGCCCTGCGGTTCTTTGCAGGATAATATTTGCTGCCACGTTTATATATAAATACCTCACCATCACCACCACCACATTCTTAAGGATGCCTTGCTTGAAAAGTAAGTTGCTGTTATTCTTTATTATTTCATTCTTTACTGAATATTAGAACATGGCACCTGATCCCACCTCTCATGGTTTTGAAGGTCCGTGTTTGTTCTCTTCCCGATTTGTATTATTTAAAAGCACTTGAGCTTGAATGAGCTTGAATACTGCTCTTTATTTCCATATTTCAATTAAATAAGAAATGTGATAAAGAACGAAGAGGCAGAGAGACAACTGTGCAGTCCTGTAGAAAGACACTCGATAAATTCGTAGAATTGCGCATATCTAAATTTATTTTGCTTTTGTTCTATTCATGAATTAAGATAACAGATTTAACTATATGCACTCACACTCATGGACAAAAACACTGAACAAAATTAATGAAAGTCCAAGCTAGATATATTTTATACATGTAAAAACCATAGTTCAAGAAGCTTTCATTAATTAATAATTAGATGCATATCTACTAGTATTAGAGCAGTTTAAATAAAAAAGTGATACACATCACTGTTAAGGCGTACTACGAAGAAATCAACGGAAAATAAATGTGCATAAATATAAACCTTTTGAAACTGAATTTATTTTTGTTATTCTGCTATAGTATCACATGACTTTAATACCATTTGAAATAACATTGCACACCCCACTGAATTTGGTTTGGTCGCTTTATTTGACAGTCATGTGATAAATGCATGTAGCGTATACTGTATGTAGGACATAAACAAATTTCGTTATCGCAAGGGCATACCCTAGTTAAAATTAAAAATTTCAGTAATAAAGTGTATCTACATAACTGGTAGATTATGGAAATTGCTGCTGTTTTAAATAGAATTAGCATATAATTAGTTTAAATTTTAATTTATTTGGCTCTAGTCGAAATATGTGTGACCTTTGGCCAAGTATTTTATGCATTTATTAAGTAATTCTCTAGCTCTCAGGAAAACAACAGCACTTTTCAAGTTAAGGAATGTTTCTATTATGTATATTAAAAAAAATGATATTTTGTGTATGCCCTTGCGAAAAGGCGATTTAATGAGGCACCTCAGCGCGAAAGATGTAAACCATGTACACAAAAACACGGTAAAATTAATTCAATACTGTAGATTCCTTATTTTACGCGAGTACTTAATATCGCGAAATGGCCCAAGGGCGTCAAATCGCGAGAATAATAATTCGCGAATGGGTGATTTATCTAGAGATTTTACATACATTAATGCACCATAAAAATAAAAGCGAGTAATTTTATTTCTCGAGCGGTGCTTCTCGCGTAATTACGCGATAATTTATTCCTCGCGTATATTTAGGAATTTACAGTACATTCTCTCGATAGATTTTTAAATAATGGCACTAAACAAAGGTTTCAGATTTGTATTAATAGTCTACCTAAAATTTGCAAATTATATTCTGTTTAATAATAAAATGCATTTTTCACTGTAGAAAAATTACGTGATCCTCCTCTCACTGCACATTTAACCATGATGACGTCATGTCGATAAGTGCATTGCGATCAGTGACCTGTTTATATTTGGCTGTGTGGGATTGAACTAGCGACAAAAATGAATGCAGTTGTAAGATTTGATATAGTTCATCACTCTTATGCAATTTAAAATCGCAAATTATTTCATTTTCTGTCATTGCGTAAACAACGAAGAGGCAAGCAGACAGTTGGGCAGTCGTATAGACAGATACTTGACAACTTAAAAAAAAAACTGCAAATATTTAGATTTAATTTTTTTTTTCATTCATAAATTGAAAATCTTACTTAACTACAAATACATACACTCAAAACACTTCACACTATTAGTAAAGGTCCACGATTGTGAAAGAGCAAGATATAATTTACACATGTAAAATAAGGTCAAAAACCTTTCATTCATTAATTAAATGCATATCTATTTCTTTTAAAGTTTCATTTAAAAATCAATAAAAATGTTATTTCAATTATCCAAAATCCCGTCATTTATAGCGGCAATCCCAATCTCTATAAATTTCAATATATGTTTATTTAAGTTTCATTTTTCCTTAGTAGATTCACTATTAAAAGAATTTACTATAAAAATTATTTTATAAAAGCAGATCCGTTCCGCGATTATATAACATCATGACAGATGTCAAGTTATCCAATACAATATTTGTTTTCAGTTAATGATCATGTGTCCCAAAACTAACGGACACAAAACATCAAATCTTACATAAATAGACAATGAACGAGCGCACGTGATTGCATATTTTACATTTTATCTTTATTTTTTTAATCGATGTCGTATCGTATTCAAAGCAACCAGCTAATTGACATTTTCTACCTCCACTGCAAAAGAGTTCCGTTTAGTTAATTAATAGCGATATCATTATTGAGGGGTAAATGAAAACTGTTTTTGTGTTTATGATCGACATAATGAAAAACTGAATCTGTTCAGGAGAAGGTAATTGAAATTAATGTAAAGAAAAATGAATAAAATAGTTGAAAAACTCATGTTTCTTACATATTTACTGTACAGTGCATTGTTACTCATCACATATTACAACTATACCAAAGATCTTTCGTTCCATTTGTTTTATTTGCTTTACAATCGCAGTTTAAAAAATTGGACATCTCTATATAATTGTATAATCAATTTACATGTACCTCTATTCCTAAATATACTCTAAGGGCAAATTTCCCCGAAAGTTTGCAGGTACTGTGAAGTTTGTGTAGTTGACATTTATATATAGTATAAAAATAAGTAGTTTAAATGAGGCAGTTTTTTTTTTTTTTTTTTTGGCAGAATAAAAAAAAAAACAGGCAGATCCCTTAGGAACACTACATGAAAGAAAAATGCTCTGACAAATAGAAATTGTAAATATCATAATTCTATTTAACAAAAACTATCAAGAGTATTTTGTGGTTCACAGTACTATGAGAAGAAATTTAATGTACGTTTTAACTGTGCAACTTCAAGTTAATTACTAGCTAGGTTTAATAATTTGGATGTAAATATGTGTAACATTGTGGTTGTTTCACTTTTTTGTAAAAAAACGATTCGACGATGAGAGTGTTGCGTCTAGTTTCACTTTTTTGGCTTGCGGCTTCCATTAGTGATGGACAGGACCAAAAATCAGTGTCGACGTGCCTGCGTTAAAACTTTTGTCGATTGTATTGGATGTAGGTCCTCTTTCCAGTTTGGAAGCCCCGACTGAAGGGCATGTTTTAGTGGCTGCACAGAAGAGTTGGAGAAGTGTATTATTTCTTGTACTCTGATAAGATGAACAACAACATTATTGTTCGACGCAATATGTTACAGTACTCTGTGCTGAAGAAAACATTACATAATGTTTGTTTATTATAGCTTTCAACTTTATACACAACCATTCCCCACGATAAATTAAAGTCCAGGCTTTTTGATATCATTGACAGCTGCTTTTTCAATAAAAATGGAACTCGTAAATATACTTAGCTTGTCATTGGTCATTTGCAAAATTATTTTGTTAAAAAACATTCTGATTGTACACACAAGTACTCTGAAGTTGACATTAAAAAGATGCTTGAGTTTCTGATTGACAATATCTATGTGGTTTTTGGTGACCAGGTCTTCCAACAATCTATTGGAATTTCTATGGGTACCAATTGCGCCCCGTTATTAGCAGACCTTTTTTTGTATTCATATGAAGCAGAATTTGTCCAAAATCTCGTACGTGAAAAGAAGAAAACACTTGCTGTGGCGTTCAACTCGACATTTAGATATATCGACGACGTATTGTCAATTAACAATGGCTATTTTCATTCTTATGTCGATACTATATATCCTGGTGAACTTGAGATAAAAGATGCCACAGAGTCTGACACATCTGTTTCATATTTGGATATTTTACTTGAAAAAAACTTTAATGGTAATCTAACAACCAAGCTTTATGATAAACGTGATGACTTTAACTTTTCAATCGTCAACTTCCCTTACTTATGCAGTAATATACCTTCATCACCTGTATACGGGGTATATATCTCTCAGTTAATTCGATACGCAAGAGCATGCTCTACGTATGTACAATTTCTAAAACGAGGTAAATTATTGACAAATAAGTTGATGAAACAAGAATATCAGCTGTCTCGTTTAAAGTCATCATTTCGTAAGTTCTATGGTCGATACAATGACCTTGTCAGCAAATGCAATTTATCATTGAGTCAAATGCTGACTGACGTTTTTCATACTAATTGTTAGGCCATTATTTACACATTGAATTGTCGACGTTATTTCCCGATCATAACAAGGAGCACACGGCGGGTGTGACCGGTCGGCAGGGGATGCTCACTCCTCCATGGCACCTGATCCCACCTCTGATGTTTGGAGGTCCGTGTTTGCTCTGCTCCTATTTTGTATTGTATAATGGACTTTTGAGCTTGAATACTGTTCGTTATCTCCATATATTTCATTTCAATCTTTCTTTATGTTTATTGTGGATCTGGTTTTAACGCTTATTGACAAAACATTTTGTGAGACGTAGAAAAGGTGAAAGTGCACAATGATTTGAATCACAGTCTTAGATGATGCTAAGAATAAGACAGTATTGAGGAGTTTTAAACATAGGTGAAATAATTTTAAGTGATCAATGTTTATCATTATTTCTATCCCAATAATAAAAAAGGACTAGATTATATACTGCACAAGCACAGAGAATTGAATCTTTTTTCCCTGGTGACAAAATTTTTAATACAATATCTTTAGTAACTGGTCTCTACTATCAGTTAGACAGCCATAGCAAGTAGAAATAATTTCAAATTATTTTTTGTTCAACATCTCGCAGTAACGGTAGAAGCAGAAGTAGAAATATGCGTCACTCACCCATTTTCCGTTACAAAAATGTTTAACACCATATTAAAAGACATTTGTGTAATATCATATGCCAAAGATAAAAACTGTATTCAGAAAACTTTAAATATGTTGATCAAAATATAATATATTTTTATTAGCGTTAGTAATATATGAAAACTTGAAATATAGGTAAGATTGATTGATTGATTGATTGTATGATGTTTTTTACGTTCAGTTCGAGAATTTTTTAATCATATAGAGACGTCACCATATACCAGTGAAGGGCTTCAAATTTTGACCTTTACCCGGCCCTCAGTGCTACTGAGCAGTGAGGGTTTGAATTCTTTATCGTGCCAACGCCTACCATGACACGCGACATCGATTTTTATGGTCTCATCCGAAGGACCCGCATCTTTCACTTCAAAGTGCCGAGTGCTTGGCGAAGGAACAGTAGCTACCTATTTTTTATCGACTGAGGTCAGTCGCGGCCGTATTCGAACACACGACTTTCCGATCAAGGACGGAGCGCACAACTGTCTGGGCTACAGTGACGGCTACAGGTAAGAGACCTAATTGACCTAATTGAACAACAACATATCCATTGACATTATTCTACTTCCGTTTCGTTGCCATAATGCTCTTTTTCCATCTCCATCAAGGATAAATGGTGAGGATGAAAAATTGATCTTTCTCAAAAATGCATTGAAACAATACAAATTATGAGCAGAGCCAAGAAGGACCTCTGAAGGACCACTGAGGACTAAGCACCATCTGCTTCAATTGCAAAATTATTTTGTTAAAATATTTCTGATTGTACACACAAATACTCCGAAGGTGTTATTAAAAAGATGCTTGAGTTGCTGATTAAAAATATCTATATACATGTAGTTTTTGTGTTAATTCCCTTTCTCTCAACAATTGTCGGATTTTCCATGGGTTCTAATTGCGCCTTGTTAATTGCAGAACTTATGTTGTATTCATATGAAACAAAGTTTATTCAACATGTCTTCTACATGTAATGAACAGGTCTCTTGCTTTGACCTTCAGTTCAACATTTAGATTATCCCTATGAACTCGAAATGAAGGATATCACAGAGTCTGGCACGTCTGTATTTTACTAGAAAAAGATGTTAATGGTACCCTAACAAGAAAACTTAACAAAAAAAAGAACATAAAAAAGATTACTTCAACTTTTTTATAGTCACCTTCCCTTACTTATCTAAGAATATACCTCTATCACCTGCACATGGGGTTTATGTCTCTCAGTTGATTCGATACGCAAGGGTATGCTCTACGTACGAACAATTTCTAAAAAAATAACAAGCTATTGACAAATAAGTTGGAAACAGAAATGTCAATAGTTTCGTTTAAAGTCAACATTTCGCAAATTCTATGGTCGATTCAGGGCCATTATGCAAAGAGGATTCTTTATTGTGCCAACGCCTACTTAACACGGGACCTCGGTTTTTAAGGTCTCGTCCGATAGACCTGTGACTTTCACATCTAGTGAAGGAGAAAGAGCATACACTACATCTGTTTACGACTTAGGTTTGACGCGGCGGAAGGCGTGGGGGGGGATCGAACCCAGGCCTCCCTATCACGAAGAGAACACCCTAGCACTAGCTACTGTGACCAGTTTCTACAGTCGATACAATGACCTTGTCAGCAAATACAATTTATCATTAAGTTGAATGTTGACTGACGTTTTTCATACCATTTGTTATTCTGTTCTTTTCAAAATGAATTGTTTACGGATTTTTCCGTTTGCCCGTTTATTAGGAGCACACAGCCGGTGTGACCGGTAGACAGGGAATGCTTATTCCTCCATGGCATCTGATCCTACCATTTATTCTTCTCGAGGTCTTTGGTTGCTCTGCTCCAGATTTGTATTGTTTCAATGGACTTTGAACTTGAATACTGTTTGTTATATTCATATTTCATTACTAACAAGGTCATTATAACGACCATAGAATTTCCGAAATGCTGACTTTACACAAGGTTATTGAAATCCTTGTTACATCAACCGTCTGTCAGTAGTCTCCCTCGATTTAAAAATTAATCGTACTCAGAGCATGCTCTTGACTATCGAATAAGTTAGGAGACGTAAACATCATATGCAGGTGATAGAAGAATGTTACTGAATAAATAAGGAAAAATAGCG
The DNA here is from genome assembly GCF_033153115.1 of Saccostrea echinata. Lineage (NCBI taxonomy): Eukaryota > Metazoa > Mollusca > Bivalvia > Ostreida > Ostreidae > Saccostrea > Saccostrea echinata. The sequence goes on from NW_026889764.1 coordinate 12,073,384, forward strand.
ATGGAAAAGTCATGTCATTTTGTTTTCATATACTTTAATTGTTTGTTGTTCTTTTCCGTCTATAATCAGTAATTTTGTGGATTATCAAGCAGAAGATATGAAATTTTCTGAGTTGCGATTTTATTAAAGAAGCAGTTGTCTATATTATCAACAAACCTAGTGTTTAATCTTTCTTGAGGATTGGTTGCATAAAAAGTGTAGAAAAGTCGTACGTTTCTCCCACATTTAGTTCATGGCGTTAAAGAATTTCTTTCTGAAAGTATAAATTTAAACATCATTTTTCTATTAAATAAGGTACATGTGGATGCATGCCATGTCAAAATTCTTATTTAAAACACTTCTTCAAATAAATTTACCATTTATATATGTAAAATGCAGCTGTATGAATATTTTTTTTTGGAAAAATACTTTATTTCAAACGAATTTCATTCGTATTTGGAACACAGACTTCAAATTTTTTCAAAATTGATGAATATATATTTAACATACGTGCATTCCTATGTCTCGTTTATGAAATCTATTGTGTTTAAGGTAAGTGAAACAATATATGGTTACATAGATTGTTCTACAAATAAAGTTATTAAATCGACCATAGAGTTTGCGAAAAGTTTACTTCAAACCGGGGTGTTGAAATACATACAACATCAACTTATTTGAAGGTAGCTTGCCTCTGCTCAAATATCGATCTTTTAAGAACATGCTCTTGAGTATCGAATCATTTGTGAGACATGAACACCATATGAAGGCGATGTTGGATTATTGCTACACTGTACATAAATAAGGGAAGTTAACGATGGAAAAACTGATGTCATCCCGTTAGTCATTATCATCTATAGTTATAAAAACATCAAATTATGAAACAGATGTTGAAGACTCTGTAGTGGTTTTTTTTTTCGAATTCATTGGGATATACCGAGTCATCATGGTTTGATTTTACCGGGTGATAATACATTTGGTTACAGGGTAGGACGATTGATTGAGTGTATGTATATTGTTTTACGTCCTGTTCGAGAATTTTTCACACATATAGAGACGTCACCATATAACGGTGAAGGGCTTCAAATTTAGACCTTTACTCGGCCCTCAGGGCCAGGGCGTTGTTGGTCGTGGCATAATATACATGTATAAGCAGCAAAGGGTCGCCAAGCAGGGTAGACCCAAAATTCAAGCAACAACACAATACAAAACAAATCAATTATTTGGCTGTTCCAGGTTTACCGCAAACAGTCATTTACCTTTAAGCTTATTAATGTTCTTTAATTATAAAAAAGTTTTGAATAAATTCAAATATACCAACAACAAGCATAAAATAAGCAGCACAAAATCAAGTAGCATTTGTTTGTACCGGGTTGACCGCGAACAATGAAATAAATTGTTAATGTATTTACATTAAAAAATATCAAGCCAATGTTCACAGTTCAATGTCTTCAAAGTATCATACACAGTCAGATGCACAAAGTTGAAACATCAGTTGAATGGATGGGCGCATATGCCACATGACCTAAAACTTAAAAGTTTATGGTCACCCCACACATGGGGAGCCCCATTCAACTGACCCACGACCAACATGTAATGGTAACCACTCATTTTAACAGTGGGTGTCAGGAAATACTGATCCACACCCACTGTTGAAATATTCAAGACCCCCTATATGTTGTTCAAGAATACAGAATTGCCTAACGGATTTAGGTGCACCTTATCACTAGCCAAAAAGCACTCTATGCTCCTAATGAGATCTGGGTGCTTGATATAAGCCCCTCCTAGATGAAGTACCTGAAAAGCAGCTGCCCTATTCAATCGTACACGGGCCCGTTTCATGGCAGAATTGTCTAACAAGCATCTGTATAAGACGTGGCAAAATTTGGGACCAAACAAGTCTTGTATTGGGAAGGAGCTGTGATAATTTTTCTATATCTTCTTTCATTATTGTAATGAGCTTAAACAAAGGTAAATCTGGTTCCCCCAAATTGTTCCCCCAACAGTGAATGAGTAAGAAGTCGGGATAATCTTCATGTTTGGCTAATAACAGTATTTTTTTTTTAAAATTAATTAACTTCAAACCTGAGTAGCCTTGCCACCAGATATCCATCCCTAACCTTTCCAATACTAAGTGACCCCCCCCCCCCCCCGTCCTAAGCAAGGCGGCCTGAAAGGCATGCTTAACTATGGATGACCCAACACACCAAACAGTAGAATGACCTGTAAAGCATAAATTTTACAAACATAATTTCTTAATAGGGCAGCGAATATAAGACTTGTAAACTTGTGACTTCCATCTGCCTGCCTCCTTAATAGAATCTGGATCACACCCTTGTTGGTAAGCAGCAGTAGCACACCCGATTCTAAAAGAATGGGCTTTATAGCTACAGCTCTGAAACCCAAGAAGATTTATTGCTTTGTGTAAAACTGCTGTAAATTGATATCTGCTTAGAGGACAATGGTCAAGATGGCAGAATAATGGTCCATTGACTGCAGGTCTAATAGACAGAAACTCTAGCATGTACCTAACTGGGTACTGGAGAGCAACAGTTTTTTTGAAAGCAAATGGTAATCCCTTTCCCATACTGGTCATTTTTGGAATGTCTTATGGTCAAATACATTTTAGAATTGTCACAATCAAATTTAATGTATGACCTGAATGATAGTATCAAAACTATTTCCCTTTGACAGTGTTAATTCCCTTTCTCTCAAAAACCCCAAAAATGCTAACATGTATGCCGCTTTAAAGAGACGAGACTCATACAAATTTGTACAGACTGATGGTAAGATGTGAATTATTTTACACAGTACATAAGGGGTAATTGGAAGTCTTGGATCTTTCTTAACTGCTAATCTCCTCATCCCTTCTAACATCTTACAAACCAAAAAATGCTTTGTGATATCAACTAGACCTCTGGACTTGCACTCAAAACTTATTGCTGATAGATACAATCTAGCAGTTGATGAAGTAAACTTTTTCAGAGATAAATATGCTAAAAATTGAACAACATGCTCTGGGGGTGGAGGCCAAATATTTGAAAAGCTAAATTCATCCCTAAATTTTTGAAATGCAGCTATTCCAGTATCGTATGCTAGCTTTGTATTCTTTGATAAGGAGGCATCCAATAGTTTTTCTACTTGCAACTGCAAATCAACTGAATAAAATTGGTTGGAGTGGGTTCTGGACTTTCCTTTGCTTCTGGAGCCAATTCCCCTGAACCGCCACCACTGCTTGCGAGAAATAGAATCAGCAATACTATTAGTACTACTAATAATGTGTTTAGCTTTAAAAATACAATTACATTCCATAAGCATCAATACCAATTGCCTAACTAGCTTCATTACTCTCCTGGACTTGGAAGTTTGTTTGTTTACTATACTGACTAAAGCAAGATTGTCGATGTGAAACAAAACCTTCTGCACTTGAGGTCATGACCCTATAAACTAATTGCTAATACTAGGGGAACTGGCTCTAGAAATGTCATATCTCTAAGAATATCAATCCAATGCCATGCTAATGGCAACTGGAAAAAACACCCATTTACCCTGAAAATATGCACCGCATCTAATCTCTGCACTTCCTGCACTATCTGTATATAATTTTAGTACATCTGAACTTATCCACTCTTTATCTGGAAAATAGGAAATCCCATTGAATTCCTCTAAAAACTTAGACCACATATATAAATTCTCCTTCCACTTAACTGATAACCTTACATAATGATGAGCTTCTGAGGCACCACTCATAGCATCGTAAAACCTACGATTGAATGCCCTACTGGACCTTATTGCTTTTCCAAAGAAATTTAATATTCCTACTAATGATTCTAGTTCTTTAAAAAAAACTGATTTTCTTGCCAAAAAGTCATGTATTATTTGTTTTAGAATATCAACTTTTGCCTGAGGGATCCTAATCAACATATTAAAGTTATCAATCTCTAATCCTAGAAATTTAAGTACAGAAACAGGGCCAATGGTCTTCTCCTCTGCTAACGGAATACCAAGCTCAGTACACATATTCATAAACTCTGACATTAGTTTTTGACAATTGTTTGTTCCTAACCTTCCAGCAAAAATAAAATCATCCAGATAGTGATCTAATGAAGCTAACCCTGACCGAACTCTTGTTAACCAATACAGAAATGTGGAAAAAATTTCCCAAATTTCATTGAGCACCCCATAGGTAAACACTTATCTATGTAAAATAAAGAATCAATTGAAAAGCCCAATAAATCAAAATTACTTGGGTTTACAGGAATAAGTCTAAAAGCACTTTTGATGTCTACTTCACCAAGCAAGGCCCATTTCCCAAGATTAGCTATCATTTCAACTACATTGTCAAATGATGAGTAATGGACAGAACATAAATCTGGGTCTATGGAGTGATTTATGCTTTTGAACTTTGGATATGAAAGGTGCATGATCATACGCCACCCCCCATCTGACTTTGGTACTATTCCTACAGGTGAAATATGGAGATTAGCTAAAGGAATATGAAGAAAAGGACCCATAATCCTACCCATCTCTACCTCTTTCCTAACTTTATCCAACAATTCCTCATGATGATCAGAGGATGATGTTAATTTTTTGACATAAAATGAATCCTTAGACCATTGTAATGTAATCTAAATCCCTCATAAAATCCCTGTTTTAATTCAAGTGCTGCAATTTTATTTGGGTATGTTTTAAGACTTTCAATTAACCTGTCCACATTAATTGGTGTTTTTCCCAATTCCCATAGGTCTGGTGGAATATGAGTAATGATAGTTAGTGCTTGGCAATTTATGCCTTGGAAGCTTTGCTCTGGGGATTTGTGCCTGTGGTCCACGGGGGCGAAAACGAATAGGAGTAACTGATGATAAGGAGGGACATTTTGGTATTTACCTGACCATAGTTATTCCCATAATTGCCTGATTGAATTTGAGCTTGAGGGTAAGATGATGGTAGAGGGCACTGTAAAACTGGATGATTACCTCGACATTTGATGCAAACATGTTATAGGAACATATTGGGCGCACACAAATCCCTTTATAATTGTAATCAAAACATGTGTATGATGACAGAGAGGGGACTGTGCATGAGGTTTGAAATGCATTTGTTGGGCACATGTAAATAAGCCACAATTCATTGTCTACATTTCCCCATGGAATTGTTGGATAAAGGCTACGACGAAGACGAAATTGCTCGTCATATTCTTTGAAACCAAGATCCCCAATCCTTGATGCTCCAAACCTAACATCATGCATGTATTTAAATGACCCTTGAACTGAATCAAGGTGAACTGCTGAGTAGATGCTGCTACATATATATATGATAAAGGCATCCGTCCATTTTTTCAATGTTATCAATTTTGACAGATGGTATAGTAGTTTCCCTTGTGACGAGTTCCCCCTTTTCATTAATGTAGATGGATTTTTCTGAGGGTACAGCATTAGTATTGTGAAGCAGCAAACAAGATCTACATAAGCTGAACTTACTAATTTTGATTTAATTTTTTGTGACACATTAACTGCCAGCTGATGTGTAATACTTTGTAGCATTTGAGGTGTGCCTTGTGATTCACCCATGGCATTCTGAATAACTGACTCTGAGGTACAGGGGGTGATGTCGCAGAAGATTGCACACATGCAACTGACGTTGTAGGGCTTTGAAAACCAACAGTCTCGCTATTTTTGTTGATTAGTTCAAGGACTGGAATCATCTCAGACTCTTTTTCAACCTCTGCTGGCGCGTCTTTGGGTTGTTTAAGTCTTGTCTTGGTTGCTTGTCTTCGCAAAGTCGTCTCCTCTTGGATTTGACCCGTGGCATGTGATATCACAAACAAAATAACAATAGCAAAAATCACTATTAAAATTTACACTAAAATCTTCTACAAAATGTATTTAAGTATACAAGCCGCGTTTATTCGAATTTTCTTAACGATTTCAATCCCACGAAAATCGCTCCTTATTTATAAATACAGCTAATCTAAGCCATCGATGTAAACAAACATCACTAATATGTCTATAATAATTCTTTCAAACAAGTTTTTAGAAAAATAAAGCAGGATTGAGATTTTTTTTTTAATTTTCATGAGCTTAAAATTAGTTTTTTTTCAGTTTAGTCTTTCAGTTTGAAGCGCATGTAAAAAAGGATGCGTATACCGAACCCGATTTTGTACGCCGAACTCGAGCTAAAAATTTCCCCATAAGATAAAGGCATCTATGTTATATTTATACAGATGCTATTATTCTCTAAATATATTTTTTAGCTAGTTTTTGACATAAATAGGGAATGATTCAAGATATAAAGTCAAGTTTAAATACTTTCATGTGTTTTAGTTATGAATTATTGACTATTAATATTGCACAATTTCGTTACCACTTGATGTTGCCGACACTTTATGAATTGTTGTGTTCTGTCGTTTTGATTTTAAATTTTACTACAGTCAGGAATGCAATAAAACAGTTTTATAATTATAAATGACCTTCATCTATCTTTACTAAAGAATAAATTGAAAAAAAATATTTGATACCATTTGATGTTTAAAACATTATGTCTATCAACTAATTACAGACATTTTACAGTCAATTCAGAGAGTAGCTTTCATCACTTAACGTATATTTTAAAATACAATGAATATATATTACACATTGCAAACAATCATGTTTTGAAGTCTTGAAAATATGAAAAACTTGCTGTAAATGAAAAGAAAAAAATATCAAAACCACGAACTGATTTACAAGATAAGAATGGGTTATTGTGTGTTGTAATTTTTCAAACAATGTTTGATAACATCGGATATCAGAATGTCAGGAGTGCAACACAATAATGTAACAAAGGGTCACTCCAAAATCTACTATTTTTTAAGAAAACTTGTATGTCAAAATTCTCTGTTGGCTTGAATTTAAAGAACTGACTTAAATGGGGGGAATTTATTTTTTCATATTTCCTTCATATTAAAACTTTTTTTAACCAGAATTGAAAAAATAATGTAAAATAACAAACGAAAAGCCCTTTTTTCCACATATACAAGAGAAGAAACTCAATCAAGGTTTAGATTTAATCATTTATATCCCTGATACCATTTGGAAACATAAAACACTATAATTTCTTTTGATTATGTATATTAGAGGTCTTTTAGGTTATACTGATAGCTTTTGAAAAGCTACTTTGGCCAATTCAAAGTGTAGTCAGTTGGCTATGGTTCCTCAGATCAGCGATATGGCCCCTGAGTCTCTCTTTTTGAATATAATAGGATGTGTTTTTTTTCTTCAGGAAAGCTTATCCCAATGTTTACTTTATTGAGAGAAAGTATATCAATGTCATACCAGTTATGTAAACACATATATTTGGGTAGGAAAGATAAAGAGTTGGGCTGAGGAACCTACTACTTGTCTTCTCTCTTTCTCGATGAGCATGATGAGGGTAGATTAATTCATCAGTTTTTTCGAAAGAAATATAAAACAATAATGCTGCCTATGACTAAAATCTAAGTCTAGATTTTTTATTATCTACATGTATATATTTTTTCAACGTGCGTTAAGTGTCTCCACGGTAGAAAATGTTGATGCACACTCTAAACGCACTTTGAATAAAATTGATTTTGTCCCAATTGTAACGCACTTGAAAAAAAAATCAAAGTGCGTAATTTTTTTCAAAGTGCGTGGCCACACCTCAGCAAGAGAATGAAGGCAACATCAGGTAACTTTTTTCATTTGATGTAGAAGATTTTAAATAAATTCTCTTTCATAACATGTAAAAACAGGGCACAATTAGCCCCAAAGGAGCTCCAATAGTTTGTTAGAAGACCTTGCTTTCAAACATTGTATAGATATTATCCTTCAGAAACTCTAGCATACTTGAGAGTAGAAGCAAAATATTTTTAATACTGGATTTATTATGGATAATACATTACTGTATACAGGGTTATTTTTGCCTTTTACATCAACAAACTATTTTTCCCTGTTTTAAATTCCCCAAGTCACAGTTCTGTTTAAGATATCATACTGTCTTCTTTCGAATTCGTCCCGACATAGATTCGTCTACTTGTGACTAGGGCAAAAGGGGCGAAAACAAAACGGAGGCAAAATTTCCCTGTATAGCACTGATAATGGTTATATTCACCTTTTCAATGTCAAATTGTATGTCCTTTTCCTAATGAAGCACATTTTTATATTATATTTTTAATAAAAAAAAAAAAAAGTAATAAAAATCATAAGTGTGCAAAATTTGTGCACAAGCATAGCAAAATATGGTACATGTTATGGTATAAGAAACACTAGGGAGAGAGCAAATCGTAGCATTCCAATGTACCTAAAACACAGTCAAGCGGAACTATACCTCAACTTCGGGGACAAGAATAACTCCCTCTGTGTTACTCGATACAGATATTCTCGGCTGCACTGAGCTGCGATGGATTTCAATTGTATACATTCCTTAGAATTTAATCACATTGCCTTTATTCCCTCTGTACTACTAGTGCTTGTCTGGGTTAATAGCATACGTGTTGCTTGAATTATTCGAGCTTAATATATTTAGAATAACATATTTTTGTACTGAGTCAATGTTCTAAACTCAGATCTTAAGTTTTGAAACAGTAGGGAATTGAGACTGTAGATATTATCATTATGTTCAATGAGAGGTAAAGAAAATTATCGATTATAATGAAACACGCCGGGTATATGTGGTTACCATATTTTATTATTGGTATGATATATAATAATGGAAAAGACCTACAATAATAATAACAAAGCTATTGTCATTTTGAATATAGTATGCCTATAAAGAAAAAAAATCTATGAATTACGTAGTTTGCAATACAAATGCAGAAATACAAGTATTCAATAAAATAATATAAATAGATTTCATAATACTCAGGCATTTGTATAAATTTGTATAAATTGTTATTATGCCAAAATTATATAATGCATAACAATATGCATCATCTTTATCATGGATAAAACATACCCTAAGTAAGGGAGAAATCAAAGATCCATGTGTGATCTGTCACATCATTGTTGTTAACCTAATATGATAATATAACAGACCTTAAATGCATATTCTGTATCATTGATCAATATATTTCAAACTCTCAAATAAATGTAACAATAGCATACCTTGAATTATAAAAACTAGTTCACCGGTTTAACAAGACTACAATATCATTTACTATTTTATGATACATGATATGATGAATCTCATGTATACCTAAACAATCAACTCATTTAAGAATTCCAAAATAAACTCTTAATATGCTGTAAACTACACATAAATTTTGCAGGATGCTTAGTATATAAATACTTACATACTTTGATTACTTCTAAGGCGATAAACTAGAATTTATTTTAACTTTTACGGACTTCAATTTCACAAAGCCTCCGAATCTCAATATGGCGTGTCTTGTTATGAATTTCCACCGACAATTCAAACAAAGGAATAAAAGTTATTATTTTAAAGAAACACTATTATTTTATATTATTCCTATTTTTAGATGTAGATATTAAATAAAGAACTTACAGAAACCCAAAAAATAATTTTAACATAAAGTAGTACTGAAATAAGAATATATTAATATTGATATTACGGTTATTTAAATAATTTACGATACATTGGTCGTATTACTTCATGGTCCAGTTGATAGGCAGCTCGCCTCAAAATCCAAAGGACCACGTTCAAAAGCAATCACGGGGACAATTATTTTACCAGAAATTATTTTGTCAAATATATAATTTTTAAATATAAATACAGTATAACAATTTCACCATATGACATATTCCCCCCGTTTGCCATTGTTGTCCACAGCAATGTTAATAAAAATATATATCAACTATCATGAATATAACTATCATTATAAAACATCAATATCATGATATATTTTTAAAACTTTAATTAAAATCATTATTTAAAAAAATGACACAGTCAATGATTAATGTTCACACTGAGACCACGCTTTGGTAAGTGTTTCTCCTAGAGTGGCCCCGAAGTTTTGCAACAGCTTGACTTAGTTCTTGAAAGTTACTTTCACTTGTCAGAGCTGTTTGTGTTCGTACTGCCGACCGAGGTAAGTGGTATGGGTTGGAATGTTTGCCCGCGGTACTTCGACTCGAACGCCTAAGCGGTACGGGAGTTTCTTGTCGGACAGGAATTTCTTCGGACGAATGATGATGTATAGATTCATTATCACCGTTGTCTGGATGAACATCCTCTGGCCGAAAATCTAGAACTGCGTGAAAGCTTTCATCACTTTTTACAGAATCTGAATCAGAAATCGATTTTTCACTTTGAATCACTCGAAACTAATTCACCTGTATCCAAAAGTTCTCTACGGGTGACATTTTTCGTTGGACCAGTTCCATCGGCTTGTTGCACAGAATACACGTTACCCCCTTAATCTTTCATAACTTTATAAGGCGTAGAATTCCAGACACCTTGTATCTTGTTTCTGCCCTGAATTCTGTTCCGCATTAAAACACGTGTTAAAAGAGGTTTTTCTTTGGCATCTCTGTTGTAGAGTTCTTTCCTACGTAGAGCATTGTCATCCAGATTTTGCTTAGCGCTTTCCATCGCTGTTCGAAGCCTTTTCCCGTGTTGTACAACGTAACAACTGTTGAAGAGATTTTGGTTGTTGGAAGTCCGAGAAGATGATCGATAGGTAAGGTCGGATCTCGTCCAAACATAAGAAAATACGGTGTATACCCGGTAGAAGAATGGATTGTTGAATTGTATATTACATAAATTAACTCGGGCAGATGTTCAGGCCACTTACTCTTTTGCTGGGGAGATAATGTTCTTAACAGATTGTGCATTGTACTATTATATCCTTCTACCTGGCCGTTTCCCTCAGGATGATACGGAGTTGTTCTAGTTTTGGAGATATCATACATTTTACATAGTTCTTTTTACAACTTCGCTTTAGAAGTTTCTCTCTTGGTCGCTATGAATCCTTCTAGGAATTCCAAAAGGAACTAGAAATATGTCCATAGGACATGAATGCACCGCCGAGGGTATTTAGTAATGCAAAATGAAAATTTGTATTAGTGTATGAAATTTGATGAGAATATCTTGAATATTTTCTTTAAAATTGAAATTGAAATCTAACAAGTTGCAAATATATATATATATATATATATATATATATATATATATATATATATATATATATATATATATATATATATATATATATATATATATATATATATGCTAAAGTTTTACCAAATTATGCATTAGTGCAAAAGCTTACATAAAAATATCGTAAAAATAATGGTTTCTTTAAAATTAAGCAAAATGTAAATTTAAGAAAAGTGAGGTCAAGGTCACAGGAAAGTTCAAGGTCCACTGTTTGATGCAGTTGAATATCTTAAGTTTGATAAAAATATTTTGAATGGTTTATTAGAAAATGAGCTAAACACTAATTTAAAATAAATGAAGTTAAGGTCAAAAGAAAGGTCAAGGTAAAAAAATGCTGATGCAGTTGAAAAGGTTACATCAGTATGTATTAGCATATGAAGTTTGATAAAAAATATTATGAGTGGTTTCTTTAAAACTGTGTTAAACACAAATTGAGAAAAGTGAGGTCTAGGTCAAAGGAAAGGTCAAGGTCCGAAAATATTGATGCAGTTGAATAGCTTACAAGAGTATGTATCAGCATATGAAGTTTGACACTAATTTAAGAAAAGTGAGGTCAAGGTCAAAGGAAAGGTCAAGGTGAAAAAATGTTGATGCAGTTGAAAATCTTACATCAGTATATATCACCATATGAAGTTTGACAACACTATATTCAATGGTTTCTTTAAAACTGAGTTAAACACTAATTTAAAAAAAGTGAGGTCAAGTTCAAAGGAAAGGTGAAGGTAGAAAAATATTGATGCAGTTCAATAGCTCTCATCAGTATGTATCAGCATATGCAGTTTGATAAAAATATCTTGAATGATTTCCTTAAAACTGAGCAAAACACTAATTTAAGAAAAGTGAGGTCAAGGTCAAAGGAAAGGTCAAGGTGAAAAAATGTTGATGCAGTTGAAAATCTTACATCAGTATGATTGGTACGCTAAAAGATTCCCTATAGGTGGCCGTACTGTGGGAACTGGTGCTTTGGCTACCATGCAGCGTTCACACTTTTTGCAATATTGTTCTACATCATTTTGTATTGTTGGCCAATAACATCTCATTTTAATTAATGACAAAGTTCTTTCTATCCCTTGATGACCTGCGTGATTGTGTAATGACTCTAATACATGGTCTTTCAAAGACAGTGGCAAAACAAGTTATCGAACAGTTGCCTAATACATGGTCTTTCAAAGACAGGGGCAAAACAAGTTGTCGAACAGGACCGGTATCACTTTCAATGTTTCTATATAGAACTTTATTTTCAATTTGTAATTTGTTTTGTTGTTTTAATAGTTTTCGAACATCTTTCTTCTCTTGTTTCAGTTCTTTAATTGTGGGTCGAGTATGACTATTAAGCTAATGCATGACTCTACTTATTGTTGGATCTAGTTCTTGTAATGAAGACAATTCAGTAGGTTGGTATTCTGGCAAAGCTGATGTTGCTTCAACAGAGTCTACATGAGTAAATTGAATATGAGCATCTAAAAAATGAGTACCTTCATCTCGAAGATCCATCAGTGAGGTGCTGTATATCACATTCTGAAAAAACAGATTCAGAATTACACGTGACAGTTCTAACTCTTGGTGAAGGTTTACGACTTAAAGCATCAGCGTTTCGGTTAACCTTTCCTGATCGGAATTTTACCTCAAAGTTAAACTGTGCCAGTTGACTAGTCCATCGCATCTCCGTTGCCCCTAACTTCGCAGTCTGTAGGTAACTCTGCGATTATTATCCGTGAAAACAATAAACGTTGCTCCAAGTAGGTAATCGCCGAATTTTTCTGTCACTGCCCATTTTAGTGCCAACAGTTCTAATTTCATGGAACTATATTTCTCCATATTACGTTCCGCTGGTCTCAATGTTCGTGACGCATATGCTATAACTACGTGTCGTTGATCGTTGATCAGCACCATGTCCATCAAAACTCGCATCAGTCTCCAGAATGAAAGTTTTCTTAAAGTCAGGGTATCCTAAGATTGGAGAAGATACCAATCTTTCTTTGAACTCGTGGAATGCAGAATCACATTCTTTACTCCAAAGTTCTATAAATGGTTTGGATGGACATTTCTTCTTTTTCTTCTTGTTATCTGTGGTTATACCATGTAAAGGCCTTGCAATTTTTGAAAAATCCTTCACAAATCGTCTGTAGTAACCAGCTAATCCTAAAAATGATTGTAACTCTTTTTTCAGATATTGGTGTTGGGCATGATCTTATAGCTTCTGTCTTTTCAGGATCTGTAGAAACTCCTTCGGCTGAAACGATATGTCCTAAGTATTTTACAGATGTACTGAAGAAATTACATTTTCATGGTTTCATTTTAAGACCACGACTTTTTAGTTTGGAGAATACAATGTCTAATCGATGTATGTGTTCTTCAATGGATTTAGAAAATACTAATATATCATCCAAGTACAAAAGTAAGATGTCAAAATTTTCATCTGTAAAACAAGCCTCCATCATTTTTTGAAATGTAGCGGGGCTGTTACCTAAGCCGAAAGGCATCCTAAGATATTCATATAAGCCACCAGTTCCAACTCGGAATGCCGTTTTCTCAATTGATTTCTCATCCATAGCAACTTGATGGTATCCTTGGGCTAGATTTATAGAACTGAAGTATTTCGCTCCATGTAAGACGTCTAACGTTTCCTCTATTCTAGGTAACGGAAACGCATCTTTAATAGTTTTCTTGTTCAATTCGCGATAGTCAACACATAAACGAAGACTTTTGTCCTTTTTTCTCACTATCACGACAGCGGATGCAAATGGACTATTGCTCTTTCTAATTATCCCTTGATTTAAAAATTTGCGTATGTGTTGTTTTACTTTGTTGATTTGATGTGGTGGTATTCGATGATGTGGCACTCGAACAGGAATGTCATCTGTTACCTTGATGTTATGTGTAATCAAATCCGTATAGCCAAGATCATCATCATCTTTAGTAAACGCGTCTGAATGTTTTTGAAATTACTTTTTCTGGCTTTCGGTCAACTGTGCATTTCTACGTTTAAATTTTAAATCATTCTCACATTTACTTCTGTCGGTTTGATGAAATCTGTATTTATTTCCCGAACGTAAACTTTCTTATCAAGAATTTCTAGGTCGTATTCATCGTCTGTAGTTTTGATGACATCAACTTTGTGTAAGGTTCCAATTCGACCTTTTGGTTTTAACCAGACATCTTCATCGCCAATATTTATGATTCTGACAGGGATCTTTCCATTTTCTACTGTTCCTAATGTGTCGAATACCATGATGTTCCGTGGAAGCGATCCTGTTGTTCTATGAATTGATTGGACTGTGGCTGTATATTCTTCACCTTTTTTATTTTGGCGAGTTTAACGAATAACTACTTTCATTGAATTTCTTGTCGCCCGGCGATTTTTACAAAACTTATTCGGTCATCGTGTTCAACCATATCGAGGACAGTATTGACGTTGTTCCAAGAATCCTGTTGTTTTACACTTTCAAATTTAATTTGGTCCTTTTCTTCGTTGATGTAACTCCGAATGATTTAAAATGTTACAACCTAGAATTATAGGGTCGAAAACAGAACTGTCTTTTGAAACCAAAAATCCTACATCAGTAAATTTACAACCAAATACATCAAAGTCAGTTTCTATGTATCCTAAATACGGAATTTGCGTATCATTTGCTGCAACGAGTTTGAGAAATTTTCGGGTGTCATTCAGTTCTAAAGATGCTAAATGTTCATTATAAAATGATTCTGAAATAGTTGAAACTTCTGAACCGGTATCTAAAAGACAATGGAAGGAAGTTGTGCCCATTAAGTTTAATTGTGGTTGTTGGACATTTTGATAACGCATTGAAAACTTGTTTCTGAAGTGTCATTTTGGATTCTATTTCCTGTCCCTCATCAGTTAGACTCCTCACCGTGAGGGTCAAGCTTTTGGGTTGTTTTCTGGTTTTCTTTCTTTGAACGAAAAGCATTTGTTACTCTTGTGTCCTTCTTTTTTACGCATTTGAAGCAACTGATCTGACCGGTTTGCTGTATCATTCCTCTGCCTGCTCCTCTTCCACGGACTCTTCCTCGAAACGTTCCTCTGTAGTATCCACGTGTCTGATAAGTTACACGTGATTGATCGTATTTTGGCTGCTTTGTTAGGTTAGTCAATAGTTCTATCTGCTGTTGTTGTTTCTCCAATATTTCTTATTGTTTTCGCAAAATTTCCATACGATCGTCATTTGAGGTTTTCTTTTGAGTAGATGATCTGTTGATTTTTGCAGTCCCAGACTGATGTGTTTAAATTGTGTTTGATTGTGTTTAAATGTAACAATAGCATACCTTGAATTACATGTATAAAAACTAGTTCACCGGTTTAACAAGACTACTATATTAATTACTATTTCATGATATATGATATGATAATTATTTAACAGAATTAATAAATTTGATTATTAGATTCTTTCGTAAACATGAATCTCATATGTAAACGTAAACAATCAACTCATTTAGGAATTCCAAAATAAAGACTTAATATGCTGTAAATTACACATAAATTTTACAGGATACTTAATACTTTGATAACTTCTATGGCGATAAACTAGAAATTATTTTAACTTTTACGGACTTCAATTTCACAAAGCTTCCGAATCTCAATATGGTGTGTCTTGTTATGAATTTCAACCGACAATTCAAAGGAATAAAAATTATTATTTTAAAGAAACACTATTATTTTATATTATTCTTATTTTTAGATTTATGTTTTAAATAAAGAACTTACAGAAACCCAAAAAATAATTTTAACATAAAGTAGTACTGAAATACGAATATATTGATATTACGGTTATTTAAATAATTTACAATGCATTGTTCGTATTACTCCATGGTCCAGTTGATAGGCAGCTCGCCTCGAAATCTAAAGGACCACGGTTCAAAACCAATCACGGGAACAATTATTTTACCAAAAATTATTTTGTCAAATATATAATTTTAAAAATAAAATACATTATAACAATTTCACAATATCACATTAAAAAGTAAAACAAAGTGCCTGACGTTTCTTGAATTTTCTACAATTGAATTTATTTACAAATTTGAATTTCCTGAAATATCAATTAATCAAATTATGAAAACAAATAGTGAGTGTACCTTTATCAATATGAAACAGTAAACACAATATGTATGAAATTTTCTCAATTAGTATGAGAAAATTGAACAAGTAAAAATTTTAACTGAAACCAAATAATTCTTAACAAACAGCCAAATTTCAGATATCATAACTATTATCTGAGTGTCACTCGCGGGTTGTGATCAAAATCAAATTGATCGATACATATGCAATTAAATATCATTTTCCCTTCCATGTCACTTACCATAAACCGGTGTTGGATGCACTGTTTTTATTCGCAAATAATCTGTGAACACTGTCACAGCCCTCTCTTCAGACATTTTTGAGTAAAACAATTTAAACTTAAACTCTGAGCTCCCCTGGTCCCCAACATGTAGTCCTTCCACTTTCGAGGAAATTCGAAATTAACTGTACCTCGACCCCGACGTAAATTATGCAACATCACGAATAGTATTTGCTTTCGCATGGTTAGTATAGATACCGTCAACGTATATGTAACCTAATTTTTATTGTCTATTGTGAAGTGAAATTTTGACTTGAAATTCTCCATTTTTTTTATTTGAAACAATTTTTAAAAGAATTAGGCCAAAAAATCTGCAAAAATAAAACAGTCATACAAAAGTAAAACAAAAACAAAATTATAATGTATATATTCCAGTTACGGCTACAAATTGGCGTCCCTAATTTTAACACTCCTTTTACTTAATGCGCTTAATGCCGTAAGTAACTACTGAAAAAGCTATGACTTTTTTCAAAAATCATTAAGTCGCTGTTTGTATTGATCAATAGTAGTTAATTGCAAATTATGCTATATACAGTACTTAATTCGTCTTCATTATACATCATTTATCTACGTACATGTAGATTGTTTATTAAATTTTCTCCCTAAGCTATTCTTTAGAATTCGGACCAAATACGACATTTAATAGTGTAGACTGTTCAAATAATTACACCGTTAAAGTTTACAATATACTTCAGACAGTTTAAATAAAACAAAAACAAAAAATGATTTCCTTTTCAACAAATGGCCATATTCTCAAGTTCCTTTCAGTAATGCGTAAAAAGAAGTCAAAAGTCTAAAGCGACAATCAAATAAGATAGTTTTCATAAATGCATGTTTTAAAACGATGAAACCATTATAACCTATTTGTTACAAAATGGAGAACTGAATACGATTGTTTACCGTGCTCTGTCTAGTAAAAGGTGGGTGGCTTCAAACTTTTGCATCACGTTCAAGACGCTATTAATCAAGTTAATCAAGTTAAACAGAAAACACTTATCATTTTTCCTGAAAATTTTTGCTTAGTTCCTTTATAAATGCTAAAAAGAGAAAAGAAAGAGAAAAGAATGGTGTATATGGAACATTGTATACAAGGTAATTTTTTTGTCATAATATACAATTCGATATAATTTTTTTCAAAATTAAACAACACCCCCCCCCCTCCCCCAAAGATAATTAAGGATTATCACTGCATAAAGCACCTGTTTCGGAACACCCAGAACTTAATTCAGCATCGAATCCTCACTATTTCTAAGATCCCTATTTTTCCTCGACTGGTAGACAGGAAATCAGATGGTATTCCCATGGCTACAACAACTGTACCAATGATATCAATGTGTGGCTACCTGTGTAAGGCGAACAGTTCCTGTCGGGTATTCCACTACAACAACATCTCACAAGAATGTGGACTTTATAACAATCAGAATCACAGAGATGTCGGAGAGGAAGTGGGGACCAAACACTTTCAAATAATGCCAAAAGGTGTGTGTGAGAGAGAGAGAGAGAGAGAGAGAGAGAGAGAGAGAGAGAATATAGTACTCTTTTAAAATATTTTCCAACATTCCCCCTTCTTTCAATTTTTTAAATTATTTGTTGCCCTGTATCAATTCTGCTCAGTTTGCTTCTCATTTCTTCTCAATCGATCGGGTCGAATGATATTTTGTAGATCCCGACGTTAGGCCAATATCATACCTTTACAGGAAATTTTATATAAATTTAATAAGGACGTTACTAGTATCTGAAATTCTGAACCACGATTCATAATTAAATTCAGACTGACTGTTTCATGAAATCAAAAATAAATAAGTTAATTAATTAATAAATAAATAAAAAGAAATTTTTAGAAAAATCTTGACATATTTTTCCTTACCAACGCAATTTGGAGAAGGTTTCTAGTATTTTCAACTATGTGTTAAAGTACTTTTCGTTTGTTTTTCCTTTTTATAATAGATTTGGATGACATTTTAGGTTAATTAAGGTGTTGTACTTTAAAATGAGGATCATTTTTAATGTACAGATGGTGATTTCGTTCCCCCGCCTTCACCATATGATGACAATATAATATCAGAAGTTGTAAACTACAGTTTCCAGAAAAAGAAAAAAAAACTGAGGGAAAGAAATGCATCTGTAGTAGATGCAGGACTTTTTTTCGAAGTTGTAGTTTATATTCTAAAATAAGTTAATGTAAGGATAGCAGAGGTTCCCCTCTTTTCTATTTTATTAAAAATAAATTTTTAGGCTCGACCTGTGTACGTACATATTTAGCTACAGTGTTGATTGGTTGATTGATTGAAGCTTTGTTCTTCCTGTAGAGTGTGTTCTAGGAATAGATGAGTTGTTCCCAGATTTAAACCAATGTATCTACATTCATACAACAACCATGATCTACGGAGACGCCCAAGGAACGTGTCATTCAATGTCCAGAGAATTAATGAGCATATATGGAGGGAAGTACCTCGCAGTCAAGGATGTGATGCAAAAACGTAATATTTGTGAGTACATGCACCATTGGAAACCAACTCCTTGATTGAAAAATGAAAAAAAAAACCAAAAAACAAACTCCCACCCTCTCTTCTTAACAGCAATTTTATTTTAATTACTAGTACTTAATAGCGTGGCAACCTGCAGAATAATGTTTTGTTCTGTCTTTCAGTTGGAATTCACGTATACGCTAAGAGTGTCGACGCTTTCTCATATGAGTGGCGGAATGGTTCGCCGATCACAGATCACTGGTGCCCTGGTGAGCCTCTGGAGGACCGTGACTGTGTTAGTTTAATTGAGACGACATGCATGGTGTCCAGAGATAGGACTGGACGATAGCTCCTGTACTAAAGCCAAGAGAGTGTTCTTTTGCGAAGACTGACTTCAATGCATCGTCAAACAAGCATTTAATTAATCGTTACAATTGTTGAAGTTTCCTCTATACTGATTTCAATTATATCCAAACCCTTGTATCACAAGGTACATGTGATTCTCATTGTGTAGTCACAATTATAATTAGTCCAACATTTTTTTTACAAGTATTTAATGCCGTGTCGGTCTGTTTTAAAATTGAAATTTCACCATATGCTTTTTTCCTGTATACTACCATTAGAAATCACTATATAAATCATTGGATCCGTTTGACCAACTTTGCTGTGGGTATATAATTTAAAAAGTCGAATTTGTGACAACGCAGATTTCTCTCTTTAATGAATAACAACGTCTGCCCTTGCTTAATTCTGACTCTGACGTCTCTCTCCGTCCTTGTCAAGCACCCTTCCCAGATAAACATAGGACTTCACCTCTTAAATGGCACTCCACCTACGTTATCAGGGGATTTTCAGTAATGTTGATCTTCATTTTTGTCTTCTCCTTGTACATTGTAGATCTTGAATCCTAGCGCATTAGATATTTATGCAAGGAGGGTAGTCTTTTTTTTCGATCTGTATTCGTTTGTTGGACAGAGTAAAGCGCCAGATCGTCAACGAAGTTGATTTCACTCAGCTTTGTCCAGTGTTCAATGGATTCCTGCCTTTTGTGTTTGTTTTCATATGTCCCAGTCAGTACAAGGAGTAAGATCAAATATGGAGATAACAAACAGTAATCAAGCTAAAAAGTCCATTGAAACAATATACTAGTAAATCGGGAGCAGCAAACACGAACCAATTAAAACATCATAGGTGGAATCAGGTGCACCCCTTGCCGACCGCATCACGTCCGCCTCCTTGTCATGATCAGGAAAACGGAAAAAATTCTTAGATTATTTAATGTGTAAAAAATGGCCTAACAATTAGTATGAAAAAATGTCAGTCAGCATTCAATAGATTGTATTTGCTGACAAGGTCATTTTATCAACCATAGAACTTGCAAAATGAAGACTTCATACGAGACTGTTGATATTCTTGTTTCATCAACTTATTTGTCAATAGCTTCTCTCGTTTTAGAAATTGTTCATACGTAGAGAATGCTCTTGTGTATCGGATCAACTGAGAGACATAAACCCCATTTGCAGGTGATAAGGGGTATATTGCTGCATAAGGAAGGGAAGTTGACGATTGTAAAGTTGAAGTCATCACGTTTATCATAAAGTTTTGTTGTTAGGTTATCATAAACATCTTTTTCTAGTAAAATAATCAAATGTGTCAGACTCTGTGGTATCTTATATTTCAAGTTCACTGGGATATATCGAGTTGACATATGGGTGTAAGTAAGTATTGTTAATTGATAATACGTCGTCGATATATTTAAATGTCGATTTGAAGGCCACAATAAGTGGTTTCTCCTCATATACAAGTTTTTATATAAATTCTGCGTCATACGTCTGCTAATAATGGGACGCAATTGGTACCTATGGAAGTTTGTTGGAAGACCTGATCTCCAAAAACATCATAGATATTGTCAATCGGAAACTCTAGCATCGTTTTAATATCAGCTTCAAAGTACATGTGTGTACACCCAGAATGTTTTTTTAACAAAACAATTTTGCAAATGACGAATGACAATTTAAGGTATGTAAATTTACGAGTAATGTTCTCTTTTTTTTATTATTCAAAAAGCAGTTGTCTATGATGTCAAAAAGCCTGGATTTTAATTTATTGTTGGGAATGGTTGTATGAAGTGTTGAAAAGTCGTATGTTTTGATGTAATTGATTTTGGTAAAATTTTGTGATTTCAAATTTTCTAAAAGTTCCTTGGAGTTTTTAAGTATCCACATCTGATTTACACCACTTCTGGAACATATTGTTGTACAATATGCCTGAAGTTTCTCCCTCACTCCTGTTAATATTTTAGTGAGGAGTAAAGGAAAGAGTCTTGGTAGAACAATTAAGAGGAATGTCGACAGTAAAATAATTCCCCCGCACGCTATTCGATCACCTTAAAATTGTATGACAGCTGCGCATGTACATGGCATATCTTTGTGGGTGCACAGATTAGGGAGATGGGCTTCTGCTCCATCAGTTTCCAGAGTGTCTCCCTGACAACGTTGTCGAATGCCTTTTCATATAATGGACAAGGTGGATGTAAAGAGGAGAATTCCATTCCACTGACTGTTCCACTATGATTATTATACTGTAGATCACTAAATTTTCGCAATACCTTATTTTCGCGAGATAGTCATTAATTCTTTATAGGGGAGACAAAATGTATTGTGGTTTTTGCGCTATATAATCTTAAGGAATACTAATATACACGACAATGAAATTTTTGTGAGCACACTGTCTCGAGTAGTTACGCGAAAATAAAGTTATCGCGAATAAAAAGTGATTTACAATACACTGTACAAGTTGGCAAACTGATCAGCATAACCTATGATACTTTTGGAAAAATGCCTGCTAGTCCTGGAGCTTATTACACGTATCTCTCTAAATTGATTCTGTTGCGGAATTTACATTGCATTGAAGCGAATATTCACTAACGACTCTTCTCTTTGATACTTTTAACTTGAAACTGTCTTTTCATTTGCTCTGGACCTGTTCTCCTTCATAGGTCATGTTGACGAGTCTAAGCAGCGTGTCAAATACTGCCTTTATGTCAGCTTCAATAGCTAATGCCCGTATCTCATCTGACTGAAAAATATATGATAATCCGATTTCCAATTGTTCATTTACCAGTAATCTCACTGGAAAAAAAGTTTCTTTACCAAAACTTGGGAAAATCCTACCAACAAATCTTCTAATGTTGTTGATGAAATATGGAGATAACGAACAGTATTCTAGCCAAATGTCCATTTAGACAATATAAATCAGAAGCAGAGCAAACACGGACCTCCAAAAACATCAGAGGTGGGATCAGGTGCCATGGAGGAGTGAGCATCTCCTGCCGACCGGTGACATCCGTCTTGTGCTCCTTGTCATGATCGGGAAAAACTGAAAAATCCGTAGACAATTCAGTGTATAAATAAAGGACTAACAATTAGTATGAAAAACGCCAATCAGCATTAGACTTAATGATTGGTTGTATTTGCTGATAAATGTACTGACCATAAAACTTGCGAAATGATGACTTCAAACGAGACTGTTAATGGAATAGAATGTACCCTTTTCTAGCCTTGTTTATGTCGGTGAAACCAAGGGTTCAGTGGGCTTCATTTTAAATTAACAATGGCGGTCAACAGCTTCTTTACAACCATTTAATTCTCCTGACCATTCAATTTTGTAAATGAAAGTTAGAATTTTAAGAAAAAAATATCAACATATTAATAGGCCATTCTTTAACCTTTCTGTAGGCAACGAGAAGAATACTGGATTAGGAAACTAGGCACTCCTTTTCCATCTGATTTCAATGACAAAATCGGTAGTGCGATAATCCTTCGTCCCCACTATAGCGACGTGAATGTGATTGAACTTTTTAACAAAAGACAGAGACATAAGCGTAGTCATGGACATCGTATCACAATAAACCTAAATCAAATACACATAATGCCTCTTTTGAATCATTTCTTCCTTACGTCATTAAACAGTCAAGTCTGTATCACATACACACCAAACTTGTGAGTTTTATATGGTCTATATGAAAAGGCTTTGCTTGAATTATTCAACACAGAATACAAGATGGATTCTCTAATTAATCATGCATAGACTTTTTAAGCCGTCACGTTTTACAGAAGACAATAATTCTCAAGAAATCCATCTTTTTCTTGAATTAAAATTTGCCAACAGAAGAACTGACGTTGTAAATCTTAGTAACAGTCATTCTTAATCACAAAAGAGGTCCAGTTTTGTACATGTATTCCACCATATTTCTGGTTGATGTCCCCACCTTGTATTTCTTACATATATTCATCGACTAATTCTTCCAAACTTTTTAACTACAAGAAAATTCTACAGTGCCTAGATATTAAAATCCTCCAATGTGTTCGTGTTTTTCTTCGTAATACACATATAGTCCCGCTAAACATATCATTACTGGCGATTAGTATGCAGGTAACGATGAAGACTTTAAATCACTTAATATAAAAGGGCTAAAATTTTAGAAAACCCCGATCATCGGCTGGCAAAAAAATTTCATAAATATTATGAGTTCCACTGAATATTTAGCCAGGCGATTAAACAAACATAAGAAAAGAAGACCCTGTCAGAATGTTTGTTTGTTTGTATGTTGTTTAACGTCCCTCTCGAGAATTTTTCACTCATATGGAGACGCCACCACTTGCCGGTGGAGAGCTGCAAATTTTGTCCTATGCTCGGCACTTACGGTCATTGAGCAGTGAGGGATCTTTTTCGTGCCAGCACCTACTGCGACACGGGACCTCGGTTTATACGGTCTCATCCGAAGGACCGATCTCTACGTCCCACAGTGGGATTCGAACCCGCGACGTAAGGATCAACTCCTTACTCTGCGACTCTAGAGCAGACGCTCTAACCACTGCGCCACGTGGGCGAGCCCTGTCAGAATGAATTGAAAGTATAAGGTTGATGTTGAAGTCCTGTGTTCAACAGTTAATGGCAATATGAAAATATCCAACCTTCTGTCTTCAGTAATTCAAAAGTAAGATATTAGATAGGTTACATGATCAACTAATATGTTCTGGTCCCAGCCAACAAAGCAGGTAACAAAATAGTTTTAAAAACTCCAAGGGACTTTTAGAAAATTTGAGATCAGAAAATTTTACTAAAATCAGTAGCATTAAAATTAAAATGTTTGTCTTTCAAACACTTAAGGACGTACAACACACCCACCACCAAAAACTTCCGGTCGTTTAATTTTCGCTATTTTTTTTTTTTTTTTTTTTTTTTATATATATTATACATGACTACAGTGCAGGGAACTAATTTTGTTACATAAACCAGCATCAGCATAAGCATTAGTAGCATCAGGATCGAGCTAGCATCAGCATCAGCATTTAAAAAACAGCATTACCAGGATCAGCATCAGCAAGCAAAGGATAAAACCAGCATTGACCTACATAAAATCAGCATTATCCTATTAGCATCAGAAAATCAATGAGTTTTAATTCGGTAAAAAAATAAAAAAGAAAGAAAGAATATTGGTTAAAGTATTCACATTATTGATATATAGTGAGATATTATGATCAAATAATTGTAAAAGACACTTTTATTGCTTTAAACGGCAATGCTGAAATTCATTATCTACTTCCGGTAGCATGATGCTACTTCCGGTAGCATTGACCTAATTATAAAACAGCATCAGGATAAGGATTACTAGCATTAAATCAGCAAGCAAAGGAAGCATTCAAATCAGCAAGCAAAGGAAGCATTCAAATCAGCATCGATGCTGTAACAAAATTAGTTTCCTGCACTGTATATATACAATGCTTATGCACATTTTGGACAAAATCGTTCGTGTCGTATTTGGACAGGAAGTTCCAAAAGTTACTCCCCTTTGGTTGTTCGCGCTGAGAAGAAATTTTCAATCTGCGAGCTATAAAATCCTTTATTATCAAAAAAGTTTAGCTAACCTGGCTGTCAAATTTCATCGACTCATTCATATAACCATTTACCACACAAATAAAGTATTTTTGTAGAGGTACACATCGGCAAAATATTTTTTGAAGAACTTAAACTGAAATACTATGGTTCATTTAAGCCGTAAAAAAATGCGTATTTTTTAATTTAAATGTTTTTTTTTTTTTTTTTTTTTTTTTTTTTTTTTTTTTTTTTTTCTTACGAAAAAACCTATCGTTTTATTTTGGATAAAATACCTTTTTCATGTAACTGGTTACAAAAGTAATCTTGAAATTTTTTTTTATTTTTTTAAACGAGCCGTTTTGAATTTTTAGCGGAAAATCCCCCCTCTCTGTCCTTAAGCCACGTTTCTCAAGCGTCTTTCAGACGTGGTACGAAAACATTTCTAGATCTACAAATACACATGAAAAATTCCAAGCTAGAAAATATTTTTTGCTTTAAAAAATTATTTACATTATATTTCAGAGTTCTTGAAAACTTTTCAGTTCATTAAAATGCTGATGTAAGCAACTTTTGACGAAGCCACCCCCCCCCCCTTTTTTTTGAACGCAGTCATTAGAACTTGATGAAACATGGGTTACACTCGAGATATATATTTAATCTTTCAATCCCTGAAGTACCAATAAATTCATTCATTCATGCAGATTAAAATTCTGACGACTAGAATTAGAGTTAAACTATCAACTACAAGAATAAAAGTAAAACTTATTCTCTAAGGATTTTATGTCCACGTGTCCAATATGTAGTCCATACACATGGCTGAAATGCATTTAATTTTATACCTGCGTATGAATTCAACTTACATTGACTTTTAATCTCATTTTTCATTTAAAGTGACCGCACAATGTTGAAAATTCAGCTCTTCTATGATGTAAACAGACTGGTAAATGGAATATTTTGTTTCTTATTTATTTCAAACAAGAGAGGGTTCTAAAAGCCCCCTCCCCCCACTTTTATGAATCCTTCTGTTGCTTCTATAAATAAAATGGAAATTTCGTATTCGTCTACATTAACTTCAATTTATCAAACTGTAAATTCTCCATCTATGTTTAAATCATTCATGTGTCAAAATATTCATGTACAGTGATACATGTATAAAACGTTTTGTTTTGATTCGAGGAAATGCGCACTGAAATTGTTGACAATGGTAGATCTGACCAGTTTGCCGCATATAAGATACGAGGGCTATTCATTAAATAATGACACTAAATGTACTCCCTTTAAATTTTACACTTGATTGAATTGGAACATCTCTTGAAATGTTTATTGTCTTCCATACTATTGATTTGACATGTAGTCACAACCTATTTATAAAGCAATTTTCAAAGAAAGCATCTTTTTCGGACCCACCCTGAGGACACTGTTAACATGAAGACAGAAGGAAAGTCCCGAAAGAACATTTTGAACATCAGGTCGTATGTTAAGTATCGCTTTCTAATGAATATTACGAGAAAAGAAATTTTCAAAGAACTCGCGTCTTTATATGGAAACTCTGTTGTATCTATCAAAATCGATGGATAAAGCATTTCAAACTTGGTAGGGAGTCAGTTGAAAATATCAAACAGCCCGGAAGGCCTAGATAAGTTCTCAATGAGAAATCAGTTGCAGCAGTAAAAAACATTATCGACAGAGACGGCAGAGTGACCGTGAAGCAGATTGCCAAGAAGCTGAACATTTCATCGGGTAGCATTTTCAAGATTTTAAAAGAACTTTTAGGAGTCAGGAAAGTATCTGCGAGGTGGATCCCACACATTTTAAATGATGAGCAAAAAAGAAAGCGATTGCAAATTTCTCGAAAACTATTGAAAATTTACGGAAAATGTGATAAAAGACGTCTACATGAAATTGTTACGGGGGATGAAACCTGGCTACATTTTTATGAACCTGAGAGAAAACTGGGAAACAAAATATGGTTCCTTAAACAAAGTAAACGACCTACCATTGCTAAACGCGGCAAGACAGCAAGGAAGGTTTTGTATGCAATCTTTTTTTTATTCTAACGGGGTAGTCGCTCAAATTCCAATTAAAAAGGGCAGAAGTTTTACTAAAGTTGTTTACGTGAAAAAGATATTGTCTGAGGTACAAAAACATTGCAAAAACAGAAGACCAAAGTCGGGAATGATGAGGATCAAGCTTTTACATGATAATGCTCCAGCACACACTGCAAAGTACACACAAGATTTCTTGTGTGAAAATGGAATACAGCAACTGGATCATCCCCCTTATTCACCAGATTTATCCCCATGTGACTTTTTATTATTCCCTAAATTGAAAAAAATGCTATCTGGACGGCGTTTCCATTCCCGTTCTGCATTAGGTTCAGCGGTGTATCAGTGTCTAAAGAGTATACCTCTTTCGGAGTATAGAGGCGCGTTCCAGAGCTGGATAAAACGACTTCAAAGATGTGTTGAAGTAAAGGGTGATTATTTTGAAGGAATGTAAATAAAATAGAAAATAATACTATGTTATTTCTTACTGTATTGAAGAATTCTCACTATTTAATGAATAGCCCTCGTATTCGTGAATTTGGACCATTTCAGTAAACAATTCTATTACATTTTCGGTACTTACGTAGTATATATTATAGTTTTCAATTCCTGAGTTCATCAGAATTCATTGTAAATATGTCTTCATAACTGTTCGGCAAACAGGAGGAAATAACTCAACAAGGGGAGGGAAAAATCTCCCATATTTTTTGAGTTGTTCCTCTTTAATCAGTGAACTTTTGGAAACGGGTTGTAAAACATTTTTTTTTTCTTAAAAGGAGAACAAAACAGTATTTATATGGCTAATTCTTAATTTTAAAATAGGCCCGTGATCTGGTAATGCAAATGTTACATAGCCAACTGTAACAAAAGAAAGTAATGTATCATAAAAAAGATAAAGAATATTGTTCTGCTAATATTGATCACGGATACGAGATTCATTTGAATTGAAAGAAATTTTAAGACAAAATCTTTCTTTTCTTCCCTTTTTATGGAGGGAGGGGCGGGTTTAAAAACCAAAAGCGCAAATAATCAATTTAAGGATACGATTTGGTATTTCTAAAGAAACCACCTGAAGTTTCTAATCCCATTTTCTTTTAATTACGTTGGGGTCGATTCGGTCGTCATTTTGGCGCTTTATTATAAACTTCAAATGTGACGTCAAGTTAAACGTTTAATTGAAATCGCAAGAGTTATCTCCCCAAGTGTGTTGTACGTCTTTAAAAAACATTCTTCAAAATAAATTAAAGACTAGGATCTTTTACATCATTCACAACTGTTTATTTAAAAAAATTTACATACCTTGACACTGACCATTTTCAATTTTATTTTATTTTTTAAAAACCCATTCTGATTCAACACACAAGTACTCTGAGGTTGATAGTAAAAAAATTGCTTGAAATTCTTATTGACAAGATCTATATATTTTTTGGACCAAGTCTTCCAATAATCTTACAGAATTTCATGGGTATGATTGTGCTCTGTTATCAACTGACATGTTTTTGGTTTCTTATGAGTCAAGATCTCAAAAAACTAACCTGAAAAGAAAAGTTTCTTGCTGTGGCCTTCACCTCGACAATTAAATAATTATATCGATGACGTTTTATCAGTTACTTATATTCATTTTCCTTTCGTTGATTTGATATTTTGATCAAAATATAAGTCAATAAAAAGTCTAACAGATCTGTTTCACAATTGAATGTTTGGCTTACAAAGATATTGATTGCAAACACAAAAAAAAAAAAAAAAAAAAAAAAAAAAAAACTTTAAGACATTATGATTAATTTTTATTATGACTTCAACTTCCTTTCGTAAACTTCCTTATTTATGTAGCAATATACCATTATTACCAGCAAATGGAGTTTATGTTTCCTAGTTAGAGCATGTTCTACGTACGATTTATTTTCTAAAACGAGACAGGGTACTGACAAATAAGTTGTTGATACAAGGATATCAACAATCTCAACATTTTGCGGGTTCTATGGTCGATACAATGATCTTGTTTGCAAATACAATCTATCGTAAAGTTGAATGTTGACTGACGTCTTTCATTCGAATTGTAAGCCATTATTTTCACACTGAATTGTCTACACTTTCTTTCGTTTTCTCAATTATGTCAAGGAGCACATAATGGTTGTGACCAGCGGCAGTGAATGCTCATTCTTCAATGACACACGTCCTCACCTCTGTTTGCCTTGGTCACAATATTGTTTAATAGACTTTTGAGCATAATTACTGTTTGCTAGCTTCATGAACATTTCACTCTGCTGCTTTCCAATTCCTTTTATTCTTGCTATTAATGGGAAAGCAGTGCTAAATAGTAGTTTGATTCTGCTGGTTGAATGTCTGGTGGTATAGAGGAGACTGACCGATTTAGGACATCCTAAAAATTCTACCCAGCTCTTTAGCCTTCCTTCTTTTGTTATGAGGTTTCCATCTTTACCCGCACAGAATTATCTGTCTAATTGAATGTGCATGCCAGCTTCCTTGTTGTCATAAAAAGGTTTTACTAGGCCCTGCTGCATCTTCTGCCTGATTAGTTAGGCTGTCTTTGTGGTCCTTCATATACCTTTGATACTAGCCTTTACTTCCCTGTCGAATGCTTTCTCTGCTCTCGTTCGATTTGGGTTAAGTGAGGCTTTCTTTGATTTTCTCACCTTCGGAATTGGCAAGGTAGCATTGCATATCTACTCCTTGCGATGTACACCCTTTCTACCAAGAACTTCCTCATAAGTAGAATCTTCTTGGTTTGCTACCAATGTGACTCTCTCTTCTCTATCTCTCTTTAGCCACTCTTCTAGTGACTAAAAGGAGGTAACAGGCTGAGATAGAAGGGAGTCTGTATATTCCTGTGCCTAAGCATGCCTTTTTGAGACGTGTGTTTTAATAGGATACCATCACTAATCAAAAGGAATTATAAATCAACACCTTTTATCAATCGTACAGTCGCCCGCGTGGCGCAGTGGTTAGAGTGTCTGCTCTAGAGTCACGAAGTAAGGAGTTGATCCTAACGTCGCAGGTTCGAATCCCACTGTGGGACGTGGAGACCGGTCCTTCGGATGAGACCGTATAAACCGAGGTCCCGTGTCGCAGTAGGTGCTGGCAAGAAAAAGATCCCTCACTGCTCAATGGATGTAAGTGCCGAGTATAGGACAAAATTTGCAGCTCTCCACTGGCAAATGGTGGCGTCTCCATATGAGTGAAAAATTCTCGAGAGGGACGTTAAACAACAATACAATACAATCAATCAATCAATCAATCGTACATCACGGCACAAACGACCGAATTTCTGACTTATGCAAAGAAAGTCAATTTGATTCTCTGTGACATGGTGTGGGGATATCCAAGTGGCTTTGTGGCCTCACTGGGAAAGATGTTCTCTCCTCTTTCTAGTTGGTTCAAGTCACACAGGTCTGCAAAACACTCATCATCATAATTTATCTTTCCGAGTCCATGTGTTTCCATAACCTCTTAGAATTAAATTCATCTATTTATACTCTGTCTTAATTAGTATTTATATTTTTTGTCAAATGTCCCACTTAAAACAGCAACATCTTTAACCATTAACTGCAATCCTCTGAAGTAGAACTAATAAAATCACAAAAATTGCAGCAGTAAAGTAGGGCTACAACAGCAGCAATTCAGTGTTTAATTTCTAGTCACAAGTTAGAGCATTTCAAAATGCCTGACTGAAAGCAATAAATATAGAATGTATGAGCATGATAAGTGATAAATGTTTCCATCCGTTTCCCGGCTGGATCAGATATTTCATTAACGTACAATTTGATTGATTGAATGTATGAAGTTCCTTTCGAGAATTTTTCATTCATATAGAGACGTTGCCATATACCAGTGAAGGGCTTCAAATTTAGACCTACAGGTATACTCGGCACTCAGGGCCATTAAACAGAGAGAGAGAGAGAGAGAGAGAGAGAGAGAGAGTTCTTTATCGTGCCAACGCCTACCATGACACGGGACCTTGGTTTTTAAGGTTTCACCCGAAAGACCCGTGATTTTGAAGATCTTTTTAAAGTTTAACTTGGTTTTTAGAATCATCCGAAAATGGTAAGTGAATAAAATTTATGTTAACATATTTAATGTTTATTTCTTAAACAACAGGGATACAAGTGGAATGTACATAACATTTGAAAGAAATTAATAGGATTGTTGCCTTGCAAGTACTTTTTAAAAAAAAGTTTTTAAGGTTTCATCCGAAATACTTCTAGTGCAGGGCGCTTGGCGAAGGAACAATTATTATCTGTGTATACGTCGTAGGTTTCACACGGTGCGGCGTACGAGAATACTCGGGCCTCTCGATCACGAAGCGAACGCCTACCCCTAGGCTACAGTGACCGTAACAAA
Organism: Saccostrea echinata; assembly: GCF_033153115.1. Lineage (NCBI taxonomy): Eukaryota > Metazoa > Mollusca > Bivalvia > Ostreida > Ostreidae > Saccostrea > Saccostrea echinata. Next base: position 12,104,581 of record NW_026889764.1, read on the forward strand.
TTAATGTAACTTACTTATGCTGGAAAGCTGTCAAATGCATAGACAGGCCTGTAGAACGCGTGGGGGGGGGGGGGGGGTCCCGTTGCTACGATCCTCATAGAAGATCAGAAATGCCGAAAGGCAGCTGGAATACGATAACTTCTTATTATTATATTATTTTAAAGAAATGAATATCTTTATGGAGTCATAATTGTAGCGTGTACTTTTATGCATGTTTTTTAGCTCCTCTGAGCCGAATGCACAAAGAGCTAATGCTATGGCCATTTGTGCGGTCAACTTCATGTAATATAGGTCATGTCTCAAGAATCACCCAGCCAATTTTTGTCAAATTTGTCTAAGATAATTCTTGGCCTTAGGGCTTTCATTTGTACTAAAACAGAGATGTGACACTTAAACAGGAGGCAATCAGAAGTTAGAAACTTATTCACTATTCACTATTCACCATTCACTTTTCGAATAGGGAACCGTATCCTGTTGTAGGTTCCCGATTCAAGTTACCGTTAATCAAAAGATACAGGATCCAAAACCAATATAGCTAGCCTTACCAAATAGTGGCCGTGGATATAATACTCTTAAAAGGAAAACATTGTACAAAGGGCTTGGTAACATCCAGATCCCATATTATGACCTTCATCTTTAGGCAGGGGAGGGGTCTGGAAGGGACCGTTTGACCGTCAAAGTGAATAATGAATGGAGTTTACGAGACCGGCAACGTATTTAGCTAACCCGGTCAAAAACGGTAAAAACGCCTATAATACTATGTATATATAATACTATCATAAGAGCACATAGATCGAGGGGCTGGATTACATCCAGGATCCAAGATTTTAGACCTTGTACGATTGTCAACAAGTGTGCCGTCCACGTTGACTGTTTGCTAGAACACAAATGACATATTGTGATCTGTTTCTTCTGAAAGAAGGACACATTGCACCTTGCTTTTGATACTTACGACTGGGATCTTCAATAACAAGGGCTATATTTTGTAAATTTATTGAGGTTTCAGGGGAAAATCGACTAAATATCTAGCGCAATATGAGTTTTGACTGGAAATTATCGAATGCATTCGTTGTTTGTCTTCCAACAAAATTGTTTCCTTAGATGAGCACCTAGGTTTATGCATACATAGCCAATCTTGGATTCAATTTGCCTTGCAGTTACTTATTGCATTCAAGCATATTTGGCAGTGGTAGAAATTAACAAGCCTTACCATAATGAAGCATTAGCATTACATGAACAGGATAAAAAATTACCAAGGATAATGCTTTTTTTTATCCCTATAAAATACACTTTGGTCGGAAAAGATTTTGAAAACTCCGAGTCACAATTATAGAATAACTTACATTGCTACAAGACATCCAAGAAAATTTTAATAGCTACTGGCAAAAACTTTGATTGACTTCTGAATATAATAAATTATAATGAAAACTCGCTGAGATAGCGGTTACATTTAATGATTATTTATTAGATAAGTTAAAGTTATTTTATGTCAACGTATACCAGGGTGCTTGTTAAGATAAAGATAAAGATATCTAAATTGTCGATATAAAGACAAGTTTGTAAAAATTGGATGCTCTATTAGAAATATGTTGATATAGGCTAGATGTCACAGTCACGTGATTTACCTGCACTAGATTACTAAAACCCAACAAAGCCATTTAAATACCACAGAGCAAAAAGCTTCAGGTAACATAAATACCTTTTTCACTGAGGGAGATACGCAGTATTTTTGTAAACCAAACATTATTATGATGACAGATCTCGAAAACTACCCGCTATTAACCAGTAACAGAAATTTTGAATCTGATCTTGAGGTTGAATTCTCTCTTCATTTGCTGAATACAGAATCACAGAAACACCAAACCGAAGGAGAAGGATTCCAAAGGTTTAATGAGACAGAAACTCAGGTGAAGGAACTGGTCCAGGAAAGCCAGATTCCAGACCCATCGCCAGAAGATAAGGAAGTACCACACATACCCCTGCCACCCGGGAAGAAATATCACTTGTTTGTTTCTTACTGTTCAGAGGATAAAGAAGAAGCAAGAAATATTACCGAACAATTGACAGAAAGATTCAACCTTACATGTATGAACTGTAATGATGATTTTACACCTGGTAAAAGTATAGACCAAAATATTCACTATGAAATGGAGTGCAGCCTTAAGGTCCTCTTACTGCTGAGTACATCTTACTTGAAAAGGCATTGGTGTGTAACAGAAGCCCGCGAAGTTTGTCAATTATCATTTACTGATGTTAATAATTTAAATGTCATTCCGGTACTTTTAAACCCTGTGCAAGAATTGCCCCCTTTCTTGAAGTCAATAGTTTATATAGACAAAGTTATTGAAAAGGATGTTGCAGCCAAAATCTATGATGCCTTCAATCGTACAGGTGAGGTTCAAGTAAGATATATTTCATTTTGTTGTTAAGAAGTTGCTATTCGTTTTGTATCACCATTCAATTATTTTAAATTTCTCTACACGAAATTAAGAAGACACCTAACATTTTTTTCTGTATAACTTTATAGGAACTTTGGATCCATTACATTTGAACAGAAAAGGTATGTCCTTTGATATGAAGCCTTGCTCAATGCTATTAATACGAAAGTTGATACCACTTATATTTTTATTTTCGTACATATTGCATTTACCCACCACTATATCTCAGTAGTTGCAACGTGTACCTTGAAATAGGTACAAACTCATCAACGGCAATGACCACATTTAGTAACAGGAAAAATCATACCCTTTGTTTGACATTGATGTCAGTAAAATAAACTGAATGCATGGCCACTGAAAGGAATCTTAAGTGACCATTGATTGACAATTCAGTCAACGACAGAATCAAGGTTGTATGATTCCTCATCCTAAAATATATATGAAAATTAGACGTTATTACAATTATTTCACTGATTAAAGTTATTAATTGATGTTAAACTGTATCAAATAAGATTAAATTACTAAAGTCAAGGCACCTCAATCACCAAACTGAATATTGTGATATTTGGGCGATGCCTAGAAAGAGTCTGTTACAAATTATGACTGTGACAAGATTGCGGCGCGTAAACCGTCGATGAATTGTATATTTCATTACAAGAAAGAAAACCCAATGATTTGAACTGACGACTTTTGAAGCAATTAGGTTGGTAGTCACGTGGTACACTTACAGTCACTTTTACAAAGCTATTGCACGGTCAATCTCCTAGTGTGAATGGATACCTTTTCCGGTATATATCAAAATAAAAATCACACAAATTTATTGTATGAATTATGCTCATTTCATGTGACGTCCATGATTGTAAAAAAAAAATAAATTGTTTATGATTCTTTTGTGTACATTTCATTATATATATATATATATATATATATATATATATATATATATATATATATATATATATATATATATATACATACATATATATATATATATATATATATATATATATATATATATATATATATATATATATATATATACAAGAAAATGATAATCTTGTAAATTGTTTTTTAGTTTCCAGACACAACGGTGGTTTGATATGCCAAAAAGTAGCAGAAAAAGCCAAATTTGCTATCCATGGACTTGCTTTCAGATTTTCACCTTTGGAGAAATATGAGCAAAGGAAAGCTACTCAGTTTGACATTAATCTAAAACAGGTCTTATATTTTTTCTCTTTTAATTCGCAAATCGTTTCAGTATGATACTTTGAAATATTCTAGAATATTTTAACAACACATCATATGATTTTTTTTAATTATATTTCAGCTTGAAAACCACTACACCACTCTTACAAAGTCATTAAATAACAAATTCCTGTTCAGGAATTATCAAGTTCTTACAACAGTGGAGTGGCGTTGCATGGCTTTGTTTTTACTATTTCTAGCAGCTTTTGCCGTTCAGGGCTGTTTGATAGTCTTCAGTGTAACCTTTAGTTACGAAAAGGAGAAATATAATATGTTTAATCTGATAATACTAACAGTCGGTTCGTCTATGGTGATTTCAATATTCCCGATTGGATACTTTATTATTTATGTCTGTCGAAGAGTCGTAAGTAGGACATCTCTCTCTCTCTCTCTCTCTCTCAAATGTTTTGCGTAATATGTATATATATTGACACGCAAAAGAAACGCATCTTCTTTTAGAAAAATATAAGATATTAGGAAATTCAATAATTTTGTACTTATGTAAGAACATCTTCAACTTTCCTGTGTCTGTAATTGGCGATGGCGAACAAGGCGAGCGAAATGCCTATAGTGCAAAAATAGGAAGATGAAAAATTAAATCTCGGTTTTAACATTAACAAAATGTTCCTTGATATTTTATCAACATTACAATATACTTTATGTAGAATCTGCACAATTTGTAAAAATCTCACAAAGATTGAAATTATTTGCCTATGAAATATCATATACAATCTAAAACGGTCAATGATTTGAATGCCACCTGCGGTTGGAGGCTGCGAATTTCCTCTTTTCATAGTGGCTCCGGTTCTGGCGTTTTAATTTCCTAGTACGACGGATATCAAAATCGTGAAAAACGTCTGGAAAACGTCAAATTTTTCGGATTAGGTAGCATCCGAGCTGCAATTGTTGGGCATGGCGGATTGCACGCTATAGTTGAATAAATGTTTAATTTTGAATAACATTAGATAGAAAATATTCACATACATGTAGTTGTAGTAAATTACTTGTTGCGTTTATTTTTTGTGTCAGTATATTTTTATTTTTTAATTCCCTACTGTTATATTTTCTAAAATATTAATTTATAGCTTTCAAAAGGTGTCCACTCAGTAGTGCTTAAACACAATCTGATGTTTTACAAGGAAAGTAAATGTCTTGTGTACTTTGACAACGCATGCCTTTCCAAACCTACTGTATCCTTGAAAATTCATTTCAGAATATTTCTAAGACAAAATTATATTTCATCATTCTGTTTAACATGCAACGTTTCTTAATTATAGGAAAAATATAACTACATTGAACGTTTTCAGAGAAGTGTGTAATTTTGTATGTATATCTTTAAAACATTTTCTTCGTAGCCCCATAAAATCGGCTATATAATAACATTGTGTCAGGCGAATCGGCGCGTGTTCTTCAATTTTGCAAATGAATATTATCAACCGTACAAAGCATTAATTTGTAATTTGATATCAGTGTTTGATGCTTAAAGGTTAAACGTTGTTTTAGATTTATTCATGATTTTGTAATACGTTTGTTTATATATATATATATATATATATATATATATATATATATATATATATATATATATATATATATATATATATATATATATATATATATATATTCTTATTTATCGAAATTGTACATTGCATTCTCGGAATTTTCTTAGTGCTAATTTGAAAAGACATATAACACTCATATGTCTGTTTAATATAGACGATAGTGCTGTGAATTTTAATAATTTGGAAAATCGGATTTTTTCTGAGAAGAAAAAGAATATAAAAATGAAGTAGGAAACTTTATGTGACGCGCATCAATTTACTTTTCTCACAATGCTGGCAATCGTCATATGCTCTATGACGACGAGAAAAACTTACTAACCATTAATCATTTTCCAGCATTTTTGAATCATTGTTATCTTAAATAAGACCACTAAGGTCATTGGATATTATTTTAATTAAAATGATATTTTGTTTTAATGATTTAATTTGCATATTTACACGACAGTTTTTGTATATCACAACTGTTAAAAATATTTTCTCCTTAACAAAAAAAACCCAGCTTTATCTCTACAGATACGATACTACAGAATGCGAGGTATCTATATGTCTTATTCTTATCTTGCTGATAACTTTATATTCTTTTTGAGTATATTCATTGACGTTTTACAGTACCACAAACAATCCGGATAAGTACACATTTTTAATTTTACAGCTGGATAAAGTCTAAGAACCGATAATAAAATTAATTACAGTCATATCTTATACTTACATTATTTTGCTGATGACTTGCCACATATTTTTGACATTCAAAGATCATTTCTGAAAAAAGAGTTTACACTTTGACTTCAATCACATCACAATGGAAATATTCTTACTCATTCCATGGTAGTTCATGAGGACATGAACTTTTTCTAATTTGCAAAGAATCTTAAGGAAAAATATTATGAATTGTAAATATATATATAATTATTCTCTCCAGTTGAGTAGTCAGATTAAACTGTTAAAGAGATGAAGTTTGATCAATTTCTCAAGTATATAAAATTTACATAAAATCAGGGATTGGGTCGACTTCTTTCAAACGTAATAGATTAAATTACAAATACCTTGGATTTTAAAAGTAATCAATTGCAAGTTTATTACAGTCATTTTTTTAAACTAATCGTTTACATTTGATTACTTTTCCAGCATATAATCTTGATTACTTGTGATTACTCTTGGTTACAATATTTTTAAATTTCTTTTTGTATAAGTTCTTTTAATGTTCGGCAAAGAAACTCGATTTTTTTTACAGGAAATTATATTCTAAAATCAATACTCATTTTACACACTTTTTAATTGCATTTAATCATCATTTACATCAGATGGTTTATCTGATAATCTGATTTCTGTCTCATATACAAGTAAACATTTCGTACCGATACATACTCAAATCTTTCTGCGAAGGCACAGAATATGAATTGTATTTAATGAAATTCACTCACAATGTTGTCGAAGTAGAAGTACAATTAAGTATGAGTTCTGTTCAATATAATTCATTCAGCCTGTAATCGAAATCTAATAAAACTTTCAAATATATGTGTAGAGAAACCCTGCAAAAAGGTTTTTCAAAATAAAATGGCTAAGGATTTTAAATAAAACAGTGAAAAAAGATCTTTTACTTTCCTCTCCCCGTGGTGAGCAGAGGAAACATGTTTTATGTATGTATATGCTGTACTTTGTACACGCATAAAGCACTGGCTAACTGAAGAGGCATTGTAGCTATAAAGTATACTTATAAATTTAGCGGTAATGTATAGTATACTATTTTGTAGCGGTATTGAGTACATTTGAAAAAAATTAACACTTACTGAACAAGTATTGTTACTTCACTATTGTTTATACCCAAGCTGACCCAGTTTTAGTACACCTGTATTTTACTACTAATTAATTCACATATTTTGTTTGGTTGTGTGTTTGTTGTTTAACGTCCCTCTCGAGAATTTTTCACTCATTTTGAGTCGCCACCGCTTGTCGGTGGAGAGCTGCAAATTTTGACCTATACTTGGGACTCAGGGCCATTTTTTCCTGCCAGCACCTACTGCAACACGGGACCTAGTTTATACAGTCGGTCTCCACGTCACACATTGGGGTTCGAACCCGCGACGTAAGGATCAACTCCTTTCTCTGCGACTCAAGAGCAAACGCTCTAACCACTTCGCCAAGCAGGCGACCACATATTTTGTGTAATCAAAGTCTTGATTTTTAGAACATAGCTAGTATGAGAGAATTCACTCACTACATGGTCAATTACCTGATAAAAATATTTCCAATAATTTTTACTTATAAATAAATTTACAGACTGAAAGTCACCAAGATCATAATCTTTATGAAGTTCTATTTAAACAATTTTAATCATAAAGTAATTAAAAATAATCATATGTTTACAAGACTTTTTTCCAGAGTATCGACTCAATTACATTTCATTAACATGTATTTAGAAAAAATGCATGATTACTGATTACTCATGATTACACATCATTCTATAATCGATAACAGCTAGCTGATTACGATTACTTATGATTACCCAATCCATGCATGAACTGATTCTGCTTCAAATCGGATTCTTGACAAACGAGCCTAAAATATTTTTCGCAGCTGAACCCATTATAAAATACTAAACCAAAATTTGTCTTTCATTGATGAAAACATCCTCAATTATTTGTGATTTATCCAATACTTATAGAAACATTTGATATATCTACTGAAGTCAAAAAAGCCATCAGGAGACCTGGAAAAAATCGAGGTAATTTCAGATCAGTTTTAACACCCTCACTTCTACGCAATACTTTTTAGCCTAACTCTTTCAATCTTTATTAACAATTGATTATTTGTATTGGTCAACTATCAAACATGCTTATATATTTACTGTAAACGATAAACATCCTTATGAATAAAAAGAGGATTGTGATATCCATTTTTTTCAGAATAAAGTAAAAGATTTAATTGAAGAGAAACTGGGAGAATTTCAGAAAACGAATGCCATGAAAAACTGGACTAGCTTAGCGGAGAGTGGCAGTAATCGTCATCCAACAAGAAATAACCGAGCATGTCTTTGTGAAATGATTGAAGACTTTGTGAACAAAGTACTTGATGATAGAACAGTGATTGAAGTCTGATAACCTTAAATTTATGAGATATTTCATAAATTGTATATTACGATGTATAATGCATTTCATACATATTTGTTTTTATAATCTCATTAAATTTAATAATATCAAGCTCATTCAATGACTTTGATTAAGAATATTGGTTTCTGATTTTAGAAACAATCCTTTTGTAGTTGTTTGTCTTACATATATTGCAATATCGTCACAAACTTAATAGCGGACGTTTGTGATTCCAAAATCGAGTCTTCAACTCTTAAGAAGGGATTCTTCTCATATTTCTTGTATTTAAAAATTAATGAAATTTTCATAGATTCAAGAAGACATTATCACTAAGTAATGGTATCAGTTAGATTGAATTTGACAGTTTTATTTTAGAAGCAAGGTCAGGTCAAGATCACTATCTTTTCCCTTGACTTTTAGAGTAAAAAATTACTGTTGCTAATCATGTGATGCCTACTTCTATTTTAAAAGTTTAAATGTTTTTCTTTTTACACAAAAAGATGTTACCATATCGGGTCTCTCAGATGATCCTACCAAATTAATTGATATAATTTGACTAAAAGAGATATTGTCTAATCCGAATTTCCTCTGTTTTTCTTAATTTTTCAGGATATATTACTTATTTTTTATATACTTCTTATCTTTAAATATTTTTTATTTTCACAAATGGTAAAGTAGTCATAGAAATATACAAAATGATATGAAAACAAAAAGCTTTGACCGTTTAGTAAGAGAGAAAAACACTTTTTACTTATTTTTTGCTCAAATCTGTTTTTAGATCTGAAGCTTTCAAAAGCTAACAAAGTTGTACTTTGTCTAGAAAATCATTATTATTTGCTATAGTTTAAAACTTTGGGGTATTTTTATTAATTTTAGCTAATTTCAATATTTTTTTAAGTCGTTGATTGTTTAAAAAAATTAACTAAATGTATTGTTCTGTGAGTGATTTTGATAGGCAGAAAAGGAGATATTTTCATACGCCGCAGTTGCGCCAATAAATAAATATAGTCTCTGCTAGATTTCAAACTCATCTTAAATTGTACAATTATGATGGGTAAAGAAAAATATGATCTTTTAAGTACATTACAGTACGTATAAAAGACATACAAGCAAATATATACTTGGATTATTTCGTCTAGTCAGAAACCAGAGAAAAATCCCTCCTTAAAAGTTCATGCAAATGTAGCAATAAGTTTTGACCGGTCTTTTTTTTTTTTTTTTTACAAATTTAAGGCACTATAGATACTAGAAATAAAAATCTTTTAGTTGAAAGACACATCAAAACCAAAGGGAAATTGTAATTGTAGACTCAACACGAAACATTCTCACCGAAAGATTAAAGAAATAGGACATACAGTACCGACCGGACACAACCTAACACCAGAGCGAACCCAAAGCGCACCCCGGGTTCGCTTTCTGGGTTCGCTCGGGGTCCGCTACGGGTCCGCTTTCAGAAATTTTGGGTGCGCTCTGGGTTCGCTTCGGGTTCGCTCTGCGTTCGCTCGGGGTCAGCTCTGGGTCCGCTAGAGCGAACCCGGCGTTCACTTTCTGGGTTCGCTTTACGCACTCATGCGCGAAGCGGACCCCACTTTAATCTTGCCGCCAGTAAGCTCCGCCCCTTGTTTATTCCAAATACAGCAGTGAAATCGATCATTGTTGTTTTTGTGGCGATCGATACATGTGCATGTGCAGTGGTTGCAATGTTATTGTTGACAACATACACGAACGATCACGTTTTACACAAAATAGTTAAAAATATTTAGGAGTGGATATTAAAAAAAAAAAAAAAAAAAAAAAAAAAAAAAAAACTTATTAATAGATATTTTAGATTAAAATATTTACTGCTGCAATTAATCGTCTTTGGAAAACTGGGGAAAAAAATTATTTAAAAAAAATATTTTTGAGACTACATGTAAATAATATTTAATAGGTATTTTAGATTACAAATAATTATTAATGTAATTCTCCGACTTAATTTTTTTTTTCTTTTTGATACGTAAAAATGTAATTTATGATCGAATGCAGCATGTTCTATCATATGATATAGGTTGACTGTGAGTTTTGATTCTATTGGATTTTATAATACGCAGTATGGGGGTAATTTTTTTTTTTAAAAGTGGCTTAAATAATGAATGAATACTTATATTCATCTTTCCATTTATGAATTCAAAAATCAACATTTTTTTTTAAAATTCATTCATCTGCAGAAATTAAAATAATAATAAGTATCAGGGATAAAAAGTAACCCCGACAATCTTGTCGTGTACATTTGTCGACTTATTATTTATGTAAGTATTGGGAATTAATAATTTTTTTGTAAAAATGTACATATCTGATGTATTGATATTAAAATATCATGACCACAATAGGCAGTTAACGTGACCCATCATCAGAGAAAAAAAAATCGTTAAACATCTTAACTATATGCTTAATCATCTAAAGTTATGCTATTTAAAAGAATACAATACTGTACGACTTATTATATTGCTTATTTAATACCGATAATTAGTTCGTTCAATAATGTACATGTAAATCGCGCGTTGTTTTTTTTTTCCTTTTTATTTCAGTTAATAATAATAATAATAATAATAAAAAAAAAAACAAGGTAAATCAAGCTTTACATTATATTTTTGTAAAAGATAAATCAAAATAATATTATAGCAGTTTACGATTGGACATACTGTACATGTACATTTATGCTGTTCTTTATTCATTTTTTTATGTATTTATTATTATTATTTTTTTTTTTAACTTTTTTTCAATTAAGAAGATTAATAATTTTGATGTTGATCTGGATTTAAACAAAAATGTAAATTAGAATTATAAAAATAAAATAATTGAATGAAAGCACGTACATATACATACTTTTGCACAGTATCTTGAGATAATGAAATGTTATAATTTGAAAAAATACTTTTTTTTTTCTTTTTTTTTTTTGTAACAATTGTGATAACCATTATTTTCTTTTATACATTAAAGAACTTTTTGTCTGATAAATTTACGCAATATAAATAGATGGATTTTAAAAAAAAAAACAAAGAAAATAAATGTGTAAATATAGCATGCCATCTAGATATTAATTTATAAATATAAATATTTTTTTAATCGTGTTAATAATAATTTCACACTGTACATGTACATAAACATGCTTTGCTTGTAGAATGTTTTATTTACATCGAATGACAAACTGGCATGCTGATCGGCCGACGCGCTGATTGGTTAACACGTCTTATCGCTAATCCTGATTGACAGATCAGTTACGCAACACCGAACGCGCGTTCGCTTGCTGGGTTCGCTACTGAATTTGGGGTTCGCTTTCGGCGTTCGCTCTGGGTTCGCTGCGGGTTCGCTCGGGGTGCGCTCCGGGTTCGCTCGGGGTCCGCTATAGCGAACCCCAAGCGAACCCGAAGCGAACCCAGGCAGCGAACCCGGGGTGCGCTTTGGGTTCGCTTTCTGTTAGGTTGTGTCTGGTCGGTACTGTATTTGAATTTTGCACTTTGGATGACGAAGTGTCAGTGAAAAATTCTCCGTGAGACACCTTTTACTTTAAAAACTCTAATAAAGAAAGGTCTCTTATGAGGATACTGTGTAGGAGAAAACAATATACAATCAAAAAACAAGTGATAAATAAATTGTGTTACAGAAGTTCTTTGCGAAAAAATCAGGTGTTTTTCATTGTGCGCTCAATAGTGACAGATTTTAAATATTTTGATTACAAGGCAAAAAGAAGCCACAGAGTGAGATTTTATTGATGTCAGCTTTCTGCTATATCATCTTTTTCAAAAGAGAGAGTAAGAGGGCTCTTCGGAAATAATTGAGACATTTACTTTTACATGTACTACACAAAAGAAAGAGATAAATTTATCGAAATCGTCAACATTCTATCAAAGACAAATAAAACAAATGTGGAAAATTTCTAATTAATAGGATAATCAGATAAGTCCCGGTGAAATTAAGACTTGCATATGTTTATTGAACTGGAACAGCATCATTACGTAATTTTCTCGTCAAACCAGCCGTAGATCTTTTCCATAGAACTTTCGGGAAGCGTACCTCTTCTTTCTCTGTCGTCACATACTAGTATAATATTCTATCAATAAAAATCTCTCTTTTCTTTAAGGATTCTTTCAAAAAGTTTTCTTTAACGATTCTTTCAAAAAGAAATAAAATGTGTGTTGTTGCTACCCAAATGTAAAGTTACACGAAGTATCACAAAGTCTTACAGGTTATTTAGCATTACGCAGTACCGATTTCTGCACCGCGGGACAACTTAATTTATAAAGTCCGTAATAATTGATGGTCGTCCAGAGCCTTTGTTTTTACTTTGCTTGAAATACTTATATTTGTAAGAGAAATATATACCAGTAAAAAAGAACAAAACACCAATGAACAAACCTAGACATTTTTTCGCATTGTTATTGTTTTAGCAGTCATGTAGTCCGGATAAGATTCCCTAAAGCGCTATACAAAATTATAGGTATGCTCGCTGAGCCGCCTTGACGTCAACTTCATTTTGTCGTTGTATTCAGATTTTTATACCGTGCCTATTTTTTAATGATCTCCGTATTTCTCGTCAAAAGTCTTACAAATTTACACAGCATGAAGTCAAAATACAATTGAAAAAATTATGTACATAATTTGAATTATTTTTCCTTCTACTATGGGTCAACCGGGAGTTTGAAATTAGGAGTTACAGATTGTCGCCTGTGTGGTGAATGGTTATTTCTAGAGCGTTTGCTCTAGAGTCGCGGAGTGAGAAGTTGATGCTAACGTCGCGAATTTGAATCCACTGTGTGACGTGGAGACCGGTCCTTCGGATGAGACCGTATTTACCGAGGTCTCGTGTCGCAGAAAGTGCTGGCAGAAAAATATCACTTACTGCTTTAAGGCCGTAAGTGCCGAGTACAGGTCTAAATTTGCATCCTTCAACCGGGAAGTTGTGGCGTCTCAATAGAGTGAAAAATTCTCGAAGGGACGTTTAACAAACAAACAAACAATCAATCAATAAATTAATATCTGATTTCATGACTCGGGTACCCTTTTCATTAATACATTAGTATACCATTGAAAAGAAAAAATAAAATATTTATAAAATATTTCTGCTTTTATTAATTTTTTGTTTGTCTAACGTAAATGGCATTTTCACCGAAAGGCGTTCATTGTATAGAAAGAAAAAAAAACACAATGTCTCAACAAGTAAATTGATGCAAAGCATCAAATCGGCCACAAAAATGTATTTCATTTTGAAGAATTTCCACAAGAAAGAGTCCAGAGAAAAAATCCAAATAGAAAAAGTATATGATACAATTTTACACTTCCCTTACTTTTCTGCGCATTTTTTCCCGCGAGTTTTCAGTGATGAATTGTTAAACATTTTATTCAAATGAAAATAAATTCATTAATATGAAAATCGGACTGCAATAAAGGATAGTAATGTATTATCATCAAATTATTTGATTCAAGGATTATGAATGTCTGAATGCTAACAAAATGGACACAAGCTTCACGTGCTGATACCCTGGATTTTTGTCACTTTATAATGCCGAAAACAGTTTTGTGATAGGTACATGTATGTATGTGAAGTGCAGGAAAAAAATTCATTGTGTCACTTGCAACTGCAGTGTAAATTCAAAACAGATTTCAGTTCTTATTCCAATTTATTGATTATTTTAGACACTGTAATTCATATCCGGAAACTCAATACGTTTTTATATCTTACGCACGTCTATGTTAGGGAGCAATTTATGAAACAACTTATTGCAAAATCATTAAATTATTAATTATCTGACGAGAAATGAAAAACAAATGGAAACATAATAACAAAATATTTAGACATAGTTTTAAGCATTTTTTAAAGGATTTTATTCTTAACTTTTATGTTTGTTATCAATAAGGAATTATTGCAACGAAGCAAGAAAAAATAACGTCTCATTTCCCCATGAGCGCATTCTGACACAACCACAAATTGATCGGCCGCTGCTGCAGCCGATAATAATTTCGGAACAGTTCTTGTCATTAACAATCAAATGGTACATATAATGAGTAACAGCTGACAAGTTTTCATTTTTTTTGTTGAAAACCAAAGACGGTCTGAATTCTTCCTAGCATCCCACTAGACGTATAACTGTTTGTCATGATTCTGAGAACAATTTTACGTTTTACTTTTTGCAATCTGCAATTGCTTCGTTAATAACACATGCATATTTTCGTAACTTTCGTAATCGATTAACTAGGATAGTTGATTAATGTTAAAACAATTACAATGGTTTTCATTGTTAAATTCAGAAAAATTCCCCAAACAACTGTATAGCATGCTTTTAGATAGCTTTCAAAATAAGATATTGTTTACATTTTCTATCATTAGCAGCAAGGATGCATATATATTCAAATATTTTTGTGCTCATTTTCTATACTTAAATATATAGTATGCAAATGAAAAGTAGCTTGTTTGTAAAATTAAATAATAATTATTGACTGTTTGGAATAAATATTTTATTCAGGCAATATTAGGTAGAAATGAATGTGAAAAACGAACTACATACTGTTGGAAAGCCGATGGCTTTATGAAAAAAAAATCCGTCCCTATTATACATGTTTATTTTTAAGCTCACCTGAGCCAAAGACGAGCTCAAGTGAGCTTTTCTGATCAAAAAGTGTCCGGTGTTCGTCTGTCTAGCTGTCCGTCGGTGTGTCTGTACGAGATACATTGTGCAAAATCTAACAGTATAGGGTTACTTTCGGTGGTAAAGTCTATATGGGTTTTGCTTTTCTGTATATTCTTTGACTGCAGTTTTATGTTTATATTTTTATAGTTAGGTTGATTTTCAATATGGGATTCCTCACGTCCATACCTACTATAGACAAGTCCATAACATGCATGTCTGAAAATCCTTATGGGGTTAAGTCTGTATTAATTAGTTTTTTAACTTCGCACAGTCATATCAAGCATAAATAAACCCTGTTATTGAGGGGTTAACCCCATGTTCACAATACAGAAATAACCCCAGAATACTGGAAAATACGCACTATTAACCTCACAGCGTATCTCTGGTAAGACCAGCTACTGTCCGTCTGTCACACCTAATATCTCTGGAACCGTAAGACATATGGATTTGATATTTTAAACATAAATTGCCTTCTATGCTTTCTGTAAAATACCAAGGTTACCGACCTTATGTATCTTGAACTTGACCTTTGTTCTACTTTTCAAAATAATTCATAGTGCCGATATACAACACATTTTTGACATATAATTAAGATGTACGTCTTTTCTATTTAGCACGAGCACTGTCATATATATATATATATATATATATATATATATATATATATATATATATATATATATATATATATATATATATATATATATATATATATATATATATACACACACACACACACACACTTTGCAAAAAAATACTCCGGACGGTTCATTCTGATTTACGGTCTTTTGAATTTTGAGAGGCTTGGTTTTGATAATTAGCATTTATATCACACGTTCATGAGCTCATGGCACTGTACCTTGAAAATGTACGTTATACGGGGTGCGTTCGTTTCACTGTTCAGAACACTCTGAACAGACAGAACAGCAAAAAAATGAAAATGAACACTGTCCGGAACATGTTCTCTTTGTACCCGCGAAATAGTTGGTGTAGAGAGAACAGTGACGTCACTAACATGGCGGATTCATGGTATCACTGCAGCTGCGGGATTTATTTTGCAACGGAAGCCAGATACCAGAGACACCAATGCTTCCTGACAAATAATGCCGATAGGTCCAATGACGGTAATTTTTGCTTGTCACTATATTAGTTATTTATATTTGATTAATTAGAGCAAAAAGACAAAAAAAAAGTCTTATTGTAGAACCACGTGCAGAATGTAATAATCCAAAAGCGCGTTGTGTGACACCCCCCCCCCCCCCCCCCACCACCACCACCACCACACACATACATACAGAAAAGCAATTGGAAATAAAATATGATGTTTTAAAGTATTTAATTGTTTGCATTTAACATATAGAGAATGGAATTCCTTTAAAAGTTGTCCGTTTAACTAAGGGGAAAGTGCGCAACTTTAGCCAATATTGAACTGGTTTAGAAAATAACGTTTAAAAATGTTTATCAGCTGTCTATTTAAATGTTGAAAATGAGGATAATTAAAAGTATATGTATACTCAACTAAAATAGCCCCAAAGTGGATTTTTTTTAGTTATGTCAGAGGAGAAACTTGCGTATCTGCTGATCAGTATTAATTTTATTTTAGTAATAATCCATGAAATCAATAAATAGGATAATAACAAAAATCTCTAATTTTATTTATAGAGAGAGCCGAAAAAGTGAAAACAAACATGGAGAGTAAAACATTTTTTCAGTTTGAAGAATGTGGAGATTTTTTCGACAGCATGACCGTTTTCCAAAACCATGCATGCGCTCGTGCACGCGTTGATCACCAAGGGCCCACCGCCCAAGAGCAGTGTGATGCCAGAGAACCACCCAAAGATGAAAAAGGTAAAAACTACGGCAATTCTTGGACAAGAAATGCAACTTTGCTGCTAATAGACTTGTATAAAAAATACAACGACCAAATCCAGAGTGGCAAAATTAAGAAACAGGTTGTGTGGGAAAAAAAATAACAAACCAGATGAGGGAAGAGGGATATTCGTTCAATTCTGAACAACTAGCTGGTAGATGGAAGTCTTTGTTAAGGGCCTACAAAAATGAAAAAAAAAGATCACAATAAGAAATCTGGGAGTGGAAAGAAAGGAGAGGAATGAAAATGAGCTGAATTACATACTAGGTAATGATCCTATAATACACCCCACATTTACACTTTCATCTGACGCATCCAGTTCCGCTGCTGAAAAAAGAAAATTAGATGAAAGAGAACACAGTGTCGTTGAAACATCCAGTGAACAATCATCATGTAGTACATCTGCACCGAAGAAAAAACTCACAAAAAGGGGGACAGAAAGACAGAGAAATGAAATGATGCAGGTTTTTAAAGAATATATGGACGAACAAAAAGAAGAAAGAATTCGGAGAGAGAAACTACAGAGAGAAAAAATGGGCCCGATGCGAGAATTAATCGATGTTATGAAAGAAAGCACAAAGAAATAATAAACGACATTGGTAATGCGAAAATATGAACAGAAACAGTATTTAATTTAGTATATAGTGTCTGGTAAATTTTAGATATGATCTTGATTTGAAGCAAATCTAGAAATGATCATGGGTTTAAAAAACAGGATAGACAGACCCATATCAACATTCTCTGTTTTCACTAAATTTATTTAATTGTAATTTTTTTTTTTTTGGGGGGGGGGGGGTGATGTCAGACAATAATCACCTTCAACATTTTAAAATGTTCATTATTTTTACTCTTTTTTCGGAATGTGTGATCTGCATGGATGCAGCTCCTGATTGTGTTTTATGTGATTGTGGTCATTTGGTCACATGTTTGGAATGTGGGAAGAAAATAACAATTTGTCCACTCTGCCGAGTGGAGATAAAACAAAGAATCAAAGTTTTTATGTAAAGTTTGTTGAAGTTCATTACTTGTTTTCATTGTGTAATAGATAGTGTTAAGAGAGTAAGATAAAATATACGTTGTTTTTTATGCTCCAGGATGGAGGGTACTGTATAAGTTCATGTTAAATTTTATTACATGTACTAGTTTTAAGGATTTATAGAATATTTGTATGTCCAAAGCCCTCGAATGTTGGATTATATGATGGGTGTTATATTGAAAAAAAAATGATTGTCTTTATTTCATTCTCGTAAATGCATTTTTTAAAATTTATTGAGTGGTAAGTAACCATGTCTTTCTTCATTGTTCATTGTCATAAACTTGATAAAACGTTTTAAGATTTTTATTTCTTTTAATTGTATTTCAACTTAAAGAGGATAAGCAGCATATTACATGTGCGTACCATTGGTTCAAGCAAGTTAAACAATATTTTTTGTGCATAATGTCTAATGTCCACTGAGTCTTCTGCAAAGAATGTTGCGTTTAATAATGCCCTCCGTCTCATTTTCCTGAACAGCCAGTTGAGGCATTGGCGGTTGATCAACTTCCAGTGGTTCCATATAGTCCTCAATATCCTCACTTTGAAGAAGACAAATATTTTGCAGAACACAAGTGCACATGATAATTTTAACTGCTGTTGGAATACTTAGTACATCGAGATGATATAAACGTCGAAACCTGCCTTTTAAAAGTCCAAATGCTCTCTCAATGACTACCCTGTTGACAGAAAGCAGGTGGTTAAAATGTTTCTGTTCTTGCGACAAATGTCCATTGTCACGATAAGGCGTCATAAGCCATCGTCGCACGGGGTAAGCTCCGTCTGCAATAATGTGGTTTCCGTTACAGACCTCTAAGCCAGACTTCCACAAATCGGAATTCCTCAAGACGCGGGTATCGTGACAACTCCCTGCAAATCCACAGTAACAATTCAAAAACTTCATATCAGAGTCGCAGACTGCTTGTAGCTGTAAGGAATAATAGCCTTTCCTATTAATGTAAGACTGAGGATTTTCAGTTGGGGCTTCTATAGCAATATGAGTGCCGTCAAGAGCCCCAATAATTCCTAGGAATCCATTTCGTTGATGAAACTTGTCAATGGTTTGTTCAAGCATTTCAGCTTGCGGCCAGATGATAAACTTTGATTTGAAATTGTTCAAAATAGTGTCAATAATCCGATTTCTACACACAGTAACTGAGGATTCAGATATTCCGAATCGGTCTGCTATTTTTACGATACTGTCCGATCCACCTAGGTACCACAATGTGACGTATAGTTGCTTTTCGACTGATATTGGTTCTCTGCCTCCGTGTCCCTCCACATCGAGTTCATGACAATTCTGCAAATAGCCTTTAACTGTGTCGAAAGTAGGACGAGATAGTATAAAAATCCTCTTGAAGTCGGTATCTGAGTACTTTGAGACCACATCCTCGCAATAGTTTTTAATTCTACTTTTTGGTTCTCTGGTGTAACTAAAAAAAATTAAAGAAAATTCAAAATAAAGCAAAATACCCTCTGTTTCATGTTCAATAAAAAAAGAATAAAGCTACATTTTTTTCATCTGTACTACAGTGTATATTGAAACAAATATTTCTGAGCTCGTTACTTTCTTAATTATAAATAAAAGTATTGTCTCCCTAGAAATTCAGTTCAAAAAAGCGCAGATACTATAGATTTTTATACTAGTTAACATTAAAATAATTAAGCATTTGAATTCAGCATTAAATCACGAACGCATCCAGATTTTTTTGGGGGGTGGGGGTGGGGGGGGAGATATAATCTCGATAAACACCCAAAGAAGAAATTTCGACAACAAAACTTTTTGACTTGCCAAAAAAAGCACATGGAAAACTTGTCCAATTTTCTCGAAAAATCCTAACCCTAGTTGTATTTGGGGGGGGGGGGGGGGTGTCAAGTCAAATTTTAAAAAAAGGTGGAAAGGCAGTATTTGCATTTCAAATATATTGCACCAAATTTTGACTTCCATGTACTCAGAATTCAGTGTTTAAATAATTAATTCCAAATGAGGCCTTTTGTACAGTTGGAAGACAGTTGATCTTCTCATTTCAAAGGCAATTGTTTACACAATCATATCAAAAATGCTTTTACTAACGTTTGTATAACATGCACCATCATCGCAGTTGCAATTACATCATCTTCGTCACTGTTATCGTCATCGTCGAGAAACTCTTGCACAAGCGGTAAACACATCCATTTCATGGTCGCCATACTCTTTAATCGACTTCCTGTTCTTATTCATTTGTTTGGACGTCTGTCCGGAACTTGTGCAGACATATTCAGAACAGTGAAACGAACGCACCCACGATTACCACACAAACTGAAAGAGCAAGGTTCACCCTCTATGCATAAAACTGCCCTGTAGATATATACCAATTTATTAACTTACAATCTATATCCCTTTTCAATCATCAATATGAAGTGCTGACTTAGTGCTTTTATTTCCTGTATAAAAGTTTTCTCTGAGAGTCTTGGTATTGGAAAACAGAGTTTGTGATATGTATGAATATGTATGTATGAAACTGCAGTGTTCTTAAATTTAATTTTAAAGAAAACAAATTAGTGAAGAATCAAACTATGAGCGCTCCCCTCGACCCAAAAAGAAAAAAAAAATCAGTGTTTTTTAATCTTCAAAAACAGTTCTATCATTAATAATTGCATATTTTAGATCAGAGATTGCGCTCACTACGAAATATTGAAAAATAGCTTAAAAGTTTGGCCTTTTATTTTATTTTATTTATTTATTTATTTTTTTTTTAAAGAAATTTTCAGGATATGGCACAAATGACGCAATTCATGAAACATTGACTACCTAGAAAATGACGTTATTATCGACAGATACGCAGTAACCAAGGATTTAAATGATTTAAACTGAGCAGTTTCAATTTTTCAGAATTTTATAGGACCAAAAAGGCCCTAAGAGAACCGTGTTCTTTATACACTGAAAAACACCAAAATGGATCGTTGTAGACTAACAATTTTTCTTTCTTTGCAGGCAAATATATGAACTATAATACCAGCAGCAAATAAATAACTGTCTTCTCTTAGATTTACCGTTCACGGTAGCTCAGTCGGTAGAGCGCTCGCTCCGTGATCGGGAGGTCGTGAGTTCGAATCTCGGCCGCGACAGACCTAAGTCGATAAAAAATAGGTAGCAACTGTTCCTTCGCCATGCGCTCGGCACTTTTTAGTGAAAGTTGCGGGTCTTTCGGATGAGACCTTAAAAACCGAGGCCCCGTGTCACGGCAGGCGTTGGCACGATAAAGATCCCTCACTGCTCAATGGCCCTGAGTGCCGAGTAAAGGTCAAAATTTGAAGCCCTTCACCGGTATATGGTGACGTCTCTCTATGAGTGAAAAATTCTCGAATGGGACGTAAAACAATATACAATCAATCAATCAATCTCTTAGATTTATTTACATCTTTAATAATGTTATAAAGTAGGCGACATATGCATACCTTGGAACACTCTAGTTGATTAACAGAGATACTTTATCAGGTGATATACAGTCTGTGAGAAAACTGTTTATCAGTAAAAATCTGATCAAAAGAATTAATAACGTCATGGAAAGAGATTCTTGTGAACGCTGGGTTTCGTGGTTACAAACTTATGCTAATGCAACATTGTTAGCAAACTAATCAGTGGATATGACTGCAGACTGTGTATGAAATTTTCAAAGAGAGTACTTTTGATAAACTTATTACTTTATATTTTGGCGTAACAATGCTGATGTGTGCTCCGTGGTTACTTTAGTATTGAAAGGAGGGATGAATTAACATACATTGAAAATTCATAAATACATATATA
Source organism: Saccostrea echinata (assembly GCF_033153115.1). Taxonomy (NCBI): domain Eukaryota; kingdom Metazoa; phylum Mollusca; class Bivalvia; order Ostreida; family Ostreidae; genus Saccostrea; species Saccostrea echinata. The sequence goes on from NW_026889764.1 coordinate 12,126,267, forward strand.
ATATAAAGCATATGGGACCGGGAATCGAACCTGGGACCCATGCATTACTAGTCAGGTGCTCTAACCACTAAGCTTCCCAGGCCAATATCCTCAGTCCAGCCTTAATTCCTCCATTCCTGCCTCCTTAAATAGTATTTTCCCCCAAAGACACAACACCAGTTTACCTTGTCAGGACTTAACATTAATTACATTTACAAATATATAATTTTGCCTGAACAAGGTAAGCAACGGCACCATCTGTAGAACTGAAGGAGGAATGAGTTAACATACATTGAAAATTCATAAATACATACATGTATATAATGAAAAGCATATGGCTGGACCGGGACTCGAACCAGGGACCCCTGCATTACTAGTCAGGTGCTCTAACCACTGAGCCTTCCAGGTCGATATCCTCAGTCCAGCCTAAATTCCTACACAACAAAACGTGTTAATTTTAAAATTTAAATAACATGAGTTACATATAAACACATAATGAAACTTCACACATCAACAAAATATATTTTTACATGTGGTAATTAATCTGGTGATCTTGAATTACACGAATATAATATAACATAATTAGTATTGTCATAGTACTAGTAACTTTTCGAACAGCCCTCGTACATTTTATATGCTTAATAACGCTCAGTGGGATTCGTGATCAACCTTAATCGCTAACGGTAGAGAAACAATCAATATAGTTGACCTTATGTTATTTTTTTGTATAACAATACATGTATTATTTAAAAAAAACATATTGCTGTCATGGTAATACAACACCGCTACACAAAATTTGTGGCCTATTTTTGATTAATACTGTCATTTCCTTGAAAGATATCGATGGTTAATTGAAACTGCTAAATACGAGGGGTGATCAGAAAGTTCGCGAACTATTTGACTTACTTCAATAAATGAAATAAAATTAGGTTTCAGTGTTCATTGCAGCCCGGAGGACCGGGCTGCTCTATACATATACATGTAAGTTTAAGTGTTGGTATATGGGGATTGAGGTGGGAGAAGTTATTCAGAATTAAAGGTTTTCTAAACATTAAAAAGATTGTAAATCAGAATGTTCTTTCCCTTTATAAATTACGAGATACACAATATATTTACTTCCATAAAGTGAATCTGTAAAAATATATATGTTTTTCATATTTAATATATAAAGTTGCTTATCATTTACTATCGAAAAAACGACAGGTCCCTTTTTTTAGAACATCGAATTTTACTTATCGCATAAAAACGTAAAAACGTACTTTTCACAGTTCGCGTTTTATAATCTTAAAGTGAAAAACATTTTTGAAAATAGGTGATGCATGTGTCTGGTTTCAAATTATATTTTATGTAGCCAACATTTAATTGAGGAATTGATAAAGTTTAAAAGGGTATCGTTTTTGTTCGATTTTCATTCGACTATAACTTTTCAAAATATTCTCTACTATCGCCTCCATCATTTAGACGCATGCCTTTTTCACACATATCGAAGCGGTTTGATGATCAAAACTCATTTCCATTGTTTACTTTATTTATTTCCCGGGCGACAATTGATGGTTACATCAATGTTTTCTTGTTATTTTTTTAAATAGTCCTCTCCAATTTTAATGCACATCTGCCACCGTTCTGCCCATGCGCGAATCACGTGATCCAGGAGGACACGTGACATGCTCCGTAGCTTCTGTTCACAGAAGCTAAAAGAATTTTTCGAGTCTTATATTTCTTATCATGAAAGTTACTTCTTCTTTTTTTAACAAAAACAGTCCATTTGTCAGAAATGGCGAAATCTCGGTAATACGATGGGTGGATAAATATATCCTTTCCCAGAATGAGCAAGGTGACCATCAGAACCCGACTCCTCTGTCTTGGGAGCGTCCTCTTTGCAATGTGGATAAAATATGGGCGCCTTCTTTTTATCATATCTGATATGTTTTAAGTCTAAAGTAAATGATATTTAGGGGATTTGATAATTATATTATTGTTAAAATACGCACCTATTTTTCTAATTGTAACTTGGCGATCTTTCAAAACAAATTGCTCAACTAAGGACACATCTCTTCCAAAGCTTGCTTTCACTGGGCAACAGAACAAACATCATTTTTAACCATCTCCCTTCCTTCCCTTAAACAATCAATCCAATTAATGATTGAACTTCTGGCAAGTCTTTTGTCTTCATAAACCCTGTGCAAAATATTATATCCTACTGCAAAGGGATTTCCAAGATATACGTTAAACTTTACAGCCCTTCGTTGAGCGAGTACGACTATGTCAACAATTTTTTGTCACAAGTCACCTACATATTGACGCCATTTTCACATTGTGACGTCACAACATGGAGCAACACATTACATATCACCTGCTATTTATAGAACGTGTGTATGACTATATGTGTGTCAAATTTCATTCTGATCTGAATTGTGGTTTTGTAATTATAGAGATAGTTCGCGAACTTTTTGATCACCCCTCTTATAGATCTTCAAGACCTTGTTGCACAGAAAACATAAAGAAAATTTAGAAATCATTGCTACATTGAAGCGTAATCATGGTGACAATACAGCAGAGGTTTAAAGGCACTATGAATTTAGTCACCTTCTAATAATAAGAAAAATATATTACATGTATTTCACCTTAAATTGTATTAATCTAACAAAACTTCAGTTTAACAATATATGTAAAATCAAAATTGAACACTATTATATTGATCTTGTTTGATGAACTGTTTTTGAAATTGCCTTTATAAAAGCATACGGAGAATTAATTTGAAATTACTTTTCAGTATAATTACCATACCAAACAATAAAAAAGTATCACATTCCTTTCCTAAAATGTATTATGAAATTCCTTTTCCATTAAAATTTACATATTTTTTTTTAAATTTTGTTTTACTGATTTAAAAAAAAAAATGAATTTGAATTACTTTACCTACATTGGATTTCTTAACTTCATAAAATTCCTTACAAACAAATACAGGCACGTAGCAACAGGGGTCCAGGGGGGGGGGGGCTGCCCCCCCCACTTTTTTCCAAAGACTTTTTTTACTATTTGAAATGTTAATTGAAAGCCCCCCCCCCCATTTTTTGTTGTAGAATAGTCAAATACGGGTTTTGTAGTGGTGTATGAATAAAATTTGGTACTGAAAGAAGTTGGAACCTACCCCCAATGTATCGTTCTGTGGTCTTATTCCATTCCAAGAATTAAATAATTTAAAACATTGATGTAGCAATGTCAAACAGACCTCAGCGTTTAAGATTGGTAACAGTGTATATAAGGTCACGTACTCCCGGCATTAGTGTTAACTTGGTAAACAATCTCTATGCGATGGGCAGGGGACCTGAAGAAAACCTTTCGAACATTTTAAACGAATACTTGAATTGAAGAACATAGGAGAAAATACGTTACCATTAATGTTTATTTGTTTAGAAAATTCCTCTCTATACTTTACTTTGTTTAATCTAGTATTTGTATTGTCTCGACAATGGTTTAGAGTAGGCGCTTTATTCCTTAGAGTAAATTTGATTTGGATGTGAAGAGTCAGCATATCCTGTTGAACATCGTGACAAAAGCTGGCTACTGCTCTACGAGCTATGAGCTCGGCTCAAATTGGAATCTGTAAAGGATGAGGGTATTTAACGCCGGGATTTGGGGTCTTCTGTTGTTTTTATATCTTAACTTAATTTCACCTTTATATTTTTGTTACAGAATCCTGACAATATGGTACCAACTGTAAATGTTAAAATGATTTTAGACTGTGAAGCAATAAAATAACTCTGTTTTATGTCCTTATTGCTTTCCAGATATAGAGAAGTTACACTTACCTGCCCTTGATTGAACATTTAGGTATGCATGAGAGGTGGAGCTAACATTGTAAGAATGGATCTGAAATTAGACTAGATAAATAACAATGACTTGTATAACAAATACGTGATCACTCTTTCCGATCTCCCTCTTTTTTTTCAGTTTGGCACAAGTACACTATTTACAAGGGTTTCAAAACGAAATTAACAATATGAGCACGTTTATGATAGTATAGAAAATTTTAAATCAATGCCTGACAATCTAAATTTTTCGAACGCAATGCCCTAGTAAGCACACAACTTGCTACCTTACAAGTCACATGACGGAATTTAGTATTCATAGGGTTACCTGAGGTAAAATTGGTTGATTGATTGAATGTTGTTTTACGCCCCATTCGAGAATTTTTCAATCATATAGAGACGTCACCATATACCGGTGAAGGGCTTCAAATTTCTACCTTTACTCGGCACTCAGGGCCATTGAGCAGTGAGGGATCTTTATTGTGCCAACGCCTGCAGCGACACGGGGCCTCGGTTTTTAAGGTCTCATCCGAAGGACCCGCAGCTTTCACTTCAAGGTGCCGAGCGCATGGCGAAGTAACAGTTGCTACCTATTTTTTATCGACTTAGGTCAGTCGCGGCCGAGATTTGAATTAACGACCTTCCGATCACGGAGCGAACGCTCTACCGACTGAACCACCGTGACGGTCCTGAGGTAAGAAATCACGTGGTGAATTACAATATATAACATGTCACAACCCTTGTTTACAACAGAGAGAGCGAATCGAATGTAAGAAGAAGCAGCATGTTAGACTATTAATCTCCTTTTGACACAACATTATTTATGCAAGTATTCAACTACTGTTAAATAGAGAACAATAGGCAATATGTGCTGAAAGTGTATAAATTCTGTAAAAAAAAGTGGGCATCCTCATTATCGTATGAAGATTCAAGAAATTTCGCTGACCCCCGCCTTTGAACATGTATTCGTATTTCTGAAATAAATACTTCTATTTAATGTAATTACGAAAAGTTGTAGATAGGATATTGACCATTTCTGCAATTAAAAGAAAAATACTTGTTTTGAAAGTTTATTTTGTCGCAAATTTCGCATGTCCTTAAGGGAGCCGACTGGGGTTTTATTGCGTGAAAACTACTATAGAGAAACTCTTTAATTTTATACCATATATACCTTACATTGACTTCAGTATACATGCTAAGTTTAGTGAAAATCTACCGTCTGGTTATTTCTTAGGGACCATCTCAAAATACAGGTACATTACTATAGAATTATATAGGAAAATACCATTTTTTCGCACTTCGGAGCAAATTATACAAATACTACTGTAGACTTTTTGCTCAAATTTAATTATTTGATGGGTAATACTATATTGTACATTTTGTGCAAGAAACACAAAATTCTACCATCTAGTTTCCAGAGGGGGCATCTCAAAATGTCAAAATTCATGATATTTTCCTGTTTTTATGGAGTACAACAAAACATGACAGATATCACAGATTTACATAAAAAATAATAAGAATGATTGATAGATTCTCAATTTCCTATGTTTAAAATTTCAAGAGCATATATTTTTTACTTTTTATTTTATGGCATAATTAATGACCCCGCTTCGGATATTCTTAACGTCAAAAACACACTATTACGACGTCTATCTACCCATCATTTGAAAAATCGTTACAAAAATCAGTTATTTAAAAACATAATTAGATTTTTTAACCTCAGATTTCCTAAATTTGTTTTTTTTTTTTAATTATGTAAAAATAATTGCTTTAAAAAGAGTAAATACGTTTTATTTTACTATGCTGCGCGAAGTATTGCGCAATGAAAACCCCAGTCAGCTCCTTAAGTGCAGTCTTTTGCATACCTTGTCAACTTATTTTGTTAAAAAAACTTTTGAATTTTACACTCCTCTAAGATTGATATTAAAAAAGATGCCTGTTTCTAATTGACCAACAATCTGTTTGGAATTCCCATGGGTGCTAATTGTGCCCTGTTATTACCAACAAAGTTTTATATCTTTGTTGAACGTGTATGCAACTTTATTTCAAGAATGTGTTCTTTTTATACTTGATCCGCGATCTAGTGTGAGCCAATCAGAAAACTGGGAATAATAGAGAGAAATTACAAAATTGACAGAATTTGAAAACAATTATGGAAACATTATTGCAATTTTTCTCTTCTTTTTTGACGCATAAAGCTGTAGAGTTTAGTGATCTAAATAAAGAAAACTGTTTACTTATCAGTTTCCTTTATTATAATAATAGAATATTAAGCTCGTAGCAAATCAAGAAGATATATTTATTTAAACTTTATAACAATTCGAAAAAAAAAATCTAGTAATCATATGTTTCCATATCAAAAAGATTTTAAATCATTATCAATAAGACATCACAGTTATTACTTTGGCTTTATAGGAAAAATACAAACAGCGCGTATACTAGTAATGAATTTTATGAAAAAAATCAGCAAAGTGGTCATATTATTTACTCAAATATTTATGTCGAATTCATATCTGTGTCCATTCAACATAATAATATTATTCATGCTGTCGTATATATTAGAGATGAATTATCAATAATCAATTCGGAGAATGATGTAAATTGTACGCTATATTTTACTTCATATTAAAACATTTATTTATGTTTAACAAGAAAAAAAAATAAAAATCATCATTATTCTTGCAGGGCACTTTGGACAACCTCTCAAAGGTAGATATACTTTGATTTGATTGAAATTAAGATTTCGCATAGGAACAGATCAACCGATTCGTCATCCAACTTGAATAAAAAAAATAAGAATACATAATTCATCCAAATCCCATAAAAAGTCGGGAACAAGAAACTAACCTTAAAGACACCAGAAACTTATTTTTCAGCAGCCAAACGATTTCTTTTTCCATTTAGCATTTACTAGGTTCAGTATTGCCTTATTTTACATATTCAAAGAGTGATAAAAATGAAATTGTAATAAAAAGTATGACTCATGGGCTGCTATAAATGAAGAAATCTGAAAATGGCAATGAAAAATTCCCACGATCAAATCACACTGTTTTTCACATATCCTAGTGTGTCTCATCATTGCGCACATGAAATAACGCTTGTATCAAATAACAGAGCGATTACAAACTTCTGTACGTTACAAAAGATCGTCATTTGATTTTTTTCCCAGTATGATGGACCTCTATTTCTTCACCTCTGTTTAAAATCCATGCCTTTGTTATAAATATCCTTATGAATACATACGTGGAAAAAGTAAAGAAGGACCCTTTGTAAAAGCTGTAGACCTTGAAATATTTTTCTTCGTCTTCTTATTTCTTACTGAACCATATTAGTGCAAAATTTTTTTTCTAAAAATTCTAATTTAAAAGGTGGTAATTCCAACTTTAAAGTTAGTTTTTTCAACTTTAAATTAGGTAATTCCAACAATAAACTGAATAACTTTAATCTTGGCTTTTCCAACTTTTGAGTTAGTTTTTCCAACCTTAAAGTTTGAATTACCAAAAGATTACTATGTGGCACTAATAAGCTTCCATAATAACTTCATGAGATTTTTCTTTGAAATTTGATCTTGACGAAGAAATCTTAAACTTTTGTTTGCTACCAAATGTAAACACCATGATAGAATATATCAATACTTATTTCTATTTCCTCTCCCTGTGAATTTTGATATGTCATCCGTTTTGTCCAAAACACCACTTTTTTTAATCCTTTTTTTTTTTTTTACCTTTGGTACCTACATGTATTTATCAATTGAAATATGATTTATTTTCTCATCAATAGTTCATGTATCTTTTCAGCTTTGAAATTTTATTAAAAGATTCCAGCATATAATCAGCATGGCCTGACCACTTAACATGTACGCTTTTTTATATATCCCAAAATGAATCTTGAGGAAGTTGATGGTCAATTATTATAATAAGTTCATTTAAACAGAATAACATTTTGTGGTCAATCACAGTTAATTACATGATTGGATGTAAGCATTCATGCACACACGATGTTAACGTGTTTAGTATATATTAAAAAAGAATTTTCAACACATTATGATATGCTACAATCAGCACAAAACACTTTTGCCACCTCTGAAGTGGACGTTGCCTATGAAAGCTGGTTCCTTAACAGTTTAAAAGATATGCAATTCCTGTAGAAAAGTTTAATCCTGGTTTTTTAAAGTGTTGTGCATATTATCTTTTCTACCTTTTACATAATAAGATTGCGAGAAAGAAAGTATAACTCTAAATTCAACTTTCCAACTGTCACTTTTTTAAACAAAAGGAGAGTAGCTTAAACTGGACATGGGGTAGCACTACTAGAACCTTGAATCATGTTTCAGTTTTAGTTTTTTATATGCACGTACGTGATACTTAATTATATAATTCAAACTTCAAAACTATCCATAACAATTTTTTTATCCTCGAATATCCTAAACCTCTAAACTATCATATATCTAACGTAAAAATAAGAATTAATTTTTTTTTAATGTTTATTAGATACACATTTATTCCACATTTTTTAAAAAATCCAACAAAATGATACATTTATTAAGAAATATGAAGTGTTTGAATGCACAATTGTATGATAGGCTAGGAAATAATCAATTTGAAATAATAATCATCATACATTTTGATTATTTTAGAAATGTTAATGAAAGAACATGAAACTGTTTGATCAGTCCAATCAGTCATTAGTTGAGAGTCTCATTTTCTTCCTCATTCAGACTGCTTGTTGTATTTTGGCGTAATTTCTTGTATAACAAAAATGTAAAGGGCAAGACCATTGCGCTAAAAATTAAGCCTTGACCAGCTAGAAGGATGGAGTACGGAAATTTGAGGCTCACAAACATTTTTCTTTCTGTCCAAAACTTCAAATTCTCAATGGAATTATAATACTTGTTCGTAGTCATGTTAAGAATAATCCACCGAATAACCAGAGTGAGTTCAAGGACAACTGAAATAAATGGCATATTTAAAAAAAAAAACTATTACATAGAATATTCACTGTCTGTAGTTACTTGCAATTATTCGATTTCTCTGTTTGAAAAAGTATTAATATGTGGAAATGATTGCTAAAAAATTGTAAACAACCCTCTAACCACCTTGGCTACTTCTTAAATATTGTAGCTATAGTTTATCAGATGCTCTTTATAAAATGTTTGGGGTAGTTATTCAGAAATTAAAAATACTAACCTTTCAATTGAAAATGATACAGTGAAAAAACTATGATTGGGAAAAGCCAAATTTTAGAAACAGAATCAAGCGCATTACCTGCAATGAAAAAGACAATTCCTCCAGCTAGAACTTTAGGGGGGGATTTAGAATTCTTCACAAGAAGAGTAAAGCTTATAAGGCACAAAACTAGAACAACTACAAACGCAGCAAAATGTATCTGCATCTCAGTCCAAGTCACTGAAAGAAAAGGGTAATAACAGAAGATAATTTTTCTCAGTGTTGTAAAAAGGTTTTATAAAATATAGCATAAAAATCGTGAATTAAGTGTTTTCTTAATAACATTACTATCTGAGCCCGATCATTTTTTTTTAAACCGACAGGCTACTGACAAATAAGATAATTTTACAGGGATGTCAAGAACCTCCCTTTAAATCAGTCTATTGAAAATTCTATGATCGTTAAAATGTCATGTTGCAATAGGCCTACAACATTTCGCTGACATTAAAATAAACATGCAAATAATGAAGGGATTGATTTTTTACAGTCTAGTTAAAAGTCAGCATTTCACCAATTCTTTGGTCATTATAATTAACTTTGTTTGCCAATACAACCAATCATTGTGTCTTATTTTGAGCAACATGTTTCATACCGGTTGTGAGACCATTGATTAAATCTATTTTGACTACGGATTTTCCGTGTTCCTGATCAATACAGAGGATCTACAGCAAGTGCTCGGTCAATAGGGGAGTCCTACTCCTCCTACACACATCCTTCGTCTGGTGTTTCCAGGAGTCTATGTTTTATGATCTGATCACACTTTAATTGTTTAGAGGATCTCTGAGATCGTTTAAGTTCGCTATCTCTATCTTTTTTATTATATATAATACGAGATTTATATATACGTATTCATTGGATTTTTATGTTTTTAGGACAATTGAATCATGAAAAACGAAAAAAGGAAGAGTTTATATATTACGGTCTGTTGCACCACCATTTGTTGAATCTCGAGAGCGTGTGTTAGAGAAGCATTTATTTGTAGGATATCCATTTTTTCGTTCGTATGTACATTTCGTCATATAAAAGATGCTATCACTGTATTTGGTGACCTGTGCTCTTAATACCTGAAAAACAAAACACACTTCTGATATCTATTGTTGAAAAATGACCAATAATGATTCTTATATTGGAATCCACATTGCTTTTGTAATCTTGTAGTGTATTCAGGCCCAAAATTATATAACCCATAAGTTGTATCTTTATACTATTAAGTTACAATTTGATGACAAAAGTAAAAAAATTAATGCGTATATTTTTTTCTGTTTAATACTTCCTCTTTGCTTCATTTATGAGTACATGCACATATATTGCAGGTCTAAATAAAACGTAAATTTGTAAGTGATGAAAAGTAAATTCAAAATTGACTTTTGCTCTCGCAATGAGGTACATATCTATATGTGTTAATTCAGAGTGCAGCATAATTACTCGGCCTTCGATGAGTTGTTCTAAAAGGGTGTTATTCATGAAATACGGTTCTGTCGATAAATTTTTCCACACAATCGCCTGTAAAAAAAGATGATAAATGACTGTAAACAGAGCAAAGTAATCGTCTATGAATTTTATATTTATTTTGTTGCAAAACGCTCAGAAATCATGTATGGTCTATCTATTGAACTCTGGTTAAGTGCAACTTACATCATTGATGGAACGAATTAATTATCGCTAATAAATGACGACAAAATACTAAATCGAAGAATATTGATTTTCTCTCAATAAAGTATGTATATATATATATATATATATATATATATATATATATATATATATATATATATATATATATATATATATATATATATATATATATATATATATATATATATTAGGGATGTCAATTTTGTCAATAATTCATATTCGAATATTCAATTAAAGTATTCGAATATATTCGAATATTCGATAAAATAAATAAAATCTGTTTTATTTTAAATATGCTTCATCCTACTGTCATAAAAGGTTTAGCGTAGGTATACTTATATTGGAAGTAAAATTGTATGAAGACTTTTGTAGGTGTACAATAAGAAACTACATTTGATATTTGTCAATTTTTGAAATAAATAATTGATTTAAGTTTAGAAAAGTATAATTTTAACAAATGAAACATGTGTATTTATAGTAGCTCCAACTGAGGAACCAGTCGTCTTACAAAAGGCAAGATAGTCGTAACGGTATACTGTTCAGATTTCAATACGTGTAATAAATTCCAATTATCTGCCTAATGGGATATGATTATAATCTTTGATACAATGTACTAAACAAATATTTCCATAGACAATTTTCCTAGGCAATTAACTAATATCCCGATAATGAATATAAAATTCAGGATTATGTACAACCCGAGATAAGTAATTTACATATTTATTCTGAAATTAAGCTCTTTACAATATTAATTACAGACTAATTCATATATATATATATATATATATATATATATATATATATATATATATATATATATATATATATATATATATATATATATATATATATGAACTGTGAATTATCATACCATGATTCTAACAGGTGGAAATGGTTTCATTTCTGATGAGATTCGCCAGCCTGCTGTGACTAGTGCTGTCAGCCAAAACCCAAATGTTAAAAGTACTAACGTCAACGTCATGAAAAGATTTTTTTTCATTTTGAAAGACCTAAATGAATAATATTACATTAAAAAATATTCTTTATCAACAGATAACCACTGCAAGGATGATTGGTTGATTGTGTATCGTTTTACGTCTCAGTCGAGAATTTTTCACTCATATATATAGAGACGTTGTCAGGAAAGTAACGAAGAAGCTTCTTTTTGTCTTTGTATAGAATTCGCACAAGGTTGTCCTGCAATGCTAATACATGTAAACCGAGAATTAAAGCGGCTGTTATTAACAATTCATGTTGATTTATCTGTGGAATTCTAAATCTTATTCATCATTCAAAATGTACCAAGAATGGACCTATTGAAATATATATTATGCTATTCCAAAATATATTGGATCAAACAAACAGATCAAGATGAAAGTGAACAACTTTCCTATTGGTAATCATGCAACAAGTTCTTTTCTTTAGTTCATTTTAGGAACGTCACATTAATCAACGAGAAATTATAAATGAAATGAGCATTATAAATTATTCCCAGGAAATACGACTGAGTTTAACAAATATTCTATACTTCATGCTTTAATAGGCCTTTAAAAAATACATACCTAAACACTCGGCCGGAAATATAAATTCCTGACAATTACATTGAGATATTTTTCGTCTCTGCTTCAAAAGGAAGCTAAGTGGTTCGTATGTGCACATTGCGTGAAAATCTCACATAAAATCTCGGAGTGTTAAAATCTGGATTTTTTTTACATTCGAAGACCCAGGTATCTGGTTTACATTAAAACGATAATACGATCTTGTCTAAATTATATGACATAATATGGACAAAAGTAAAAATGATTAAATAAATAAAGGAAAAGGCCTTTGGGCCAATACTTCCAACTAAGTAGCCTTTGCACTGTTGCTCTTCAAAATTTTTTTTTAAAGAATGTTTGCGTCTTTATTCCCAAGAAAAATTTTGTCCCTATACTGTGACCCTACAACAGCCCGAAAGGATCACATTTCAAACAAACAAATCAACACGGCATGATGTGACAATCATGGTCTTGCTGTTTTGAAGATTTTTTTCCTTGTTCATGTATACATGCATTATGTATATTTTCATTCCTGGGTGCAGGCCGACTCTAAACCTAGAATATGTGATTTTGAGAAAAAAATCAGAATACAAAATAGTGATATTTCAGCAATGTGATATTTAGAAAGTACTATTTCTTGTATATTTCGTGGGTTTGTTGTATTTTACAAAGAATACTAGTATTACGGATTCGGAAAATAGCTCTTCAGAGCTAATGTTTGTGTTGTCAAAACCCGACTTAAAATGAATATTACGTTATCTTATCTTATAATCCACAAAAAATGTGAATATTTCTATGTTATATAAATATTGCATGTAGTCGAGTGTAACTTCGAAAACCGGCGTTAGGGCCGAAAACTGTCTGATATTTTTTTTCATACAGCATTGTATGAGGCATATATCGTACTGAAAACGTTGCTCTTCAAATGACACTTTGATTTACTTGAGACAGTCCGACATTTTAACAAAAGACAAAAGTGTTAATAGCTAATGAAGCAATTCTTTCAAGAATGCATGCTTGCATGGAAAGTATTCAGTATTTTTTGAATCAGTTACACAATATATTATCGGTATTTGAAGTAATATAATTGTTTGGTAATGGAGAGAGGATTGAAGTATCCTAAATCGTATGCATAGGGCTTGAAGGAGTTGTCATGTTGTAAAATTTGAATTTACCGGGTGGCAGTAAATACAAAATTTACAACATGACTAGTTGTCATGTTGTAAATTTTGTAGTTACTGCCACCGGTTAATTCAAAATTTACAACATAACACAGTGCATTTGGATTATGATAAGACAGTCTAGAAAGGAAAATACAGATTAGAACTTTGTTTGAACTGAAAAGAGGAATAAATGAAGCTGATGATGAAGGTATATTATTTTTTTTTAAATTACTGGCATTGAGAATAACTTTACAGGCGCGTAGCAACGCTTTTTAAAGGGGGACCTCAAAAAAAAAAAAAATAAAATAAAAAAAATAAAAAATAAATAAATAAATAAATAAATAAATAAATAAAAATAATAATAATAATAATAATAAAATAAAATAAAAATAAAAAATAAAATAAAATAAAATAAATAAATAAACCGGAAACCGTTTTAACCCGAAAATCTTATATGAGGAAGGGGGTGAACCTTGTTCTTCTTTTTGAAATTTGCCAGTGCTTGACCTCACAGGAACAAAAAGTGTTTATACGTGTATGTGTGTGTAGGGGGAATTTTTTATAAAGATTTACTTTGGAAAAATCTATATGGGTCTGTGTTAGAAAGAATTGCATGTCTAATGGATATTCTTTTTAATATAACCAGAAGTAGAACTCTTCTATGATTAAAATGAGAGATTTACCAATCAACTCTGTTCATTGCTTTCAACCCAGAATAAAAGAATATCTTAATTTTTAACACTGGATGAAGATATCACTTGAAGTCATACATGTTTATTACAAGTACAGAGATATCGTGTTTGAGTCTTTTATTTTATCCCCCCCCCCCCATTTCAGAATAAGTCTTTTTTTTTTTTTTTTTTTTTTTTTTTTTTTAAATTTTTCATTCTTTATGATCACTATATAATATTCTGTTTGAAAAAAATATGCACACATAACTAAGATCAAATATTGATCAAACATTTGCTAAATAATCACTTGAATTTCTTTTGTTCAGTGACAGTCCAATTTTGAAGGATGTCAGTACTGAGATTAATATCAGACTGCTCACTAATATCGGACTGCCATAGGTAAATTTTTAAACTGCAAGAACAAAGGAATGACATCACAGCAATGTTTTAACTAGTTATAATTGTAACCGGGACTGCTACAGATGTTCCCCAAACGCTCCCCAACTCCGATCCCTTTTGGTGTCTTATTTCTTGTAATCTTCATTAAATAAGAAATCAAGTATTTTGGTCGTTTTACGCATTACACGCGCGCACACGTGCAAACATGTTCATGATAACCATGTCATCTTGTCTACACTATTTATATATATTCTATAAAACTGAGTATCAAAGAATTTCATCAAAAAGTATAAAAGTTACGGCTATATGAAGTATATTGGTTATTTTAAGCTTTGCAAGCGCGTGCACGTGCATGCACGTGCATGTTGACCATATCATCTTGTCTACTCGATTAATATATTTCTACATTCTGAATATCAAAGCATTTCATAAAAACGTATAAAACTGACGGCTATATCAATTATATTGGTCATTTCAGCATTGCACGCGCGCTTGTGCATGCATATGCATGATGACCATATCAACTTGTCTACACTTTTGATATATTTTTATTTTTTTTGAGTTTCAAAGCATTTCATCAAAAAGTTTAAAAGTTACGGCTATATCAAGTATATTGGTCATTTAACGCATTGCGCGCACGTGCATGCATGTTCTTGCATTCAATTTTGATAGTAGCATAATATAGGAATCCATTATACCTATATATATTCTAAAGATGAAAACTGAAATATCTTTATTTTTTATTTACTTTCCAGTCTTCTTTATTTACTTCCTGTCAGAACAATCTTATACATTAGATAACGCAAAATGATTAATAGAGGTCAGCTCAAACCTTTCAAGGACATCACAGCAATGTAAATAACGTAAATAACGATGAAAACTGGAATATCTTTATTTTTCATTTAAATTCCTGTTTTCTTTACTTCCTGTCATGACCAGAAGTGATCCAAATGAATAAGAAGTTCATCCTGTATCTAAATTATCCACAACTGATCATCCCTACAAGTTTCCATAATAAAACACCCATGATTGAGACAACTTTCGCTTTTTTCGGCAAGCAAATAGATTGCATATACCTTTCTAACATCGGTACTAGCCAAAAGCATCGGTAGAAATAAAAAACTTGAAAAATTAACTTTTTTGCATCACTTCCTGTCACGACCGATTTTTATACGATTCATATAAACTGAAAACTGACTATCAGTCCTGAAAGTTTTAGACTTCAGTCGTTTACTGTTGCTAAACAGTATTGTGAGAACAAATTCTAATTTTGAGGACAGGTAAACACAAGACCGGAAGTGAATTTTATATATAAAAAAAAAAAAAGTCTGATGTTTCTCTAGACATTTGCAGTATCTACAACATATATAAAACATTTCAAATACTTTATCTATAAGCAATATTTATGAGAAAGTTAAATATCGAAATAACGTAGTTTATCTCCTAAAACCGGAAGTTGACGTTTTTGTTTCCAGTGGAATCTAACATATTCCAGTGAAAGAGATGCAATAAAGGGATGAAAGTTTCAATTTAAAAAAGAAAACTTAAAATTTTTTTATTTCTTTGATCATTTCAGACTTAGAATAACACCCATTACGACTAGTTTATTCATATTATTCAAAATCTTTCAATTTTCGGTCTTATATATTGTAAGTCAATTTTTATGTGGTACATGTATTTAAAAACTGAATAAGTGGAAACTAAGAATACATCAAGATTTTAATTGTTCATTAATAAGTCTAGTTCTAACTAATGCAGTTGTGTTGCGGACACAACATTAATAGCTATATATACCACATTCATTTATTATTTTCACTTCTTATTTCATTAAATATTTCTGAAATGTGAAACACTTCTCTTATATTTAGCTCTTTGATAATAAAGTTTGTTTACTGGATTAAGATAAAAAAGGGTGATTCTTGTACAAGATAGCACTTTAAACTCACTGATATATATATATATATATATATATATATATATATATATATATATATATATATATATATATATATATATATATATATATATATATATATATATATATATATATATATACTTAAATAAATGAAAACAGAATGCTACAGTCCAAATTAAATAAAATCTTTACTGTTAGCGCTTTCAGCCATGTTGGCTCTTCAGACAGTTATGAAAAGTTCAAAATGTTGCCAATAACGTTGCTAATGACGTCGTAAAAATCTTAGGTATTATGACGTCACAATGAAGTTTGTGGTAGCGGCTACATGAACTTTTTCAACGCAGTTAAAATACAATGTATAATTAAAGCATAGAAATAATATAAAATCTGTGAACACATAATCTATCATTTGCGATTTAGTTTTGGATTAAACAGTCTTATAAAATAGTCCTCTTTGGTTACACGGGCGCTTTCATCCGATGTCCACATTTTGTAGAACGGGAAAATCTTAAATTTTCCTTTACCACACTCAGCAAAATGTTCTGAACATGGGGTGCATCTGACAGTTTCGTCCCTTATATGTTGTTTGTGAACCCTAACTCGTGCGTTGAGTTGATTTGTCTGCCCTATATTATGTTCTCCACAGGTAGGGCATATTGCACAGTAAATCAAATTTGAAGACTTACAATTCATACTGGTATTTGGTTTTAAAATTTTCCCGTTTTTAAGTGTAATATGTTCGCCCTCCTGAATGAAATCACACGTTCCACATCGGGGGTCACCACACTTTTTGACGACTCTCTGGTTGCTAGAGGAAAATTTCGCTTTGGTTAAAATCCGCCTCAGGTTTGGTGCTTGTCTTCTGCTGTTAATTATTGACGATTTGTCTAGAAGATTTTTCATGTTTTCAGATTGTTCTAATATTGGAAAAAATCGTTTCGCTGAATTTAGAATATTGTGGTTACGTGGGTTATGAGTTATCACAAATGGGATGTTCTCTACGTCGTTTTCCTCTGGATGGCGACTTTTTCTTAATTTGGTTATTGGTATGTCTTTTGCCCGGTTGATTCCGTCCTCAATAAGGTTTATTGGATAGTTTTGTCGCCTCAGGTGTTGTTTTAATTCTTGGAGTCTTTTCAAGCGTAGAGTAGGCTCGGTCACAATGGTACAAATACGTCTGGCCATATTGTATGGAATGTTCCTTTTCTAGATATACTCATAATAAAAAACGGAGAAGATATTTCTACAGACCTATTCTGTAAAGAAACAGATACTCACTAATACTTGGACATTCGTTCCTGCCATCCGTCACATACAAAAAGGAACATTTGATTTACTGTGCAATATGCCCTACCTGTGGAGAACATTATATAGGGCAGACAAATCAACTCAACGCACGAGTTAGGGTTCACAAACAACATATAAGGGACGAAACTGTCAGATGCACCCCATGTTCAGAACATTTTGCTGAGTGTGGTAAAGGAAAATTTAAGATTTTCCCGTTCTACAAAATGTGGACATCGGATGAAAGCGCCCGTGTAACCAAAGAGGACTATTTTATAAGACTGTTTAATCCAAAACTAAATCGCAAATGATAGATTATGTGTTCACAGATTTTATATTATTTCTATGCTTTAATTATACATTGTATTTTAACTGCGTTGAAAAAGTTCATGTAGCCGCTACCACAAACTTCATTGAGACGTCATAATACCTAAGATTTTTACGACGTCATTAGCAACGTTATTGGCAACATTTTGAACTTTTCATAACTGTCTGAAGAGCCAACATGGCTGAAAGCGCTAACAGTAAAGATTTTATTTAATTTGGACTGTAGCATTCTGTTTTCATTTATTTAAGTATTTTTTACTGTACCAAGAATTTAACTTATCAACGTATATATATATATATATATATATATATATATATATATATATATATATATATATATATATATATATATATATATATATATATATATATATATATATATATATGGTTTTTATTTTCCAGGAATACCATCCATTTTTTTAAGTTTCCCAATAATATAATACCATTCACTTTACATAGAGAATTAGTTAGAGATTAACTTGATTAACGACTGACCTAATTCATTTCTGCAAGTTTTTCAAATTCAAATTTTAATATTAGGTAAAATGACTTATGTTGAGTTAAAATCAATAAAAAATAATATGGTCATCGATATAAATTTTTAATGGGGAGCGTTTCGAATGTTGGCGATAGAAATCGATAACTACTATAGGAAGTAATGGAAAATTGCCAGTGTAGGGTATAAGAGTGATCATTGAAAACATTCTGCAATAGAATTTTTATTCATATCAAAGGACAATGTTAACAAGACAATTTACCAGCAAATTATGCCAAAAAATAAATGGGTCATCGGCTAGGATTTTCAAGGGGGCATGTCAAATTAGGTATAGGGCACATGTTGGGGAACATTTTCACTGAAAATACCTTGGCCAGTAAATCATTTATTTATAAAATCAACAAATGAATATAAATCGAAATATTTACAATATTTTTGAATTGAGAGGAAACGTTTGAATTTCTTTAAAAGAATTAAAAATGTATATTTTTTTTTATGTTTTGCAATACATTATTAAGTCAATTTGATTCAAGGCATATATGCGCGGTTTTCTGCGCAGTGGCGCGAAGTTTCGAATTAGGTCTGTCGTCCTTAAAGGTGCTTAAACACAGATTTGAACTTAATATTTTCTCAAATATTCAGTATAATATCACGAATTACATATTGCAATAGCATTTCACAAGAAAATATAATTAAAAACATATTTTATCTGGAAATTATTGGAACTATGAATTCTGGGACGCGTTTGATTAACACATCTTTGCACTTACACAAATTATAACTTTATCCTTAATATTTAAGAAAAAGGCGATTTTGTTATGTATTAATGAAAAATATTACATCTATAATTCATAAAATTCTGAGTAGAAATGTTCGAAAGCAAAAACCAACTCACCAGTATTGTCAGTCCGTGCTCTGTGATGTGTACAGACTAAAACAAACTGAACACACCCGTGAAACGTAAACTGTTCTTGTAAACAGGGCACGAGCTCTGTTATTGTTAATGTTTACGATTCACCGGTTGTGTTCAATTGTTTAACACTGCACACAACACTGAGCACGGACTTACAATACCGTGAGTGGCTTTTGCTTTTGAACATTTCTACTCTGAATTTTCTGGATTATAGTTTTAATATTTTTCATTAATACTAGGGATGTCAAAATATTTATTTTCTTTAGTCGAATATTCGATTGCATGATTCGAACGATAGTCGAATATATTCGAAACTTTTTCAGAATCTAAAATTTAATTTCAAACTTCACTGGTACATGACATATTTAACCCCAAATCCCCCCCCCCCCTTTTTAAAATTTTTTTTTAAAAAAAGTTACTTCAAATGATACACACGTATGTTCACATGGACCTTAAAATGTGGATAGCGTGTTTATATTTACTAGATATAGACCGCTAATTTCTCCAAAATGTATGATTTCCCCGTCAATCATGTTCATAAATCGGTCTGTAAAGTTCTTTTTTAGGAAGCATGAAAAATGACAGTGCGATATATTTTTTTTTAAGCTTATTAAAATGAGAGGGGGGCGGGGCATGCAAAGTGTCTGTGGTAATGTTAATTATGTGAATATACTTTATGTACTAACTATCAAAATGTCTTTAAAAAATGTAAAAGAATATTAATTTTATAATAATTATTGTAGTGTCCAAACATGTCACGCCTATAATGGGTACTTGGTATGAGATCAAGTCCAATTAATAATTTTACAAAGAAAGCGCAGTAAAGCGAGATAATTTTATTACAAAAACAACACATTAATTGACAAATAATTCTCGCGGAAGTGAAGCATTTCTAATCACTGTACTTTCTAATGTAAAGTCGGCAGTTTTTAATGAGGAAAATTATCTTATCGACTATGTCTGAGGAAAGACGGTTTCTCAATTTTAGGATGAGAATTCCATCTCTTTATCACTCTTTTATTGAATTTATTTATTCGAATGTCGTTTCGTTATTCGATCGTCGGTCCATTCGACTGATAGTCGAATAGTCGACTATTCGTTGACATCCCTAATTAATACACATCAAAATTGCCACTTTTCTTAAGTATTAAGAATAAAATTAAAATCTGTAAAAGCGCAAGGATGGAATAAGATTTTTGTTATATTTTAGTATGAAATGCTATAGCAACATATAAGTCATGAAATTATAGGCTACAGAAAATTTGAGAAAATATTAACTTCAAATCTGTGTCCAAGCACCTTTAAGATATTCAGTTTACTCCATTCAAACCAAATACGGTGTCATTTATCAAAAGAGCCATTGCTGCCTCTCCGACAACACGGCCGACTCAAAAATTTAAAAAGAAATCACCTGTTTCTATTTATAGATATACCATGTAATATGAGGACGAGTGTAATATTTTCATAGTTGCAAGTATGTCAAATGACAATCATTTAATTTGTTCAATTTTCTAATTCTGAGACAAAAGATTTAGAAAATCAATAAAAGTAAAACAAGTAGCTATGAATTTGCAAACTTTAGTAAAATAGTTTAGGACTGTCTTTTCCCGAGATACTTCAAAGTGTAATGTTTATATTATAACTTTCTGAAATTATGTATTTTATAAAACGTAATAAAGAAAAACGTAGAAAGATACACAAAGAAAATAAAAATTTAAAAAGCATAAATGGAAAAGATGTAGGGCTCGAACTCGCAATCACCATATTTATGTTCCAGCAATTATACCACTGCGCCAACGAAGTCAATGACGTCGAATGGATAAATTCAAGATAGATTGCTAAATCTTACGATTATATGAGAAGAAAAATTGAATATATATTTTCATCATTTTCAATATGAAGACCACATTTAACCAGAATTATCTAAATGTAATGTAGTGCAGTCATATCCAAATAAAATTATTCAGAAGTTGTTTTTCTGGTTAAGGGTGGTCTTTGGCAACAGTTTGTCATCTTTAGGTGGATACCTCAATATTTACTATATACTCCATACAAACTGGATAATTTTCATATTTATCATATGAAGGAACTATTAATACTTAAATATAATTATTGTGTGGTTTGGTTTTACGCATGTATAAACTAAGATTGTATGACAAAATTTTGGTTAAACAATGAATTTAAGAAATCACTAGTAGAGTAGGCGAAAATGCCTATCAAATGCGCTATGGCTCTTTCCAAATATTCTAGTGTCCACAACAATTTAAATACTGAGAAAAAAAATGATAGATTCCTCCGTAAATTCTTTATTTCGTGAAATTTACCTATAAACCTATTTTTTTTAACTTGCTTGATTGTATTAAATCTGTGAACCCATACACATTTTTTAAATTGCATAACAATTATACATCATGAAATAACAAATGGTCCTTGTTATGTGGCTATTTTCACCTCAATAAATAAATTTCTTCATCTTTTTATATGATCCATTTCAAGAGTTGATCACGTGGTATATAGTACAAATATCTTTTTTGCTTGAACTTTCAGTAAGGCGTGACATTCTCGGCTAAACATAATTAGCGTCTGTCAAATAGTGACCTACATTCTCATTGGTTGCCAGATAAGCACAGCTTTTTCATTCATGGGTGAAATGCACATGGGGTAAAAATGGTTCAGACGTCAACGAGTGACGCAAGGAACCAATTACATCGTTTCTTACAGAGGTGTGGCTTATGTCATCTCATTGTTTGACAACAATCTAAAGTTGCTAATGTTATTAATTTCTTAACCAATGTGAATCTAGGTCACCGTTTGAAAACGCTAATTTTGTATTGCCGAGATTGTCACGCCTTACTGAAAGTTCAAGCAGAAAAGAGATTTGTACTAATTCAGCCTAGAAATGAACATTTATCAACAATTTTTTAATATGTTGACGGTGCGACCGTTGGGGCGAGCGCATCGTTCACTTAATTTTAAGATCCGCCTCTTCAAACCGCACAAGACATTTGGAACGTCTAGACTGTGACGTCACATGACGTCGTTTGTTAGCTGCATTTCCATAAATGAAGTTTGAAAAGTGCAAAAAATTTAACAAAGAACGTTTAATCTACTATGTGTATGCAATATTCATTAAATTAAGGTGAGTTTATTTTTTGTGAATTTTTAGTTGTTGTTACCGCGTGACCGAAATTAGCAGCGAGAACAACAAGCGATGCATTGTGGGTCCAGAATTACTGCGGAAAAAATTCTACTGAATGAATGTGCAGTAATCCGAATTTTCTCTTCGCCCAGGCGTTGTCGTTAGAGCTCGCAGTGACGAGCGGTGCTTCGCGCCGCTCACTGCGCTCGCTATTAAAAATAGCTAAAGATTATACTTATGGTTACTTGTAGTGTCCGCAGCAAAAACGCTATGCATTTTCAAAGCCAGATAAGATGCAAACTAAGATATCCAGGATATTATGCCAAATTAATTTGAAATTTAGAAGTATTCAATTTAATTTTCAGATGATCAATATATAATTATATAGGTATTTATATAATTATAAAAGTAGATAAACTTAAAGATGTGATATAAATTAGGCAGAAAGATTATCAAGTCATTAATATGTATAAAATTCTGGATTTCAAAGAGAACCATAAGATTTTTCTTTAATTTCACTGCATTCAGGTATATTATTGAAACCTGCAAAAAAACTAGTTTGAATTGAATAAATATCTTTTAATACTATTTTTTTTTTTTAGATAATAACAAGTGAAAATCATTTCGCAGTGCACAACACAAGATCTCACCCAAAATTTGACTTAGCATAACTTTTTTTCGATAAAAATGCTTATAAAAAAAATTGGGACTGCATAGGTCTTGTACTTTCTAGAAAACATGTCAATAATGTGCTGTATGACTTTTTAAATTTTTGATCCAAGTACAAGACAATTAGCACAAATACTGTGGAAATGGCGAATATTTACAGGTTATATTCACAATAAGTTGTACTTTATTTTGAAGAAAGAAGTAATTTTTAAAATTTTTGACATAACGGGGGCTTTTGGTTGGAACGGCTAGTATTAAGCTACGTCTTTCTTTATTAATATCCTCAGAAAACTTTGTGACATAAGCCACACTTTTTTAAATGAAGGCGTTTGGTATTACTTCTATATTATAAAGATATGATCTCAACAGAATTTGCTCAGCCAGGTAAACAGAGAGACAGGTGTTATTTGAAAAGACGAAATAAAACACTTGACAAGTAGAAAACAAATTTATTTCATATTCTTATTTACAGCAATCATTGATCTATTTAAATGTAATCTGTATGTAAACAAATAAGAGGAAATGCCTGTTAATAGGTCATTACATCAACATATATTTACATTTGCAAATATTTCACTTAAATGAACATATTGAAGAGAAAATATGTTCAATATTAGGGGGTCAGAGGTCAAAGCGTGACCGAATCACACGTCGAGAAGATATCTTGCCTACATATTTCTATAACAGTGAAACTGAACTTCCAGCTTGATAGCGATGACAAAGATGAAATAATTAAAACATTTGGATATTTTTTTGAATCAACAAATGTCCATTTGATCTTTCTTCGGTGTGAAGAATAGTTTGAATATTAATTAAAATCACGCTTAACTTTTTAAGCCGAAATTCCTTTGGAGGTATGTAAACTGAACAGATGATACCACCGCTTTTGACTCAAAATATATTGAAAAAAAAAACTCACAAAACAGTAAGATTATTTTCAATATCGATCATTGTTTTATTATTATGGACATAGATTTTCTGAAATTGATTGCGAAACACCAATAAAAACCTTCAAATATTTGAGCTAGGCGATCTTTCATGACCAAATAACTTCCAGCTCTAGGTAATACTGCGTGTAACAACATAGTGATACGGCGGACAGCTTGTGTAATATTTCTTTTTGAATATTCGTCTCAAATGTAAATATATGAAATAAACAGCAATGTTAAAAAGTTCACTGGGAAATAAACTTGGTTGGTACGTGATCAAATCTTCTGAAAAGCCCTTTAGGCTTCACAGGATTTGATCACGTGACCAACTAAGTTCACTTCCCAGTGAACGTTTTAACATTTTTGTTTATTTCTTAATTAAACAGTAATTGCATTTTCAAAAAATGTATTTTATTACATTAAGAAATAAACATCAGATGCTACATGTAAAACTTAAACCTGAATTTATATAAAATATATCGATTCAATAGCAACTCTATATATTAATTAGAAAAAAAACTACACGTAATCAAATTATGAAGGTCCATCTTTCAAACAATCAAAGTCTTAATTCTTTGCTGATAACTTTTGCACGATTTTATCCAACAAAATTGTATTTACAGCTTAAATTATGGAACTATTTAATGCTCTAATAATATATATGTGTAATTTCTTGTGCTGTAAACTTCATTACTTCACAAATCATCAATCAGATTCTCCTCGATTTGTTTGTTTAATTTCTTGAACAAACCGTAAATGCTATATATGGCAAGGATACTAAAAAGCAGACTCTCTCCGGCAAGAAAAATGGAGTAAGGAATATTGTGTTCATATGCTACCTTGTCAGTGTACCCGGTTCTACGTTTGAAGAGCTCCCATCCCTTTCTGTCGATTTCGATCCAACTGATTATCACAAGGAATTCAAGTAAAGCTGTATGAAATTACAATTATTTGATCAAGAACAAAATTTATATCCTTACTTGTAAACTACGTTGTTAAGATTTTTGTATGTAACTATTTCAAAAGGATAAAATTGCAGTCAAAAAGATTTATCAATAAGATCCATGAACATTTCTTGAGAAGAGCTAATGCATTGTAATATCCCAAATTATGTATCCTTTAGGTACAAATGATTGACATACTGTTAAATTATCTATGGGCATATAATTTTTGAGATTTGAATCCCAAACAAATAGTTCAGATATCGTATTTGAATTAATTTACTACTAATGAAACCAATAGACTCGACTTACCTGCAAGAAACATAGCAATTCCCGCAGCAAGAACTTTATGGGAAGATCCAAATTTCAGAAGGACAAGAAAAAAGCTAACAATATTTAAACATAGAACAGCAACGGAACCTATCATCTCACCTAAAATAAACAATTCAAACACTTCTACATAGAGCATCACAGGACTTTAAGGTTGCATTATAATAATTTTTTTTTTGCCTTGAATTCTTGCAGGTACATTGATAAATACATAGAACTTACAAATAGCCTGTACCAGAGTTGTTACATCACGGCTGAGTGGAAAACTTTCGCAATTACGATTTGGATAATGATATATGCATAATTCAAAGGAAAAGGCGTTTCCCTTTAAATCTTCAAAATTGTATCTTTGTACCTAAAAATAATGCCATTTTAAGAAACACACATGTACACACGCACACCCACACACCCCTCCCTCACACCCACACGCTCACATCCACACACCTATATATATATATATATATATATATATATATATATATATACATATATATATATATATATATATATATAACACACACAGAGAGAGAGAGAGAGAGAGAGAGAGAGAGAGAGAGAGAGAGAGAGAGAGAGATTATTCATTTTTAAAAACATCAAGTGTCTTACGTAGTCGTTGAAGAACAGATTATAATAGTGCAGCAATGTGTGATTCATTGTTGATTCCCATAACATCATCTCCTGTTTAATGAAGGAAAAATATTGTAAATAAATGTAAACGTAGGAAATATTCTTTGAAATGCATTGATATAAAGTGGGGTTTTTTCCTGAATGATAACCTTTAGTTTTTAGCTCACCTGCCAGCCAAAGGCTCAGGTGAGCTTTTCTGATCAAAATTTGTACTTTGTCCTTCGTTTTCGGCTTTGTCGTCATCTTCGTAAACTTTATACAATTTCTTCTTTTTTTCTAGAACCACATGGCCAAATTCAACCAAAATTGCCACAAGGCATCTTGGGTAAAGAGGGTTCAGGTTTGTTCACATGAAGGGCCACGTCCTCTTTCAAGGGAAAGGGGGGGGGGTTAATAAAAAGAATTTATGTAAATTTAATGGCATATTTTAAAATCGATCTTCTCAAGAATCACTAGGCCAGAAGTGATGATACTTACTTAAAGGAATCATTACATACAGTGTAGTGTAACTTCAACTTTGTTCAAATCATGACCCCGAGGTAAGCTGGGCCACAACAGAGGATCAAAGTTCAACACAGGAATATATGGGCAATTTCTTTAAAAATCTTCCCCAGAACAGCAAAGCCATGATTATTTTGAAATTTTATTATGTTGCGCAAAATGTGGATTTTAAAACCGCTAAAAGGCAAATTTTAAAGATTTATTTCTTAAGTTTTAACTCCTACATGATTTTTTAGCTCACTTGAGCTGAAAGCATTTTGTCCGTCGTCCGTCTGTCCAGCTGTCTGTCTGTCCGTTCGTCTGTAAACTTTTCACATTTTCGACGTCTTCTCCAGAACCACTGGGCAAATTTCAACCAAACTTGGCACAAAGCATCCTTGGGTAAAGGTGATTCAAGTTTGTTCAAAAGAAGGGCCACGCTTTCTTTCAAGGGGAGATAATTAAGAATTAGTAAAAATTTGGTAGTATCTTTTAAAAATCTTCTTCTCAAAAACCACTGGGCGGAAAAAGGTGAAACTTATTTGAAACCATCATTTTATAGCGTAGATTCAAGTTTGTTTAAATCATGACCCCCGGGCGTAGGGTGGGGCCACAATGGGGGGATCCAAGTTTTACAAAGGAAAATATAGGAAAATATCTTTAAAAATCTTCTACTCAAGAACAACCAAGCCACAATTAGTCTTATTGATTTGGGATCATTCCAGGTAGTGTAGATTTAAGTTTATACAAATTATGACCCCCGGGGGTAGGGTGGGGCCACAATTGGGGATCAAAGTTTTACAATGGAATATCTAAGAATTTTTTTTAAAAAACCTTCTTCTCAAGAACAACAAAGCCACAATTAGTCATATTTATATGGAATCATCCTCAGGTAGTTGAGATTCAAGTTTGTTCAGATCATGACCCCCGGGGGAAGGGTGTGGGCCCACAATGGAGGATCAAAGGTTTACATAGAAATACATAGGAAAAAATCTTTAAAAATCTTCTTTTCAAGAACAACAAAGCCACAATTAGTCATATTGATATGGAATCATCCTCAGGTAGTGTAGATTCAAGTTTATACAAATTATGACCCCCGGGGGTAGGGTGGGGCCACAAGTGGGGATTAAAGTTTTACAAAGGAATATATAGGAATATATACATGTTTGCAAAAAATGGTGGTTGATTTTCTTTCATAATAAATAAAAAGAGAGATTTTGTCTCCTAGAACAAAATTTCCAAGTTTCAAACAAATTGAATTTGCGGGAAAAATTTGGCCTATCTATTGTGTACTACCTTAGATAGCAAACAGTTTTTTGTATTTATTTAGCGAGCGTATTTGGACTTAGATTTTTTTTAAAGGGGCCTGGACACAATTGCAATGTTTATATTCTAAATTTCTAAGTTTATTAAAAAAAACTTCATTTCAATGAACTGAAATTACACGAATATTCTTAGAATTCAATGACAAAGAAAGGCTTCTTTACATCACGTCAAACATCTATGTTTGTAAACATACTGTTAAATGGGTATGTTCAATTTGTTTACTCAGCAACAACAACGAACACGGACTGACAACACTGGTGGGCTGGTTTAATTTTGCTTTCTCACATTTCTATTTAGAATTTTCTGGATTATAGTTTTAATATTTTACATTAATATAAAACAAAATTTCTATTTTTTAATTTTGAGGATGAATTTACTTCGCGAAAATGCCAGGATATGTGTCAATCAAACGCGTCCCGTAATTCATAGTTTTAATAATCTTTCGATAAAAGATTCTAAACACGCTTTTATTATGTACATATGTGAAATGCTCTAGCAACATTTTAGAAAATTTGAAAATATTAGAAAATATTAACTTCAAATCTGTGTCCAAGCCCATTTTAAGACCATGATAGATTTTTAAGTATAATTTTTTTTTAATGTAGAATAGGTCTTTGTACCAAATTTTTGGTAGAAAAAAAATGTAAAATGACACATCTTTCCATTGCCTTTCATTATTTTTATTTGTTCTCTCAAAAAAA
The DNA here is from genome assembly GCF_033153115.1 of Saccostrea echinata. Classification (NCBI taxonomy): domain Eukaryota; kingdom Metazoa; phylum Mollusca; class Bivalvia; order Ostreida; family Ostreidae; genus Saccostrea; species Saccostrea echinata. Next base: position 12,154,766 of record NW_026889764.1, read on the forward strand.
AAAAAAAAAAAAAAAAAAAAAAAAAAAAAAAAAAAAAAGAGCGATGACCCTGTGCTATGGAATTCCATATCCGACAGCCAACTGCTTACTGCCAACTGCTCACTGCTTACTGCCAACTGCTCACTGTTTACTGCCAACTGCTCACTGCTTACTGCCAACTGCCACACATATTTGAATAAATTTTCATATTTATATTGATATTTATGTGAATTTTCATAAAACCAGGCGCGGATCCAGGATTTTTTTTACAGGAGTCGCCCAACCCAGTAAAAAAAATCCAACCCAGAAATATCTTGACCAAAAAATCAAAAACAAAAAAAAAACGTAAACTCCTTTCCTAAACGTGAAAAACCTATTTCGGCCGGCGGGGGGGGGGGGGGGGGGAGGGATGGGGATTGACATTTTATGCTTCATATCTATGACTTTTCATATCATCTTAACACGGATCCGCGTTTTCTAGGGTAGGGTGGGTTTCCAAGGTCACTTTTAGTTGGTTTAGTATAGGTCTATACATTAAATAACTCTAAAATTCCAGGGGATGGTCTGGAACCCCCCTTCCCAACGACCCCCCCCCCCTCTAGATCTATGTATGTATAACATAACTTATTTGGAAAAACAAAGAGATATAAATCTTTAACTTGAAATTAACGGAAAATGGAAATTTATTTTCAAAACATCTTCCCCCGCGAAACAACAGATCCTTTTTTACAGTTTTTATTCATTCAAAAGGTTTTGTTGTCTCACTGGGGAGGGGGGGGGGGGGGGCACGTGTTTAAAGAATAAAAACAGGAAAATAGTCATTTTATTACCAATTTTAAATGCGATCACAAATAAAAAAATGTACTTTATCACTTTATCAATCTCATATGTTAAATTTTACATAATTTAAAACATACGGTGAGATTCAAGAGTCATTTATCCATTATCATTTTCATGAGTATTTGAAAATGGTGACGTTTTCAGCCTGATTTCAATTAATTAAATTTTCTACCCCTTTATGAAAGGAGTTGTAAATAAGAGCAATTAACTTTTTGTCACTGGTTTTTAAAATTAGTACTTAATACTAATGAACTTTTCTTTGCATTCAAACAAGTTTTTATGTCCAAATTGCCATTTATATTGAATTAAATGGATGGAAAATGTAGGCGGGAATCGAGAGTTGGTGTGCATAGTTCTTACAATAATAACAAAATTTGGCGGATTTAGGAATTTTTAAACTGTAAAGGCGAGGAAGGAGTAAATCGGAAGAAGGGGCGTTTCCTCTTAAAAACAAAACATTTAATTTCTGCATTTCGTTGCAGGCAAATAATTTGAAAGCTTTTTTTTGACGCGGGTAAGGGGGAGGGGGGTCACATACGACAAAAGAACAAACTTTTAAAAGGGTCTTGAGTAACATTTGTTGGTATATGTATTTATAATAGAAATATTACTGAAAGTTATAATAATAAATAACTTTTGCCTTCATGAAAACGTCACCATTTTCAAATACTCATGAAAATGATAATGGATAAATGACTCTTAAATCTCACCGTATGTTTTACTTAAAAGGTACGTAAAATATTTTCTCAAATTAAAGATCTATATCTCTTTGTTTTCCCAAATAAGTTATGTTTTACATACACGGATCTAGAGGGGGGGGGGGGGCGGTGGGAGGGGGTGGGTGGGTGTCCGGACCACCCCATGGAATTTGTAGAGTTATTTAATGTATATACTAAACCAACTAAAAGCCACGGTGACCTTGGACCCCTCCCCCCCTCCTAGAAAACGTGGATCCGTGTTAAGTTGATATGAAAAGATATGAAGATGTCAACCCCTCCCCTTCCCCCGCCGAAATAAATTTTTTACGTTTAGGAAAGGAGTTTACTTTTTTGTTTGTTTGTTTGTTTTTTTTTTTTTGGGGGGGGGGTCAAGAAATTTCTGTGTTGGATTTTTTTTTATTGGGGTGGACCCCTCCTGTAAAAAAAGATCCTGGATCCGCGCCTGGTTTTATGAAAATTCACATAAATATCAATATAAATATGAAAATTTATTCAAATATGTGTGGCAGTTGGCAGTAAGCAGTGAGCAGTTGGCAGTAAGCAGTGAGCAGTTGGCTGTCGTATATGGAATTCCATACTGGGCACAGTGACTTTATTTTAAAAATGTACCTATCGCAATCCAGTTTATGTCAATTTTTGTGAAAATTGAGCGTTTTGCCATTTGTTGTGTTATTCATTATCAATTTCGCAATTACTGTATTCAGGCATTATTAATTTTGTATGTAAATGGTAACAAACATTACATGTACCTAAGAGCTAAGTCCACGAACCATCAAAATGGCCTCATCTAAAAAATTAACATGATTTTTAATTATAGATAATGTAGACTTTTAGCTTTTCATAACTTTGTAGTCTTATATATGTTTTTTTTTTTTTTTTTTTGAGTAAAAAATTGAATTAATTTCAAAGAAAATCACTGAAAACAAACATGTTAAATCTGCTGAAAAATAAAAAAAAATTCAGCTATCAACTTAGTCGAATTCAAGAGAATTCCCCGCATTCCCCACCTTAGAATAAACAGAGTATCTAATAGATATTACCTGATTTGTTGTTCGAAATATATCTTTACTGCAAGAAATTAACAAAGGTAGAAATTTGTGCTTATTCTCAGCGGTCATTTTGAATGTTTTTTTTTTTTTTTACAAAGAGAGTACATGTAACATTTAGATAAAATCTTACAACTGTACTGTTAACTTATTTTCATACGCGTGCGAGATTCGGCTGGAACTCTGAACCTCGCGGATAGTGTATCAAGTCACTCGCTTACCCATGTTTTATTCCAGTGTATGCAGTGATTAGTGGCAAGTTCATTATCGATAGATAATTTAGTTTAATATGCTTTCTTATCATATTTTACTACAATATTCACCATTTTCAATTTCATTTTCACATTATGATTTTGGGGAATTGATTTTATCAACTCCTCATAGTCAGCGCGCCAAGGGCGCATTTATATAATACAACTGACAAACAACCGCCAAGCGTGTATCCTCGATTAAATGCATTTAGTATGTTGTGAAAATCGGAGAAAGGTTCAATTTATAGTTTTAACAAACAAACTGAGAAGGGTGTAAAGATTTAAAAAGGAAATGTAGAATCTCAGCAAACAGTAAGCGTAATTATTTATGTTTAGGAAATGGATTTACATGTACATGTATTGCGAATAAAAAATAGTGCATATATTCTTATTTCAAGACAGGAAACTCTCTCCTAAAATAGCTCAGATGTCCCAGTCCGTCATTTTTATCAGTTTGTAGAGAATGGCTGTTCAAAGGTGTTCTGGTGATTATGACAATGCATAAACATGTAACTACAGTACTATGATTATATAATAGTCTCATATTAACGGGATTGATAATCAGACATACGTTTAAATGCATGTTGGTATATACAGAGAACACAAATTTATCGGATTGATACGGACAATTGATGTAAACGTTGTAATGTTTACGTACATATGCGCGCATGACTAATTATCACAGTAAGCATTATGTGCTTCCGAATTAATGATATTTTTTAATGTATGTTTTTTTTCCCTTATCCAATGCATTGAACAAAAATCTGCCATTTTGAAAACAATATTGCTGCTATGCAAATTAGCAAAACGTACACCATTTCTCTATATGTAAATTTATACGTGCACTTTAAACTCAGCTACGTTAAGGAAGGCCTGAGTTCACATTTGTGATGCACTGTATGGGAAGTTTCATTGTGACGTCATTAAAAATTTCACAAGCAACAAAAATCTATTTAACTACATGATAATGCATAAATGAAAACTTGCATTCATTTATTTTATCAATTATTTATAAAAGAATGTAAAATCAGAACATTTGATAACAATACTGCCGAGTAATTAGAAGCAAATCTTATGTCAGAAATGACGTCACTAACCTTGACTTGACGCAGTACAAGTGATCCAGAGGAGTGGATCCATTGGTTTAATAATTACAAAAATGCTTAAATAAATATAAAACCATCGCAAATGTTTAAATCTAATCAATAAAATTGAAAGTCAATAATTTATTTGAAACACATATGTAGATTATTATTTTATCTAGGTGCTATGGAGCCGCACAACGACAGAGAATGTCAAGAATATTGCTAACACGATAATTATATTCCTAATTAACCTCAAAAGTGCAAGGGCATAGACTACACTGTTTGTGCTGAAATACGGAATATCAATTGCATATATCATGTATATTTTAAAAAGTGCTGGGAGCTGATTATGGTCGGTGTAGCATTATATTTATTCATGACAGAATTAAAGCAAAGTAGGAATTTTTAGCTATTGTACGCATTTTCAGCAAAATTACGAGCATTTCCGAAGCAGTTCAAACTAGCTCCCAGCACTTTTCGGGTAGCCGATGTAAATCTTTTTTAATGTGTAACAATTTTTCTCTCCAAAAACATGCGTATGCCCTTGCACTAGTGTCATTTTCTACATTCAGCTTATCAATTCTATTTTTATACCAGTCACGTGACACACAGCTGATACATGCGATATAAATGGTACTGTGTGCGGACCCAAACCTATCCATTATGGATATCTATATTACCTTTCCTACATGTAAACAGTTACTTTGTTATAAAGATTTTTAAAAATAATACATTTTAAGAAGGTACTTAGATCGCATTTTTCATTTCTTTCCTTAACATAGCTGAGAATAAAATTATTTATTCAATTATTTATTCCAATTTTATATACATATGAGTGGAATTCACAATTTATATCACATTCTGACGGAAAACTAAGTTGCTATAGCATTTTTAAACAAACTTTTGGTCAGGAAAATACCTTAAATTACTAAAAAAAAATTGAGTAGTGATGGAGTCTTACACGTTTACGCATATCATTCAAAAGTTATGAACACCCCCCCCCCCTTAGGTTTTCGCGTTGGAACTGTCTTTTTCCTTGCCAAAAATTTCCGAGACGGAATTTTTTGGAGTTGGTATAGTTCCCCCACCTCACATCCTTTGAAAAAAAAAATTCATTGATCCATCACTGACTAACTCTAATGTATTTTTTAAATTTTACTGAAATGCCTCAATCATACTGCGAAAAAAAGTAAATAAAATAACTTAATTAATAAAAAAAAAAATAGAAAGAAAATAGGGAAAACCGCCAGCTGGTATTCGAATGAAAATTCTTTTAAGAAAAATGCCCCCCCCCCCCCTTTCGTACACTACACTGCAGAGTTTAACAAATTGAACACATACCGTGAACGAAAATATTAACAATAACAGAGCTCGTGCCCTGTGTACAAAATCAGTGAACGTTTCACGGGTGTATTCAATTTGTTAAACTCTGCACACATCACTAATCACGAGCTGACAATACTGGTGAGTTGGTTTTGCTTTCACATATTTCTACTCTGAATTTTTCTGGATTATAGTTTTAATATTTTTCATTAACACACAACAAAATTTCTACTTTTCTTAAGTATTAAGGATTAAGTTTACTTTGTGAAAGTGCAAAAATGTGCCAATCAAACGCGTCCCAAAATTCGTAGTGTCCATAATTTCTAGATAAAATAAGTTTTTCATTATATTTCCATGTAAAATTCTGTAACAACATATAAGTCATGATATTATACAGAAAATTTGAGAAAATATTAACTTCAAATCTGTGTCTAATCTGTGTCTAAGCCCCTTTAATGCACTCACTTCATACTGTGGGTCGAGCTCTTCAACAAAAAGTGGAATTTGTGAGAAATAAATTTATAGATTTTTTACCCGTCGCTAATTAAAATTATCATGGTGTATATTTATATTAGTATAACCTTATTGTTTAGCGCCCTTTGGTAATTTTAATAAATAGTGTGCTGTACAAATGTTTTATTTATATTTAATATAATATATTTTATTAATTCAAATATTAATTCAGAAGCACCTCAGGTAGTGTAGATTTACGTTTATTCAAATCCTGACCCCCGAAGTAGGGCGGGGCCACAGTGGGGGATCAAAGTTTGACATCAGAATATGTAGGAAAAATTTTCTTCTTCTCAAGACTTGCAAAGCCATGATAGGTCAAATAAATTCAGAAACATCCTCAGGTAGGGTATATTCAATTGTGTTCAAATCATGACCCCCCCCCCCCCTTCCCCGTCATAGGATGGGGCCACAACAAAGGAATGTGTAGGATATATCTTTAAAAAAAATTCTCGAAAGCAATTAAGCCATGATTAATCATACTACCGGTAGATTGAGTACAAAAGCATCTTTTGGTAGTGTAGATTGAAGTTTGCTCAAATCATCACCCAGGGGTAAGGTTAGGGCAGCAACAGCGGATCAAAGTTATATACAGGAATACATAGGGAAAAAAATCTTTTTAAAATAATTTTCTCATGACCAGTAAATCCATGATAAGTCATAATTATACAGAAGCATTCTCAGGAAGTGTAGATTATATTTTTTAAAATAATAACCCTTGGAGGGGGATTGTGTTAGGGTGGCAACAACAGGGGATGAAAGTTAAGCATAGAAATATGAAGGTTTCTCCTCAAAATATTCTTCTCGTGACCAGCAAAGCCATGCATATTTAGTCCTATTAATAAAGAACCATCCTCAGGTAGAATAGATTCAAGTTTGTTGAAATCATGATCCGCAGGGGTGGGTGGGACCACAACAGGGGGTCAAAATGTTACAAAAGAAGATGTAGAAAATATCTTTAAATCTTCTAATCTTCTAAGAACAACAGAGCCAAAATTATTCATATTATTCAGAAGCATTTTCTGGTTGTGTATATTAAGGTTTGTTCAAATCATGACCTCCTGGGGTAGGTTGGGCCACATTAGGCAATCAAAGATTGGGAAGATATAGGGAAAAAACTTTAAAATCTTCTCAGGAACAACAAATCCGTAGTTAGTCATATCAATATAGAAGCAAGTTTGTTCAATCTTCCCCCCTGGGGGTAGGGGGATCATTTAAATTTTTCAAGTTTTCAATTCTAAACTGAATTCTGCTTTCTCCAAGCAAAGTGTTCAGGTGAGCGATGTAGCCCACGGGCATTTTGTTATTCATTGTCATTAGCAAAATTGTTTTGTTTAAAAAACATTGTCATTTTTCACGTAAGTACTGAAGCCCATTTAGGATCTATCAAAAATATATTTGAATTCAATATAACAAATTGTCGAATTTGTCATAACGAATTTAATTCGTTTTTGTTATAACGATATTAATTCGTTATAACAATTTCTTTGAATTCGTTATAACGAATTTTATCGGTTATAACAAATTTGTTAAATGCGTTGTAACGAATTAAAATTAGTTATAACGAATTAAATTCGTTATAAGAAATTCTAAAATTTGTTATAACGAATCAATTTGTTTAAACGAATTCTTTAATTTGTCATAACGAATTAAAATTAGGTAAAACGAGTTCGACAAATCATTATATCCTATTCATATATAATTTTCTATAGACCCTGATTGTTGAATAAGCGAATTAAATTCGTTATAACAAATTCGACAATTCGTTATACCGAATCCAAAAATATTTTTGATACTCGGTAGGTCCTAAATGGGCTTCCGTACATAAGTACTCCGAAGTTGATATCAAATGAAGCTTGAATTTCCGATTGATTGACAATATCTATGTAGTTTTTGGAGATCAAGTCTATATTCATTTTCATTCCTACATTGATTCGATATATTCCTCTTAACTTGAAATAAAAAAAATAACCAGTCTGACACATTTGTTTTATATTTGGAAATTTTACTAGAGAAAGACGTTAATGGTAACTTAACAACAAAACTTTATGATAAACGTGATGACTGGAACTTTTTTATCGTCAACTTCACTTATTTATGTAGCAATTTACCCTTATCACCTGTATTTGGAGTTTATGTCTCCAGGTTGATTCGTTATGCAAGAGCATGTACGAACAATTTCATAAATAAGGCAAGCGATTTCTCGGATTGTTGAAGTAGTAGATCGAGTTTGACGAGAGAATTTTCATGTTTGCAAGTGAGATACTCCCTTTTGATTGCACTCTCCGTAAGTTGAGACATCTAAAGACTGGCAACAGAAAGAATAGATTTGCAGGGAAATTATTTCACGGAGTTTCAGACGGAAATGCAAGTTGATGTGGCCTATCTAGAAACAATCAGATGGCGGTGATGTGTACCTTGCGAATTATAAGATAGGGAGTGTATTTTTTTTATTATAAAACCACAATGAACAACATGAAATTTGTTCCGTTAACACCATTTATTTTCACCTAATATTCAACGCACCGAAGACAACAAACAGAATTATATTTGTTCTTGTACCTTTTGAGGTTTGTTTGGTACTGGTCTGTAAAGGGACAAGGAGACCCAGCTCGGTGTGACTATGGCGGAAATCCAAAATCCAAAACTTATTAACACCAAAACCAATGTTATCATCGTTGTACTTTTTGTTTTCATCTTAAAACCTATGAAAATATAAATTAAATCAATCATGCTTCAGAACATTGAAGGGGCATAGACACAGATTTGAAGTTGATATTTTCTCAACTTTTCTGTATAATATCATGACTAATATGTTGCTATTGCATTTCTTACGGAAATATTATAAAAAAAATTATTTTATCTGGAAATTATTGAAACTACGAATTTCGGGACGCTTTTGATTGACACATCCTTGCACTTTCACAAAGTAAACTTTATCCTTAATACTAGAGTGTTCCAAGGAACGCATGTGTCGCCTGCTTTGTAGCTTCATTAAAGATGAAAATAAAGATTTAATCCAAGTGTACTTAGCTATGTATTCACTACTAGCATGATAGTTCATGCAGAAAAAAACATCCACGCATAGTATTAGACTGCGATAGAATCTGAAAATCAAAGAAAATATTATTCCAAGCCCTAAAATGAATAAGTTAATTGAATTTATTATGAATAATTATTTAACATTTTACATGTTTTAATACGTGTTTCAATATCTATACTCCAAATGTCAGTCTACACGATCTATTATGGGATACCGATTCCGACGTGTTGTAGTATTTGAATATCAGTTTGTGTGGTAAACTGAATATCATACAGTTTCAACTTACAGTATCATGAGCTCATTAACATATATAAATGCTAATTATCAACACCCCGCCTCTCAAAATTCAAAAGACTTAAGCTGAATTAAACTGTCCGGGGTATTTTATTGCAAAGTAAGTCAAATGTCAAGGTCAAGTAAATTGTAACGCTGGTATTTTTCAAGATGTTTTATGACAATCAGTGCACATGCTAAATAGCATAGACTTACCTCTTAAATTGCAAAAATATGCTTTATATTGACACTATTCACTTTTTTGTAAAGTAGGCCAAAGGTCGAGGATCGCGAGGTCGTAACCATGGCAATTCACAAAAGCCATAGTGCTAACCATTATATGTGTAAAATATCAAGTCCATATCTCTTAAAGTTCTTGAGAAACAAGGTGTGACAGACGAACGAACGGACAGCTAGACAGACGGATAGACGCCGGGTAAAGTGATCCCCAAGTGTCGCTCTGCTCTGCAGATATAATCCAGAAAATTCAGAGTAGAAATGTGAGAAAGCAAAACCAACTCGCCAGTATTATCAGTCCATGCTCAGTGATTTGTGCAGAGTTTAAAAATTGAACACGCCTGGTGAAAAGTAAACGTTAACAATAAAAGAGCTTGTGTCCTGTTCACAAAACAGTTTACGTTCCACCGGGTCATGATATTATATAGAAAATTTTAGAAAATATTAACTTCAAATCTGTATCTATGCCCCTTTAAAAAGCAGAAAGACATCGGGAAAATACCTCCTTAGAAGCTCAATGTGCTTTTTAGCAATACATTTTTTTGAGAAAATATTTATGCCCCCGTAATAAGAAGAGTATGGGGTATACATTTTTTGCCCTGTCCGTCTGTCTGTTATCTGTTTGACCGCAAAAACCTACCATTGCCCATACCTTTTTTTGGTCGGGGCCATGGATTTCATATTTCACATGTGTATTCCTTGGGACAAACTTTCCTTTGAACAGTTGGTGCTAAGGCTCTTATATTTCACATGTGTATTCATTGTGACAAGACATTTCCACGAGTGAAAATATTTTTGACTTTTTGACCTTGACCTTAAAGTTTGACCAACTTTTAAAAAACTTTCATATTGGCCATATACCGTTCACGGTAGCTCAGTCGGTAGATCACTCGCTCCGTGATCGGAAGGTCGTGAGTTCGAATCTCGGCCGCGAATGACCTAAGTCGATAAAAAAAAAAAAATAGGTAGCAACTGTTCCTTCGCCATGCGCTCGGCACTTTGAAGTGAAAGTTGCGGGTCCTTCGGATGAGACTTAAAAACCTAGGATCCGTGTCACGGCAGGCGTTGGTACGATAAAGATCCCTAACTGCTCAAATGCCCTGAGTGCAGAGTAAAGGTCAAAATATGAAGCTCTTCACCAGTACATGGTGACGTCTCTATATGAGTGAAAAATTCTAGAATGGGAAGTAAAACAACACAAACAATCATATTGACCATAACATTTGATTGATTATTATTGTTTAACGCCGAGTCGGCAATATTTGAGCCATATTTCGGCGGGCCATAACGTTTGAACAGTTAGTATTAGGACTTTCAAATTTCACAGGTACATTCACTTTCGACAAGACCTTACTTTGAACCTTAGAATACCAACAAATTTTATCTTGACCTTGAAGACTGACCTACTTTTGAATACCTTTAACCTTCGCCATAGCTTTTGAGCAGTTGGTGCTATAGGGCATTTATATTTTGTAGATTTACTGCGCATGCGTTAGAAAATGGACGGTCGGAAATTTTGAGAGAAGATTTTTGTGTATTTAACCGTGATATATCTTTTTTCTGAGGGATATTAGGATAACAGTGTATGTCATAAAATGTCGGAGGATAATAAGGATAATAAGAGACGATTATCTTCAGACGGTTTCACGCCTAAACCGGACAGTAAATCAGCCAAAACAGGAAGGGTGGTCAATGGCGGGCATGTTGACAAAGGCACATTCATGAATACACCACCGTCTGCACATTCGAACACTGCGCAGCCTGCATGGGTAGATCAACTCATGATTCGAATCAACGACCTTGACACCAAGATCTCCAAAATCGATAAAGTAAGTGAAGATTTGACCTTTGCAGTCGCATTGAAAATATCCAAACTGGAGTCGGTCATCTGGAGAAGTTTACCGGGAACTTGGGGAACTCCATGAGGGAAATGAAGAAATCTCAGATGTGCCTAAAAGGCGATGTTCAGGAAACGGTGAAGGAAATTAGGGAATTGAAGTTAGTGAATGAACAATTACAAGGCAAAATTACAGATTTGCAGGCAAGAAGTATTAGAGACAATTTACTCTTTTTTGGACTGGCAGAGTACCGTGGAAATGGCAAGGAGAACTGTACAAACCTCATTAATGAATTCTGTGAAGCGGAACTGAATATCTATGGAATAAAGGCGAACATTGAGCGTGCCCACAGGATCGAAAGATATCTCAATAACAAAACAAGACCTATTGTTGTTAAATTCTCTAACTTCAGAAACAGGGAAAGTGTCAGGACATCTGCATACAAACTTAAAAAAAACAAACTACAATGATCAATTCCCTAGAGAAATTGTCGAGAGGCGGAAATCCTTAATGCCCGTTCTGCAGATGGCGTTAGGACAAAACAAAAGAGCAGTGATGAAATACGACAAACTTTACATCGATGGTGAACTGTACAAAGGAGAGATGGGGGAGACTGGCAGAGATGAACAAGAAGATGACGAGCCCGTGGAGACACTTACGCAGGGTGCTGGAAATTGGGGAGGTGAGGCCTAGGGACAATTGGAGAATGATTTTGTGAAAATTATCAGCTGGAACATAAACGGAGGGTTTTCTTCTAAATACAGTGATAAAAATTTTCGATGCTATATTCTCTCTTATGACATTATCCTTTTAACAGAACGCTGGATTGAAAAGGAGTTTTCTATTGATGTGGAAGGATTTTATAGATTTGTTTTTCACCGAGAATTTTCAAAATCAAAACAAGGAGGTGGTTGTATTATCTAATTCGTAAAAAAATTAAGCACTATGTATCTTTTCTTGAAAATATGTTTGACACTATAATATGGCTTAAGCTTGATAAATGTTTATTGCAAAGCCCTGAAGATATGTATTTGGCCTGTGTGTATATACCACCAAGCAGTTCAACTTTCTACCAAACTTATGATTGTGATGTATTTAGTGATCTCGAAAACAAAATTGTTGATTATATGAATTTTGGGAAAGTCATGTTGATTGGTGACACTAATGCAAGAACCGCAAACGCAAATGATTTCATAATGGATGATATATTACATGATGATGTTTTGAGAGAATTAGGTGAAGTTTTATTTTATGGTTTAGATACACATATTCAAAGTAGAACAAACCCTGATATGGTCGTCAATGATTTGGATAACAAACATCAATTGATTTGGAACTGTTCCGAAGGCATTTCGAATATTTATCTACATCTAGTACTAATATGAATAACGATACCCCAGTGGACAAAGGAAATACTGTGTTTGAAGAATTAGATATTGAAATTTCGGAAAAAGAAAAATCGGATGCTATAGATAGTCTTAAACGAGATATATCTCATGGCCTTGAATATATTTTGAATGAACACTTTATAGAATTCAAGGATATATTTTGCCATATTTACATTTTTTTTAATCGTATCTTAACATCTGGCTATTTTCCAACACAATGGTCTAATGCTGTAATAGTTCCTGTTTTTAAGAAAGGTGACCCTGATGACCCCAATAATTATCGAGGTTAAATACACTACAATTATATACACATGAGTGGGATCTACATGTAAATGTATCAAAAACTAACGTTGTTGTGTTTAGAAATGGTGGGAAAGTCCGCACAAATGAGAAATGGCTTTATAACGGTGAAAATATAGAAATAGTGGACCACTTTGTTTATCTAGGCATTGTGTTTAATTATAATTGTAAATTTTTTATTACTCAAAAACAATTAGCGACACAAGGTCGCAAAGCTACGTTTGCTCTTAAATCAACCATGAAACAGTTTTATTTATTTAAGGTCACTGACGGTCTGATACATACAAAAAGGAAAATAAATAATGACAAACCCTGGTTTAATGATATCTGCAAGTCTAAATATCAAGATTACAAAGAAAGTCTACACATATTTAATACAAATAAATCTACTGTTAATAGAAACGCACTTTGTGACAAGAAATGTGATTACAAAAAAAACATAAAGACATAAAGCATAAAAAAATTTAAGCACATTTAGAACGATACCAGGGAAACAAGCATTCTGAGAGTATTGCATTAGCAATACTAGTCCCCTACCGGCAAGTGTAATCTGGTTCCTGTTAAGAATTGAAAATGCCATAATTCCGTCAAAAATTAATGAAGCGGGACGAAATGCAAACTTGATCTATAACTAATCAAGGTAAAGCCACATACGAAAAATCAGCTCAATATCTGAAAGCGTTTAGAAGAAAATTGCGGAAAACCCCTAAAAATTGAAAAGGCCGTAATTCCGTCAAAAATCAATGAAGCGGAACGAAATGCAAACTTGATCTGTAACTCATCAAGATACACTCACATACCAAAAATCAGCTCAATATCTGCAAGCGTTTAGGAGAAAAGTGCGGAAAACCAAGTGGGACAGACTGACAGACAGACAGAGGGACAGACAGACAGACAGACAGACAGACAGACAGACAGACAGACAGACAGACGGACAGACAGACAGACAGACAGACAGACGGACGGACGGACAGACGGACGGACAGACTCAGAGGAAACCTATAGTCCCCTCCGGTTTCACCGGTAGGGGACTAATAACATGGAATATTTAAGAAAGTATAACCCAAGACAATTTTTCAGGTTATTTAAGAATAAGAAAAAAAAAAGGTAATGATATAACAGCAGATCAATTTTTTTGAACATTTTAAGAGTGTTTTTGAGAAGAATAACGAATCTAAAAATATTGATGACAGTTTTGAACAGCACGCAGCATCTTGCTATGAGGAATTAGATATTCGTATATCTGAATTAGAAGTAGAGAAAGCAATTTTGAAACTTAAGTGTAATAAGAGTAATGCAGATGATGGTGTATTAACGATTTTTTTATTAAATGTAAAGAAGTTATGATTCCTATTCTGTGTAAACTATTTAATGATATTTTTGATTCGGGTTTGTGTCCAGATAGTTGGTCAAAGAGATGTATTGTACCAATCTTTAAAAAAGCCGAATTACATGACCCAAATAATTATAGAGGTATAATTTTGGTTAGTTGATTAGCAAAATTGTTTACGTGTGTTCTGAATAATAGATTGTTAGAATGGGACCAAAAATATAATATCATCACAGACGCTCAGTTTGGTTTTAAGCCAGGTGCAAGTACAATTGACGCTATATTTATTCTACAAAGTTTAATTAGCAGGACATTGAGAAACAAAAAGAGATTATACTGTTGCTTTGTAGATTATTCAAAGGCTTTTGATTTAATTGACAGATCTAAGTTATGGTATAAGATACAAACAGAGGGTATACAAGGAAAAATGTTATGTATTATTAAGTCTCTATATAAGAATGTTATAGCCTGTATAAAACACCAAGGAATATTGACAGACACATTTTGTATTTCTGTCGGTGTTCTGCAAGGGAAATATTATCACCTGTATTATTTTCCATGTATCTGAACGATTTTGAACATTTTATTGAAAATAATTGTGCTTCAATTGAACTTCAAATGATTAATTTGTTTCTAAATATGTAGGCAGATGATACAGTCCTAATAGCGGAATCAGTTGAAAGTTTACAGGAAATGTTAAACACTCTTTATAGCTATACAAAAGAATGGAATTTAACTGTAAATGTACAAAAAACAAAAATTGTAGTTTTTAGAAATGGAAAGTATGTAAAAAATGAAGAAAAATGGAAATATAGTGGTAACAATGTGGAAGTTGTGAATCAATTTAACTATTTAGGAATGTTATTTAACGATAATGGTAAATTTTATCCACACAGAAACATTGTACAACACAAGGTAACAAGGCAATGTTTAGTATTTATAGTAAAATGAAAGATTTAATTTTCAATGTTGAGACTCAGGTTAATGTGTTTGATACTTATGTTAAAAGTGTGTTATGTTATGGAGCTGAAATATGGGGGGTTCATAAAGGTTAAGATGTTGAAAGAGTGCATATTAATTTGTAAAAGAATACTTGGTGTAAGAAAAAATACTTGCAATAGTGCTGTTTATTATGAGTTAGGTAGAATACCACTAGATATATATAAAAAGCGCAGAATATTACAATATTGGTCAAAATTAAGAAAAAGTAATAATTGTATATTGAATGCATGTTATCAAGATATGGTGGAAAATAAAAACCCCTGGATTATGAGTATAAAAAATGAAATGTACACTCTAGGTGTAGGTGAATTGTACCATAGTAATAAAAAAGATAGTATTATATTAGACATAACATACAATAGAATGTGTGATGTTTTTAAACAAAAAGCTATATCTGATATTTGTAGATCACCAAAATGCATGTTATATAAGCATTTAGTAGACTATTTTTGTTTGCAAGGTTATTTAAAGAAACCTATACATGTAAAATACAGAAAAGCAATTACTTGTTTTAGACTCTCAGCACATAATTTAAAGATAGAAACGGGAAGGTATGATAATTTAATAAGGAGTAATAGGAAATGTGATTTATGTAATTTAAATGATATTGAAGATGAATTTCATTTTTTATTCATTTGTCCAGTTTTTCATGATTTAAGAGACAAATTCACCAAACATTACTACTCCCGAAGACCAAGTGTCTTTAAACTAATACAGCTATTTTGTAGTACAAATACCAAAGATGTAAATCAGTTAGGGAAATATATATATCATGCTTATGAATTACGATTAGAATGTTTAAAACAATTAGCTAAATAATAGAATGTGTGTATCACAAGTTTGTAAGAGTATATCATGATATTGTACTATGTATGTAACTGATAAATATATTATATTGTACTGTAATTGCCTATGGGATGTACGTCCCACGGAATAAAGAACTGAAAGAACTAAACCATTGTACTTTGTTTTCTATATTTGGTACTTATGTGTGTAGCATTTTAAACTATGGATGTGAAGTTTGGGGATCCCACAAAGGCCAGGACATTGAAAAGGTTCATCTTGAGTTTTTACGATATGTACTTGGTGTCCGTAAAACTACAAACACAACTATGTTGTATTTTGAGACAGGACGTATACCAATGTATCTTGTTCGTATTTATCGAATGTTTAAATTCTGGTTTAAATTACTGCAGTCTGAAAATTGTATATTAAGAGCTGGGCAAAATTTATTAAGGAGCAATTACATTGCTTGGGACTTAATGACCACTTCACACAAACCTTATATAGCAAAATGCAAATAGAATCAAAATGTGATATCTACAAACAGCAAATAGTTGATAATTTATGCTTACAGTATTATTTAGAAAAATCAATACCAAAGCTGTACAAAAATGTATTTCCAAAATGAGGTCGTCCTCGCATAATCTATTTATTGAAACGGGTAGGCATAAAAATATACCAAGAGACAAAAGATTTTGTAAAATATGTACTACTGAAATTGAAGATGAATATCATTTTATACTTGTATGCCCAATGTATACGGCATTACGATCAAAGTTATTGAAAAAGTATTATTGGTGTAGGCCATCCATGTACAAATTAATACATTTATTAAGTGTGAACAATGTAAAAGAATTGTGTAATTTGGGAAAATTCATTTATAAAGCCCTTACGCTTAGAAATGATTTAAACATATAATGTTGTGTCATTTGCTGACTTTGCTATTTATTATTATTATTTTAATATGAGTATTACTACTATTTTTCATTAATCTACATGTATGTGTCATTCTCCATATAATCTATAAATACTGTTAACATTGGTATATATGCATGTATATGATATAGATTTATAAGGACTGACCGTCCATTTTCGTCTCTTTTGTTATAATCTTGTAATACTGCTATAAGACGTATGTCTTCTGCAATAAAGAAATTGAAAAATTGTATGTGTATTTCTTATGACAAGGTCTTCATCTGGATACCATTTATTCTGAGCCTTTGACCTTGGAGTTTGACCTACTTAAAAAAAAAAACATTAACCTTGACCATAACTTTTAAATTGTTGGTGCTTTCATATTTACAAGGTACATCCATTGACACAAGCCCTTTCTCTAGGTAACAGCATTGACCTACTTATGAAAAACTTTATCCTTGACCATGATCATGACTTTTGAACAGTTGGTGCTACGGCTTTCATTTTTGAAATGCATATTCCTTGTGACAAGACCTTTCTCTAGATACCAATATTTTTGATCTCTTGACCTTGACTTTGGAATTTGACTTGCATTTTAGAAACTTTAATCTTCGCCATAAGCTGCCAGGGGGAACAGGTGTTTCACAAACACATCTTGTTTTTTCAAGCATACTCATCGTTCACCGATCTTGAGCATGTAAAATATTTAATAGAACCAGCTGAAGATTTGCACATGGTATATTTGGTTGGAATTGTTTTGGTCATTTCATGAAATATAGCCAAAAGTTCATTCACTTCGCATATCAAAAAATGTAGTGTTCATACATTTAGTGTTGCATTTCAAATTCTTCACGTGCTGATAGAGTACAGGGGCTTTTTGTGTCTCCTGCAGAGCAGAGCGACATATAGGGATCACTTTACAAGGCGTCTACAGCTGTCTGCTGTTCGTCTGTCACACCTCATATCAGGTATGGATTAGATATTTTGCAAATTTATTAATCTGCATTATGACTTTTGTAAAATATAATGATTACCGACCTCGTGACCGTTGAAATCAATCTTTGACCTATTTTTCGAAATAGTTTATAGGACCCATGTTGAGCATATTTTTGACATTTAAGTGGTAAGTATTTGCTATTTACAATAATGTAGTATGTATCTTGACCTTTGAATTTTTTGGAAAAATACTCTGGACGGTTAATTTAAATTTGTGATTTGAATTTTTAGGGACAGGATTTTGAGAATTAGGATTCATATCACATGTTTGTAAGCTCAGGACATTGCACTTTGAAACTGTAGGATATATAGTTACCACAAAAAAGTAAAAAAAAATTAAAAAAATCGGGATCGGTATAGCAAAATTGATGGCTGAAGACTTTCAATTGCAGTAAAGAGAGACTGAATTCTCTTTTGGAGGATAGTTGGTTTAAACGTATAATAGAATGATAAACAATTAATTCAAATAATTTCAATTTTATTATTCATATCAGCTTTGAGGGTTGATGAATCATATTTCTGATTCTATCGCAGTCTAACAACCCGTGGATGTTTTCTTTTTCTTTGCAGGCAAATGCATGAACTGAAATGCTAGATTGTTTGATTGTATGTTGTTTTACGCCCCATTCGAGAATTTTTCACTCATATAGACATGTCAACATATACCGCGCAGCTATGTTAAGGCTTCCCGAAGCTTTAAAATGCGTTCAAAACATAATATGTCATTGCGAGGTCGGTTTTGGTTTTAATTTATAAGTATTGAACTTTAGTACTTCCAATTTATATAAAGGGTTTCCTCGGCTATATATGACCATATTTGTTCTGATATCACATGACTTTGTTGATCACGTGACGGTCATTTATAATTTTTTGAAGTGTTTCATATAAATCGCTTCGGCGCAGCTGATTAACACAATAATAATTAACATTTTGTTATATAAATAAACTCATCGTATCCTTGTTTATCCGAAATGTGCTTGGGAAAAGTCATAGTATTACTTGGGTACAAAATATTTCCTGAGAAATTCAACTTACCTCCAAATTTGAGGGTATTTTCCACACAATATTTCAATCTGTATTAAAACAAAGCCAACACACATTTTTCCCAAGCAAGATTCAGTTAGAGAACAACCTTTTCTTACAGATTTCCACAAAAATTCTCAGATTAATCCTCATTAATCACCTGCGCCAGACTCTTTTATACACACAAAATAAATTCTACCTCCAACTACGGGTATAAAACAGAGTACATTTCAAAAGTATATTTTTCATAAGCATTTTGAACATGAGGAATTTCAATCAAGGGTTAGGTAAGCGGTGTATTTTTAAAATATTCGGACATATAAGACTTAAAAACCTTTAACGACCCGTGAATTTTGCAATAGCTATCTAACATTTTACATGCAGTTTGAAATAAAGTGTAAAGTTCATGACACTCTCCCCATCATAACACCTCAAGTTTGCAGTGACCTGACGTCATTTTCCATTATGACGTCATATTTTTGTAGTTCAGAGATGCGAAGGCACAGAGTGCACTGTCATATTCTACGGGAAGCCTTAACCTACCTGCGCGGTGAAGGGCTTCAAATTTTGACCTTTACTCGGCACTTAGGGTCATTGAGCAGTGAGGGATCTTTATCGTGCCAACGCCTGCCGTGACACGGGGCCTTGGTTTTTTAAAAGGTCTCATCCGAAGGACCCGCAACTTTCACTTCAAAGTGCCGAACACATGGCGAAGGAACAGTTGCTACCTATTTTTTATCGACTCAGTCGCGGCCGAGATTCGAACTCACGACCTCCCGATCACGAAGCGTTCCTTGGAACACTCTAGTTTAATCCCACAAATAGTCTAGTCCGATATACAGAAAAGCATACTTATAACGGCAATAATTATTATTTGGTCTAACATAGTTTTCAAGCGTAACTTGAGTTTATGCTGAGCCTGAAAAAAATATGGTGGTCTTCATGAAAATGGCGTTAAAAATGTCAAAATGGCGATTCAAAATGGCGGACTTCCAATATTTTTTTAATTATTTTTTGAATGTAGTTCAAATAGGAGAAAGAACGCGTGAATATCTTACCGAGCTTCATGCAACTATAAAGATGATAATAGAACACCAATTTCATCACTTTAGATCATAAAATTTAGCCTTTTCCACATTAAATTCGAATTCTCTGTTTTTTTTTTTCTATCTATTGTTTCTACATTCTTTTTTGTTCAAGATTTTACATTCGCATGTATTGCAAATTTGTATGTTTTCATCCACACCTCACTATTCTACAACTGATGGTACAGGTGCAAGTTATAAAATCTAGAAAAAAATATGTCCAGTGGCCTAGACAAAAGCTTGCAGCAAACAAAAATGAACATCCATCCCATCATTGGACTTGGTAATGTTGGCCTACCAATGTTTGCCTATCTCATATGAAACATATAATCCTCGAAGTCTAAACTATGAATTTGGACCTTTTTGCGCCTAAAGATAAAAAGAATGTAACATGAATAAGTATGTTTCTAAAATTTGGTCAAGGCCTAGGAGTAGTGTCATTTTTAAAAAAAAAATGTCTGAATGTTATTATTTTATATTAGATTTTGTATGTTTAACTCTTTTTCATTTTCAAATTGTTAAGGGCTGGTTAGAAGATAAAAATTTTAATGAATATATTGAAGGAGATGGGTGAACAAGGTGTGCAGAATGCCTATAGATTCAGATATGTAAAAATCATATACAATTTGTGAATTTAGTATTTAGAGTTAAGTTCTTGAAATTATGATAAACAAAACTTTTCTGAGAAAAATTTTCCCGGCAAAAATTATTCCGTTATTAAAAAATAATGTGGTATTCGTAGGGTTCGAACCCTAGCAATAAAAATCCTGACTGTCATTTTCCTTTGAGACTAACGCTCTAACCACTACGCTACACAGCTCCCCTGATGAATATCATGTTTGTGATATGATCCTTGACTATAAATGGATTTTAAGTATATTTCGGAATATGCGAATGTTGTGTCAAAAAGTGTATTTTTAAGGTATACGATGGTCGTCCAATAAATAATGCAATAAGTCATCTAAAAGTAAGAAAGGTACGTAATACATATTCTAAACATTTTCAATCCCTCAAAGCATTCCATGTTATCCTTTACACGTCTTAAGTCATTGTACCCATGATCAGAAAACCTCAGCATACCCATCTTTAGGGATGCCCCAAAGACACTGATGAATATCACTTTCTATGAAATACCTAATATTGTACAATCTTCCTTTGATTGTTTTAATGAATTTTGGAATAAAAAGATCTCCCATTGGCTGAGATCTAGCGAATATGGGGGATGGAAAAGCTCTGTAAACTTTCTTTTCTTCAGAATTTCATTTATTTCTCTGTGCTTATTTGCAACAACGTTGCCGGGTGCAAGAAAATTACCCTGGGGCGGTATTTTGACTTCCTTTGCAGGAAATCTGTTTACCTTTCCTCAGTGCAATTTGAAAATAAAAGTTACCGTTGATGGTCCTTCCTTTGGGTGTATGTACATGCTTTACTGAACCACTTGATAAAATGAAAACTAATAAAACATGCTTGGATCCCTTGTTTCTCTTTACAATGATATTAACGATAGCTTTTTCTTTGATTCCACATTTTATTATTAATCTTCCTTATTGGCCATAAAAAGTGCACCCATTTTTCGTCATCCATCACACAATTTAACAAATCTTCTATTTTGTTAAAATATTTGTTTTTACATAGACCGTTGGCACATTTAATTTTATTTTTCTCTTAGGTAATTTTAAGAAAATAAGGCTCCTATCTGATAGAAATATTACTATGTTCATTTCCGTTTTCATAATTCTATAAAATGTTATGACGATGAAATGCCTAGTGTTCTAGCAATGTCTATGTAAATCTGACATTTTCAGATATCATGGTACACATTGCATCGATAACGTTTGGTGTCCTACAAATTTCAATCGACCAGTTTGACTTTTATATTTTAACTCTCCTTTTTTTTTTACTTTTGAATTTCTGAATCAATCTGAAAACTATACAGCATTAAAGACTATTCTTTCTACATATAAAAATCATGTCTTTAATATGAATTTTTTATGTAAAGAAGCATAGTTTTCACATACGCTCTCATTTTCATCTTCTCGGCAGAGATCATTTTAAACAGTTTTCAGCTCAACGTAGTGACCATACATACTTTAAAATTAAAAAAAAAACTTTAAAATACTTTGAATTTCTTTGCGAGGACAATAATAAAATCATGGGATTTTCTGTGATTAGGAGCTCTTTAATTGAACGTTTCAACTGTGAAAAAAAACAAACAAAATTAAATAGATTCATATTTACTACGATATACTGTTTGTTGCATTATTTATTGAACGACCCTCGTAGTTGGTCAAAAAAGTGAACATTTTTACGCAAACTTTGAGGAAAAACTTTCAGAAAATTGAAGCAAAGACCCACTCACATGAAAAAATTAAGTTATTGTATGAGAAAATGATACTTTTTGCCATCTTTAGCGTGTGTACAATATTTTATAGCCAAATAATTTCAATCTTTGTGAGATTTTTACAAATTGCGGAGATATTACATAAAGTATACTTTAATGTTACATAAGATATCAAAGAAAATTTTGTGATAATTGGGATTTGGTTTTTTTTTTTCACTTTCATGTTTGTTGCACTGTAGGCATTTTAAGTGCCTTGTTCGCCCAACTTTTGTGATTGTAAGCCTCGAGTATTAAAAAAAAAATCAAAATTATTGGCTTAATTTCAAATTCCATGTATTAGATTTTAGTGGTCTGTACTGTTTATCTGATGTCTGAAAAAATAGTTGTGCATCACAAGTTACTTTTATGTTTACAAAGCACTATAAAACTAAAATACAGAAATTTCTATCCAGTTTTTATTTGAAATCTTTCTGCAAGAAAATAGATAGTTCTCAAGAAAACTCCTTTAAAATTGACTTTCTGTCTTTTAATAACATTATTATTCATTTTATGAATGATTATTTTTCTCGCATTATTTTATCCAAAATAACGGCGTGCCATCACCACTGAAAAAATTATATTTTTAATTTAGCATCCAATTAAAAATCTGAATATACAATCAAAGAGATCGTACCAGAAAATTGTTTTACACAATATGTGTAAACTGAGATAATGAATTTCAGTCCACTAAAATCATTCTGAATTATATAAACTGGATTTAAAAAAAACACGATAACATTTTAGAGGAATCCTTCCGCAACCTACAAATAGTGTCATTTAGAAAGTGAAAATACTACAATTTCTTGAATGAAAATAAGTTTGAATAAATAAATTAAACAACAACATTATAAGAATATGTTATTTTTTTTTTTTTAGACATTGTTGAAAGTATTATATAACAAAGAATGTTTACGTTACCGTTGCAGCGTAGTAATACACAGTGTAAGACAGAAAAATCTCACACTCTGTCTCACACTGGATAGGTCTATCTAACATCGGTGATTATTTCAGAATACAGATATATACATGATATGAGAATACATGTACATGTCTTTCAAAATAACTGTTTAATATTCATCTTCATATTTGTAAAATGTATATAAACAGCTTATCATAATGTTATGTTTGTGCTAAGGAAATATTCAATATATTATATCCTTGTCTTCATGATGTGGTTCAGACTGATCATATGACCTTCATACACAAGGCATGACAGAAAGCTATTAAGGTTTTTTTTTTTTCTTTTAAATTTATATGTATTTTTCAAGCCTTGCAATTATAGATACCTTACATGTTATATCACTAACAGTTATTTAAAATTCGATATCA
The DNA here is from genome assembly GCF_033153115.1 of Saccostrea echinata. Taxonomy (NCBI): domain Eukaryota; kingdom Metazoa; phylum Mollusca; class Bivalvia; order Ostreida; family Ostreidae; genus Saccostrea; species Saccostrea echinata. The sequence goes on from NW_026889764.1 coordinate 12,178,441, forward strand.
CAAATAAGTCTGAAAATAATTCAAACAAATACTATTTTAAAATTTTACAATTAAGATCACGACAACTTGGATGATATTTCTGTCTTATTATAGTATAGTTTTTGACATAGGAAAATAATGCAGTTTATATTCACACGTATAGCATTAAGCATACATACCACAATGCTTTTTACACAAGTATAAGATCCTGAAATAAATATTAATCTTGATTTTTTAAATAAACGCAGCACTGGGAATCCAAGCGTATGCAATACAGGTGAGGTGAAGACCTGGATTTTACAGGGAAAACCCTATCTGTTTAGCGTACTTGTTTATATCTATACAATCTACAGCCGGTTTTATTCTAAACAAGATGTGTTAGTGAAACACTGATGCCCCCGTATAGCAGCTCATGGCGAAGGTTAAAGTTTCTCAAATTCAAGTCAAACTCCAAGGTCAAGAGATTAAAAATATTGGTATCTAGATAAATGTCTTGTCACAAGGAATACACATTTGAAAAATGAAAGCCGTAGCATCAACTGTTCAAAAGTAATGGTCAAGGTTAAAGTTTTTCAGAGGTAGGTTAAACTCAAAGGTCAAGGTCAAAGGGTCCAAACTAATGGTGCCCAAGGGAAGGTCTTGTCACAAGGAATACACATGTACATGTACAATTTAAAAGTCCTAGTTCCAATTATTCAATACTTATGGCCAAGGTTTAAGTTTTTTTTAAAGTGGGTCAAACTCACAGGTACATGTACATGTCAAAAATATTTGCAAGGAAAGGTCTTATCACAAGGAATGCACATGTGAAAAATGAAAGCCTTGGTCCTAACTATTCAAAAGTTATGGCCAAGGTTATAATTTTTCAACAGTAGGTCAAACTAAAGATTAAGGTCTTAAGGTAAAATTATTGGAAATCTAGGGAAGGAATTGAAACAAGGAATTCTCATGTGAAGTATGAAATTCTTAGCACCAACTATATAAAATTTTTGGCCAAGGTTAATGTTTTTTAAAAGTAGGTAAAACTCCACAATCAAGGTCAAAGGGTAAAAAATATTAATACCTATTCCATTGCAAATTCGTGTCACAAGGAATACACATGTGTAAAATGAAAAAGTCCTAGCTCCAACCAAAAGTGGGTCAGACACTAGGTCAAGGTCAAGATGTCAAATATGTTTGTATCCCAAAGATCCTGTCAACAGAGATAAACGTGGGAAGTTTGAAAGCCATAGTTTCAGCAAATCAAAAGTTATGGACATGAAGGTTTAAGTTTTTGTGGACAAACAGACAGACAGACGGACAGACAGAGCAAAAAATACAATATGCCTCCGAATCTTCGATTATGGAGGCATAAGTAATTATTGTAAATAATAACTTTTATGTGACATGTGCAGTGTTTATATTTGTTTCACTGACTTTACCCTATTCCTTACTTAGATTATGTAAACTTTTTGTGGCCTATGTTTAACCTGACCCTTAACTTGGGCATTTTAGCCAATCATAAGCGGTCAATTTGTCACGTGACATTTATTGATCTGTTTATTTTGGATGAGAAACCACGCTATTTCTGTGCAGTGAAATTTGTAAAGTTTTGCAAAGTTTACGGATGTATTTACGTTCTCCGTGTACAAGGAACTTGTAGTTACATTATAATGTTTATCTAACATTGTTTGGCAGAGAACGGTGAGTGTTAGCGTATTCTCTTGCACTTACTGTTTTGTTTTGCTCGGTTCGCCTGTTCAGTGAGCAATCCGGTTAGAACCGGTTACGGAGATGGACCACAACATGGACGATGCGAATTGTCTCAGTGTTTGTTTGATAGGACATTCATTTGTTTCACGTCTTCAACGTTATATGGAGTCAAATTCAAAGCTAATGAATTTAAATTTGGGTTCAGACAATTTTAATGTGTCAGTTTGTGCACGAGGAGGATTAAGAGTGTCCCAGTTATCGAACTTCATTACTTTTCACAGCAAACCGCATATGTGCTTTATTCAGATCGGTGAAAATGACATTTCGCGCTATGATGTGAACAAACTGGCAACAGATATCCTTTCAGTAGCAAGGTATTTACATGAGGGGATGGGTATTCCAATCGTGATTGTGGGACAACTATTGCGTCGCCAACCTTGGGCGTCCTCCAGTGACTTTAATGGGAAAATCGTTGCCACGAACAATCTTCTTAAGGCAGGGTGTTCCGACCGAGAGGGGATTTATTTTTGGCACCACAGAGGCTTTTGGAGCGACTTGAATTTCCTCTGCCATGATGGGGTTCACCTGCAATGCCCAAGATCATCAGTCCATGTTGTGTCATCCTCTCCTATGCACCGATATTGGCGCAGCATTCGTTCAGCAATACTTCACTTCAAAGCATTATTAAGGCCAGTATAATTTGAAAACTTCTCTGATAATTTTACATACTTGTAGACTGGCTTCTGTTTAATTTTGTTTGTGCTTGTACTTTTAATAAGGGAAATGTATGGAAATGAAATACTTGGTATCTGTGGGACCATACACATTTATCAGTATATTAGTCATGTGACAATGCAAGACCATATGTAGAGTTTTTGCTTTCATTTTCCCTAATGTAGTTAAAAACAAACAAAAAATTCAGTAAACAATTTTTGTTGCTGTGGCTTCTTTTAGTAGTTATGTGGGACCATACACATAATGAAGTATGAATTATACTGTTCATAAGATTTTGCTACAAGTACTATATGCTATTCAACTATGCGGGGCCATACGCATTATACAATATAGTAAGAAGGTGATTACTTCAGTAGGTATGCAGAGCCATACACCATTTGTTCTAAATTGTATTTGGGACCAATTTCATCTTTATGAACAGTACATTTAATATTATGAACAGTGCATTATCAGATTATGTTCATTTGTCATAATTTGTTCTAAATTCAATGTGGGACCATACGCATTTTACATTATAAACAGTACATAAACAGATCATGCTCATTTATCTTAATTTGTCCTAAATATTATGCGGGACCATACGCATTTTATAATATGAGCAGTGCATGAACAGTTCATGTTCATCTGCCATAATTTGTTCTAAATTCTATGCGGGACCATACGCATTTTATAATATGAACAGTTCATGTTCATCTGCAATAATTATGCGGGACCATACGCATTTTACCTTATGTACATAGTTTGTTCTAAATTCTATGCGGGACCATACGCATTTCACATCATAAATAATGCACTAACAGTTTCTGTTCATTTGCCAGAATTTGTTCTAAATTTTATGCGGGACCATACGCATTTTACAACATGAACAGTGCATTAACAGATTATGTTCATTTTATCATATCTTGTTTAAATTATATGCGGGACCATACGCATTTTACAATATGAACAGTGCATTAACAGATTATGTTCATTTTATCATATCTTGTTTTAAATTATATGCGGGACCATACGCATATCCATAATTTATTCTGCTTTATATGCATTATGACATAGCTATTACATTCTTAACAGAAGAATGTCATGCAGACTGGCTCTTGAAAGAGCTTGCTAATATCAAAGTTATATGTTTAGTTTACACAAAAAGTGCCTGGCATTTTGTCCAGGGGCTTGTATTGGGAATTGTGAACACTGAGAGTAAAATTAATGTATGTGTGGACAGGCAAAGTATGTCATTTCTTTCATGAAAAACAAGTACCACACATATTCAGATCAACAGAACTGGTATTCTGTCTGTGAATTGATTTCATTATGTGTTGAAATTACTTTTCTTAATGCATACAATGGTGCTTCACTGACTGAGCTTTGTATGCATAACATGTGTATATCACATACTTAATTATGATGATTACAGAATTTTCTCTAATAAACTAATTTTCTTAGGTCACCACCATGCCTCCAAAGCGAAAACTAGACGGAGGATCAGGAAAATCATCAAAAACCCAGAAAAAGAGAAACCCTTTGAACACGAGTGATAATGACATTACCATGATTACTGACGCAAATCCGATCAATGCTGACTCAAGTGTTCTTACCGGACAGTCTACCACCGCCCCCGCTATCGATTATGACAAGTTGGCAGCTGCCATAATGAAACAATCAGCAAACAAGCCATCAACAGATTCGGAAACAATTGGACCCCAACAGGAGCAGCAAACCACTGCAGTTTCAACACAGCCTCGGTTGTCTCCTACAGATCAAGGTGCCAGTACATCTGGCATTGGGGCCATTTTGGACCAGGTGTTTTTAGGTGAGCCAGCAAGGTCATCCACACTTACTGTGGACATAAAAGATGGTATCCCATTGGGTGCCTCAGTATCTATTAAACTGAAACAAAAGATTTGGAACAATGAGTTTATTGATTTAAAATCATTGCTTAGTACGAAAGAGGAACCTCTTTCTGTAACCATCTCGACAGGGGTGATTAACTTGCATCAGGGCCAAAAGTCCAAAATCCCTATAACTCTTGGTCAGTGGACTGATGCGTTCCTCATTTTTTCAGCTATTTTTATTGAGAAATTCCCCAATGAGGCCCCTAACCTTCTTAAATACTGCCACATGATACGTGAAGTGCAGTATTTGCATGGTGATCATGCATTCAGATTGTACGACGAACAGTTTAGGAAACTTAGGGAATCAATGAATGCCCCATGGCAAAACCCAATTCAGGAGTTGCGCCTTAAAGCTGCAACATCAAAATTTCAAGTTCAAAAGCCGCAACAGAATCAGCCCTTTCGTACGAGATTCTGTTTTCAATTCAACAGGGGTGAACGTTGCAGTAGAAACCCTTGCCCCTTCAAACACATCTGTATGCGGTGCAAATCAAACCACCCCAAATCAAGATGCCCAGATACCCCAAAATCAAGTTTCACAAAACCTCCCAACGCCCGTCAAAGCAAAAAACCTGAATAGAGTCTTGGAGGGTTATGACCCACAGAAACTTAGATTTCTGATAGATGGTTTTAGTCAAGGTTTTAAACTAGGTTGTGTAGGTCTACCCACTCCAACAATTTCAAAAAATCATAAAAGTACAACAGATTATCCATCAGTTATAGATGACTTTATAGATCAAGGCTTACAGAAGGGTAGAATTGCTGGTCCTTTCAAATCCCAACCTTTCGAATTTTTTGTTTCATCCCCTTTGGGGGTTGTACCAAAATCTGAGGCAGGAAAATTTAGGGTAATACATGATTTATCATTTCCAAAACACAATTCTGTTAACAGTCAAATCCCTCAAGAGCATGCCACGGTTCAGTACGATTCAATTGACAATGTTACAGCCCTGTTAAGGCAATTTGGTAAGGACTCTCTCATGGCAAAAACAGATATTCAAGATGCATTCCGCATTGTACCTATACACCCCCAAGATTACAAACTTCTTGGTTTTTCATGGCAAGGTCTTTATTACTATGATAAATGTCTACCCATGGGAGCTAGCAGTTCTTGTCAGATCTTTGAATCCCTTAGTAAAGGTTTACAATGGGCTATGTGTACAAAATTTGATGCTGCAGGCATGTCTCACATGCTGGATGATTTTTTCTTTATAGGTCCAAAAGATTCAGATAAGTGTGTTTTAGATTTACAACAGTTTTTGGCAATATGCAATGAAGCAGGTATTCCAATTAAAAAAGAAAAAACCCATTTCCCAACAACCATATTAACAATTTATGGCATTGAAGTTGATTCAAAGGTTCTAGAATGTCGGTTGCCTGAGCCAAAGCTTGTCAAGATACGAAATAAGCTGCAAGAAGTAAAGCATAGAAAAAAAAATTACCCTTAAAGAGCTACAGTCCCTGATAGGTTTATTAAACTTTGCCTGTTTAGTAGTTGTACCTGGCAGGGCTTTTCTTAGGCGCATTATAGATCTCACTTGTGGTGTGTCTAATCGGGTCATACATAAACATGTAACTATAGTAATAACACATGTGGTGGTGAACACAATCATGACCCCCTATAATACTACATATGATAATAAATATCTACACAAAACAACAGATAGGGGGCCAAAGGACTAGAGATATTATGCAACACATGTACAAAAAATACATGACAGACCCCCTACTGTAAACACATATGTAAAAAAATAGTAGCATCAATAAACTGCCTGCCCACAAAAAAGGTGGGTAGCCTCAAAAACTTAGGCCACAAATTCTTTAAAGTCATAATCCTTGCCAAGCAGCCTTTGGGTGGGTGGATCCAATTCCTAATTGGATTTGTGGCCTAAGTTTTTGAGGCTACCCACCTTTTTTGTGGGCAGGCAGTTTATTGATGCTACTATTTTTTTACATATGTGTTTACAGTAGGGGGTCTGTCATGTATTTTTTGTACATGTGTTGCATAATATCTCTAGTCCTTTGGCCCCCTATCTGTTGTTTTGTGTAGATATTTATTATCATATGTAGTATTATAGGGGGTCATGATTGTGTTCACCACCACATGTGTTATTACTATAGTTACATGTTTATGTATGACCCCCTGTGATGTATATATCTTTTCGTCATTTACAAAATAAATGACATTATTCATTCTAATACATGTGTTCTCATTTCGCCTGCTTTGAGCAAAAAACGAGCTCAGTCTACTTGGCAAGGTTATACAAACTAAGGAACATAAATAAGTAATTATTGTAAATAATAACTTTTATGTGACATGTGCAGTGTTTATATTTGTTTCACTGACTTTACCCTATTCCTTACTTAGATTATGTAAACTTTTTGTGGCCTATGTTTAACCTGACCCTTAACTTGGGCATTTTAGCCAATCATAAGCGGTCAATTTGTCACGTGACATTTATTGATCTGTTTATTTTGGATGAGAAGCCACGCTATTTCTGTGCAGTGAAATTTGTACCCACCGTCCACCCCTTCTACCTCCAAAGATATCAGTTTTTGGCTACCCACCTTTTTTGTGGGCAGGCAGTTTCTGTCATGTCCTAAGTTTAGAGGCTACCCACCTTTTTTGTGGGTAGGCAGTATATTGATGCTACTATTTTTTAAATATGTGTTGGCCTAAGTTTTTGAGGCTACCCACCTTTTTTGTGGGCAGGCAGTTTATTGATGCTACTATTTTTTTACATATGTGTTTACAGTAGGGGGTCTGTCATGTATTTTTTGTACATGTGTTGCATAATATCTCTAGTCCTTTGGCCCCCTATCTGTTGTTTTGTGTAGATATTTATTATCATATGTAGTATTATAGGGGGTCATGATTGTGTTCACCACCACATGTGTTATTACTATAGTTACATGTTTATGTATGACCCCCTGTGATGTATATATCTTTTCGTCATTTACAAAATAAATGACATTATTCATTCTAATACATGTGTTCTCATTTCGCCTGCTTTGAGCAAAAAACGAGCTCAGTCTACTTGGCAAGGTTATACAAACTAAGGAACATAAATAAAAAAAATTAACAACTAACAAATAAAACAACAACGCTTTGAGGTTTAATGGGTTTACATGTTTGAAATATTCAAGAGTAAAATCACATGAATACCTTTAAATAACTTGGCATCAAAATGTAATATTTAGTGATCAAGTGCACATTAACTGAATTCAAAAAGTAGTGAAAAGGTGATGTTGTACAGTTTTAATAATAAGTATTTTTATAATTATTACGTATTGGTTTTCTTAATACATGTATATGGGAGGTCATGAGTTAAACTCATTCATCTTTAACAAAACAAAATGCAGTTAAACACATTCCTCTTCAACAAAACAAGATGCGAATTTTAAATTATTCTGATGGGATTCATTACGTCTGTACATATTAAAAAAAATACATGGATCTGGTTTTTCTATGACGTGTCTAGTTTATAATGTGCTCTGATTTCGGATTTCTTTATCTGTTAAATCAAGAAAACCCAACGAAAAAGAGTCATGAGATGAAATTGAAAAAGCATGTTCCCATTGAAATAATAATATTTTATGCACAAACACAGGAAATGGGTCTGCGATTAGATATGACAGTTTAAATTTCACATTTAAAAAATGACATTACCTTGACTTCTAATTTTAGTGAAACATCACATCAAAACGTTTTATAAAACACCCCACAAAAATTACGGAAGCGAATTAGTGCCACTTGGACACCTTTTTTTTTATTATCCACACTTTAATCTGTAAATTTTACACATTAATGTGTAAATTTTACACTTTAAAGTGTAAATCTTGCACTTTAATCTGTAAAATTTACACTTTAATCTGTAAATTTTAAACATTAAAGTGTAAAATTTACACTTTAATCTGTATAATTTACACTTTTATCTGTTTAATTCACATAACCAATTTCGCAACTTCATACATCTTAAGTAAATCGCTATAAAGCCAACAGACCATGATAAAATTTAATTTTAATGTCTTGTTAACAATAAATGTGGAAAATTATTACTTATCGGATATTATATGTATTGATATAAAACAAATAATAATCAATCTAGTAAGACTGATATAAATGAGACTTTCATAGAATATTTGAAAGAATTATGATTTCCTGAAAGTGAAGAGCAAATCAAACACACAAGTCTTCTCATCGATCAATAAATTTGATATTGATATTGATATCATTATACGTAAATCAATTGATGCGCTCAGCAGTTCAATTATTGATAGCATAAATTGAATTACATTCTATATGTTTTACCGGCAACAATTGAATTACTTACTAAATTGAAAATTTTTAAATAACCTATTAATATATTAATTATGAAAGTATATACATGTATAAATCATTAAAGTATGTGAGTTTATATTAATTTGGAACAGCATAAAAATTAATTTCCTTTGATTCAATGATGTATCTTTATTGTTACGCTTTAAAATGACCGTAATTTTAACTGTTATATTTTACATCATGATCATAGTCCTATAAACTTGCAATATCAATCTGAACTGCAAATGAAAAGACAAAAATATTCGAGATATATATTTTTTATTGTTCGTCGCTCTTTACTATAGTACTGAATAAATATACTGGATTGAAAGCAGATTCCCGATATTTTGCTGGGGGAAAATTATGAGGCACATGAGCAAATCGCCCACCCTTACTTATTATATATACATGTATAAACTTTTATCCAAACACTTGTGAACATCTCAGTTTTATACTAATTTTTCAAATATCATAGGTTTAACACCGTGCAACAACCGTTCGATTATTACAGATAACAGAATAAGTTTTTCAGATTAAAGTGTAAAATTTACAGATTAATGTGTAAAATTTACAGATAAAAGTGTAAAATTTACAGATTAAAGTGTAAAATTTACAGATTAAAGTGTAAATTTTACAGATTAATGTGTAAAATTTACAGATAAATGTGTAAAATTTACAGATTAATGTGTAAAATTTACAGATTAATGTGTAAAATTTACACTTTCATGTTAAAATGTACAGTTTAAAGTGTAAAATTTACACATGAAAGTGTAAAATTTACAGATAAAAGTGTAAAATTTACACATTAAAATGTAAATTTTACAGATTAAAGTGTAAAATTTACAGATTAAAGTGTAAAACTTACAGATTAAAGTGTAAATTTTAATCTGTTTTGTCAATAAAATATGTCTAATTCTTACCATACACTAAAATGTATCATATATGACGACATCTAATACATGTGTGGAAAAATTACTTATAAATGCATGTACATGTAAGTATTTATTATCATTATTCTTTGTTTGCTTAATATATACGTATCATCACAATTTTCTAACATTAACATTCTTTTAATATATTTACTTTCAAGGTTTTAGAAATGACTTACTGAGTTGGTTATTAAGTACACTGATATGCCCACGAGCAATTAAGCTAAATATACAAATCAATTTCCAAAACCGAAAGCTAAGAATCAAAGGACATTCTTGCAGCCCAAACTTCATTTGGAGAAAGATTAAAGATACAGGAGTTCTAAAATAACTTTTTGGTTAGTTTTGATGTCTTAATTTGTTTTATTGATTAAATCGGAAAATTATATATAATTCCTTAGACTGTAATAGAGTTCAAATAAAACGTTATGATGTGAGTGTTTTCAGTGTTTTGATTTATTTCCATATTAGTTGCTTGCTTCCTCGGACGTATTGACTGCGGGTTATTTTGTTATTAACTTCATTCAGCTTTCCTGAAGTTGCATATATTTTATTCAAAAGGATAGGAGAAGCTATTTTTGGACAAGACTACAAGTGCTTTTACACGATGCATACTTTCATATGATTTTCATATCACTTGTTGGAATCAGAATTGGAATTGTATAATTTTACATTCAATTTACAATCGTTTTGGATGAGAAATACGCAGGTCTTTACATTGTGTTTATAACGTTTTGAAATAAATTATTATCAAAAGACCAAATCTGTAAATTCAACGATTTAATGTTTTTATTCAGTTCTATAGTTTTATCTCATTTTTGCATTTGATACTGACGTTACAAATGTATGGGTTGATATGAAATTCAAACAAGGATCCCTGCAGCTCACGTTGCCAGTCGGCAGGAGATGCTCACTCCTCCAAGGCACCCGATCCCACCTCTGATGTTTTTGGAGGTTTGTGTTTGCTCTGCTCCCGATTTGTATCGTTTTTATAGACTTTGAGCTTGGATACTGTTTGTTATCTCCACATCTCTTTTTTTTTTGCATTTAAAAAAAATCACAGGGGTAAAAACATGACATACTTTTATTTACAGGATAACAATTAACAGTCAATTAATTGCTGGAACCATTTTTGTGTTGGTAATTGCTTTTCTGTATGATCCGCTTCTGATAACGCTGTTTTATAGTTCGATTACAGAGGGGGGGGGGGGGGGGCTTTAATAACTTAAAAAAAAACAAGAACAATCAACAAGAAAACAATTCTTTTTTATTTTTGGAGCCTTTTAGTAAACAATACCAACTACTTCATTACTTATAACGTTGTTATCTGTCCGTTTCCAACCCATTTACCCAGTTATTCGAAATACCTGGAAGTGACCCGCAATGCACTAAAAAGGTGATGTAAGTATAACCCCCGTCAAGGTTGCCGTATCGAAGATAGACTTGCTCTCTAAAGTAGATCTGATATTTCATAGAAATGGTTTTTCTTTCACACCAAAAAACAATTTATTAACTTGTTAATAAAATCGTTTGCAGTCAAAATGTAAAAGGTGATTTAGAATACCCTAAATGACTGTATATGTTGCATGTTGCCTCGTTTGATGTCATGTCGTGTGCAGTAAGCATTTAAGTTATATAATTACATATTATGTCTGAGGATTTTTATAATTTTGAAATTGAATTACATGCTAGTTTTTACTGATTTCTAGGAATTGGCAAATTATAGATCTGATATCAATACAATTCGTCTGCTTATTCCTGCGACTTGACATTTATCAGTGTCGTGCACTATTCACTATAATCACTATTATTTTTAGTGTGCAAGTAAGTTTTATGAATAATAATCTACAAAAATGGCAAATGGGATATTTGTATATGATTACAACAACTTTTATTTCTAACTAATTACAACAATCGTTATAAAAAGTTATAAAAAAGTAAGGTGTTATGTGCGGGTGCAAATTAAACGGAATGATGAAAATGAACCTGATATGAGGAAATATCAATATTGAAACACACATACACAATAATGTAACACACATACACAATACTATTGTCTAATAATAAATATTGTGACATGACCCAGTGAGTTTTCCTTTGAAGTCAAACGTACAATAACTGCGATACAGAACACATTTTGTGAGCGTTTTTATGCAAATATGCTGAAATTGTACATTATCTGCAAAATATGAACGATACAGTACGGTTTATTTTTGTACCTAAATACACATGTATATGCAAATTAGCGAGGTTATAAGAAGGGTCATGTCACAAGTCATTTAGAAAACTCGTTTCCTACTGTATCGTTTCGCCTTAAGTCCCGCCCTGTATCTCCGATACAGTAGGAAACTCGTATTCTAAATATAACGAGCAAAATGAAACATTATCCTGTTCCAAAACTATTTGTATTTATTATTTTTTCAGTATATTACAGTATTAAACCATAAGAAATAATATATATGATAGAATGATATATAAAGAGACAAGAGATAACGAACAGTATTCAAGCTCAAACGTCCATTAAACATTACAAAATAGGAACAGTAATCTACTAATCTAGGATAGGATCTATTAAAATATCTTCATTCATTATTCAATGAATGAACAATACAGGAGATTTATTGTTGAATCATTCATTTAAAAAAGTCTATGGGATGTTCATGATTAATTCTTAGGAGAAAAACAACCCTTCTCTATCTTAGGCTAGACAAAAGTCTGGCAGTCAGAATGCAGGGTGATTGAGTTAGGGGTGCTGGCAGATGGACCATTGAGATACATGTATAAGAATTGTGGATATAACTTCATCTGTCACATTGCAATGGCATTGTAACCTTTGGACTTGCAGAGCACTATGCTTAAGATACCATGCCTTGTTATAATGCTACCTTGAAAATAACATTCCTACCAGAAAGCGGCACAGTAACGTGTATGATGCTAACGGCAAGCTAGTATTAAGTGATGATTTGATATTTATAATTGATACATCTTGTCTAGCTTAAGTTGGACAGAAAAACTTAGACCAAAGCTTACTGCGAGAGGCACAAGGGTTTGCTCTTTAACTTTACAAGTATATTTAAATTCATCCTATTGATTAATAAATATTGTGAGTGACTCATGTTGTTCTCTGCAACAACGATTGTTATTTGCTGGTTTAGTTATTTTTACGGTCAGTCACTGTTTTGATCTATATTGCTTTATGTTCATATCAGTGTAATGGCTATCATGTAATGCAACATCTGTATTGTGTGAAATGTATTCTATTTCTTAAAAATTGTACATAAAAAAAAAGAACTGGGACTTTCCCAGGTAGACACATTTTCAGCAAGAATTCTAACATTTAACAAATGTCACCTGTCTGTGAAAAAGAGACTTTCTCAGAATACATGCCAGAAGTACATAAACAGGAATTACATATTCATCTGATAATGGTAGATGCTTTGTAGAAATATTGAAGTCAACGTATGCTATCAAAGTCACTGCTGCTTGTTCATTCCCTTCTTGATTTTTTCATAAAGTTTTAGTCAAAAGTAGTTTTGGTTAATCATAAGATGTTAAATTATTTGACTGCCATCATTTTTAAATTTATTGAAGATTGCGGGAATCCAAAGAATTTTCAAAATGCATTGTAGGGTTTGTATATAGAATGTGATTACTTTTCAAAATTGTTGATTTAAATTTGAAATCATACTCCTTGACGGAACTTTTCAAGCATTATCTTTCATCAGATGACATTGCACATGATGCTTATGAAGATGCATTGGCATGATAAAAACTTGAAAATGATGTACCCAGCTCTAAGTATTCATCTTCTTTTAAATCAAATACAATTAAAAATTTTAAATACAGTTCTGTGATGCATAAAAATGTACTTTTTAGATTGATTGTTTGCATGTTGTTTAACGTCCCATTCGAGAATTTTCCACTCTTATAGAGACGTCATATAAGGACTTTTATCGTGCCAACGCCTGCCGTGACACGGGGCCTCGGATTTTAAGGTCTCATCCGAAGGATCCGCAACTTTCACTTCAAAGTGCCGAGCGCTTGGCAAAGGACCAGTCGCTACCTATTTTTAATCGACTTACATGTAGGTCAGTCGCGGACGAGATTCGAACTCAAGACCTTCCGATCACGGAGCGAGCGCTCTACCGACTGAGCTAAGTGTCGGTCTTACTTTCATAGATCATTAGATCGTTAAGTTATAGAGAGATTTTTAGCAAGAGCATAGCCAACAAAATTGCTGGTAGTGGGTTAAAATTTAGATTTTTACAAATGACCAACAATTTTAACTTTACTTTCAGAACAAGTTAATGACATTAATAAATTATAAATGTTTGTGTTACAAAGTGTCAAAAAGTAATTTTATCCTTGAATAAGTATTTGTATCTTAATTTTGAAAGTTGGAACTGAATAGTTCATTTTGTTCAAAGGATGTCAATTGCATTTTTACCTTTATAGGCAAAGATATACGATTACACTGTAACAGAATATATGAACCAAAGTATTAAGTGCATTTGATTATCATTGGATATAATTTTTTTTGTCATCATAAAAACTCCAGCAAATCTTATACAATATTTGGTAACACATCCTCACAATGCCAAGGGTCCTGGGTCAATTTGTTGCCGTCGGACCACTGGTCAATTCAAATCCTGACTGTTTTTATTTTAAATCTCTCAACCAATCATATTAAGCTAATCTATCATAAACGACTTGTAACAAGTGCATTGCATTTGAGGTGTCAACTGATACCTCTCCATTTACAATATCTATTTTATGAAAGCTTCAATTTGATTGGTGCTTCTCAAAGAGAGCCAAGAAAATATCGAATGAAATTTGCTAGAGGTCCCACAGAAAGGTATTGACTCAAAACCCCTGGCATTGATATCGTTTTTACTAACTCGCATAATTACAGTATTATACATGTATGTGCAAAGAACTGCGAACGATAGTATTGATCTCTCGCCTAACTCCATGTCATTTTTCAAAAGTTATCACATTTGAGTGATTTTTCATATTTATATAGATTTATATGAATTTTCATAAAACATTACTTCTTTGGGAAAACAAAGAGAGATAACTCTATAATTTTGGTAAAACTTGTATTCTTCACTGTAGAAATCAACGAAAAACAGAAAATATTTTTAAAACATCTCTCTCTCTCCCCCCCCCCCCGTGAAACAAAAACTCACAAGTTCATACCAAAGTCATTTCACAAGTTCATACCAAAGTTTTTGTGTTTCACGGGGGGGGGGGGGGGGCATATGTTTACAGACCAAAAACTACAAAAATGCTTTTTTTTCACCAATTTCAAAGGGGTTTACAGCTAAAACATTGTATTTTATTAATAATATATGTTTAATTTTATATGCATAAACATAAGAAAATATTTAAGGAACATTTATTCTTATCCAAGAATATTTTAAAATGTGGTGATGCTTTAAAGCCCGATTTCAATGGAAAATACCCCCCTTGTTTAAAGAGATGGCATGAGGGGTAATTAGCTATTTAACACTGGTATTAAAATTATCAATCAATTACCATTGAACTGTTCTTTGCATTCAACAAAGATTTTACGGCCAAATTGCCATTAGTATTGAATAAAACGGGTGTAAAATGTAGGCGGGAATCCAGAGTTAGCGTGCGTAGTTCTTTGTCTAAGTTGTAGATTTAAAAAAAAAATGCGAGTATTTTTGGAAAAAAAAAGAGAGAGGAGTCTGTACATAAATAAATATGACTCTGTAAAATAAATTACAATTGAATTAATTTCTAACTCAATGATATTGATGATTGATTTCTGATTGAAGTTTAAGCCATGGTGTTTTCTATGTAATGTACAGTGTAGCACGTGGCGCGTATGTAAAGCTGAATTATATCAAGTTGACTGCGGTGTGTGAAAGTGAAACTAGGTAATACTTGTAAATAAATGATTAAATCAAAACAACGCATTTATGGAAATGAATTGATTCTATCGCTTTCTCGCTCTCTCTTTTTTTCTCTCTCTCTTTGTCTCTCTTTCTTTCGTGTCGAAGGACGACATCCAACGATCCAATATTGAAATTACGTCAGGTAAAACATTTCAAAGACCGAATGCTTTATTAAATCTATATGAATATACTTTAATCTGGCAAATATACCGTAGATTAAAAAAAAATACTAGCTTGTTTGAACATTGTATAATTACACGAGGCTCTAGCCCATGATTATGATATTTCTAAAAATTACGCTGAAAAAATGACATGATCGTTTGTATACACGACTGGGTCTTACTGACGTCATCAGCAAGGGGAGGTAAGCCGCTTTAGTTGAAGTTCATTTTCGTGATCAAGTAATTATGTTCTCCAAACGAAGTTTGGGAACATATTGTTTTTACGTTCTTTTTTCAAAATTTCTTCTCCGGTACTTTTTTGTCCGCGAGTGTTCTAGGAAACTAATCATCCGATTGAGATGAAACATTTCTAGGGTTAATAATAGGCATGTTGTAAAGATGTTCTGAACGAAGATCATTTTTATTTAATAAAAGCTCCATTTTAAATTAAAAGAAAATCACTGAAAACATAAAAAGTTACAGCAACATGAATATTAAGCAATCAGAAATCAGCGCGCGTGCATATGCATGGCTTCATATTCATTTTTGATTTTTGAATAATGTGGGAACTTGTTATTATTAATATATACTCTAAATTTCATCTTCTTTCGTTAACAATTAAGAACATTATAAATACTAACAACCTTAGCTGATCATACTTCAGCACATGCACGTGCTTGCGCGTATTTTCTAAATTTCTCTCATATATATTCTTATAGTTATTTATAGCATACGCCAATGTCTTAAATTTCAAAGATTTCAAAGAATTATATTGAATAGTAAGAGAGATACAACCTATAAAATACTAGCAATCAGATTTCGACACATGTGCAAGCGTGTATTTTCATTCAATTTTGATAGAAGCATAATGTAGAAACCCATTATACCTATTTACATTCTTAATTTCATTCTGTTTTTTTTTTTTTTAAAAAACTAAAGAAGTTATAGCCATTTAAAGTTTCAGCCAATCAAATTGCAGAACACTTGGATTTTTGTTTCAGCCAATCAGAGCGAAATGCATGTGCATGCGCGTGAGTTCATGCTAATTTGACCGTGTCATATTGTCTACACTACTAATATATCTTAATATTTTGAGTTTAAAAGCTCTTTATCAAAAAATATATGTTATTGCTATATTAAGTATACCAGTCGTTTCACTCATTGCATGCGCACGCACGTGTATGCATCTGAGCGCAAATTTTGATTGAAATTTAAAATGGAGCTTCTTATTATGGAATTCTATCAGATTTTGTGCATGTTTATGGTAATTTTCGAAAGCACGTGCTTGCACATGTACTTAAATCTGATTTGCTGGACGGAGTTCAAATTAATTCCACACACAAGCAACGTTACTTTGCAACTTGACTAACTTCGGACACCTTCGGAATTTAATATATCCTATTTCTTAATTTCTTGTGTTATTTAAAACAGTTAATCTGAACTTACTTCTCTTTCTCCCCCCTGTTAAAAATTTTCAAAGTCTATGCAGGGTTTCCCAAAGCAAAGCTGTATTTGCAGTAAAAAAGGATGAATGAACAAATACACTACGAAAAATTGTTGCTTGAACAGAAATAACCTGAACAAACCTTTTACTTACATGTACCAGGAGAAGTGTATTAAGTTTGTGAAAAAAATGACATTGCTCTCTTCGACTTGATGAACATTATGGAAATGCATGGGAACGTTTGAACAGTTTTAAATTTACACTTCCTGATCTGAGAATGCTTCTGTATTTATGTAAAACTTTGATTCCCCATTGTGGCCCTACCCTACCCCAGGAGTCATGAATTAAACAATCTTGAATCTACACTCTCTGAGGATGCTTCCATATCAATATGACTTATCATGGCTTTGCTGTCCCCGAGAAGAATTTTTTAGAATATTTTCCCTACATATTCCTATGTAAAGCTTTGATCCCCTGCTGTGGCTCCATCTTAAGCCCAGGGGTCATGATTTGAACAAATGTGACTCTACACTACTTGAGGATGTTTCTGTTTAATATGACTGGAATCTACACTATGTAATGATCGAAGCGTTTACATAAGTTTTACTTTTTCTGACCCAATGGTTCTTGAGAGGAAGATTTTTAAAAGATGCTACTAAATTCTCACAAGTTCTTAATTTTTTCTCCTTGAAAGCCTTTCATATAAAAGTAAACTATAGTTATATATTAATTTCCCTTTATCCAAGGATGCTTTGTGGCTTATTTGGATGAAACAGACGCCTGGTAATTAAATGATCCCTAAGTGTCACTCTGTTCTGCTTTTTCTGCTTTCTCCAGCATTTTCAGAGTATATTCTGCAGTTTTTCTGAGTGCAACAAATTCTTGTATTGCTAGTTGCTGCTCCATAACGTTCTACGACGTCATCTTTTTTTTGCCTTTTCAATGAGGACTTATCTTCTGAATTTGATGCACAATATATAAATGTTTTAATATTAATTTATACTATATAACTTTGCGAAGATTTTTATCAAGATTACTTAATAGAAAATTGAAATTATCCATGATTTATATTTTCAAAACCATTTACTTGGGTAATAAACCAAACTGTTTTGATGTGTTTATTTTGGTGAAGTACATGTATATCAAATATGTTTAAGCTAAATGCAAACAATACACTATTGGTTTTCAAATTCGGAAATCTGTATTCCATTGTTGTCGATGCCATCAATTAAATTCTCTGCCGATGAACTCTGTAAATTATACAAATGGTATATATAGAAAGAAAATTCAAATTCATTATTAAATATATAAAAACAAAGGGTTAAATCCACGAAGGGGCTAAATCGGCCCAGTCTTCAAAATAAATGAAACTTTCTCACATAAAACTCTAAGATTTGTATGTTGTAAAACAATTTATTTTTTAACAATATCTTTTCTGGTTTTCTTTTTACATTCGTTTAAATTTGGTATTGTTTTCCTTATTGATACTATCACGTCATTACGTTGACGTTACATACTTTAACGTCATGACGTTGACATTTTGTATAAGAAAGTAACATATGTACGTTAATGGAATAAAACCAATATAGGCTCTTCTTTAAAATTTTGGGAACATTTTACTATGAATTTTTCAAGAAGTTCTGAAAACTTTTGGTTTATTTTTTAATCAAAGCTATTTTTACTCTTAAGAAATGCCAGATATTTGTTATATACAACGGTTGTCTAGTATAATCGTTGATACATGTAACACGTTTTAAATGATAATAAGAGACACGTTAAGCTGAAAACAAACACAACGTGATAATCCGTCATATTTAAGTAAAACTGAATTAATGTAGTAAAATAAATTCTATAGTAGCCATGGATAAGGGTTTTAACATTCTTAAATGTGTTATTGTATGGTCATACGGCGTACAAAGAAAAAATAGATTTTTTTCCAGAAAATACACAAGTACTCTTTAATGACAAAAACATAATATTAAAATGAAAAGTTGCATTAAAAATGAATATGTTTGAAGTTACCATCTATTTTATTGTCATTTTGAGAATTTCGTTGCACTTCCTTAATTTATGGCATTTCCCGGACATTTGAAATGAAATTGTAGTTCATACATGTAATACACGTAAAATAGTGATGTTTGACGGTAATCCTGCGCACCACAGATTGACAGGAAAGAAGCCACTACAGACTTTTAAACAAGAGTGATGCAAAGCATCAAATCGGCCGCAAAAAAATTAAGAGTCTAGCGAAAACACAAGATTTCCGAAGTATTTGAATTTCAAAACGGAACCTGAAGTTAAAAAAAAAACAAGATAAACGGAAATGGCAGTATACCACTTTACTCAATGTAAATTACTTAATCGAAATAAAGTTCACTTATTATAATAAATATGTTATATCATCAAAGAGAAACGTTTTTTATATACCCACAATAGGTATGAAAAGAGATTACAGATGACAAAAACGATCGAATTAATTATTGCTAACTAATCGTTTTCTTATCATATCTTACACACTCCCATTTTGGGGAGTACCTATTATGAACCCTTTTAAATAAAATCATAAAGTAATGATTATCTGGTGAGAAGTGAAAATTACATTGAAACACAACAACTAAGACTGTCATATAGTTCAAAGCCAGTTTTAACATTTAACTCATAATTTTCAAATATTTAAAATAACATTTCGTTTCTCCATGTGCAATTTCTAACACAACTACAAATAGATAGGCGATAATGAGTACAGAAGACGATAAAATAATCATAATATCGTATACATATTGCATATATGAGATTTTTAACTTGGACATCTTCGGATAGTTACCCTTTGTAATTAAACAAAAATATACGAAAAACAGCTACTGGCAATAGTAAATGGCTATTATTACAGACCGTTTAAAAAAATTATAGACCACATGTCGAGCGACATATTACCCCCCTCCCCCCCCCCCCAAATATCATGTTCAAATGCCCGATCTATGAAGTTATATTCTATATAGACATCCTTAAAAAAAAAAAAAAAAAAAAAAAAAAAAAACCAAATATTTGATAGACAGGCAAAATTAGCAGTTACATCCGTTAATAATAATAATACATTCAGGATACATGGCCATGCCCCCCCCCCCCCCAATAATTTTGCCGATATATAGTATACTATATAAAAACAAAGCTACTATATACTTATGCCCCGTCAATAAAAACGTCTGATGCCCCCTCCCCCCTTTTTGTTGCTTGTCAAGGATTTTTGATTGTTGATAGTGCCCCCAACTGAAAATGTATGCCTGTCCCCCCACCCCCCTCCAAACTGAAATTGCTACCTACGGGCCTGGGATCTATAATAAATTTATACAATGACCGAGTCAAGAAATTAAAGTTTTATCAAGGAGATTGAAAAAAAATGAAAACTGCTATTGAATTTATTTTTTTTAAACTATATATACAAGGACTAATATAATTGGCATTATTATTTATTCACTTCACTACTTCCTTGTTTAAATGGCAGCAGTACTTGGTCGAACTGTCCCACGTATTTAAAGAGTGAGATTGGGAATTCCGAAACCCCCTCTTCCCAATAAACCCTTTTTTTTTTTTTTTTTTTTTTTTGCTTCTTATTTTATATCAATGCTCTAATCCACCTTTATGAATTTACACTACCACATGTATAAACATGCTTGCTAATCTTGGTTGCCCTCTCTCCCTTGGGCCTGTTACATTTAAGCGGAGTAACTCAAAATAGAAAGAGATAGCAAGTAGCCTCCCTTTGACATTTTTTTTCATGTGTTGGCTAGGTCACAGCATGCATGCGATACTGAAATTATTTAAAACCATAAGGAGTTGTCACTGCCTTGGTAGTAGTAAGTTATTCGTTTATACAATATAGGACATTTTTCTTATAGAGGCCTATCACAAAAATTACATGCGATCTGTAAAATCAATCTATTGTTTATTTGATCTGTCAACTCGAATTTTCTAGGTTCAATACTCGTAACATAATTTATGTTAAGAGGTCTCGGATCAGTAAAGGTTTTCACTAATAAGTATTAATTAATCCTTTGTCTTAAAATGCCACTGGCAATTTCTGAAACGCATGTTGGGTATGGATTATAATTATCATAGGCGTCGGAAGCAAATTGAAAGTGGGGTGGCTAATTGAAAGTGGGGGGGGGGGGGGGCTAAACCAACGAAAAAAAAAGGTAAACCCCAATTTTCAATGCCTATATTATGTCTATCTTTGCAAAAAGCCCCCCCCCCCCCGTTCGGACGCGTATGATTATAATACATGTATAGTTATAATAGACTATTGCGTAACATTAACCATGTGTATGCTGTCGATGCAGACTTCACGACAATAATGTTCTGTAAGGTGGCAAAAAATCATAATAAATACGTCTTGGTATGCGTACTTGACTCCAATGTAAATTATTTAATATTCTACCGACACGGCTACTCGGGAGAAAATTAAGATGTTTCTCGGGTGATCTCCCTTTGATTACATAGCCTAGTGACCATGGTGACGAGGAGACGGGAGTTGGAAAACAAATTCATAGCATAAATAAATAGGCTGTCAGAGGAAAAGAGAACACATTATTATTATTATTTTCTATTTTTATCATTTCAGCATAATGATGAGTTATAATATAGATCAACTGCTTGAAGGAAAAGTCTTGGGTCAGGACTGAGGCAAGAACATAAAATGTCGACGTTAGGCTATTGCATCTACATGCAGTCATGCTTAGCGATAATTTTTCGTACGTTTTTGCACCACAACAAAATAACTTATAATAAATATAACATTCGCATTTCGAAACTTTTTTAATATTTACAAAAACAATATAGAATCTTTTTCTTTTCTATTAATGTAAGGTAATCCCCGCTATTTTCACACTGTGAGTCGGTGCTAAGGTATTTGAATCGAACGAAAAAGTATTAATTTCGATGTGGCCACACCCCTCGAACAAAATAAAAATATACTTTATTTATTCATATTTTAATCTTCTTTTCATTGGTATAAATTTTATTTTGTTCGTAGGGTGTGGCCACAGCAAAAATTTGAACCAAAGACGAAAAAATGCTTTATTTTGATAAAAACTAGCAAAGTTCACGTGTTTAGACGTTTTCTGTACAAATATGACGTCATCAAATAAAAAAAAATAGGCATAAACTTTTTAAGTTTGATACCCTAGGATAATATTTCTATTGTTAATTTTCTTCTTCCCCTCAGTTTAATTTTCCTGAAAAAATAGGCCGATTTAGCCCCTTCGTGGATTTAGCTCTTTAAAAAGATTTGTCTTTCATTTCACTTACCGTTTCGAAAGCATCGGCGTCTCGACATAAACATCGCGGTAATCCTTGAAAACAACACATCAAGTAAAATAACAAAGTACTCAAGATAAAGAGTAAAACAAAAATGCCAACATCTAGAGCAGATGGCATGTTTTCCATGGTATTGCAAACACGGTACCAATTCATTAGACTAAACGTATGTGGGGGACAATTTTGATAGCAAGTATTTCCATATATATATAACTTTTTACCGAAAAGGCACATGGAATGGCTGATGCATTCATTCAGATAAGTCACATACGTATCTGGGCACACTGAGTAACAAACAGTTCCATTAAGACTTTCGTTTTTCAATCCATATGGCTTTATGCTTGTGCACTTGTCAACACATGTTTCATCAACGATAACCATTTTCCGAGGACACCATCTGACACAATGTCTTCCGTTTATGAGAAAAGAAAAGGGGCATCTTGGCGTACATCGATACCCATGAGTGGGATCTTCAACAAAATATGAGGAATTTGGACACTTGTTGATGTTTGAACACACATTATCTATCACAATATGGGTTTTCATTGGACACATTTGAATACATTCTTTTGTACCTTCCAACAAAACTGTTTCTTTTGGACAAGTATCAGAGTCCATACATAAATTGCCAATGTCAGTTACAACATATAATGAGTTGTTGTTGTTACAGTTTGAGGTACAAATTCTGTTTACAACATAGAATGCGTCTGCGGGACAGTTTTCGTCACATATATTTCTATTCAATACATGGTCCTCCGAACATTCTCGAACACAAGTTCTGTTGTCTTTATATAAAAATGGAAATGATCCAAAGCACTGTTCTACACATGTAGATGAATAGTGCAATAAACCTTCCGGACATTGACTGAAGCAAGTGTCATTGTAGAGAAAATCATTTTCTTCACAATATTCAACGCAAGAAATTGTTTGATTTTCTTTTATAGACATTAAACTTTTGTACGGATGAGATTCGGGACACTGTGAAAGACAGGTGTAGTTAAATAAGGAAAAGTTTTTCGGACATTCTTTGACACATTGGCTAATGTTGCTCAGATACAGATAATATTTTTCTACTGGACAGCGAACAAGGCATTGCTGATGATAAATTGTTGATTTCAAAGCTGGATTTGCATTTACAAATGGCCGAAGAATACTACACTTCTCGACGCATTTCTTGTTCTCTATATTATCAAGGTAAGTATTATTTGGACACACAGAAACACAGACATTTTTATAAGATGCCATGTCAGGCTGACATTGTTTGATGCAGACCCATATCCTGTTGAAGGAAGATGTCTTGAGATACATCAATGGGTTTGTTGTTGGACATTCCTTTGTACAGCTTCTATTAAAAAGCAAAGGAAGCCCATGTGAACACACAGTATCGCAGGAATATCCATTAACTGCTGTAAAGTCTGGACATTCCCTTAAGCAATGTTTAATATCGCGAGAATGGAAGACAAATGGATGGGATTTTGGACAGGTTACGGAACAAGACTTTTTCCCAGAGTAACACACACCATCACAAGAATAGGCGGTCATATATGGGGCTTCCTTTGGACAGTTCATTAGACATGTTTTGTTAAAATCAACTGTATATTCGGGACAGTAATTTAGACAATACCCATTAAAACAGTATGGGAGTTGCTGATTACACATAGCTTTAAGGCATTCTAAGTTTCTGTTGGGGCTATTTATA
Organism: Saccostrea echinata; assembly: GCF_033153115.1. Classification (NCBI taxonomy): domain Eukaryota; kingdom Metazoa; phylum Mollusca; class Bivalvia; order Ostreida; family Ostreidae; genus Saccostrea; species Saccostrea echinata. The sequence continues at coordinate 12,202,527 of NW_026889764.1, forward strand.
CAATATTTTATGAATCCATTGTCCTGTTTGAATGTCAAAATTGGGCAGTTGTCGAAACATTTTTCTTGAAAAACATACTGATTTCCTGGACATGTTTCTTTGCAAAAGGTTTTTGAAACATAGTGTGTTTTAGAATCATATATCCGTGTTGTTACAGTCACTTCTGTTGGCAAGCAGTTTGTTTTAAGAGCCTGAAAAGGAGCATAAATGAAATCTAAATTAAAACATAAAAATTAAACATGAAAATTTTGAAATACATATTTAAGAGGAAAATATCTCGTTTTAACTAATTATGAGTTAACAATGTAAATAATATTTACAACATGAATTTATTGCAATTGACATCGTATCGAGTCAGTTTCTGAATTGTACAACGGTAGGATGTATTCATTTGCCTTCTGTTTATTTGAAAGCGGAGATGCAAAATATAAATGCATCAACATTCAATAATTTCAGGGTTTAATATTGTTCAGAAAAAAGTCATCATAGCCAATTAATGTGTCTTTTTCATTCGCATTTATTATTTTTGCGTGATTTTTAATAATAAAAGATGTATACATATATGTCCTTTCGTTTTATTACCTAATGCAAAACCTTCCATAAATTTAATATTTGCAATTGTAATTCAAAAAACCTTAATAAATTAAATAATCTATGGTATTGTATACATATTTCATATACAACACCTTACGGCGTCACATTTTTGTATTTTTTCTCCATCTGTTAAACATATTTATTTTTAAAAAATGAAGTTTGTTATCTTGAATCTGAAAAACTTAAAGGGAAATCTAAAGAGAATGATTTTCCTTACCTCTAAGTGAACAAAAATACTATGGAAATGAAGTATCTCAAATATTAAGCCGATGATCCTCATTTTATATCTATGTGGTTGTGTCGAAAGTTTGAACCATTGAATCTGACAAAAAATAAATACACGAAACAAAATTCGCCGATCATGCAGGCACGGATGAAAATGAATCCTTGATCCCTTGTCAAGAGGATCACATGTTCAAACACTAGAATTTTCATTAAATGTGATTGATAATACATATAATCTCAAGATGAAATGCCATGTTGAAGAAACTGGAGGTGAAATATCAACGACTGAATTAATAACGATAACAACGACTGAATTAATAACGATAACAACGACTGAATTAATAACGATAAAGATATGAGAGTCGGTTTGTAAGTTGTTAAAATATTTAACCTAAAAATATCTAGATAAAAAGTTACAGATTTCAAAAATTCATAGTTGTGTGACTAGTATAAAAATATTTTGCATGCTTTTCCTTATATACAGTAAACATCCAAATATTTTTGCGTTTCATAAAGTCATGAACTTGTCCTAAGGTTTTCAGAAAGAAGCACATCAGAACATGAAATATCTCAAAAATTTGAATTTTTACCTTGGTTTTCCTTATTTAGTAAATGGATTGCTATGTTTGTGCACAAAAGTAGGTCGAGCATAAAATACCTGTGTGTATGAAACGTTTATAAGAAAAATACGAAGGCAAAAATGAAACTGGGACAACTGGTATCCTTTGCGCAGTGAATGTCAACCTTCGTTTTTGTGTGAGAGATAGTATTACATGTACAAGGCTTTCCAAACGTTTTTGAAATAATGCATATTCATTCGGAAAATCCTGTATTTGGTATGAATCATCAATTTGGGTTTTCCTCAGGTTGATGAGTGACAAAATGATTTTTTTCCCCTGACGTTTGTCGTAAAAAATGTTCTGAAAGTGGCATAATATCATAAAACCTTGCATTCTAAACGCATATAAAGAAACCTAAAATAATCTTCTTACCCATGCAATAACAAATTTTTTCTTTCAGGTTGTGTAATTTTGATTTGTATTAAAAGAAATTATGCTAGTCTGAAGTATGTTGACTAAGCATTTTTACCCGTTGTATTATTTCTTATATATTTCATGAAATATGAAAGTAACAGTATATTAGTAATTATCTTGAAAGAATAAAGAATTCAGAATGGCAGTATCTGTCACAACTTTATTTTGTTTTACTTTTGAGGTAATTAAAAAATAAAACAATGGTAACAAAACAATGGACAATGATCAAGTATTATAGCAAGTGTCAATGAGTAAGCGCCGATCCTCAATCTGGCATTTGGCGCATACAGTTTGCAAAACAAGGAGCCACATGGTGCTGACAACCCTGGAAGGTAACCAGAAGTTGTCAGCGATGGCTTGTTGCAAAATTCTGCAGAGCGTCGGTATGAATTGCAGTCTGGGAGGGTCATTTAAGCCCTGACTATGGTCGATGTGGCACTGGAATCATAATATTATAACAGCAGAACTTGTACAACGAAGATTTATGCTCTAACGTGTCTATACCGAAAAACTATATGTATATATATAAAAAATATCTGGCAAGTGTGAGGAAGATGTATCTACAATGTACATGTGTAAAATGGTAGGTGATGGTCTATGTAGTGTTGGTGTAGCCTAATAATAATTAAGATGGTGAAGGTATGGGCATTGGAAGTTAATGTAAATATTGAGTATGTGCATGTATACAAAAGGAAGGTAGAAAACTCTTTTTGAAGCTAATTCGGGTTTGGGGTATTGTGAATGTTTTTGTAAACGGCCTGACGCGATAAATCCTCTCAATATACTTTACTTACAATATATATCTTGCTTAATACAATACCCCAAACCCGAATTTGCCTCAAAAAGAGTGTCCTACCCTTCCTTTTTTATGCATACACAGTGCCCGTGGGTGAGAGTGGTTGGGTGTTCAAAATTGATGAAGCGGAAAGGATGGGCGCACAGGCGCATTTTATGACCTGGGACTACTTGGGAAATTTGGTTAAGGGAGCAGAGGTATCGCGCTTAGACTATTCTTCTTCGATAACTGGCACGTACCGCACATGGCGGTAAATGCAATTATGCTCAATAGTCCAATTAAACAAGAGAGCAGAGCAAATACAGACCCCTGAAAACATCAGAGGTGGGATTAGGTGTCATGGAGGAGTGAGCATCTGTATATCTAGTAACAAAAATGAGAAGCAGTAAAAAGATAAATATTAAATATTTTATTATGTACAAAGAAGATTGATTGATTGATTGATTGTATGTTGTTTAACGTCCCTCTCGAGAATTTTTCACTCATATGGAGACGCCACCACTTGCCGGTGGAGAACTGCAAATTTTGTCCTATACTCCAGCCAGCACCTACTGCGACATGGGACCTCGGTTTATACGGTCTCATCCGAAGGACTGGTCTCCACGTCCCACAGTGGGATTCGAACCCGCGACGTAAGGATCAACTCCTTACTTCGCGACTCTAGAGCAGACGCTCTAACCACTGCGCCACGCGGGCGACGTACAAAGAAGAAAAGAGAGTCAAAATGTTACCGATTTTTTTTTTTAAATTAACAATAAATAGCACACAGAACAATCAAGGCATTAAATCTGGAAAAAAAAAAGAAAAGGAAACTTGCATGCGGACTTTCCTTTATTCAGTGAATGGAAGGTGTCCTATGTGATCCAGAAAAAAAATATTTCATAGGATTATCTAACGTTAAGGAAAATGTACTGAAAAAATTTTTCAAATGTCTTTGTGAAACTACAAATGAGGAAATCGCTTTATATCTTCATAAACCCATAAGCTCATCGCGTGACGGAACTGCCTTGTGTGGCATAATAATGCACTGAGCCGGGCTTGTTGACATATATAAAATTAATGTTAATTAATATCTAATTTTTTATTGAATCAATAACCAAGTAAAATGACCTTCGTCGTGTATCAAATTTACACCTGATCAAACTGTTTGATTATATCATAACCCCCCCCCCCCCCAATTAATTAAAAAATAATAATAAAAAATAATTTTAAAAAAAAGGTATGCTGGTAAAAGTACAAAGAACTGAGTCAAGTGGTTCCCCTTTACATTTAAATGACAAGCTGCTTACTTTCTGCTTTTGAGAATAACTGATAGCTCTAAATACTTTCTACATTTAACATTTTTCGAAATTTAACCATTACATAGAAATAACAATTGCTTTATCTGAATTTTCTTTATCATCTTAGTTTCATTTTTGATCAATAAATAGAAAAATTCAAATTTCTTGATGTACATTACTAAAAAAGTGTATTTGAAAAGCAACTCAATAGTTCTAATAAAATCCAAAAACGACATTTCAAAAATTCAACATTCCTTATTAAAAAAGGGTGTACTTTTAGGTTGTATATTAAAAAAAACATTTAAACAGCAATTAAATGAGCTTATTTTAGCCTTATCAAGCTTCCTTACCAATAAATTTATTTCTGCTTTATTACTTTATTCACAAAATACACAATGGACAGGCAAAGCCTAACCTTTTATCAGTGAAGAAAATACAATTCTATATACAAAACGAAATACAAAACAATCAGCTTTAAATAAAATCAACAGACTCAATTGCAAAATCAACAGACTCCTTCGCAAAACGAAAGATCACCGATGCAAAACCAATAGTCATTGACTGATTTGATGCTAGATGGCGTGCATGAAAGAACAGTCACAATCTGAATTAATACCAGACGGCGCGCGAGTCTGTAAATTATGGGAAACCATAAAAATGTTTTCTGCATTACTTTGTTTGATTCAATGTTTACAAACAAGTGGCTGTGTTATCTTTCCAGCCCTCAAAATATTGTAACTATTATTCTATTGAATCAAGGATCAAATACAAGTGCTCCTGAGGTGTATGAATTATTTTATTATTACTTTTAATCAGTTACTAAACAAACATAACAAACTCAGAAAGTTTTGTTTGCTTTGGGGGGTGGGGCGGGGGGGATGGGGGTGTCCAGCAATCAACAACAACAACAAAAACAATAAACGAAAAATGTGAATTTGTGGTATGTAAAAAATTAAGGGAGGGGGTTAAATACACTAGCCTTCAAAAATAACTTACGTGGAAGGCACTTTTGTCTATATTTTTGTAAAGGGTTCATTTTAATTGGGCTATTTCATCTTTATGTCCATTATTTTTATCTACAGTTAACGAACTTAAAAATTCTAGGGGGTGGGTCAAGAGGTCTATGACCGTTTATTTCTCTATAACTACGAATATTGTAGCTGACATGCGTGGTTTGATTATTATTTTAATAATGCCGTAGTATTGATATTTTTTTTTTCTCCAAGAAAGTAGGGGAAGGGCTATACATGTATATATTGTACAATGGAGGAAAAGTCAAATGCAAATCTAAAGTTAAGACATACTTGAAATTACGGGTGCACCTCAGTTCAATAGCTGCAAAAGACAATAAATATGGTATTGTAAGAACAAGGCTGTTTACAGGTCTATTTAATATCGAGATTCCATCTTTATATATACAAATATACTGCTTTTTGATGGAAACTTTAATTTTTAATGGATCCTGGAATCCCTCTTTCCCACATTTTACGCGTTGACAAATTGCAAGTCTTCGAAATACAATGTTGTGCATTGACATGATGTTTTCTTTTACATTTTGCACAGGATATTTAAAAATAAACAGGTTGTGATAGTACAATTCGCAAGTTACAAATTTATAATCTACAGATTAACCTTTATTTTTAAGAAACAGAGTTGAACCCTTCAGCATTCCATAATTTACAGACTCACGCTCCAACTACCTTTACACTGTTCGTTTTTGCACGACATCTCGAGTCAATTAAATTAATGTCTGTTGGTTTTTGTTCGTTTTCCAACAGCGTCTGTTGATTTTGCAAGTGAGTCTGTCGATTTTTTTTTTTTTTTGTTGTTTTGTTTTGTTTGATTTTTGTTTCAGTATGTTTTTTGCAAAACTAAGTTTACGTTTTACATCAGTTTTTTTTTCCCTTGCGTACCGCTACCCATACATATGTCAAGTAATATCTAAAAGCATTTATCGATATGATCTGAAGCACTTAAATACATGGCGTATTTGATATTAGATATAAATTGTACTCAAGGATCTGTCTGATTTTACGTGAACAATAAAGATATTATACAAATCTTCTTGAAAATGAATTTTCATTTCTGTTGAAAATATTAATAGTAAATATTACTTTAAGGTTTGCAATAATATCTGAAAATATGTGCAATTATTAACCTATGAGAGCGTCTGCATTATTTAGACTCGTTCAATTAGACAAAAATCTAATTGGAATAAAGGACTTCACAGTGCTTATAACATGTACAACAAAATTATGACCGCAACATCTCATTTCATAGGATGCTTTTTTGTGAAACGCATAGGTGTTGATTCTAGCACTGTAAGGAAGATAACTCAAAGACTACCTGCAGAATAGCAACGAATTGATTCGACAAAAGTCATAATGATTTTATGAAGTGAGATATTGAACACAGGTAATGCTGAAAATTTTCGATATCTGAAATACTGAATCATTTAAGGCCAATAACTTAATTTGTTTATTAGCTCTAATTAAAAGAGGTGTTGTTTTCACCAATCTTTGTCAGTTTTTCGATCAGTTAAGCTTCTGTCACAGACATTGGAAAAAACGAAAAAATTTCAATAGAAATTTAGAAAACAGCGTAGCTCAGACTGATCAAGAAGAAATCAGATGCTCCCTAAATAAAAGATTCAATTCAATTCAATTCTTTATTTTCCTTATGCCATATGGCACATCAGATAGTACGAAACAAAATATACAAAATGAAAAGTAACACTGATAATTTCAGTAGACTTCCTACATTTTATATATACTGAAACGCAAAAGAAACGCAACAAGCAGTAATCTACAAATATTTGAATTTTTCATCTAATGATTTTCAAAAATGAATACACTAAGGTAAAACTTGATTTGAAAACGTCAAAGATTTGATTAAAATGTTAAATGATTATCTCTTAGCTTTAGAAAGTAACACATGACAGTTAAAAAACACCCCCCACCCCGAACATTCAATTACAGCGTGCAAGTCTGCCATACACAACAATTGCAGCTTGATTTCTACGATGCAATAGGTTCATCAGTCGCGAGATCTGAGCGAAAGAAATATTCTTTGCCATTTTAAATGCCTGTTTTTCAGATGATGAGGTCGAATTTTCTGTAGCAAAGCGCAAAGTAGTAACCCTTGGACTTCCGGTCCAAGGGCTGTCATTCATGCTAATGATACGTAAGAGCCTGTTGAGGCGTGATATAGGTCATATTTGCATCTGCAACTCTCCATCACCTTTATTTTGAGATTTTCCTGCTAGAGCAATGGAAATGCCTTCTAAAGCCATTTTCATGAAGCCTTGGCATGGCTTACGGAAAAAGATAGGTGAATTCATTTTTCGGAACATTGCTGGTTTACTTATGATAAACAGATACAATACCTTAAAACCCCATAATATTCCCAAATATTTTGTTAAACATGCAATTTTTGATATTTGTTAAGCAGACTCAAATTTAACTTCCGGTAATGGTATGAAAATCATTCAATCGTTAAATTACCGATATTTACAAAGTTGAAGAAGTCCTTACTTTTTAGATACAAAATTATATCCTATATGTATTATTTCCCCCTAAGATATGATGTTGCGTTTCTTTTGCGTTTCAGTATATATACATATATAGACCTACATATATAAAACTATTCGATTCTTTCAGTGTTACATGTATATACTGTATATTAAATATGTACATACATATTATATGCTACACAAAATTTAGTGGTTCTAATCTTCGTTGTGAAGCGCTAAACAAAACTCTCCCCAATTTTGACATTTCTTTAACATTTTGAACACTTAACAATTGTATAAATTTAAAGATGGAATGATCTCTATCTGCAGATAGAGAATTAGATAATGGGCATCCTTGCAACGAACTATACAGTAATTTTAACATTAGAGATTCTGAAGAAGAAAATGAAGAAACATTTTCCTCTTCTTCTCTCTTAATTTATTCTTTGAGCATCTTCTGTGTTTTTGTCCAATTCATTTTCTTTATAGGATTTATGAGATTGCTTATTGTTTCTTTATCTTCATTTTTCAGAAAAAAAAGTGTATTCACTTTACTGATTTTTAGAAATCGGGTTTTGTGCAATATTTGTGCTTATTTGTGGATATGAAAGTTTAGAAAAAAAAGGTTTTCCATTATAATTCTTTGATCATGAAGAATTACTTGAGAAACTGTACATATCTGCGGCGGAGTTTTAGTGATGGAAAATCTTTTTTTTTCCAACTAAACGAATAATGAATGACTTCCATTGTCTTTCCTGTTAATAATTAATCGTTTGTCTTTTTTCTGGTACATTAGGGAATCCCTTTAAATTTAACAGATAAGTGGATAAGGATGAAGGTTCAGAAATGTTCAATTTAATTTGTATACATTTTTCCTCATTTTGCGATATGCAATTTTTAAAGAAATTGAAAGCCAATTTCCAAATCGTTCCGAGCACTATGTACAACCTTCGACATTTTTTGTAACATTAGAACCTTTTCATTTTAGCTTCTTAACGTAAACGTGATTATTGTTTCTATTTATTTTTTCTTTTTGGCATCAATATTTTCTTATCACAAAGGCAGTCACAGTTCCTTCGCTAAGCACCCGAAATCGGCAGTGAAAGACACTGATATTTCAGATGAGACCTTATAAACCGAGGTCCCGTTTTGCAAAGACACGGCGTTGGCACGATAGAGAACACTCACTGCTCAATGGCCCTAAGTGTCGAGTGTAGCTCTAATTTGAATCCTTTCTCCGGTATATGGTGACATCTCTAAATGAGTTAAAAAATTTCGAATGGGGCGTAAAATAAAATATAATTAATCAATCTTATCTTTTATATTAAAGAAGTTTTGAATGTATCTCTTAAAGTGGAAAAGGTCGTGAGTTAACCATTTATTTCCATACATAAAATCTTCTTGAAATATTGATAACAATACGAATGATTTTGTTGGAATGTTCCTTTAATAACACAAACTGTTTTAGTCTTTAAAATTTGCATTAAATCGAATAATTTTCTAATAAACCTCTAGCTGCAATAATGTAGCCCTCTCCGATTTTTTTAATCCGATAATTTCAGACGAGGGCTACAAATCCTACAATTCCACTGCATCTCCGTAATGGTGCAAATATATTTTTTTCGATACGGGCGACTTCAGGCAAAATAAATTGTTTTTGCATTCAACTTACTTCCAAAAAGACGGAATTTTTGATTTCTATCAACAACATAGCCCTTCATACGAGAAAACCAAGTAAAAATAAATCTGCGTGTTTACCAGTCGTTCTCCACAGCAGCCATGACAGTTCTTGTGTGATGTACTGAGACTTTCGATTGGAATTTAGAATCACTTTATAAGGTAAATATCGGTTAACGCTAGATGGTACAATGTACAGCTAGGCGGTAAATATCGGTGTGGATAAATGTTTGTGTTGTTTGGTATCACTAAACTTCGATAAATAAAAGCATTCCATGTGATAATTTTTTCATAAACATTGATATTTTTGCTTAAAATAATGATATGTTAATAAAATACCCACTTACTGATAATTTGAGCCGAAATTTGTGCGGTAGTGAATCACCCCCGCATTTGCACCATTACGGAGATCATAAGGAGTTGAAGCCCTCTACAAAAAAAAAAAAAAAAAAAAAAAAAAAAGAGGGCTACATTATTTATTGCAGCTAATAAACCTCATGAACAATATTTTTGTCATCCATCCTCAAAAAAATATTTAAAACATCTGAGGTAAAACAATTAGCAAAAAAAAAAAAAAAAAAAAAAATCTAAAGATATTTGCCTGAATTGTATTTAGAAAGCATACTCTATTTTAAAAGATTTTTTTTTTTCAAGGTCTATCAATATAGAATTATTTGGTATACTGATTAAAATGTAAATCTTATTATAATGTAAATCTTCTAACTTCTGCATTATTTTCACGTCAACTTTCTATTAAATGCTTACCGGTCAACTGTACGCATTTGAAAAAAAAAAAAAAAACTATTGTGTAATTATTCCACTCTAGCTTTAGAAAAGCATAGAAAAGAATATTCGTGTACAAATTGTAGTTTTAAAATTTGAAATTCAAGAGGCTCATTATTTTAATTGTATTTTAGAGAGACTTGGATTTAATTCTACGAGTGGTAATTGAACTTTTCAAAAACGGAAGTTCTTCAAAATCATGTGTCAGTTTTTAAAATTATTTACAATACCTATGTTGGATTCCTAAACTACATGAAAAACCTCAGAAACAAATATATAATGCAGTTTCCATACAGTAAATGTTCTACCAAACCTCTTTATTTATCACTTAATTTATTCACTTACCTTGTCACTGGTCATTTACAAAACTATTTTGTATTTAAAAAAAAAAGCCACTATGTAAGTAGTCCAAAATATATACGAGGGTTGTCCGTAAAGTTCGTGGACAAGCTAAAATTTAAATAAAAGTTGCGTCATAGATATTTATTATTAGCATATTTATAATCCTTTACTATATGTGAATTACAAAATGAAAATTTTTATTCAATTTTAAGTGTATAATTACAATTATTACTCCATTATTAGACTTGGGGTGGTGACCCGTAGCACAACAAAGTTTTAATTAAAAAGTTATTTATCACTTTATACATTTCATTTGTATTTTGTAAAATTCCGCGGAAATTTGGATGGCTTTTACATTTTAAGGTTGATAAAAGTTATAACGTCAAACCTGTAAAATTTGAACGTTCAAAGTTTCGAAATGCGCAGCACAGTTAAGGTGCCAAATGGAAATATCGGCGAATTTTTTAGATAGAAAATACATTCTTTACAAGGATGGGCATTTCTTTTTAGGACTTTACTATTATCGGACAAATGAAGTGTGGTTGAAAACTAAATGTTGAAGACGATTAGATTTCTTATTAAGACTTGTCACGTGATGTGGCAGTCTCGTGATTTTAGCAAATATACCTGAAGTATTGAGGTCATCTATAAATTCTAATATTGCAAGGGCATAACCAAGTTAAAAATCTAAGTTTAACATGTAATTATTTTCAACACTCTTTGTAGTTTGTGAAAAGTGCTGCAAACCTATATAGATTCTACTATCTAATTGCTAAAATTACATTTGTAGACCGTATGTTGAATATTTTGCTGGTCAAGTACATTAAATATGGATATAATTAATTCATTTGCAAGATTTCAACAGGTTCGCAGCACTTTTCAAATATCTACATACTTCTTGAGTTCATGTGTAAAAGCTTGTCATAATTCATTAAGGGTATGCCCTTGCAATATATTGATTTATCACGACCCTTCTATTACCCTTCAATGAATCTGCATACAAATGTACGACAGTATCGCTTGTCTATGGAATGTACAGGAAGTATATGAATAAAATCATAAAACAGACATCGCATCCAAGTTAATGGCCTCTTATATATCTACAATTTATATTTTATTTAATTACAAAATACATTTTTCATTGTATAAATATAACTTGATCCGCCTCTCACTGCATACAAACTGCGTCAAATTTTCCGATATGACGTCACATTGACAAGTGCATTGCAATCAGTGAATTGTTTATATATTGCTGTGTGGGATTTAACCAACGACAATAATGCATGTACTAGTTAGTATTGATGTAGTTTAAAGCTATTCAGAAGTTTAAAATACCAAATCATTTCATTTTGTGGTAATTTGAAGAACTTCTATTTTTGTGTGATGTCATAGTAAGCATTTCCCGTATAAATTAGGCCCCGCCTCCTTACTGCAGCCTTAACTGTGCTGCGTGGCAGAGAAATCGAGGTGAGAGTTTATTAAGACAGAATCGTCATTGTTCGAAAAAGGGACGTTTTCGGAAAAAGGTGGAGCAGAGAGTAGTGATAAAAGTTTGTGTAGACATCGGAAAAACACCAACAGAGATCCATAAATTCCTTTAACAGTCGGGAAATCATGGTAAAGTAATCTATTCTTTAGTGTTTAAGTGGCACAGAAGATATTCGGACGGAAGAGACAGCTTACTAGATGACATGCGTGAAGGAAGACCATCTTTCCGAGATTGTAGTGCTGTAAAAAATGAAGTTCGTAACATGACTCTGCCGTGCTTCCGTACATGAAGTCGTTTTACGCGGACAGAGGTTTGATGATTTGCAGGATCTGAGATAGGAAGTGTGTTAAATATTATTTCACGTATGAAATCAGAACAGTTTGTGCAAATTTTTGAAAACTGGTTGAAGCGACATAAGAAATGTGTTGAGTTAAACGGTGACTACGTTAAGAAAACTTAAATGTATTTAGCTTTTGACGTCGAGTAACGTCAAGGATTTTTGTTTTAGTGCTCCGGGTATGAGTGTGTATCTTTTTTGTATCTGATAAAATAAAACTGTTTGTGCTTTGTTTGTAATTAAAACTTGCATATTAATAAACTGAAACATGAATTTAATGAAAATAATAATTTCATGTATTTTATCAATGTTTGTCAATAATTATAAATGTTGTCCACGAACTTTACGGACAACCCTCGTATATGTATATAAAAGATTCTTTACTTACTGCTTAACAATATCTACTATTTCAGATGTATAAAGTTTTTGGAAATTGATTCTTCCAACAATCTGTTGGCATTCCTATGTGTTATAATTGTGCCCCTTTATTTACATACCTATTTTTATATTCATATGAAGCAAAATTTATTCAAAAATCTCTACAAGAAAAGAAGAAGTTTCTTGCTATGACCTTCAATTCGACATTTAGATACGTGACGACTTTTTATCATTTCACAATATATATTTTCATTAATATTTTGAATTGATATATCCCTTTGAACTTGAAATAAAAGACATTACAAAGGAGTCTGAACTTATTGAAGTTAAGTTCATCTGTTTCATATTTGGATATTTTACTAGAAAAAGACACAACCTAACAACAAAACATTATGATAAATGTGATTTCATTTATTCTATCGTCACCTTCTCTTATTCATGTAGAAATATACTGTTAGCATCTGCATATGGAGTTGATTTGTAGAGAACTCACTACATACGATTTGTTTTAAACGATACTATCTATTGACAAATAAGTTGATGATGAAAAGATATCAAAAGTCTCGTTTGAAGTCAACATTCCGTAAATTCTATGGTCTATACAATGACCTTGTTAACAAATACAATTTATCATAAAGTCGAATGTTGACAAGTCGAATGCTGATTGACATTTTATACAAATTGGTAGACCATTATTTCCTCACTGAATTGTCTACAGATTTTTTCACTTTGTCTGATCATGACAAGGTGCACACGGCGGCTTTGACACCGGTAGACAAATATTATTATCATTCTATTACATATCGCCTTTCGGCTCTACGAGGGTATCATGTAGCATTATCTCCGATGCGTATCTCAATTTAAAGAAGCTAAAAAAATGACCTGTGTGACGTAAACACACCTGTGGTCAGTAGTATATAAAGCACAGCTCCACGTGCCGAAGTCATTCTTTTTCTCTGAGCGGTGTGAGAGTTTACCTGTACAACAGGTAAACATTATCAAATAGGGATACTTTATAAACTTAAAACGTTGTTCAAAATTTTTAAGGGGGTTTTACTGCTGTAAAACAACTCTTGTTAGATATTAAACTGTTTGAAGGTAAGTTACGAAGTCTTTGTATTTTGCCGTAATTACGGCTGAAAATCAGGACGATGTCCTATCTTTCATGGGAAGTGACAATGAAAACTACTCAGACATAGAGGAATTGTTTGGGGATAAACCTCGCACACGGAGTGTAATAGATGACTCTAATACTACAAATAAAAGAACTAGAGGAATGAAGCATAAAGCGCAGACCTCGACATGCTCTGCAAGTGCACCGCCGCCACAGGCGACGAAACAAAGTAAAAAATCTAAAAATCAGAAAGAGTCTGTTCAAGAATTTAATGTTGACGAACTTAAAAATCAACTTGGCATAGACAAAATCTTGCAATCCCTTTCCTCGCTGACAGATACTGTAAAACAGTTGGGTCGTTCTGATTCTATGGCGCGTAATACGTGCAATGAAAATATGTTATATGTAGACCATGTTATCCGCGTGGTTGACACTTTCTTCTGTATGCTGAGAATACAACAGCGATAAAATAATAAGATATTAAGATGTTGAATTCAGCTTGCCTGTGTGTAGCCATCTTGTCTCGCTCAGTCCTTTTAATAGATGTTACAGTGTCTAGGTTCTTTTGTTTCCTGGACTTGGTCTTATTTGTTTCAAACACTGGTAAAATATTCAAAGCAGCGTGGCTTTCTTGGGTGTCAGAAGGGTACTCGACCTTACAATTTCCTTTTGGTTTTAACTGGTCGCCGTTATTTGCCTTCAGTATGAAGGCCCTGCCTTTCGCAGGACAGGTTAATTTTGGTTTGTCAACGATGCTTCTGTAACGTGTCTTGGGGCGTGCAGGGACGTCACTCAGACACAAAGCAAATCCTCTTTTAACCGGGTTTGGAACCGGTGTAGTAAAATAGCTTTCCTCCATAGTATTTTTTTTGGCTTGAAAAACTGGCTATAGATATCCTACGGTAGAACTACTAGATAGTTAATTTTCCGGGAAGGGAGGAGGCGTGCTTGCTAGGTAAAAGGCTACTAAACAACACCGACACTGAGCTGGTAATGTAAACTCACTCAGAGATATACATGTAGTTTTGAAAAGCACATGATATACATGTATTGTAATTCCTGTTTTTCACATGGCGTCGTTGCATTTTATTTTTACCTGATAAATTTTCTTTTATTAGAGAGAGAAAAGTTTTGACAGACATAGAATTGTACCATATAATCCATCCAGCCTCGGGGATCATAAATTGAACATACTTGACTACACTGTATAGACAAGGAAACAATATCGTCAAATGTTTTCTTGTCTGGCCAGTATTTATTGTTAAATGATGCTACCTAATTTTTAAGAATTCTTAATAATGTCCTTTTAAAAGGGTTGATGTCTCTTCATTTGAACACACTAGAATCCTCTTTACATTAAGTCCATAAGCAAGTGTCATATTGGTAAATTGGTAAAGTGTTCAAAACGGAACATTTAATGACATGCACATTATTTTCTGACTAAATCATAACGTTTCGTTCATTTAAGTTGTTAAAGTTACAGCCCTTGCCTAAGAATTCAAGAGTAAAAAGTGTGGATATTTATGAAGAAATCGGTCAAATCATTCAGCAAATTAATTTTGAATAATCTTAGAAAAGTAATGTAACTCTATGACAAACCCCTCTTCTAAATGAAACTCCATTATTTCTTAAGTAACATTATTGTCCCATAAAAGTTCTTTTTTAACCTGAGGATCGTGATTACATTTCATAATTGTATTTTATTATGGAAAGAACCAAGAACTATCATACCCTAAACCCCAGGTTAGGAATGTGCTTGTTTTTCCCCCACAGTGTTTTTACTTCTTACTCTGGTGGCCCTGGATATAATACTCTTAAAACGAAAACATTTTAAAAGGGGCTGGATAACATCCAGGATCTCATATTTCTTGTATTAACATTAAATTCACATAAATTGCCAAGTGAGAATTGTTTCGCTCGCATATTTGTGAATTATATATGAAATTTATAAATTCGTGAACATTGTCATTGTGATCAGTCTCCTTTGTCATATAAAGTCACCAAACAATTTATCAACATGTCAACAGAACAGCTAAAAGACGAAATGGAACAACTGCGTGTAGAACTTCTACACATGGAAGCAAAGCAAATGGCAGCATCAATAGTGGTTCCACCGGTCTACGTTAAAACAGAAAAGGAGACTTCCAAAGTTAGCTGGTCGACCAGTAAAAGACACAGATCCAGATGTTGATGAATGGTTAACAGACATGAGAGAACATATTGTCAATATACCCAACAATGAAGAAAAAATAGAATTCATCGTTGATCATTTGACAGGAAATGCAAAAGCAGAAGTACGGATGCGTCCAACTGATATGAAGAAAACTGCAGATGATATTTTGAAAATAATAGAGGACACATATAAAATTCAGGAGAATCTTGCACAACTTCGACACACATTTTATGAAAGAACTCAAGGTGAAAATGAAAATTAAGAGGCATACTCATTAGCTTTAATGAAATTGATGCATAATATTTCAAAGAAGGAGGGTGGAGACAATACAAATCGAGAAAAAAATCCTTACTGAAAAAATTATTGATGGTGTAAACGACAATCAGTTGAAAAGGGAACTAGGAAGATTTTCCATAGAAAACCCAACACTGCCATTCATCGAATTTCGAGGACGAGAGTTATTGTGGATTGATGATCGACAGACAACAAGTAGTTCACAAAAGAATGTTGCCACCGTCAGCAAAGTTTCTACAGAGAAATCTCAACATGATGAAATTTTAGAGATGATGCGTAAACAACAAGATACAGTACCAACCAGACCCAACCTGACACCAAAGCAGTCCCAGAAAGCAATCCCCGGGACTGCTTTGGGACCGCTCTGGGACTGCTGTGGGACTGCTCTGGGACCGCTGTGGGACTGCTCTGGGACCGCTATGGGACTGCTCTGGGACTGCTGTGGGACTGCTCTAGAAAGCAGACCCAGCAGTCCCAGCAGTCCCTGGGACTGCTTTCTGGGACTGCTTTGTTCACTCATGCGTGAAAAAGGTTCTGAGTGACATGATAGCTCCGCCCCTTGTGTATTCTGAATTTGCATCTCCTTGTTGTTGTTTTGTTTACTTTCTGCAGAGAGGTGTTTAAGATAGAAACAAATATAAAAAAAACAAATATTAATTTCTTACAAAAATTAAATAAATAGAGATAGTTATACATGTAATTACTAAATGTCTTAAGAGGGCTGTAAATTTACACAATTGTAGTCTAGAATTAATTTTAAGAAAATAAAAGTAGTTAAAAAGGGAAGTCAGGGGATGATTTTTATCCCTTAAATTAAACTTCAATACAGGTGTTTGAAAAAAAATTATCTAGGCCTATTTAATAAATTAATGCTTTCAAATTATATATGTACTCAAAGTTTGCATTAGCACTATTTAAAAACAAACAAACTTGTCATTTCAGTAAGATACATGTATTCAGAGGAACGTACTGTACTGGATTTTTTTTTCTAAATGGAAAAAGCTAATACCATGCTTAAAAAAGAGCACTCCATGCTATTTTTTACCACCCTCAAATAAAACCTAATAATTTATTTAATGACCATGAAATAAAATTATTCTACCATTCTTCTGTCACATAAACAATGTGAACAGTTATTCGGGGATTTATTTATGAATTAGTTTTTAATTTGTAAACAAGTTATTAAAAGAGTACATTTATTTGAAAAATAAATATTTGAAAATATCGGGAATTGTGACTTGTTTCTTATTTCTTTGTTTGTGTTTACCTGGCCGGTTAATACAGCTGGATTGTATAAAATGGTGTCAACACCTGAGGTTTCAATCGCCTTTGGGCATTAGCAGAAAGTCAATGCATGCTATTTGGGTATCAGTGTTACACATCATTGAACACGCTGGTCAACATTGACACTAATTTCAATCTATGTCCTGCAAAAAATCTTAGTTTCAATAATTGTGTATAAATTTATTTCGGGATTAATTAATTTTGAACATAATCTGAGGGTTCCATTTGCGTGATTTACAGATGTACACTCGAACATTTATATAATAAAACACTTAAAACTGAGAATCTAAAGATAATTTAATTAAGAAGTCATTGAAAATAATCATGACTGAAATATAATACTCGGCAATGTTTAACAAAGAATTTTTCAAAAGCTCCAATACTTAAGAAAAATGCATTCAGAGTATAGTATGGGAATCGGCCTTGCTCTATAATTATTATTATCTATTTAAAGCTGATTCTGGTATAAAATAAACAATTCAAGTTTAATTTTCTATATAAAAAAATAAATATGAAAACCAATATCAATCACAAAAATAAAGAAATTGGATTATTTTGGTTAAACATTAATATACCAAATAATTGTGTTTAAATATGCGTGTTATTAATATGTGTGAACGTCTTCTTCATTCAATAATTATAATTTGTTTCTATACGCGTACTGTGATTTTCTTAACAGTTCAGAAATGACTGTCGCGTAAGAATTGTAAATATGTGTTGACACTACTCAGAAAGAATTGCTCATCAATTTCAACTGCCTTTTATATAGTTACATTGTTTATTGGTAATCTCATTCTGAGTAAGCTCCGCCCATTAAATTAATTAACCCCGCCCACTGGGACTGCTGGGACTGCTTTCTGGGACTGCTGGGACTGCTTTCTGGGACCGCTGGGACTGCTGGGACCGCTGTGGGACTGCTCTGGGACTGCTGTGGGACTGCTCTGGGACCGCTCTGGGACTGCTCTGGGGCCGCTCTGGGACTGCTTTAGCAGTCCCAGAAAGCAGTCCCCGGGACTGCTCTGGGACTGCTTTGTGTCAGGTTGGGTCTGGTTGGTACTGTATCTTAGAAAAACAGCAAAAGCAAATTGAACTTTTGACAGAAATGCAAACGACGCCATTTCGACAGTTTACCCAGAAAAGTCGTGGAAATTATCAGCAATCTTCGGATCTGTCGCGTACATTAAATTCCACGACTTCAGTTACATAACCCTAAAATTTAACACCTTATCCTTTCGGCCATTTGCGACAATTATAAAAACAGCCGACACCTTTTACGGTTGTGTTTGCAGAGAATACCTGAATCTACAAACGTCAAAATGTTGAAGTTCCTACTGGTTGCCGTGTTTAGCATGCAATTTGTACCATGTTCGAGGAAACAGAAATAGTCCTAAGAGAACTGCCGAATGATCTGGCCGAAAAAGAGGAAGTAGGCAGTTCAAATGGCGGAGAGATCACCGATGAAGAAATGCATCTGTCAGAAGACAAGCGAGAGATAGTGAAAAGGTCCGCTCTGTCCGATTCAGAGAAGCAGGAGTACGTGGAAGCTCACAATGAGTTCCGAAGGCAGACTACGCCCACTGCAGGAAACATCAGATATACGAAATGGAGCGATGAATTAGCCATTGTAGCTGCCAATTATGCCGCCCAGTGTAAATGGGCCCACAACAGCGCACGAACTTCCTCTCAAAGCACCTTTAATTACGTCGGAGAGAACAAGTATATTAACTCAGCTCAGGAAAAGATACGTCGTTCTGTGCAGTATTGGTGACTAGAGAATAGCAAGTATGATTATGATACAAAGACTTGTAGCTCTGGAATCTGCACTCACTACACACAGGTTATCTTACACATGAACAGGATAATGTTTACCAAGAATAATGCTTGCTTTTATCCCTATAAAATACACTTTGGTCGGAAAAGATTCTGAAAACCCCGATTCACAAATAAAAAATATCGGTAACTCATAATGCTACAAGACATCTAAAAAACTTTAATAGCTACTGGCACAAATTCTGAAGATATAAATCATAAATAAAAATCGCCGAGATCGTGCCATTTTATGATCATTTTTTTTTTTTAGATAAGTTAAAGTTATTTTATGTCAACGTATACCAGGGTGCTTGTTAAGATAAAGAACATTTCTCTAAATTGCCGATATAAAGACATGTTTGTAAAAATTTTGCTAAAAATGGATGCTGTATTAGAAATATGTTAATATTGGCTAGATGACACAGTCACGTGATTTACCTGCACTAGATTACTAAAACCTCAGAAAGCCATTTAAATACCACAAAGCAAAAAGCTTCAGGTAGCCTAAATACATTTTTCACTGAGGGAGATACGCAGTATTTTTGTATACCAAACATTATGATGACAGATCTCGAAAATTGTCCGCTATTAACCAGTAACAGAAATATTGAATTTGAAATCGATGTTGAATTTTCTCTTCAATTGCTGAATACAGAATCACAGGAACACCAAACCGTTGGAGAAGGATTCCAAAATTTTAATGAGACGGAAACTCTGGTGAAGGAACTGGTGCAGCAAAACCAGACTCCAGACCCATCACCAGAAGATAAGGAAGTACCACACATACCCCTGCCACCCGAGAAGAATTATCACTTGTTTGTTTCTTACTGTACAGAGGATAAAGAAGAAGCAGAAAATATTATCAAACAATTGACGGAAAGATTTAACCTTAAATGTATGAACAGTGTTGAAGATTTTACTCCTGGTAAACCTATTGAAGAAAATATTTGCGATGAAATGAAAAAGAGTCTCAAGCTCCTCTTACTGCTGAGTAGATCTTACTTACAGAGTCACTATTGTGCTATGGAAGCCCGTGAAGCATGTCGGCTATCTTTTACTGATGTTAATAATTTAAACGTTATTCCAGTAAGATTAAGTCCTGTGGAGGGAGATCTAGAATTGCCCCCTTACCTGAATTCATTAGTTTATATCGACAAAAATATTGAAGAGGATGTTGCAGCCAAAATTTATGGTGCCTTCAATCGTCCAGGTGAGGTTCCAATAAGAAGTATTTTATTGTTAATTAGTCGTTATTCGTTTTATATAAGACTTCCATTTTTTTTAAATTTCTCGACACAACATTTAAAAGACGTCTTACAAAATTTATTCTCTTTAACTTTATAGGAACTTTAGATCCATTACATCTGAACGAAAAAGGTATGGCCTTTAATATGAAGCCTTGCGCAATGCTAATTAATACTAATAATAATACTAATGCTAATAAATAGAAACGTTGATACCACTCATATTTTACTTTTCCTGCGTCGTTAAATCACTAAATTTCGTAGGGGTTCAATTGTCGTTGTTATAGAGGTATGAAGAGATCCACGAATTCATGTCCACCACGAAATGTAAAATTTCATAATTATAATAACTACTCAACACTTATCCAACTACGAAATCAAATACCCTCTAATGAAATATGAATATAACGAACAGTATTCAATAGTAGCCAAATAGTCAAACTTTTTTTTCTCAAACCTCAAAAATTCGATCCCCCAAAAATATGTGATTTTAATTTGACAGTATTGTATTTACCCTAAACTGTTTCTCGGTAGTTCCAAAGTGTACCTTGTAGAAGGAAAAAAACTCATCAACGGCAATGACAACATTTAGTAACAGGAAAAAACCACACCCTTTGACATTAATGTAAGTAAAATAAACGGAATGCACGGCCACTGAAAGGAATCTTAAGTGACCATTGATTGGCAATTCAGTCAACAACAGAATCAAGGTTGATATGATTCCTCACCCTAAAATGTGACAGTTAGACGTTAGTACAATTACTCCACAGATTGAAGTTATTTATTGATGTTAAACTGTATCAAAATAGGATTAAATTACTAGAATCAAGACACCTCAATCACTAAACTGTTGTGAAATTCGGGCGATGCCTACAAACAGTCTGTTGTTATAAATTTAACTGTGACAAGATGGCAGCGTGTAACCTTCGATAAATTATATATACAATTGTATATTTCATTACAAGAATAAAAAAAAGAAACAAATGATTTTAACTGACGACTTTTGAAGCAATGAGGTTGGTAGTCACCTCTAAAAACATCAGAGGTGGGATCAGGTGCCATGGAGGAGTACCTAGTAAACATCTTCTGCGGACCTGTCACACCCGCCGCGTGCTCTTTGTCATGATCGGGAAAACGGAAAAATCCGTAGACAATTCAATGTGTAAATAATGACCAAACAATTAGTATGAAAAAAATCAGTCAAAATTCGACTTAATGGTAGATTGTACTTGCTGACAAGGTCATTGTATAGAATATAGAACTTGCGAAATGATGACTTTAAACGAGACTGTTGATATTTTTGTTTCATCAACTTGTTTGTCAATAGCTTGACTCGTTTTAGAAATTGTTCCTACATAGAGCATGCCCTTGCATATCGAATCAACTGGGAGACATAAACCCAATATGCAGGTGTTAAGGGTGTATTGCTACTTAACGTTTATCATAAAGTTTTGTTGTAAGGTTACCATTAATGTCTTTTTGTAGCCAATGGTATGTTTGCACCTGATCCCACCTCTGACTTTTTCATTGGTCCGTCTATTACCTTGTTTATGCTGTTCACGATTCGTATTCTTGTTGGATTTATGAGATTATATTACTGATATGAAACTGAATGTTTTTAAATGGTAACTGAAAGGTTACAGAAATATGCCTGCCATGAAGCATCAATCAGTGTTTATGTTATTTAGTATATTTTTCAAATGGAGTTCCCAAGTTAGATGAATTTCAAGTAAAAATACATACATACATATATACATACATACATACATACATACATATATATATATATATATATATATATATATATATATATATATATATATATATATATATATATATATATATATATATATACAAGAAAATGATAATCTTGTAAATTGTTTTTAGTTGCCACACACAACGGTGTTTTGATATGCCAAAAAGTAGCAGAAAAAGCTAAATTTGCTATCCATGGACTTGCTTTCAAATTTTCACCTTTGGAGAAATATGAGCAAAGGAAAGCTACTCAGTTTGACATTAATCTGAAACAGGTCTTATTTGTTTTCTCTTTTAATTCGCAAATCGTTTCAGTATAATGTTTGAAATATTCTAGAATATTTTAACAATACATCATATGACTTACTTTAATTATATTTCAGCTTGAAAACCACTACACCACTCTTACAAAGTCATTAAATAACAAATTCCTGTTCAGGAATTATCAAGTTCTTACAACAGCGGAGTGGCGTTGCATGGCTTTGTTTTTACTATTTCTAGCAGCTTTTGCCGTTCAGGGCTGTTTGATAGTCGTCAGTGTAACCTTCAGTTACGAAAAGGAGAAATATAGAATGTTTAGTCTGATAGCATTAACAGTCGGTTCGTCGATGGTGATTTCAATATTCCCGATTGGATACTTTATTATTTATGTCTGTCGAACAGTCGTAAGTAGGACATCTCTCTCTCTCAAAAACGTTTTGCGTAATATGTTTATATATACTGACACGCAAAAGAAAAGCATCCTCTTTTATAAAAAAAAAATCAGATATTAGGAAATTCAATAATTTATACTTTAAAAGTAAGAACATCTTCAACTTTGCGGCGTCGGTAATTTTCGATGGGCGAACAAGGCGAGCGAAATGCCTATTGTGAAAAAAAAACATGAAGGTAAAAATAAAATCTCAATTATAACAAAATTTTCTTTGATATTTTATCTAACATTAAAGTATACTTTATGTAAAATCTCTACAATTTGCAAAAATCTCACAAAGATTAAAATTATTTGCCTATGAAATAGCATACAGACACTAAAGAGGACAGTGATTTAAATGCCACTATCCATCAAGAGCTGTGTAGCATAGTGGTTATAGCGTGTTAATCTCAAAGAAAAATGATACTCAGGATTCTTACTGCTAGGGTTCGAATGCTATCACATTATTTTTTTTTTAATAACGGAATAATTTTCGCCGAGAAAATTTTCCCCAGATAAGGTTTGTTTATCATAAATTCAAAAATTTCAATAATGAAAACTTTTCTCTAAATTCTAAATTCACAACTGAATATGGTTTTTATATATCTGAAGCTATGGGTATTCTGCACGCCTTGTTCGCCAATCTCTTTTATGAATCTGGGTTCAATAATAAGAGGAATTCTCAGGGTTGGCCAAGAATCAGTATTAGAAGGATAAAAAGAACACCCTGTAATATATAGCTGAATGATTTTCATCCCGTTACCGGAGCTAAGTCCGAGCCCGACTTAATGGAGGTTCCCTCAATTATTGGCTATAATTATGGTTTTCAAGAGTTTGTTTCTGTTCATCATAAGTATATTATTCCGACAAAAGTTCTCATTTCTTTTCCTTAATTGAAGCCATGGCTGCCTGAAAATGACTATGAGCATGCGTTTTGATTGCTTCTAGCTGCACATTTTCTAAAATGAAGATGAAAGAGATTGCAGATGCAAGTATGTAGTATATCACGTTTTTTTCATTCTCATGCGTCTCACTAGCTTGAATGACAGTTCGTTGACCGGAAGTCCAAAGGTTACAACGCTGGCCAGGTTCGAGGAAATTCGAAATCAGCATCTGAGAAACGGGCACTTCACAAAAGACTAAATAACATTTCTTTTTCTCAAATAAAGAGATGCATGGTAGAATCCGAGATACAGTTGTTGTGTATGCCGGACTTGAACGCTATAGCTAAATAAATGTTAAATTTTGAATATCATTAGATAAATAATATTCACATATTTGTAGTAAATTGCTTGTTGTGTTTCTTTTGTGTCTTAGTGTATTTTTATTTTCTTATTCTTGACTCTTACAATTTCTAAAATATTGATTTACAGCTTTCAAAAGGTGTCCACTCAATAGTGCTTAAATACAACCTGATGTTTTACAAGGAAAGTAAATGTCTTGTGTACTTTGACAACTCATGCCTTTCCAAACCTACTGTATCCTTAAAAAGTCATTTCAGATCAAATATTTATAAGACAAAATTCTGTTTAATCATTTTGTTTAACGTGCAACGTTTCTTGCGAATAAAATAATAGGAAAAATATATCTACACTGTACGTTTTCAATAAAAGTGTGTCATTTATATTTATAACGTTAATTTTTTTCTCTTTGCCCTTAATATCGGCTATATAATAACATTGTGTCTGGCGAATCGGCACGTGTTCTTCAATTTTGCGAATGAATACTATTGACCACACAATGCATTGAGTTGTAATTTGATATCAGCGCTTCATGCTTAAAGGTTGAAAGTTTTTTAGACTTATTCATAAAAACGTGTTTGTAATACGCTTCTCTTTATATAATTATCAAAATATATTTTTGAAAATGTTGAACTTTAAAAGTTTACTCATTTTTGTTCTTATTTATCGAAATTGTACATTGCATTCTCGGAACTATTTTCTTAGTACTATCGAGAAGCCACATGACAATCATATGTCTGTTTAATGTGCATGTTTAACATACACGATAGTGCTGTGGATTTTAATGATTTGAGAAAGAAAATCTTCTTTTTTTCTGGGAAGAATAAAGAAGTAAGATGTAAATATAAAAAATGAAGAAGGAAAATTTATTTGACGCGCATCATTGGCAACCGTCATAATTTATGCTCTATGACAAGAAAACACATTTATCATTAATCATTTTCCAGCATTTTTGAATCAGTGTTATCTAAAATAAAACCACTTAGCATATTGGCAATTATTTTTATTTGTTGCAATGATTTCTTTTGCATATTTACAATATATTTTTTGTATATTGAAACTGTTATAAAATATTTTCTCCTAAACAAAAAAAAACAGCTTTATCTCTATAGATACGATACTACAGAATGCGAGGTATATAATATATTTCATAACTCCAATTCTTATCTTACTGATAACTTTATATAATATATATATATAATAAATTTATTTACGTTTTACAGTACCACAAAGAATTCGGAAAAGTAGATAGTTTTAATTTTACAGCTGGACAAAGCCTAAGAATCAATCACTGCTCAAACTTTCACGTATGCATTTTAAAATGAGACAAATCTATAATGGAAAAGATTTTTCTAACAGTTTAATTCACAAAAGTATGTGTTCCCTTTATTGCCTATGGTTGCATATATGTAGCTATAAATTACGATTAGGAGGCTGCAACCTACAGAACAGGTTAATTTTTGGATTACTTAAATCCGAATTTACTAATATAGGTTACATATAGGTTACTATGTATAACCGACCATGATCCTGACGCTGTGTATGACTGTAATTAATTGATGTTTTATTAGTTACATATTTGTACCACTTCCCTTTCAAAATAGGTGTATGTTTACATTGATAACTACTTAAATCAGAAGATACATTCTGTCTTAACAGACATGTTCCTGATTTTGCAGGTTACATGATTAATCTCTTCAGTTGAGTAGTAAGGTTAAACTGCTAAAGGAGATGAAGTTTTGTCAATTTGCTGAGATTGTAGATGAGCTTCAAAAGATGTTAGATACATTATATGAATATACAACTCTCTGGGATTTTTCTGTTAATGTAGCTAAAATAAAAATTATTTTTAGATACGGAAGTAAAATTAAGCCTATAGAAAAATGGAATCTTAATGGACACTCGATCAAAGTTATCGATAAGTTTGTTTACCTGGGTGTTTTACTGAATTTTAATGGTAATTACTATTGTTCGCAAGAGCAACTAGCAACACAAGGCGGAAAAGTCATGTCTGCATTAAAATCAAAAGTAAAAAATGTATGTGTAAATACAGAAACACTTTTGTCACTTTTTGACACCTGTGTAACAAGTATTACAATGTATAAACTATGGTTGTACGTTGTGAAGTTTGGGGTAGTCATAACTGCTAGTGACTTAGAAAAAAGTAAAGTTGGAGTTTATAAAATCTGTTTTAGGAGTAAGGTGAAAAACACCAAAAAATGTTTCAGTGTATTTAGAAACTGGAAGGCTACCTATGAAAATTACTCAAATGTATAGAAGGTTAAAACTCTGGTTCAACGTTTTATGTAGTGAAAATTGTATGATTGTTATGATGAATTGTATAACTGTAACGGAATGAAAAGCAGTAAGAAAAATTAGGCCTTTTGTCATCATCAATTATTTATGATTTATTCAATATTTATAGAAACATTTGCTGTGTCTATTGAAGTCAAAAAGGCCATCAAGAGACCTGAAAACAATCAAGGTAATTTCAAACCAGTTTTAACACCCTCAATTCTATGCAATGCATTTTAATCGAACGCTTTCAATCTTTATTACTCTTGGATCATTTGTATGATCAACTATGAAACATACTAATATTTCAACTATTATTGATAAAAAAATGTTATAAATAAAAAGAGGATTGTGATATCCATTCTTTCAGAATAAAGTAATAGATTTTATCGAAGAGAAATTGAGGGAATTTCAGAAAACGAATGCCATGAAGAACTGGACTAGCTTAACAGAGAGTGCCAGTAATCGTCATCCGACAAGAAATAACCGAGCATGTCTTTGTGAAATGATTGAGGACTTTGTGAACAAAGTACTTGATGATAGAACAGTCATTGAAGTCTGATAACATTGAATTTTTGAGATATTTCATCAAATTAGTGTTCTCAGTGTATCGAGCTCTTGTATATTAAAGTACATGTAATTCATATACCAGGTATATATACATTTTATGCATATTTTTATATTCTCCTCAAAGTTAATAACACCCAGTTCAGTTAATGACTGATTAAGTCTTTTGACCTCTGGTTTAATAAACAATGTAGTTGTTTCTCTTACTTATTATTGCAATAAGTCAGATTTTTGTGATTCCAAAGTCGTGACTTTGGCTCTTGACAGTTGATATTGTAGCCATAGGTCTTGTCATATCTTTTTTTTTTTTTTTTTTTTTTTTTTTTTTTTTAGATTTCTATGAAGTGCCTCATTTTTTATTATCTCCGTATTTCTTATCGAAATTCTAACAAACTTGCACAAATTGAAGTCAAAATAAAACTGAAAAATTATCTACTTATGTGCTCTAGAGTCGCAGAATAAGGAGTTGATCCTTACGTCGCGGGTTAGAATCCACTGTGTGACGTGGACACCGGTCCTTCGGATTAGATCGTATAAATCGGGGTCCTGTGTCGCAGAAGGTGATGGCACGATGAAGATCTCTCACTGCTCAAAGGCCGTAAGTGTCGAGTGTACAGGTCTTAATTTTCAACCCTTAACCGGGAAGTGGAGGTGTCTCTATATGAGTGAAAAATTCTCGAGAGGGACGTTAAGGTGAAATATATATCACTCGGCTCTAAATTTCACCATTTTAAAAAAAACATCCCAACATTGATTTTCATAAACAATAGCATAAGATTCAAACGGAAAATAGTTTGAAGTATGAAGCGTTGCTTATTTTTTTTTTTTTTTTCAGAAATGAATATTATTCATGATATGAAGAAAATTTGAGACAATGAATAGAAAGATCAATGATTTTTTATCTAAACATAAAATTAAATATATAAGATATGTATGAAAATAATGTCTAATTTCATACAGTACCAACCAGACCCAACCTGACACAAAGCAGTCCCAGAGCAGTCCCACAGCGGTCCCAGAGCAGTCCCAGCGGTCCCAGAAAGCAGTCCCAGCAGTCCCAGAAAGCAGTCCCAGCAGTCCCAGTGGGCGGGGTTAATTAATTTAATAGACGGAGCTTACTCAGGAATGAGATAACCAATAAACAATGTAACTATAAAAGGCAGTTGAAATTGATGATCCATTTCTTTCTGAGCAGTATCAATTCTCATGCGACAGTCATTTTTTAACTGTTAAGAAAATCCCACTACGCGTATAGAAACAGATAATAAATATTGAACAAAGAAGACGTTCACACCTATAAATAACATGAATATTTAAACACAGTTTTGTGGTATATTAATTTTTCACCAAAATAAATCAGTTTCTAAATTACTGTGATTGATATTGGTTTCCATATTTATTTATTTTTTATTTTTTTTTTTTATAGATAATTAAGCTTGAGTTATTTATTTTCTATCAAAAGTAGCTTTAAATAGGCCTTATAATTATAGAGCAAGGCCGATTTCCATACTATACTCTGAATGCAGTTTTCTTAAGTACTGGTGCTTTTGAAAAATTCCTTGTGCATTGTATTTCAGTCATGATTATTTTCACTGACTTGCCAATTTAATTATCGTTAAATTATCTATGTAACAGAAAACAATAATACTTTTATTATATAAACGTTTGAGTGTTCATCTGTAAATCACGCGAATGGAACCCTCAGATTATGTTCAAAATTAATTAATCCCGAAATAAATTTATACACATTTATTGAAACGAAGATTTTTTGCAGTACATAGATTGAATTAGTGTCATTGTTGACCAGCAGGTTCAGTGATGTGTAACACTGATACCCAAATAACATGCATTGACTTTCTGCTAATCATGCAAGAAGGCGATTGAAACTTAAGGTGTTGACACCATATGCATTTTATACATTTAAATTGCTTTTTATTAATCGGCCAGGAAAACACAAACAAAACAAATAAGAAATAAGTCACAATTCCCAATATTTTAAAATGTTTATAAATTTACTCTTTGAATTACTTGTTTATAAATCAAAAACAAATTCATAAATAAATCCCCCAATAATTGTTCACAAATATAATTTTTTAAATGACTGAAGAATGGTAGAATAATTTTATTTCATGGTCATTTTATAAATTATTAGGTTTTATTCAAGGGCGGTAAAAAATAGCATGGAATGCTCTTTTTTAGCATGCATATGGTTTTAGCTTTTTCAATTTAAAAAAAATCCAGTACAGTACGTCCCTCTGAATGTCTTATTGTAATGACAAGTTTGTTTGTTTTTAAAAAGTGCTAATGCAAACTTTGAGTACATTCCGTAACTTGACAGCATTAATTAATTAAATAGGCCTCGATTTTTTTTTTTCAAACACCTGTATTAAAGTTTTAATTAGCATTAATTAATTAAATAGGCCTAGATATATATATATTTTTCAAACACCTGTATTAAAGTTTAATTTAAAGGATAAAAGTCATCTCCTGACTTCCCTTTTAACTACTTTCATTTTTTAAAACTAATTCTAGACTACAATTGTGTAAATTTACAGCCCCTGAAGACATTTAGTAATTACATGTATATCTATCGCTACTTATAAAAATGTTGTAAAAAATCCTTGTTTTGTTTTTATTCTTTATCTTAAACACCTCTCTGCTGAAAGTAAACAAAACAAAAATAGGGAGCCTGCAAATTCAGAATACACAAGGGGCGGAGCTATCATGTCACTCAGAACCTTTTTCATGCATGAGTGAACAAAGCAGTCCCAGAAAGCAGTCCGAGGGACTGCTGGGACTGCTGGGTCTGCTTTCTAGAGCAGTCCCAGAGCAGTCCCACAGCAGTCCCACAGCTGTCCCAGAGCAGTCCCACAGGAGTCCCAGAGCCGGGGACTGCTTTCTGGGACTGCTTAGGTGTCAGGTTGGGTCTGATTGGTACTGTACATATTTAATTCATATTAGAAAACATAATGCTTTTTTAAATCAGAATATCACATTGTTGTCTGTGCTTGTAAAAAATGCATCCACCTACAAGAGTTGTCTTTCCATCTACAGAAGTTATCTTCAAATTTTTTAAGCGACAAAAATTATCAATTTATTAATTTTGAAAGTTGGTAGTAGAAAGTCTCTGTTTCAGCAACAACTTTTCGTAGTGTATTTTTCATTCCTTCTTTCCTATTACAGATGGTGCTTTGGTAAAATTTTTGAAGTAAATTAGAGCTAGTTTTCAAAGGTATTTTCCATTATTGTCAGCAAACATTTAGAGTCATTTTTAATTACTAAGTTACCAAAATCTTATGTGATTTTGACTGATAATTCATGAGTTATTGAAATTCATATAATTTTGGGTACCCCCCCCCCCCCAAGTGAAGATACGCGAATAAAAATTCTCATTATCTCCCTCACGCATCTGTCACAGCCCAAAGGTGCTTGCTCCCGTCCCCAAGCACCTGTGGGATGAATATGCAGAAAAAATTAGGATACGACACATAAGTGCGCGAGTGAAAGTGAAGTTGACGAACTCACGGACCAATAAAGAACAATGGGTTTCTTTTAGTTTTATCGTTAATTTAACTATTATGATTGCCTACTGTTTTAATATCGGTTTCAGTGGTAATGCAATGGCGATTACACAGGTGGTAGGATGAAAAGCCCTATCTTGATGTGATGTTGTTATGCGCCAACCTCACCGTCATAGTTGGTTGGAAACCTTTCGATTTGCTCTATGACAACTGATAAAATAAAAATATTCTATAGTGAAAAAATCAATAACAAACTGCACAGCAGCATGTTTTTGTCTTTTCCTTTACTTAGGCAATTCAAGTACTAGACCCAATGAAACTTCCGTCAGTCGTACCATGATTGCAAAAAAATTCATGCTGACTGCAAATATGCAAAAACGATACTATACCTCCAGTGCACCAGGTGGTATACTACAAAATATGTTAACAAACCTGACATCATCAATATGCATATGTTTTTGGTTTTTACCACTTTCTCTGCGCTACTTCGTACATTGCACGGTTGAGTAAATTTGAGTAAATTTGAACACCGATTTTAGTGCACAGTACACCTCTGGTCAGTTTTCATAATTTTCGGCCACGCTGTCAAAAATATGAATGAGAAAATCAGTTTTGCCAAAAAAGTGCCAAAAAAGTTAATATTCTTCAATGATTGATCATTCAGTATAAAACAAATATAAATAATAATGGACATGAATTTTTATGCGGTGTTTTATAAAAAATTTTGATGTGATCTTTCACTTAATTAGAACTCAAGTTCATGTCATTTTTTCTAAAATTTGAACTGTCATATCTAAAAGCAGATCCATTTCCTGTGTTTGAGCATAAAAAATAATATAATTTAAATGGGAATATGTTTCCTTAATTTCATCTCATAACTCATTTTCAATTTTTTTTTTTTTTTTTTTTTTTTTTTTTTTTTTTTTTTTTTTTTTTTTTTTGATTTAACAAATAAAGAAATCCCATATCAGAGCACGCTTTAAGCTAGACACGTCATCTAAAAACCAGATCCATGCATTTTGGGAAAATGTACAGATGTAATGTATTACTTTATCGAGATCGCATGTTGTTTTGTTGGAGAGGAATGGGTTTAACTGCATTTTGTTTTTTAAAGATGAATGGGCTTTACTCATAAACTCCCATTTATTAAGGAAACCAATACTTAATATTTATGAAAACTGTTATTGAAACTATACGACATCACCTTTTTCACTACTTTTTGAATTCATTTAATGTGCATTTCATCACTAAATACTACATTTTAATGCTAAGTTAATTAAAGATTTTCTTGTGATTTTACTTTTGAACATTTCATACATTTAAACCAACTAATCCTCATATTTGTTATTTTTAACTTTTTGACCTTGACCTTTGAGTTTGACTCACTTTTAAAAACTTTAACCTTGATCTTAACTTTTGAATGGTTGGAGCTTGGTCTTTCATATTATACATATGTATTTCTTGTCACAAGACCTTCCCTTGGGTATACCAACATTTTCCCCTTTGACCTTGACTTTTGAGTTTGACCTACTTTTGAAAAACTTTAACCTTTGCCATAGGTTTAAACAGCTGGTGCTAAGGCTTTCGTATTTCAAATGTGTATTTCTTGTGACAAGGCCTTCTATATAGTACCAACAATTTTGACTTTTGACCTTGACATTTGAGTTTGACCTACTTTTGAAAAATTTTAACCTTGGCCATAACTTTTGAATGGATGGCTTTCATATTATTCATGTATATTCCTTGTCACAAGATCTTCCCTTGGGCACCATTAATTTGGACCCCTGACCTGGAGTTTGGTCTACTTTTGAAAAACTTTAACCTTGGCCATAACTTCTGAACAGTTGGTGCTACAGCTTTCATATTTCATATATGTATTTTTTGTGACATGTCCATTCTTTGGATACCAATATCTTTGATCTCTTGACCTTGGAGTTTGACTTGCATTTGAGAAACTTTATCCATCGTCATGAGCTGCTATACAGGGACATCAGTGTTTCACAATCTATCTTGTTTAGAACAAAACCAACCGTAGATCGTATAGATATAAACGTGTTAACGTGTATGCTAAACAAATAGGGGTTTCCCAGTAAATCCAGGACTTCACCTAACTTATATTACATATGCTTGGATTTCCATGCTCCGTTTATTTTAAAAAATAGGATTATCATTCATTTTAGGATCTTATACTTCTGTTAAAAAGCATTGTGGTATGTATGCTATTTGCTATACGTGTGAATATAAATTACATCTTTCTCCTATGTCAAAAATTACATTATAATAAAACAGAAATATCATCCAAGTTGTCAGTGATCGTAATTATGAAATTTTAAAATAGTTTTTGTTTGAATTATTTTCATCCTTATTTGTGAGATCTAATTTTAAATAACTGTTAGTGATATAACATGTTAGGTATTTATAAAGGCATGTATGACTTGAAAAATACACATAAATAAAAAAAAAAAACAAACATTAATAGCTTTCTGTCATGCTTTGTGTGTAAAGGACATATGACCAGTTTGAACAACATCATGAAGACAGGAATATAACGTATTAAATATTTCCATAACGCAAAATGCATCATTTCAGAATACAGATATATGAGAATACACGTCGCGGAAAGCTCACCGTTTCAACATAGTAAAAAGAATTCAAAATAACTAAATGAAAATCGGACTGAAAAGACTTCCTCACATCTATCTAATCGTGTAATTTGTAGAAATTAACAATTCTGCATAGAAATGATAGAGAACTATATATGAAATACTCTCCTTAGCATTTGGATTCCAAAGAGACAGGATTAATTTCTTTCAAAACGAGTGTTTTATATTTATCTTTATATTCGTAAAATGTTGTACGTATATACATAATCTAATATAATGTTATTTTAAGGAGTTTTCTTGGGATCTATTTTTTCTTGTGGAAGGATTTCAAACAAGAAATGACCGGTCATGGTAGCCTAGTGGCAGGGCGTTCACTTCTTGATCGGGAGGCCAAGGTTCGATTCTCGTCCGCCGCGTTGCGTCAAACCTAAGAGGTAAACATAGGTAGTGACTGTTCCTTCCCCAAGCGCCACACACTAGAAGTGAAAGTCACGGATGATACCTTAAAAC
Source organism: Saccostrea echinata (assembly GCF_033153115.1). Lineage (NCBI taxonomy): Eukaryota > Metazoa > Mollusca > Bivalvia > Ostreida > Ostreidae > Saccostrea > Saccostrea echinata. Next base: position 12,236,074 of record NW_026889764.1, read on the forward strand.
CGAGGTTTAACCGTCACTGTAGGCGTTGGTACGATAAAGAACCCTTACTTCTCAATGGCCAATCAACTATTTGTTTTACTTTCAAAATTTTGAGATAATAACTGTTTAACTCAGTCTTCAAAAATATGAGGAGTTCCGAGTGACAACTTACCTTCACATTAAATATAAAAAACACCTTCACATGAAATAACATCAGCATAACATAAAAAAACCATCTTTACATGAGATAACTATTATACCTTCACATAAAAAAATCACCTTCATATAAATACATGTAACCAACTTCACATGAAAATCAACCATCACAAGAAAAAACCACCTTCACATAACACAAAAAAGCACCACCTTCACATGCAATAACCACAGCATAACATAATAGAGCGCCGTCTTCACGTGAAATAACCACAGCATAACATAATAAAGCATCATCTTCTCATGAAATAACCACATAAGGCAGCTATGGAGTTCCATAACAGTGCCATTAGCTCATAAATATATGACATAAATGCTTATTTTCAAAAATCCTGCCGCTAAAAATTCAAAACACATAGGTTCAATTATTCTTGCAAAACAAGGTCAAAGGTCAAGATACATACTGTATAGCATAGATTTGCCTCTTAAATGTCAAAAATATGCTTTATAAATATGGGCACTATACACTATTTAAAAAATACGTTAAAGAACAAGTTCAACGGCCACGAGGTCGGTTACCATTATGATTTACTAAAGTCATATTGCACATGAATAAATTTGCAAAATATTAAATCCATATCTCTAACAGTTCTCAAGATGAGTTGTGAAAGCTGAACAGACAGACAGACATACGCCTGTAAAGTGATCCCTAAATGTCGCTTTGCTCTGCAGGCGACACAAAAATATCTCCTGATCTCTTTCTGCACGTGAAAAATTTGAAATCAACGCTAGATGTATAATCACTACATTTTTAGGTCACCTGAGTCACTCAAGTGACCTATTGCTATCCGTTTTTGTCTGTTCGTTCGTCGTCCGTTACCTTTTGATCATTTTCAACTTCTTCTCTAGAACCGCTCAACCTATTTCAACCACTTTTGGCATATAGCATCTTTGGGTGAAGGGGAACAAATATTGTGAATTTCATGGTCCCTGCCCCCTTGGGGCCCCAGGGGTCCAAAATTGCTTTGTTTATGAAATCTCTGGACATCAAGCAGTCAAACTGTTGGCACGATTGTAATAAGCATTGGGCCCTCTACAAAAATTGTGAAATTCATGGCCCCAGGGTCAGGGGTTCTGGTACTAGGGCGGGGCTACATGTATATAGATCATATAGTGAAAGTGCATTATTTCTTTGAAAATCTTCTTCTCTTCTCTTGGGTATTATTAAAACAAACTAAGTGCATGGTTATAACAAGCATTGATGCTTTTTCCAAAATTGTGAAATTCATGGCCCCTGGGTCAGGGGTTCTGATGCTAGGGCAGGGCTCTATTGATTATATAGTGAAAATGCATTAATTCTTTGAAAATCTTCTTCTCTGCTCCTGGGTATTATTTAAACAAACTAAGTGCATGGTAATGGTGCACAAAGATGCTTTTTCTAAAATTGTGAAATTCATGGCCCCAGGGTCAGAGGTTCTGGTGTTAGGGCGGGGCTCTATTGATTATATAGTGAAAATGCATTAATTCTTTGAAAATCTTCTTCTCTGCTCCTGGATATTATATAAACAAACTAAGTGCATGGTTATGATAGGAATTGATGCCTTTTCCAAAATTGTGAATTTCATGGCCAATGGGTCAGAGGCTCTGGTGTTAGGGCGGGGCTCTGTTGATTATATAGTAAAAATGCATTAATTCTTTGAAAATCTTCTTCTCTGCTCCTGGGTTTTATTTAAACAAACCAAGTGCATGGTTATGATGCACAAGGATGCTTTTTTCCAAAATTGTGAAATTCATGGCCCAGGGTTGGGGAGGGGAGGGGGTTCTATTGATTTTATAGTGAAAAAGCATTAATTCTTTGAAAATCTTCTTTTCTGCTCCTGGCAATAAAGTAAGCTAAGTGTGTAGTTATGATGAACAAGAGTGCTTCTTCATGAATCATGGCCTCTAAGTCAGATGTTCTGGTGTAAGGGTGGGACTTTATTGATAATATAGTAAAAATGCATTAATTCTGTTAAAGAATCCTGTCAACTCCTTTAGTGTTGAGCAAATAAGCAAAGTGCATAGTTATGATGAACAATTGTGTTTCTTACAAATTTTTCAAAACTTGTGTTGTCCAGGTTTTGGTGTTTCTCGGGGGGGGGGGGGGGGGGGGGGGCTATATTTATTAATAAAGTGAAAATGTGTTAATTCTATGAAAATTTTCAATTAAGTGCATAGTTATGATGATGAGGGTACCTCTACCAAATTTATGATTTTCATGACCCTGGGACATGGGATTTAGTGTTAGGGTAGGGGTGTGTTGAATCTGTAGTGAAAATGCATTTTTTTTTTTTTTTTTTTGAAAATCTTCTCTGCTCCTTTGCATACCGAAGGCAAACAGAATTAAAGTTTTAATAAGCAAGGATATTTTACTAGCTTTTTGAACATCAGGACCATTTGGTCAAGTGTTCTGGTCCTAGTCAGGGCTCTTTTAATTTGTATTCAACTGAGAGAAGTTATTCCCATTTTCCATTCACTTTTGATAATTAATCACTGTAAATAATGTATTTGAAAGTTAATAGAATAAGAGAATTATGCAAAAAAAAATTATTGAATAATACAAAAAGCACTTTCATAGTTTTAATGATCAGGTAGACTTGTAAATAATAAATAAATAAAAATGAGACAAAAATAACTTATTAAATGTTCTTCAAAGACCAAGAGACGCCAATCTGAGAGGTCACAATGTGGAGTTAAAAGTAGTACAATGGAACTAATAGTTTGTTAATAGTTTGCATGGTGATAATGCTAAATGGGGGATAAATTAGAATTTAATGTATGAGTTATTACTGAATACTAGAACTAGACTAATTATTTCATTGATTCTGATCATCAAATATTTTTCTTGCTTTTGGGCAACAAAGCTTCATCTATCAGTTTATTTTATACTCTATGGATCCCCTAAATTGTCGTATCATACTCAGGTGACCGTTAAGGTCCTTGGGCCTCTTGTTGATACTCGAAGTGAGTGAAATTTTAGCTATATTTCATGAACTGACAGAAACAATGCCAACCATATATAGCATGTGCAAATCACCTGATTCTATTATATATTTACATGCTCAAGATGACCGATGATGATGATGTTATGAGGATAGTATGGCTAAGTAAAAAATTCTCAATAAGTATATTACTGGAAAGCACATTGAGCCTCTGGGTAGATTTTTCCCGATGTCTTCCTGTTGTTTAATGTTTTGAAGCATGACTGATATAATTTATATTTTCAAAGGTTTCAAGATGAAAATAAAGGGTACAAGGAAGCTAACATTGCCTTTGGTGGTAATAAGTTTTGGGTTTTGGATTTCTGCCATACTCACACCGAGCTGGGTTTCCTGGTCCGTTTACTATCCATTACCAAACAAACCTGAAAAGGTACAAGAACAAATATAATTCTGTTTGTCTTCTTCGGTGCGTTAAATATTAGATGAAATAAATGGTGTTAACGGAATTGATTTCTTGTCGTACATTTTGATTTCAACAGCATCACATGTGCATCCATATGCATCAATATGCCCCACCCTACCCCAGAAGGTCAACATTTGAACAAACTTTAATCTACACTACAATACCAGAGAATATGAATAATTATGGTTCTGTTGTTTTAGAAGAAGATTTAAAGATATTTCCTACATCCTCTGGTAGTGTAGATTCAAATTTGTTCAAATCACGACCCCAGGGGGATCAAAATTTTAAAGAGAAGGTGGAAACAAACTTGCTTCCATATTGGTAAGTTTGACGATTCGTGGCTTTGCAATTCTTTTTTCCAACCTCTTTCTATATAAAACTTTGATTCCCTGTCGTGGCCATCCTACACCATGGGGTACTTGAATCTACACCACCTGAAGATGTTTCTATATTAATAGTACTATACATGGCTTTGTTGGTCATGAGAAGATACTTGGATCCCCTATTGTGGACCCCCCCCCCCCCCGGCCGGGTCATTATTTGAAAAAAAATGAATCTACACTTCCTGAGAATGCCTCCTAATTATTTAGATTAGTCTTGACTTTGCTGGTCATGAGAAGATGAGCTTTGCTATTCTTGATAAGATTTGTAAAAATTTCCCATATATTCCTGTGTTTAACTTTATTCCTCCGTATCCTCTGTTGTGGCTCACGCTACCTCGGGGTTTATGATTTGAACAAAGTTGAATCTACACTTTGTAATGACGCTTTCAAGTAAGTTTCATCTTTTCTGGTTCAGTAGTTCTTGAGAAGAAGATTTTTAAAATATGCCAATAAATTTACACTAATTCTTAATTAACCCCCTTTGAAAGAGGGCGTGGCCATTCCTGGTGAACAAACTTGAACTACCTCACTTGATCCCTTTGCTCAGGTGTGCTAAAAGTTAAAGGCTGAGGTAAAAACCCCACTCCAATTCAATGCATTTCAAAGAATATTTCCTACGTTTACATTTTAAATTTTCCTTCAACTTTCAGGAGATGATGATATGGGAATCAACACTGAATCACACATTGCTACACTATTATAATATATTCTTCAACGACTACGTAAGACATTTGTTGTAATAAAAAATGAAAAATATATTTAATTAAACTTGTATTTTTTCCAATATTAATGGTTAAATCTCTCTCTCAATCTGTCTAATATATATATATATATATATATATATATATATATATATATATATATATATATATATATATATATATATATATATATATATATATATATATATATATATATATATATATATATCTATCTATCTATCTATCTATCTATCTATATATATATATATATATATATATATATATATATATATATAAAATAGTGTGTGTGTTTCTCATAATGGCATTATTTTTAGGTACAAAGTTACACATTTGAAGATATACAAGGAAAAGCCTATTACCTTGAAGCATGCACATATCATTATCCTAATCGTAATTGCAAACGTTTTCCACTCAACCGCAATATTACAAATTTGGTACATTCAATTTGTAAGTTAAATGTATTTATAACTGTATCTGAAAGAGTTTAATGCAAAAAATGATAATTATACTGCAACATTAAAGTCCAGTAATAGCTCTATATAAAAGTGTTTGAATCGTATACTTTAGGTGAGATGATTGGCTCCGTTGCTGTCCTGGGTTTATGTATTGTTAGCTTTTTTCTCATTCTTCTGAAATCTGGATCTTCCCATAAAGTTCTTGCTGCGGGAATTTCTATGTTTCTTGCAGGTGAGTCGAATCTGTTTGTTTCATTCGTAATTTTATGCATAACTAAACTATTTGTTTTGGAGGACAACTCTGCAAAATAATATCCGCAAAGATAGTTTAGCAGTCTGTCAATCATTTGTGAGGTTGAATACATTTGCATCGGGATGTTACTTTGCATCAGCGCTTTCAGCAAATGTTCATGGATCTTATTGAAAAAACTTTTTAAGTGAAAGTTTACCCTTTGGAAATAGCTTCATACAAAAAATTTAACAGCATAATTTACAAGTAGGGATATAAATTTTGTTCTTGATCAAATAATTGTTTGTAATTTTATACAGCTTTACTTGAATTCCTTGTGATAATCAGTTGGATTGAAACGGACAACAAGGGATGGGAATTCTTAAAACGTAGTATTGGGAACACTGACAAGGTAGCATATGAACACAATTTTCCTTACTCCATTATTCTTGCCGGAGAGAGTCTGTTTTTTTAGTATCCTTGCCATGTATAGCATTTTTATTTTGTTCAAGTAATTAAACAAACAAAATGAGGAAAATCTAATAAACGACTTATAAGATAACAAAGTTTACAGTACAAGATATAAATATTACACACATTATAAATAGTTCGTTAATTCAAGCTGTAATTACTATTTTGTGGGATAAAATCATGCAAAAATTATCAGCAAAGAATTAAGTTCTTGAATTGTGTGAAAGTGGACTTTCATAATTTTGATACTGAACATGAACTTTTTTTGTTTGTTTTTATTTTAGGAGTGTTACTCTGAAATCGTTATATTTTATAATAGTTTAGGTTAAAGTTTAAATATTTCTTAATGCAATAAAATACATTTTTTGAAAATGTAATGACTGTTTACATATATATGTAATTACAAGTTTACATGCCTTCTCGTTTATTTGTTTCCATACAAATTAAATCTAAATATATTAATGATTGCTGTGAATAAAAATATGAAATAAGTTTAACTTCTACTTGTCCAATGTTTCATTTCATCCTTTCAAATATAACTCCTGTCTCTCCGTTTACCTTGCTCTGCAAATTGCGATGAGACCATATCTTTATAATAAAGAAGTAAATTAGAACATCTTCATTTAAAGAAGTATTGTTCATGTCACAAAGTTATTCAAAGATTGTAGGGAATGGTCATGAATAAAGATAAATGTATCTTGATATGCTTTATGGTGAATGTTTTGTGGATAATAAGATGAGATAAAATAAGATAAGCTTAGCTAATATTTATTTAAAGTCGGGTTTCGACAACAAAAAACATTACATCTGAAGAGCTATTTTCCGAGTACAAAAAATCATTACATATAAATACAACAACCCCATAGGATATAAAAGAAATAGTACTTTTTAAATATTACATTACTAATATATCACTATTCTCTATTCTTTTTTTTCCTAAATCACGCATTATGGGTTTAGAGTGGGGCTACAACCAGGAATCAAATTATACATAATGCATGTATACCTTAACAAGGAAAAAATTGCTTCAGAACAGCAAGCCATGATAGTGACATCATGCCGTGTAGATTCATGTTTGTCTTTTCCTTATTATTGTAATAATTTCATACTTGTCTGTTATGGGCTCTAAATTAGAAAATAAATGTTCTGTTCTGTTTGGTTAAGTCGTGACCCTTGGAGTGGGGTCAAAGTATAGGGACAAATATTTTCGTGGGAATAAAGAATAAGAAATTCTTTTTCAAAATTCTGAAAAGCAAAACTGCAAAATCTCCTTAGTTGAAAATAATAATAAAAGGTCTTTTGTTTATTGATTAATTAATTAATTATTTTCATTTTTGCATACATAATTTCAACAAGATCGTATAATCGTTTTTGAAGTAGAATGCTTTGTATTGTAAAATGATATCGTTATTAATTTTAGAGAGAGAGAGAGAGAGAGAGAGAGAGAGAGAGAGGGTACACTAGACATGTAGAAATCCAGATTTTAACGTCCTGAGGCGTGATGTGAGATTGCCACGCAATATGCACATACGAACCACTTAGCTACTTTTTAGAGAGAGCCGAAAAATGTCTTAATGTAATCGTCAAGTGCTTAGGTATGTATTTTTTTCAATGCCTATTAAAACATTAAGTATTCATTTATTAAATTCTGTGTATTATCTGGGATATGATTAATTTAACACTCATTTCAATTATAATTACTTGTTGATTAATGTGAAGTTCCTAATTGAACCAAAGAAAAGAACTCGTTCGTGATTACTGATATGAGAGTTGTTGACTTTCATCTTGATTTGTTTTATCAAATATAAATTGGAAAAGCATAATATGTCAAGACCTTCATTCTTGGTTCATTTTCAATGATTTACAAGACTTAGAATTCCTCAGATAAATCAAAATGAATTGTAAATAACAACCGCTCTCATTCTCGTTTCATAAGGGATGCAGGAACAAACTTTTGCGAATTTCCAAACATTTCTTCCTTTTCCTCGCGGTGGTTTCACGAATGGGACAAGATTATTTTGTTTGATTATCTTTATGTTCACAAGTGCAAACATTTCTTAATGTAATGTTATTCATTTAGGTCTTTCAAAAATGAAACGAAAGCTTTTCATGACGTTGACGTTAATATTTTTAACATTTGGGTTTTGGCTCGCAGCCCTGGTTACAGCAGGATGGCGAATCTCATCAGAAATGAAGCCATTTCCATCTGTTAGAATGATGGTATGATAATTCACAATTCACCCCCAATACCCCCCATATATATATATATATATATATATATATATATATATATATATATATATATATATATATATATATATATATATATATATATATATATATATATATATATATATATATATATATATATATATATTAGAGAAAAGAACATTCTTCGATTTAGTACTTTGTCCTAATTATGAAGCGATAACTAATTCGTTCAATTACATGTAATTGATGTAAATCGCATTAACTAATTCGTTCAATTACATGTAATTGATGTAAATCGCACTATTCCAGAAAACACTAGATATACCATACTTGATTTCTTAAAAATAGCTTTTTGCAACAAATGAAATATAAAATTCATAGATGATAAGTTTGGTCTGTTTGCAAAAGCCAATTTATCATCTTTTTTTCACAGGCGATGGTATGGAAAAATTTTTCGACACATCCGATTTTCATGAATAACACCCTTTCAGAACAACTTATCAAAGGCCAAGTAATGACGCTGCCTTCTGAATCAACAAATAAATATGTACCACATTGCCAGATCGAAAGTCAATTTTGAATTTACTATACATCACTTATCATATAACATTTTATTTATACCTGCAATACATGTACACGAACATGAATCAAAGAGGAAGTATTCAACAGAAAATAAATATATGTATTTTTACCTTTATTACCAAATTGTAACTTAATCATGAAATACATGGAGATAACGAACAGTATTCAAGCTCAAAAGTCCATTAAACATTACAAAATAGGTGCAGAGCAAACACGGCCCTCCAAAACATCAGAGGTGGGATCAGGTGCCATGGAGGAATGAGCATCCCCTGTCGACCGGTCACACCCGCCGTGTGCTCCTTGTCATGGTCGGGAAATAACGGAAAAATCCGTCGACAATTTAGTGTGTAAATAATGGTCTAACAATTTATATGCCTAACAATTAGTATGAAAAACGTCAGTCAGCATTTGACTCCATGATAAATTGTATTTGCTGACAAGGTCATTGTATCGACCATAGAACTTACAAAATGATGACTTTTAACGAGACTACTGATATTCTTGTTTCATCAACTTGTTTGTCAATAATTTACCTCGTTTTAGAAATTGTACATACGTAGAGCATGCTCTGGCGTATCAAATCAACTGAGAGATATAAACCCCTTATGCAGGTGATGAAGGTATATTGCTGCATAAGTAAGGGAAGTTGACGATTGAAAAGTTAAAGTCATCACGTTTATCATAAAGCTTGGTTGTTAGATTACCATTAACGTCTTTTCAAGTAAAATATCCAAATATGAAACAGATGTGTCAGACTCTGTAGTATCTTTTATCTCAAGCTCACCGGGATATATCGTATATAAAGATACAAATTATGGGTTTTGTATAATTTTGGGTCTGAATGTCTACAAGCACATGTAAATTTCTTTCTTACTATGACGTACAAATTACAAAAGCAATGTAAATTCCCAAATTAGAATCATTGTGGGTCATTTTTTCAACAATATTATTTTGTTTTCAGGTACTCAGAACGCAGGTCACCAAATACAGTGAAAGCATCTTCTATATGAAGAAATGTACATATGAAAGAATAGATGGATACCTTACAAACAATTGCTTTTCTTACACACGCACTAGAGATTCAACAAATGGTGGAGCAACAGGCTGTAAAATATAAGCTCTTCCTATTTTTCGTTTTTCATGACTCAATTTATCGTACATCCATAAAAATTCTATAAAAACTTGTATATATCTCGTATTATATATAATAAAAAGATTAAGATAACGAACTGTAAACCGATCTCATGAATCCTTTAAAAAATATATAGTGTGATCAGGGAATAAAACACAGACCCCTTGAAACACCAGAGGAAGGATCAGGAGACTAGGAGGAGTAGGACTCCCCTATCGACCGGTCACTCTCGCCTCAGACCCTCTGTATTGATCAGGAAATCTGTAGTTAAATGAAGTATAAATCATGGTCTCACAATCGGTATAAAACATGTCACTCAAAATAAGACCCAACGATAGGTTGTATTGGCAATCGAAGTTAATTATAACAACCAAAGAATTTTTGAAATGCTGACTTTTAACTAGACTGTAAGAAAACTGTAAGAAAACAACTCTTTATTTTTAGAATATTTATTTTTCATAACAACGATATAATTGTATTTACAACAATGACATTATATTAACCATAGGATTTTCAATATGCTGACTTTCAACGAGGTTCTTGAAATCCCTGTAAAATTATCTTATTTGTCAGTAGCCTGTCTCGGTTTAAAAAAAAATGTGATCGTGCTCAGACAGTAGTGTTATTAAGAAAAAAAACTTAATTCAGGATATTTATACTATATTTCATAAAAACTTTTTAAAACATTGAGAAAATTTTTCTTCTGTGATCTCTTGTCTTTCAGTGACTTGGACTGAGATGCAGATTCATTATTCTGCGTTTGTAGTTGCTTTAGTTTTGTGCCTTATAAGCTTTTCTCTTCTTGTGACGAATTCTGGATCCTTTTCTAAAGTACTAGCCGGAGGAATAGTCTTTTCCATTGCAGGTAATGATTTTTTTTTCTGTTTCTAAGATTTGGCTTTTCCCAATTGTAGTCTTTTTTTCACTGTTATTTTCAACAGAAAAGTAAATATTTTTAATTTCTGAATAATTACCCCAAACATTTTAGAAAGAGCATCTGATAAACTATAGCTAAAATACGTAAGAAGTAACCAAAATGGCTCAAGAGTTTTTAAGCAATCATTTTCACATATTTATACTTTTTAAAATAAAGAAATCGAATATTTGCAAGTACCTACAGACAGTGAATATTCTATGTAATAGTGTTATTAAAATTGGCCATTCATTTCAGTTGTATTTGAACTCAGTCTGGTTATTCGGTGGATTATACTTAACATGGCTACGAACAAGTATTATAATTCCATTGAAAATTTGAAGTTTTGGACAGAAAGAAAAATGTTTGTGAGCCTCAAATTTCCGTACTCCATCCTTTTAGCTGGCCAAGGCTTAATTTTTAGCGCCATGGTCTTGCCCATTACATTTGTGTTATACAAGAAATTACGCAAAAATACAACAAACAGCCTGAACAATGAAGAAAATGAGACTCTTCTATAATGACTGACAGAATTAATTAAACAGTTTTATGGTCTTTCATCAACATTCTTAAAATAATCAAAATGTACCATGGTTATTATTTCAAGTTGATTATTTCCTAGCCTAATATAAACATGTGCATTTCAACACTTCATACATGTATTTCTTTTTGTATATTATTTTGTTTGATTTAAAAAATTGGAATAAATATGTATGTAATAAACGTTTTTAAAAAATTAATTTGTGCTTTTACGTTATTTTTTTTTTTGATAAATTAGACGTTAAAAACTCGAAGATAAAAATTTGTTATGGATAGTTTAGAATTCTATAAATTCTATAATTCAGTATTGTTTGTGCATATTTAAAACTGAAACATGATTCAATACTCTGGTATTGTTACCTGATGTCCAGTTTAAACAGCTCCCCTCTTGTAATAAAAAATAATGGTTGGAAAGTTAACTTTATATAATTTAATTCTGGTTATAACGTTGTGTTTGATTGGATAAAAAAATTAATTTATATTGTCTAAATTGGGTTACCTACGTCACAATCACTTGCGTCAAATGCATATCGATCCGCCTGACGTTACATTTAAATTTTGTACGATTTGAAATGATTTTTCAAGGGCAATCATCTTCTTTATTACACTAAATGAATGCAAAGTAAATTATAAGTAATGAAATTAATAGCTTCCCAATTTATTTAAGTGGGTTGGAACAGTTTACGCTTTTTTATAAACCGCTTCGCGGTTTATAAAGCGTAAACTGCCCCAACCCACTTTATACCGTATAAATTGGGTAGCTATTAAATTCATTCCTTAAATAGAATCATATTTATTTTCTTGTGATCTTATTACGTACATGTAAAAGGTAGAAAAGAAGATATACACAACATTTGAAAACCTCTTGATTAAACTTTCCTATAGGATATGTATTTCTTTCAAACTATTAACGGCTTTATTTTGACAACGTCTTGTTCAGAGGTGGATCTTTGTTTTTCAAAGTATTAATTGTGATGTTTTATTTGTTTTGTTATTATAAATAAAATTTGAAATGAAAGATATGTTTTCTAGATATTTTTTCATAAATTTATGCAAAAGTTAGAAAATAAATGTTTCCTCTTTATTCGCTACGAGCTTAATATTCCTTTATGTGAAATAATATAATATTTTTATGAGAAATCATTACTTTAAACCTCTGCTGTGTTGTCACCACGATTACGCTTCAATGTAACAATGATTTCTAAATTTTCTTTATGCTATCTGTGTAACAAGGTCTTGAAGATATATATATCTGGCAGTTTCGATTATCCATTTCTTTCCATGAAATGACAGTATCAATCAAAACTAAAGCATAAATTTTGTGTAGCCATGCTGTATTACCATGGTTGCAATATGAATAATATTGCGATGCAAAAAAAAAATAAACGTAATGTCAACTCTTTGCATTATTTTTCTACCGTTGGCGATGGAGGTTGATTATGTATCCCTTATAATTAATTAATATTGAACGTTATTAAGCATATAAAATTTACGAGGGATGTTCGAAAAGTTCGGGGACATTGTTAATCTTTGTTAAATTATATTCAAGAAATTCAAGATCACCAAATTATCAGATATAAATAAATATATTTATTTTGTAAAATTTTGTATATTTTATTTGTTAATGTGTGAAGTTTCATTCCATATATATATATGTGATTATAGGTAACTCATGTTATTTATTTCTAAAATTAAAGTATTTTGTTACCACGAAGCATAGACCAGGATTGTTACGTCAAAAAAGACATGTCAGCTATTTTTTTTGCTACTGACTGTAAAGTTCTTGTGTTTGCCTAAAAAAAAAAAAAAAAAAAAAAAAAAAAAAAAAAAATCCACAGATATTAGGACTGCTATAGATTCTAACAACCAAATACAAAATTGATTCCCAAAGCTGAAATGATTAATGAATATGAAATTATCAAATAATTTATTATAATTTCATAAAAAAGTATTTAATATAAAATCCCCCAAAAGAGTTTTCAGTCCGTTTTTACTATGTTAGTCTACAGCGATCCATTCTGATATACTGATCCCGATGTTTTTTTTTTTGTTTTGTTTTTTTTTTTTTTTCATAGTGTTTAGTTGTTTAGTTTGTGTGGTAGTCGTATATGATATATTTTCAACGCACAGTGTCTTAAGTATAAATATCGGATATAAATGCTAATAATCAAAACCTAGCCTATCAAAACTCAAAAGCATAAGTTACAAATAGGAGTCCGATGTATTTTTTGCAAAATTGGTCAAAGGTTAAGGTCAAGTGGACTGTAACTGTTATTTTTCATAATGTTTATGAAAAAAAGTGCACATGCTAAATACAATATACTTACTAGTACATCTTTTATGTCAAAAATGTGCTGTATATCGGCACAATGAATTATTTTGAAAAAGTAGGTCAATAGTCAAGTTCACGATATACGAGATCGGTCACTTTGATATTTTACAAAAAGTATAGTTCCATGCAATTTATTTTTAAAATATCAAATTCATATCTCTTATGGTTCTCGAGATCTAAGATGTGACAGAGGGACAGACGGACGTACGGACAGACAGAGAGGCGCCTGTAAAGTGATCCCTAAGTGTTGCTCTGCTCTCCTTATCCTGCTTCCTCCAGAATTTTCAGAGTTTATTCTGGAGTTTTCCCGCGTGCAACACAAAATTTACATTGCTAGTCGCTGCTCCGCTGCATTCTACGACATCATCTTTTTTTCCCTTTTTAATGAGAACTTATCTTCTAAAATTGATTTCATTTCAAAGAAGTAAAATATTAAACACAATTATTTAGGCATATGAAATGATGTAACAATATAAACTATGGTCGTCTAGATTTTTTTCTGTTTTCGCCATTGTACAGAGGTGTCCCTGACAAAAAAAGTTTAACTTAACTATAGTTAACTATAGTTTACTATAGTGCAAATGGCAACAAAGTAAAAATATTTTGTACTATTGGTCAGTGCAGTTTGTTTATGCTTATTAAAGATTTAAAAAAGCTGAAAAATTCAATTTTGAAAAATTTTCAGTCTATTACCATGGTAAACAAGATACATAGTATTATGATAGATTGCTGTTTCTTATGGCAAGCAATGAACAAAGTATCATCAAAATCGGTGATCATGCGTGCCAAAGTTTAACTTGTTATAGAGAATCGCTTTTCAAAATTTTCTCACCCTTTAGTGAATATCGAACAATGTAACTAAACGTCATATATAAACTTAAAGAACATGTGACAGAAGATCAGAGCAACAGAAAGTTTCACATTTTGTCTTTTTTAAGTAACAGCAAACTTCATTTTATGCTTCTGATAGCACCCTTTGTTGGAGTATCAATGAAATGGAATAAATATTTTTGAAGACAAGATAATTTATTTTGAGTTTATTTTCACCTAAATTTTAGACACACTAGAAGGAAGTGCAAGTTCATATAAGTCCGCCCGACCAGATAACTTTGCTAAAATTTTATCAAGATTACTTAAATGAAATTCGAAATTATCCATGATTTTTTTCAAAAAATATTTTCTTATATAATAAACCTACCAAAGATTAAAGCTGTCTTGATGTGTTAATTTTGGTCAAGTACATGTATATCAAATATCTTACAACTAAATGCAAACAATACACTATTGGTTTTCAAACTCGGTAATCTGTATTCCATTGTTGTCGACGCCATCAATTGCATTATCTGTCGATGAAGTCTGTAAAGTAAACAAATGTTATATATAGAAAGAAAATTCAAATTCATTATTAAATAGATAAAAATAGCTTTATAAAATGGGCTTTTATTTTACTCCAAGTGTTACTCACCGTCTCGAAAACATCACCGTCTCGACATAAACAGCGAGGTAATCCTTGAAAACAACATATCAAGTAAAATAACAAAGTACTTAAGACAAGAAGAAAAACAAAAATGCCTATATCTAGAGCAGATGGTATGTTTTCCATGGTATCGCAAACACGGTACGAATCTACTAGACTAATAAACGCACGTGGGGGACAATTTTGATAGCAAGTATTTCCATATATATACAACTTTTTACCGAAAAGGCACATGGAATGGCTGATACATTCATTCAGATAAGTCACATACGTATCTGGGCACACTGAGTAGCAAACAGTTCCATTAAGACTTTCGTTTTTCAATCCATATGGCTTTATGCTTGTGCAGTTGTCAACACATGTATCATCTACAATAACCATATTCCGAGGACACCATCTGACACAATGTCTTCCGTTAATGAGAAAAGAAAAGGGGCATCTTGCTGTACATCGATACCCATTTGTGGGATCTTCAATGAAATATGAGGAATTTGGACACTTGTTGACGTTTGAACACACATTATCTATCAAAATATGGGTTTTTATTGGACACATTTGAATACATTTTTTTGTACCTTCCAACAAAACTGTTTCTTTTGGACAAGTATCAGAGTCCATACATACATTGCCAATGTCAGAAACAACATATAATGAGTTATTGTTGTTACAGTTTGAGCCACAAATTCTGTTATCAACATAGAATGCGTCTTCGGGACATTTTTCGTCACATATATTTCTATTCAATACATAGCCGTCCGAACATTCTCGAACACAAGTTCTGTTGTGTTTATATAAAAAGGGAAATGATCCAAAGCATTGTTCTTTACATGTAGATAAGTAGTGCACTAAACCTTCTGGACATTGACTGTAGCAAGTGTCATTGTAGAGAAATTCATTTTCTTTACAATATTCAACACAAAAAAGAGTTTGATTTTCTTTTAAAGACATTACACTTTTGTACGGATGGGATTCAGGACACTGTGAAAGACAGGTGTAGTTAAATAAGTAAAAGTTTTTTGGACATTCCTTGACACATTGGCTTATGCTGCTCAGATATAGCGCATATTTTTCCGCAGGACAGCGAACAAGGCATTGCTTATGATAAATAGTTGATTTAAAAACTGGATTTTCATTTACAAATGGCCGAAGAATACCACACTTTTCGACGCATTTCTTGTTCTCTACCTTATCAAGATAGGTATTGTTTGGACATACAGAAACACAAACATTTTTAAAAGATGCCATGTCAGGCTGGCATTGTTTGGTGCAGACCCATATCCTGTTGAAGGATGATGTCTTGAGATACATCAATGGGTAAGTTGTTGGGCATTCCTTTCTACAGCTTCTATTGAAAAGCAAAGGAAGCCCATGTGGACACATTGTATCGCAGGAATATCCATTAACTGCTGTAAAATCTGGGCATTCCCTTAAGCAGTGTTTAATATCACGGGAATGGAAGACAAATGGATGGGATTTTGGACAGGTTACCGAACAAGACTTTTTCCCAGAGTAACACACACCATCACAAGAATAAGCTGTCATATATGGGGCTTCCTTTGGACAATTCATTAGACATGTTTTGTTAAAATCAACCGTATATTCCGGACAGTAATTTAGGCAGTATCCATTAAAACAGTATGGAATTTGCTGATTACACATAATTTTAAGGCATTCTAAGTTTCTGTGGGGGCTATTTATACAATATTTTATGAATCCATTGTCCTGTTTGAATGTCAAAATTGGGCAGTTGTCGAAACATTTTTCTTGAAAAACATACTGATTTCCTGGACATGTTTCTTTGCAAAAGGTTTTTGAAACATAGTGTGTTTTGGAATTATATATACGTGTTGTAACAGTCACTTCTCTTGGCAAGCAGTTTGTTTTAAGAACCTGAAAAAGAACATACATGAAATCTAAATAAACACAGACACGACAAATTAAATTTGAAAATTTTGGTATACAAGTTTAAGAAGCAAATAATCTCATTTTAATTACGCATGAGTAAACAATGTAAATAATATCAACAACATTACTTATTGCAATTAAAATCTTATCGAGTAAATTCATTAATTATACAACGGTGCGCAGGACATATTAAATGCTTTCTGTTTGTTAAAGACATGTTTCCAAGGATGTCATAGTTTAATCTTATCAGAACTGAATCTTAATAAAAATCGTTTCTAGGTAGTTTCCTACCAAATAAAAACAGGTTGTGGTAATTAATGTCTGAATTACTGAATCAAGTAGTGTAAGTTATTAACAATTCTCGTCTATGGAAGATAAGTGCAGGATTATTGGCGTCTTGATCTACGTACAATGCATTACTATCATAAATTGTGAAAGGAAAGGGTGCAATATCGCTCTGTTTAATATTTTCAGTTCAATTTGCAATATTTGTAAATCAGGGACACAAAAGATAAATGCATTGAGATTCGATAAGTTTAGGCTTTAATATATTGTCCATATAAAAGTCATAGTAGCCTATTCATGTGTCTTTTTCAAAGGCATTTATTATTTTTCCGTGATTTTGAAAATAAAATATGTATAAATACATGTCCTTTCGTTTTTATTACCTTATGGAAAACTCCCAATAAATTTAATATTTGCAATTGCAATAAAAAAAAATCTATGGTTTTGTATACATATTTCATATACAATTCCCTAAGACGTCACATTTTTTATTTTTATATTTTTTCTCCATCTATTAACACAATTTTTTTTAAAAATAAAGCTATGTTAATATGAATCTGAAAAATGTAAAAGGAAATATAAAGCGGGTGATTTTCCTTACCTCTAAGTGAACAAAAATGCTATGGATTTGAAGTATCGCAAATATTAAGCCAAGGATATTCATATTATATCGATGTGGTTGTGACGAAAGTTTGAACCAATCTACCGAAAAAGTAAATACATCCAACAAATTACACCGATTATGCAGGTGTAGACGAAAGTGTATCACTGAGGAAATAATCTCACTAGGATCACATGTTCATGCTCTAAAATGTTCTATAAATGTCATAAATATGATGCATATAATATCAAGACAAAAGACCGTGCTGAATAAGCTGGAAGTGAAACATCAAAAGGTTAAAATAATAACGATAAAGATATGATAATCGTTTTGTAAATTGTAATAGTATATTATATTATAAAATATTTAAACAGATTTCAAACAGTCATAATTGTGTTATTAGTTTTTAAAAATATCTTTGAAATTCATGGAGAATTCATGTGAGTCACGAACTTGCCTTGGGGTTTTCAAAAAAAAAAAGAAGTACATTAAAGCATAAAATATCTCAAAAGTTGATTTTTAACTGGGTTTTCCTTCTTCAGTTAATTGATTGCAATGTTTGTGCACAGAAGTAGATCAAACATAAAGTTACCTGTGTATAAGACGTTTTATGAAGGAAAAAAAACCCAGTCATGTTTAAAAGTATGGAGGAAAATAAAGCTGGGACAATTGGAATCCTTTCTGCGTTGAATATTACACACCGATTTGTGTTGGAGATTGTTTTACATTCCCGACGTTTTTGAAAGAATACATTCATTCGGAAAATCCTGTATTTGAGACAATACACCCTTATCATCTGCATATGGGGTTTATGTCTCTCAGATGATTCGATATTCAAGAGCATGCTCTACATACGAACAATTTCTAAAACGAGGCAAGCTATTGACAAACAAGTTGATGAAAAAAGAATATCTCGTTTAAAGTCATCATTTCGCAAGTTTTATGGTCGATACAATGACCTTGTCAGTTAATACAATCTATAATTAAGTCGAAGCTAATTGACGTTTTTCATACTAATTGTTAGGCTATTATTTACACGCTGAATTGTCTACGGATTTTCCCGTCTTTTTTTCGATCATGACAAGGAGCACACACTGGGTATGACCGGTCGTGAGGGGATGCTCACTCCTCCATGGCACCTGATCCCACCTCTGATGTTATAGAGGCACGTGTCTGCTCTGCTCCCGATTTGTATTGTTTGAATGGACTTTTGAGCTTGAATACTGTTCGTGATCTCCATATTTTTTTCATATTTGATTAATTATCAATGTTGGTTTTTCAAAGGCCGATGAATAGCAAAATGACTTTATTTTAATGCTTGTCGTAAAAAAATTTCTGAAAGTAGCATAATGTCATAAAACCCTGTATTTTTAAAGCATATGAAGAAAACGAAAATTCCAAAGAGCTAGGATCACTTTATGCATAAAATGGCCTTGTTGATATACCAATTTATTGACTAACACCTTATGTTCCATTTTAAACATCAAGATAAAGAAGAGACTTGGTGCTTTCATTTCCTACTAAAATTTTTCTCCTTAAAGGTCAGGTCTTGGAAAACAAGCTTTATGAATTGCAATGTTCTTGAATTTTAAGGAAAACAGGTATATTTAAGTACTTTCAGAGAAGAATAATAATATGAGCGCACCCTCTGATCTAAAAAATAAAACATGTTTTGTAATCCTCGGTTCTATCAGTAAATAATTTGCATATTTTAGATCAGAGATTGCGCTCTATATTAATTATCGAAAAATAGCTTTAAAAAATGGCTGTTTTTGTAGAATTGTTCAGGATATGAGGAAAATGACACATTTCATGACATCATAATGCATTGACTAGCCAGAAAATTACGTCATTTTTAGTAGATTCGCAATCGCCAAATGTCTAAATGAAATTCAATGCATTGTCAACTAAAACTAAGCAGTTTCAGTTTTTCAGAAATTCACAGGGCCAAGAAAAGGCCCTTAGTGAACCTTGTTCTTTCTTCCTTTCTTATCCAATAACATTTTACTTTCAGGTTGTGTAATAAGGAAATTAATATTAAAAGAATTATGCTCGTCTTTTGTTTGTTGGCTAAGCATTTTACCCGTTGTATTATTTCTGATATGTTTCATGAAGTATGAAAATAACAGCAAAGGTGATAATAGAATTTGCTTAGAAGTCCAATTAAACAATAGGGGACAGCAAAACATCAGCGATGGGATTAGGTGTCATGGAGGAGGAAGCATCCGTATATCTAGTGACAAAATTGAGTAGTAGTAAATAGATAAATTCAAAATACTTTTGTTATTTACAAAGAAGTAAGTGTGATCAAATGTTACCGAACGATTTTCAAAAATTAGTATTAAATATGATAGTTCTGACTCAAATGCTGACTGACGTTTTTCATACTAATTGTTAGACCATTATTTACACACTAAAATGTCGACCGATTTTCCCGTTATTTCCCGATCATGACAAGGAGCACACTGCGGGTGTGACCGGTCGGCAGGAGATGCTCACTCCACCATGGCACCTGATCCCACCTCTGATGTCTGATGTTTTGGAGGTCCGTGTTTGCTCTGCACCTATCTTGTAATGTTTAATGGACTTTTGAGCTTGAATACTGTTCGTTATCTCCATACATTTCACTCAACGAGTCGGAACTTTAGGCTTAAATTTGCCAACAAAGGAAAAGATACTGTGAACATTATAACATTCTTAATCATAAATGTTCAGTCTTGAATTCGACCATATTTCAAGTTGAAGTCTATACCTTTTATTTCTTACAGATATTCCCAAATTTGTGCCTCCAAACTTTTCTATAATAAACAATCCTTACAGTGCCTAGATATTGAACATTTAAAACAAAATCCACTTCAGTGTTCTTGCTCTTCTTTTTTCAACTGCAGTCTTGTTGGACACTAGACACGTCAAAACCAGTGATTTTAAACTAGTTGAAAATGAAGACCTAAAAGCAATCATCTTAAAAAGTCCTAAATACATGGAGCCCCGATCTTTCAGTTGGCGACAGAACTTCATTTCTAGTATGAATTCTCTCAAAGAGTATGCCAGACGTTGGGCTAAATATGAAAGAGAAGACCTGATTACTTTGTCAGAATGGATTAAGTTTTTTAGGAAGTTAAAGGCAATATGCAAACCATCCATCCTTCTGTTTTCACTAAATCACTTAATCGGAGGCGATTCAAGAATAAGAAAGACCACATGAACAATATGTTATGATTCCAGCAGACAAGGTCTGTAATAATAAGTAAGGCTCATTATTGTAAAGCTCATTATTATAACTGTATTTCAGAAGAACTTGGTTTTAATTCGACGTCTGAAAATCCATCTTATACTCACAGTACACTTTCTAAGGATGAAATTCTTCAAAATCATATTTCATTTTTTAATACTTTTAACATTCCAGTCAGCCAAGGTGAGTTCATTATACCCTACCTATACTGGTTCCCTAAACGTCATAAAAATCCTTGCAAACAAAAATAACCTGGGTTCCTAAGCTTCATAAAAATCCCTATAAACAAAGATCACTTTCGATGCGCTTTAATTTTCGTTGTTTTCGTGGTATGGTAAATGCTGACTGACGTTTTTCATACTAATTGTTAGGCCATTAAATTATTTACACACTGAATTGTCGACGGATTTTTCCATTATTTCCCGATCATGACAAGGAGCACACGGCGGGTGTGACCGGTCGGTAGGGGATGCTCACTCCTCCATGGCACCTGATCCCACCTCTGATGTTTTGGAGGTCCGTGTTTGCTCTGCACCTATTATGTAGTGTTTAATGGACTTTTGAGCTTGAATACTGTTCATTATCTCCATATATTTCATACAAATTGGTAGACCATTATTTTCACACTGAATTGTCTGCAGATTTTTCAGTTTGTCTGATCATTACCAGGTGCACACGGCGGCTTTGACCGGTGGACAAATATTAGTATCATTCTATTACATATCGCCTTTCAGCTCTACGAGGGTATCATGTAGCATTATCTCCGAGGCGTATCTCAATTTAAAAAAAAATTACCTCTAGCTGTGACTTAAACACACCTGTGGTCAGTAGTATATAAAGCACAGCTCCACGTGCCGAAGTCATTCTTTTTCTTTGAGCGGCGTGAGTGTTTACCTGTACAACAGGTAAACATGATCAAATAGAGGTACTTTATAGACTTAGAACCTTGTTCAAGTTATTTAAGGGGTTTTTACTGCTGTAAAACAGGTCTTGTTAAAATATTAAACTGTTGAGGGTAAGTTACACTGTACCAAGTCTTGTATTTTGCCGTAATGACGTCTGAAAACCAGGACGATGTTCTATTTTTCTAGGGAAGTGACCATGACATCTACTCAGACATAGAGGAATTGTTTGGGGATAAACCTTGTACAGAGTACAGTGTAACAGATGACACTAATACTACAAATAAAAGAACTAGAGAAATGAAGCATAATATATAATTTAATAAATATTCTAAGCAGCGTGTTTTTCTTGGGTGTCAGAAGGGTACTCGACCTTACAATATCCTTTTGGTTTTCACTGGTCGCCGTTATTTACCTTCAGTATGAAGGCCCTTCCTTTCGCAGGACAGGTTAATTTTAGTTTGTCAACAATGCTTCTGCAACGTGTCTTGGGGCGTGCAGGGACGTCACCCAGGCACAAAGCAAATCCTCTTTTAACCGGGTTTGGAACCGGTGTAGTATAATAGCTTCCCCCCATAGTAATTTTCTTTTTGGCTTGAAAAACTGGCTATAGATTGCTTACGGTAGAACTACTAGATAGTTAATTTTCCGGGAAGGGGGGGGGGGGCTTGCTTGGTAAAAGGGTAAAAGGCTACTAAACATCACCGACACTGAGCTGTTAATGTAAACTCACTCAGAGGTGTACATCTAGTTTTGAAAAGCACATGAAATACATGTATTGTAATTCCTGTTTTTCACATGGCGTTGTTGCATTTTATTTTTACCTGATAAATTTTCTTTTATTAGAGAGAGAAAAGTTTTGACAGACATAGAATTGTACCATATAATCCATCCAGCCTCCGGGATAATAAATTGAACATACCTGACTACACTATATAGACAAGGAAGCAATATCGTCAAATGTTTTCTTGCCTAGCCAGTATTTATTGTTAAATGATGCTACCTAATTTTTAAGAATTCTTAATAATGTCCTTTTGAAAGGGTTGATGTCTCTTCATTTGAACACATTAGAATCCTCTTTACATTAAGTCCACCAGCAAGTGTCATATTGTGTAAATTAAGTAAGTATTCAAAACGGAACATTTAATGACATGTACATTATTTTCTGACAAAATCATAACGTTTCGTTCATTTAAGTTGTTAAAGTTACAGCCCTTGCCTAAGAATTCAAGAGTAAAAAGTATGAATATTTATGAAGAAATCGGTCAAATCATTCAGCAAATTAATTTTGAATAATCTTTAAAAAGTAATGTAACTCTATGACAAACCCCTCTTCTGAATGAAACTCCACTGTTTCTTAAGTAACATTATTGTCACATAAAAGTTGTTTTTTAACCTGAGGATCGTGATTACATTTCATAATTGTATTTTATTATGGAAAGAACCAAGAAGTATCATACTCTAAACCCCTCCAAACTCTATTTTCCCCCACAGTCGCGATTTTAAGAAGTAAAAATACTAATAATATTGGCACGTAATTCATTGTATTCTATGTAACAGTATTTAGGAAATGTCTATATTTTACATTTATAGAATAGAATTTATGCTAAATGACGATTGTTTTAGCTTTAGGCTTCACTTAAAAAAATCTTTGTACGAGAAAAGAGAAAGGGAAAACATCATTTCTATCTTTAATGAACTTAATCTTTCGAAAAAAAGATTTAAAAAGAACACATATATAAACATGTGTATATCATAACAATTCTATGCTATTGCACATTTCAATGACAACATATTTATATTCATAAAAGCTCAGTGACACTTTCTAAGCGCATGAATAAGCAAAAGTTCTTTCATCTAATTGTTTGCATTCTTTTACTGCTTGTTTCTTAGACAATAAAGGTATTTCACATTATTATATACATTATTATTATAGAATTTTCTTTTGAAAATTGAAATATGTGAAATATGTGAACCTTTTCGCCAGTCAATAATGAAATAAAAATATATAAATATACAACATTTGAAAGTACAATATACATGTAGCTACATTTAATGAAGAAAATATCTAGGTAATATCATAGAGAATATAAAAATCTCTGGCCAGGTATATATATCTACAGCATTTCATTCTCAAAAATGCTAAAATCTAGATTTAGGTATTCTATTTAATTACCTAAATCTATTGCCTATTCTAAAACGTACATAAACAATCAATTGAAAATTTATGAGGATTTTGTCAAATGCCTTGAAAATTTATGGGCAAATGATGAATTAAGTTCATCTCTTTATACTCTGTCTTAATTATTTTTAAATTCTTTTTGGGCAAATGCCCTACTTAAACAACAACACCTTTATCCATAAACTCTTAAAGTAGAACTAATAAAATCACATAATTTGCAGCAATAATGAGTAGGGCAACAACAGCAGCAATTTCAGTATTTAAGTTCTAGTCACGAGTTATAGCTTTTAAAAATGCCTAGTAACTAAAAGCAATCAATATAGAATGTATATGCATGATAAGTGATAAACCTTTGCATCCGTTTCCCGGCTTGGTCGAGATTATTCATTACCGTACATTTTGAATGATTGATTGTATGCAGTCCCTTTCGAGAATTTTTTCACTTATATACTCACTTCAAATTTAGACCTACCTGTATACTCGGTACTCAAGGCCATGGAACAGAGAGAGTTCTTTATTGTGCCAACTCCTACCATGACACAGGACCTTGATTTTTAAGGTCTCATCCGAAAGACCCGTGATTTTCACTTCTAGTGCAGTGCGCTTGTCGAAGAAATAGTCACTACCTGTGTTTACGTCGTAGGTTTCACGCGGCGTTGCGAACGAGAATCGAACCCGGGCCAATATAGTATGTATATGCAGGCATATGATAAGTGATAAACTTTTCAATCCGTTTCCCGGCAGGGTCGAGATTTTTCATTACCGTTCATTATGATTGATTGATTGTATGCAGTCCTTTTCGAGAATGTTTCACTCATATAGAGGGTTTGTTCCCGTTTTGCACACATTTGAATTTCAGGTATTGAAAAAAATGTGTGCAAAACGTGAAATTGTCCAGGTACGATAAGTACTTAATTGCTATAGTCTATATCATAGTTGTGAATTTGGAGAAAGAAAATCTACGGAAAGGATAGGAAGAATAATGAATAAATTTCGCTTTTGATATTTTGATTTATTTCTGTAATTTTATAATAAGAAAAAAAAAACTGTATCAAAACATAAAAAATATCAAAGTATCAACAATTACTAGTTCAAAACTATAATTATATTCATGTGATTATCTCTCTCTCTCTCTCTCTCTCTCTCTCTCTCTCTCTCTCTCTCTTATTATAATCAAGATTGAATTCATTCACTCATTCATTTTATCTTTATGAAATAAAAAGAGAGAGAGAAAAAAACCCAGATGGAACTGCGATACACTTGTAAGGATATTTGTCTAAATTATCAACGTCATCTTCATTTGGGTTGGACAAGATATATTTTCAAAATTTATTCTTTTAAATTAACAGTATTTAAATGTCAATTATAATTAATGCATTGGTAAAATACATGTCATTCCAGGTAAATCCCAGACGGAGATCAGACTATAATTGCTATCCAAGCATATTTCACACCTATTGTTCTATACCTAATTATCAAATGTGTGCAAAACGGGAACACACCATATAGAGACATTACTATAAACCGGTAAAGGGCTTCAAATTTAGACCTACCGGTATGGCACTCAGGGCCATTGAACAGAGAGAGTTCTTTATCGTGCCACGCCTACCATGACAAGGTACATTGATTTTTAAGGTCTCATCCGAAAGACTCTTTACCTTTACTTCTAGTGCCGGGAACTGAAAAATATTTTTGTCAATCATGGCTTAAATGACTAAAGAGAATAACGATTTAGTTTTAATGTATGAAATTAAATGGTTTTATAGGTATTTAATAGGTACAATTAAATACATGACCGGGGTATTTTATTTCTGATCCATCCGAAGTCTATTCATGAATATCAAAATAAAAAAATAAAGAAATCAATCATAAATAGTAATTATCATCATTAATCACGCGGTTTTCTAGTTTTTAGGATATTTGAAAATAATGTTATGTACTTTAATACAAATTTACTCTGTATATCTATGTAATAGTTTAGTGTCGCGATTATTAATTACATAAAATTATCTGTCTAGCTTGGTTTTGAAATGAAAGATTTCACAAGGTGAAGGGTACATTGTTGTTGATATGCACAGTACACAAAAAAAAAGAACCAAAGAAATTCAATGCTTATCCTATTTAATCCATACCCCGGTTTCTCTCCCATATAAAATTTTAATGTCAAATTAAAGTTCAATTCTGTAATGAAATATTGCATCTATTACCATTCTGAATAAAGTGCAATTTATGAATCTGGTCCGGCTGGAGACATGGATATCTTAAACTTCATTCATTTATTTCTGTAATATTTTTCTTCAATGGTCTAATTACTGGAATAAGTACCCGTGGTCTTAAAGGGGCGTGGACACAGATTTGAAGTTAATAATTTTCTCAAATTTGCTGTATAATATCATAACGTATATGTTGCTATACCATTTCACACGGAAATATATTAAAAGCGTGTCCAGAAATTCTTTTATCTGGAAATTATTGATACCTCGAATTTCGGGACGCGTTTGATTGACACATCCTTGCACTTTCACAAAGTAAACTTTATCCTTAATACTAAAGAAAAGTAGAAATTTTGATTTGCTGTGTATTAATGAAAAATATTAAAACTATAATTCAGAAAATTCAGAGTAGAAATGTGAAAAAAGCAAAACCTCACCAGTAATGCCAGTCCGTGCTCAGTGATGTGTGCAAATTGAACACATTTGGTGAAACGTAAACATTAACAACAACAGAGCTCTTGCCCTGTTAACAAAAACAGATTTTTGACGTGATGTGAAGAAGAATGTGATTATGTTTGAATTCTAAGAATATTCATGTAAGTTCAACTCATTTAACTGGTTTTATTCTTTGAATAAGCAAAGAAATTTGAAATGTAAACAATGCAGCTGTGTCCAGGCCACTTTAACACCACGATACAACAGCAATCTAACTCCAGCTCACCCACTCATCCCCAACCCAACCCAACCCCACCCCCGAAAAGAACAACATAATGTCCCTGTGTGATGTAGAGTGCGCATAAACTTTGCAAAATATAAACTGAACCTGAATTAATCGAATGAAATTATATTTTTTACCAAAACAAGAAAATCAATTCTTGTACAGAAATCAAAGGCAATATTTAATCAATATTAATTAAAATTAATAATTGGGTTTATATTTCAGTAATAAAACGACTTTTGAAATATACTTGTCAACCGGTCATACCCGCCGTGTGCTCTTTGTCTTGATCGGATAAGCGGAAGAACCCGAAGATGATTCAGTGTGAAAAAGGAGTATAACAATTTGTTTGAGGAAGTCAATCAACGTTATTGTATCGATCATAGAATCTTCGAAATTGACTTTAAAAGAGATTGATGATATCTCCTTATATTATCAACTTATTTGTCAGTAACCTGCCTCGTTTTAGAAAATGTTCATACGTAGAGTATGCTATTGCGTATCGAATCAACTAGGACACATAACCTCCGTATGCAGATGGTAATGGTTTATTGCTACATAAATAACGGAAGTTGACGATAGAAAAGATGAGGTCATCGAGTGTATCATGAAGTTTATTTTAGTTTGCCATCATTGCCCTTTTCTAGTAAAAACATTCAAAAATAAAATACATGTTCCCGACTCTGTGTTGTCTTTTATTTCGAATTCATTTGCATGTATCGAATCAACTTAGGAATGAAAATGAATATTATTAATTATTACTATTAATATTGTTATTACTTCGTCAATATATTTTAATGTAATGTTTCTTATCGAAAGCCACGCAAGAGACTTCCTTTCATATTAAAGTTTTAAATTATGTTTCATAAGAATACAAATAAGCTTATAAGGAGGCACAACTAGTACCCACTGGAATTGAAACAGATACAAATAGTTGAAAGACTTTGTCTTCAAAGATATTATCACTGAAAAACTTACACACCTTTTTGATGTAAACTTCGGAGTGCGTGCGTGTGGAAGGTTTTTTAAGTGGTAATTGTCATCCTTAAGGTCTTGTGAAGCTTGTTAATATGCACAATCTTTATGAAGTCCATTATTACAGATAAACATGTCGTCTTCGATATGCATCAAATATACTTCGGTTCCACGCAGTTTGATAGTCCAATAAAGATGCAAAATTTAGGTATACATGTATATGAAAGATGATGATAATGGCGTAAAAGGAACTTAAAGATTGCTTTACACAATCGAATGCATTTATAATTCTTGAGAATTACAGAGATCAAATTTGTTTACTTTGCCATAATTATTATAATAGATTTTGTAATTTTAATGTCACAAAAGGATATACAATAAAAGATCCTTGTAATTGATGAAGATATGAATGATATTATTTAATAAATGTACTTATTCAGCAGTATTAGATCTGTTGTATATTTTGTTCATAATCTTCAGTTTCCAACGATGAAACCTTCTTTTTAAAAAAAAAAATTAATAAAGTGCCTTTATGAATCATTTATCATACTCAAAATTTGTGTTAATCCCCTTTCCACTGATTTTGTATTCAAACTTTGTAAACGAGAATTGCACTGTATCATGCAATCCCAGTCTCTGACCGATCTCCAATCCAAAGATGAATAAATTGAGTTCTGTTATGGTTTTATTTGAATCAGATCACTGACTGATCATTACAAATAATGATAGATATTCCCACAGGCAAACAAATCATGAATTTATGGAACATGAGTATTATATGTTTATGTTTCGTGATATGCTTGATAAATCTAACTTAATAAAACAATATGCAGATGGGCCGCTGAGATATTTTGTGTTACATGGATAATTAAAAATTCTGCTGGGGAAATGTATATAAAGAGATATTTCCAAATGCACATGTATGCTAAACAGATTACTTAGCCTTCTCTATAATCCTATTTTTAGTTAGACCTCCATGACACCTGATCCAACCTCTGATGTTCTCAGAGATCCCCGTTGCTCTGTTCACAATCCGTATTGTTTCATTAAACATGTGAGCATGATTACCTCTCTTTATTTTCATCTTTCATTATACAAAGTAACATAAAAATGCTCAAGAATTATATAATTATACAGTTTCAACAATGTTCAAGAATTCGTTTTATGAAATAAGAAATATTATGCAGCAGATTCAATTTCACGGTGTATGATAATGTATTTTAAAGCAATACTTTTTGTTTTAAAAAATATTAATTAATTGATGGATTAATATTCAGTAGTCAAAGCAGATACAAAGCCATGTTTGTAATCTAAAGAACATATGATAACATAAACGTTGTAATGGAGGAAAATTTATACTACTTGAAAAAATCGGGGAAAAAACTCGAACTCTTCAAAATAAAAAAAAGCATGAAAATTAAGGTCGCCTAAATTGTTATGTCTAAAAAGAATTTTATTACATTTTAGGGATGTTATCAAAAATAATGTTACATTCTTCAAACATGAAGCTTCTTTCTGATCAAGTTCATGTCGCCCGCGTGACGCAGTCGTTAGAGAGTTTGCTCAAGAGTCGCGAAGTAAGGAGTTGATCCTTACTTCGCGGGTTTGAATCCCACTGCTGGATGTGGAGACCGGTCCTTCGGATGAGACAGAATAAACAGAGGTCCAGTGTCACAGTAGATGCTGGCACAAAAAATGACTCCTAGAGCCGAGTATAGGTCTAAATTTACCGCCCTACACTGGCAAGTGGTGGCGTCTCTGTATTAATGAAAAATTCTCGAAAATTGACGTTAAGCAATCAAACAAACAGATTGACCAAGTTCATATAACAGAAAATATACTCTAATTATGCAAATAATAAGTCGAATAAAAGAAATTATGGAGTTAACAACAAAAGATTTCATTTCATTTTTAGTATTTTTAATGGAACTAATCAATGGTATAGCACAATGGATTGAAACCCAACATGTCTGTTTGTTAAACTGTTCTACATTTATAATCACAAATTATATAATTATTTCGGCAACCTGCAAGACAAAGATCGTTTCCGGTGGACTGTCTGCATTGAATTTTACAGAGGAATTGTTCAAGTTTGCATCTGTACACACAATAATCGTGTGAAAATCCGCTAGCTGTGGTATCAGCAAGGCAAATGAAGGCAATGAAAAAGATTAATGCTCTCATCCTGAAAAAAGAGACCATGTTCAGATCAAAGTTGAATATAATCCTTCATTATTTAGTCGCAGAAAAATTACAATCTAGACGAAGATGTAATTTATTTGTAATTTGGAAACATACATGTATGCTTTAAAATTTATTCATTATTATTTTCAGGGTTTTTTTTTTTTTGTGGTCAAGTTTGAAACTTGAAAATGCAAGGCTTATACATTTTATGACATTCTTAATTATAATTAAAGAATTAAAACTTGACAGTGCAGTCCTAGCTCTTACTTTGTTTTCCTTGTTTTTCACAACAGGAAACGTATTGTATCGTCCAATACACTGTTCAAGGCTTTAATTTAAATAAACTGCATTTTTTAAATTTAAATTCCTTGCGGATCTATAGATAATTTTAAACCGATCTGTTGCATTTTAGGATATAAAATAGGTTATCAAAATTAATTGCGCATATTATGTGTCTGGGAAAAAATATGCTGAGATGAAATTTATTTTGCACACGTTGCATATATAGTATGATCAATTTTCAAAAAAAACATCTTACAGCTTTAAACCTATTATTAGTCGCCCGCGTGGCGCAGTGGTTAGAGCGTCTACTCTAGAGTCGCGAAGTAAGGAGTTGGTCCTTACGTCGCGGGTTCGAATCCCACTGTGGGACGTGGAGACCGGTCCTTCGGATGAAACCGTATAAACCGAGGTCCCGTGTCGCAATAGGTGTTGGCACGAAAAAGATCCCTCACTGCTCAATGGCCGTAAGTGCCGAGTATAGGTAAAAATTTGTAGCTCTCCACCGGCAAGTGGTGGCGTCTCCATATGAGTGAAAAATTCTCGAGAGGGACGTTAAACAACATACAAACAAAATAAACCTATTATTACGGAAGCCCGTTGGGGCCAGTGTAGAGAAAGACATTTTTATTGCGTTTAAACAGTTAAAGGTAAAAATTATTGCATTTAAAATCAAAAGATTGCATTTAATCGCAATGTATATTGCCTTTAAATGCAAAACACTTTGCGTTTAATCGCAAAGATTGTCAGTGAAAATTAACGCAATCTTCTGAGTTTAAACGCAATAATTTTGCAATTAAACGCAATACATTTGCGTTTAAATGCAAAAAAAAAACAAACAAACAAACAAACAAAAAAAAAACCAAACAAACAAACAAACAAACGAAAAAGTTTAAACGCAATAATCCTTCTTTATAAGGATTTGTTTTTTATTTAAACACAATGATACAGTAGTTTCAAAATAATAAGACATCAATAAGTCGAAGCTTATAATTACTAGGAGCCGACACTTCAAAGAAGAATTGTTTGGTTCTGTGTCTTTTTGCAAAATTTTCCAGTTTTTTAAAAATCTTTACTTATAAATTAATAAATTTTGCAAATAAACTCCGAAACGGCTGCACCAGGGTTCTTACTTATTCCTCTAACAATACACTAGATACAAGATGATGTCCGTAAACTATATTTAGATTTCACTCGCTTAGTAAGTATCGTATATTAAATTAAAAGTCTACTTTCATTTTCTATAAACAATCATGAAATAGCAAAAAAGTGAGTATGGTGGCGTTTCCGGTTTGCGGATCTAAGTTACTGGCAATTTTTAATGAAACTGACAACAAACAATCGTTTATTTATTTCATAAAACGTCATCGCTGAATTATTCAATCAAAACTTGATTTAAATGATATAAAAGAAAGAAGTTGTGATAACCGATCGAAAAGGGAAATGTGCAAATTATTTTCGTCATTCACCGATCTTAATATTGACGGAAGCTTCTAGAACAACAAACAGCATCGAGCCCGATGTTAAAAAGAAAAACGGGAGATTATAGCATTAAAAAAGCTTTTGTGTGATTGTTTATCAAAAAATGGTAATTCATCGATAACACTATAAGTTGTGAATATATTTATATATCGAAAGACTATTACATATATATGCAGTAGGTTTTTCTGATAAATTTTTCGGTAAAATCTGTATATATTCCTTACTGAGAGCATCGTGGCAACGAACCCGAGGTAAAGTTTGTACTTCGTATTAAACTTGCTTACATGAAAAGAGAAAATTAATGAATAAGGTATTGTTCAAATACAATTAAAGCAGTGGAATTTTGTGCTTTAATCCAAATATTTCATTTTTTTCTGAATACAGTCTTTTGTATCAAATACTCGGCCTTTTCATAGCTAGGGCGTTAAAAGCTAATTTTTACACGGGTACTTGGGTCTTGGTTTATAAATATGTATGTAGCTTATTAATATTTAAAAAAAGAATCTGCATATTCGCTGCTTTTATCATTCACCATGTTCACAGAAATGAAATAAGAGCATCTGGAGTACAATATCTATAACGTAGTATAACAGGTTTCACAATAGACGTCAATTACAATGAAATTGTTATTTTTCAAGTTTTTACAAAAAAAGGGGTGTGTGAGGAGACATACATCTACTTCATGTGGGATTTTGAACAAAGTATTTCTTCCTGCTATAGGTCTGTAGGCTGTCAGTACAAATTACAATATATTTTCTATCGGTAGCACTTGGTATAAATTCAATTTCCCGCGCTTGCGCGGGATTTCATCTAGTTGTAGTAAAACAATGGCATCCTTACATCCAGAATGTCGTAAACGTATTAAAACCCAACACTCTTAATGAAGCCGTTGAACAATTGCTTACGCATCACAACTAATTAAAAACGTTTCAGTGGTATTAATAGCACTTGTCAATTTGGTACATGTAGTAGACATCGATCCATCAAACATGTTTTCATTTGTTTTTGATCTCATATGATTCCATCATCTTTGTTCTTGTGTTTACTGTATGCAACCATGGGAAAGGTTGTATATATATATATATATATATATATATATATATATATATATATATATATATATATATATATATATATATATATATATATATATATATATATATATATATATTTATATATAGTCTTTTATTTTGAAGATCCTATCTAATTGTTTTGAGAAATTGTTTCAAAGTAGAAAAAATAACGAAATAGAAAATTTGATTTGTGATTGTAAGGAACTGACCAAATCTTCATTAAGGATATAGAGATCTAATAAGTTTAAGACATGTCTTGTTTTTAGGTTGCCTTTGTTTTCACGACCATACATTTTTTTTCCTCCTTTATTAATTCAAATCAGTAAATTATCCTTTCAGAGAGCGTTTGCTCGAAGGAATCTGATTCTATAAAGGTTGACAACACACAATTTCCTAATAAGTAAAAAGATAAAGAAATAAAAGATAACAGTATGCATGGGTCCATTGTACTTTGCAAGGATTGATACAAATGATTGCCTTTAAACACAAAGATTATTGTGTTTAAACGCAAAATTATTGCCTTTAAACACAAAGATTATTGCGTTTAAACGCAAAAATGCGATTGAGTTTAAACGCAAATACAAAATTATTGTGTCTAAATGCAAAAGATTGCCTTCAATTACAATCTTTTGCGATTAAACGTAGAGTGTTTTGTGTTAAAACGCAATATACATTACCATTAAACGCAATCTTTTGTATTTAAACGCAATAATTATTGCAATTAAACGCAATAAAAAATATTTCTTTCTTTGAACTGGCTCAACGGGCTACCTTTTATCTTAAATGTGTTCGAATTTCTTTATTTTTTAAAGCAAAACAGGCTACTGACAAACAAGTTGATGATAAATTTGAAGTAAATATTACAATGTCCTAATTAGCGCAAAAAATGCTATCATTAAGTCACTTGACAGAATTTAGATCTCATACACATGTTCAAATCACGAGGTAAGAAATCACCTGGTGAATTAATAATATTAAAAATGTCACAACCCTTGGTTTCAACAGAGAGCAAGAATGTAAGAAAATCGGGGTTTTTTCTTCTTTAAACCATGAAGGCATGTTTGTCTATTAATCTCTTTTTTTTGACGCAACTTTATTAATGCAAATATACAACTACTTTGAAATAACTACTTTTAAGAGAGAACAATTGATAAACATGTGCTGACTAAGTATTAAGTCAGTAAAAAAGTGGGCGTCCTCATTATCGTTTGGAAATTCAATAAATCGTGATTCCTCCGCCTATGAAGACAGATTCGTACTTTGTAAGTACCATCTTTATTGGAGGTACTTATATTTAAAGTTGTAGACTGGATGTTAACCATTCCTACAATTAAAAAATTTTCCTTTTAAAAGTTTATTTTGTTGCAAATTTCGCATGCCCTTAGGTACAGTCCTTTACTAAAAAAAAGTTTTGAAAAGTCGGATCCGTTATCTGATAACATTATGTAACAACATGAATAACAGATGTCATGTTATCTAATATTTGATATTTTTCAATTAATGATCATGTATCAAACAATAACGGACATAAGCATATAGATTTTGCATAAATTGGCAATGAATGAACGGACCTGCTTTATATTTTGTTCATTACAGACAAGGAGAACAAAGTAAGTTATAATCTACAAGCTATTTGTAATGTTATATAATATAAAACTTTTTTCAGGAACATCTTTTGATAACATGCCTGTGCATGGTTCATTTATTACGAAAAAGAATGTTATAAAAGACATAACTTTAATCTTAAAAAATGGTTTGATCGAAGATATCAATTTGAAACATTGTAATCGTTTCACTTTTTGTAGACAACGATTCTGCGATGAGAGTGTTGCTGCTAGTTTCCCTTTTTTTCTTGCGGCTCACATCAGCAATGGACAGGAGCTCAATACACAGTGTCGACTTGCCTGCGTAAAAACTTATGTCGCTTGTATAAAAGGATGTAAGGCTTATTTCGGAAGCAACGCTTGGAAGGCTTGTTTTATCGGCTGCTTAAAAGAATTAAAAGAGTGTCTTAATTCATGTTAACTATTAACAGAAACTACTATAATTGTTTGACGTAATACGTTACTCCGCGTGGAAGAAAACATTAAATTATGTTTAATGTAATTATAGCTTTCAATATTCTATTAATATTTATATATGTTTATGAATCTGGTATTCCTCACTCATTGACAAAACATTTCATAAGACGTAAAATCGATATGAGTGCACAATGCTTTGAAATTTGCACAATCTATGATGTTGCTAAGAATTATGATAATGATAATTTATAGTCATATGTAAAATGATTTTAAGTGACAATGAAGCTTGTCAATCATAATCATGTTAATCAGAATTTTTTTAATCTTATTACTCACCAAATAATAAAAAAAGAATAGATGTTAGATGTTAAAGAATAGACAGTTATAAAAAAAAATACAGTACACAACCTAACAGAAAGTGAACCCCAACTGAACCCCGGGTTCGCTTTCCGTGCAAAATATTGGATAAAAAAGACGTTGCAATGAGAAAATGACAAAGTTTAAAACCACAGGAGAATAGTGGACGGCGTTGCAGAATTAGCTTACATTTATTCGCCAGGCTCCAGGATTATGAAACATCTTAAGCTTAAGTTAAAATTTTTATGGTTGTGCTAAAATGTTGTATAAGTCAGGCAGACCAAACTTTAACTAATTTTCAATATTGCCTAACACAAGTGTTGTTATCTGCAGAGATTGATTCAATAATTCTTACACATTTTAAAGGCAATAAAAAGTTTGACATTATATAAGTCTACTCCATGATCCTGGGGCCAGGTGTTTTAACCAATTCCGTGGGAACAATTAAAGCTCAAGAGATTTTAAGCTAAAATTGTGTCACATATTTTCTCGTAAAACCAAAATGGCACCGGGGTAGTTGTGACCCCACCGTAACTCAATATGTCCGCAAATTTTAAATCTTGGAAAATAAATAAGATTGTACATGGCAATGAAACTCAGATTTTTTTTTTAGTTGAAATTTAAAAGCAATAGTGAACTTTGGATCGCCGAAGTCGAAATAATGTGAAAAAATACGCACAATACGAAACTAATCCTTTTAAGACTTTTAAACGTTTTACTGGTAAACGGTGAGAGTGTTCATACTCAAGGTACATTTGTAGAAAACTGCATTGTTAAACTTTAGTTTTATATATAAGAAAGCTGAGTCGAAATAAGTGATAATTTTTCAGCTGTTTTCAATGGTATCAAACTTATTTATTTCCGTGAAAAGGTTACTATTTTATCAAACAGTTCTCTGAACTTTTCAAATGTCCCTCGTTTACAATGTGCACAATGCTTTGAATTTTACACAGCTTTATGATGATAAAGAATTGATAGTATCGATAAAGAATTGATAGTATCGATAAGTTATAGTCATATGTGAAATAATTCAAAGTGATAATGAAATTGTTCAATATTTATCGGTATTTTTCTTATGTTAATTACTAACCTAAAGAAGATGATACCCTATATAAGAGCAGAGAATTAATGAAATCAATTTTAAAATATCTTGGCAGTTTCTCCTGACTTGCAGATAAAGACAGCCATGATCATAGCAAGAAGAAATAATTTCAAATTATCCTTTGTTCATATTACGACACACACCATATTTTGAATAAAAAAGAAGCATTTAACACCATTTTTGCTCAAAACACTGGTTAATTTTGACCACTGATTAAGTTAGCCGGTGGTTAAATTCTATATCCACTGGCCAACTAACCACTGGTCAAATATCTGTTGCTCAAAATAAAATTAGCCCCTGGTTAGTTAACCACAGGTTGAATGATTTAACCAGTGATTAATATCCCAAAATACATTACATTTGTCCACTCTTCAACAAAAAAAAAAAAAAAAAATTGGCTACCATGGTAAATACAATATGAGTAAAAAGTGAGAAGTTGCATTGAATAAGTGGAGAAACACCAATAGATGTAACAATTATCAACGCTAACAAACGGTTTAAGTCACTAAAAAGTCATGAAAGCACAGGTTTGGCTAAAATTAAACTATGCTGTAAATTCAAGTGGAGGATCAATAAGAATATAGAATGGTATTGATAGGAAAATTAGCACCACGGCCAAGGTGGATAGTAGGCTGTGTAAAAACTGATGATGATGGGCACTATGTCCTCATTAAATCTAGTGTCAAAGAAAATGCATAGTGACTCGCCATAATTCCTATTCAATACTTGGCTATACTTACAAAGTAAGTACATCAATTTGCATCGTCTCATACATAAACAAGCATTCTGAGAGTATTGCATTAGCAATACTAGTCCCCTACCGGAAGTGTAATCTGGCTCCCGTTAAAAATTGAAAATGCCATAATTTCGTCAAAAATCAATGAAGCGGGACGAAATGCAAACGTGATCTATAACTCATCAAGGTAAAGTCACATACCAAAAATCAGCTCAATATCTGCAAGCGTTTAGAAGAAAATTGCGGAAAACCCTTAAAAATTAAAGAGGTCGTAACTCCGTCAAAAATCAATGAAGCGGAACGATATGCAAACTTATTCGTATCTCATCAACACCCACATATCAAAAATTAGCTCAATATCTGCAAGCATTTAGGAAAAAAGTGCGGAAAACCAAGTGGGACAGACTGACAGACGGACAGACGGACATAAAGGACTATCTTTGTTACTACTCATCAACATTCAATTCATGATTACAATGCATATAAGCCTTTGCTTCTTATGTTATCCTCCAAAATTTACAAAAAAAAAAAAAAAAAAAAAAAAAAAAAAAAAAAACAATAACAAGGTAGCCATGATTATCCACTGGATAAGAGACTTAACCCACCTCTGTGGAATGGCTAACTTTGGCAAATATTTAACCACTGGATAGCAAAGCTAACCAGGGGATAAATTCTGAGCAACAGAATTTAACCAATGGTCAAAAGTTAACCGCTGGATAAGGGATTTAACCAGCAGTTAGGTGGCAGAGGATAGTTTTTTTGGCAATCAAAACGTTTGACTGACGGTTTCCTTAATATTGAGCAGCTTTTAAAATGTGCATTGGAAAATTTTAAATTCTCTCTACATGTAATAATAGTATGGTCTAGTTCCTTGAGGAATTTGAAGCTTTGAGGAATAAAACATGTACAACTTACACAATGGGCCCTAATGATGGCACAGGGACAATCTCAAAATTTCATGTAAATTAAGCCTATTTTCACTATTTCGCCGGATCCGCAACTGCTTCCAGGCCCGTGCTAATGCCCTAAGCTACCACACAAATTGCAGACCAACACTTGTACATACCATTGAACAGCAAGAGATAATTGCTCAACCACCTCGTTTTCAAGCTACAATTCATCCTATGAACCCATCCCGCTTTTCTGGTGAAATACCGGAAGAGTGATTTTTGATCTTAGTTTCGTATTTCTAGTCCATATCCCATAAACAGTAGTAGTGACACTAAAGTGTCACGTATCAATAAAATATACAAGGCCACCAATTCCCTCCAAATGCACATATAAAATATTCTAGCAATAAAATTACCTATAATATACATTCAGACCTTAGGTTCCTCTATTTTCTCTAATTTTTGACGGTACTTAATGCGAAACTATCCTCTGCCACCTTAGCGCTAACCAAGGTTTTGAGCAACCCAGTCCTAATATCTGACGTCAATTAAGGGAAAGCACCGTATTTACAAAAAAAATTAATGTGTTGATCAAAGCACAGTTGTATCGCCCTTAGTATTATGTAAAAGCTTAAATTATAGGTACATGTATATGACATATTTGAATAATAACATTCACGTGGACTTAACTGACATTTTGTCTTTATATGCACATAATGTACATCCGTCTCGTTGACACGATGCTTTGTTTCCGTTTGATCAAGGACGAAATGTGAAATTAAGGAACAATGATCATTCTCAAAAGTCGATTTAAACAATACAAACTATGGGCAGAGCCAATACAGACTTCTAAAACTAGAGGTGGGATCAGGTGCCACAGTGGAGTAAACATCACCTGTCGGCTTAAAAAAAAAAGATAAAAGGAGGAGATATTCACATTTTCCAAATAAATTTATTAACTTATTTACTATAAAATGAATTCACTACATTAACTACTTACATTTTCTTCAAATTTTACATTATGTATATCCATACATGTGTAATTACATATGAATTATATATACATATATATTATAGGGTTGTCCCAAAATTCCAAACACAAATGCAATTCCATCCAGCTGATATTTCTCTCTTACACTTTTACGTTATGTACTTCTTTACTTCTCTCATCTCGTAAATACATTCTGATTTTTTAAGCGCTTGTACTCTGAACCTAATTCTGTCTCACTTTCCAATGCTCCATCTTTCCAAAAGTCTTTTTTTTTCGCAAGCTAGCGAGGATCCAAGATCAGAAAACTTCCCTATTTCTGGAATATGTCTGCATGATGTCTTTCGCTTCTTTCCTATAGCTCTGGAAAACATGCAAAGTGGCCTCCATACGAATGGGGAATGATTTACAAACAATAACAACAAACAAAAGAAAATATGAAAATCATTTTAAAATGTTTTATGGTTTTCCTTTTAGTTTGATCACATTCTTTCTTGTACAATAAGTAAAAACAAGCAATTCAAAATAAAACAAAAAATAAAAATAATCTTAAAAATAAAAATAATTTTAAAAAGTATTAAAAATTTTTGAAAACTTTTTACATCCATTCGTTTTACATGACCTTTATTATTTTGTGTCTCTGGTTTTAATTATACAAAACGTTCTTGGACGCCCCCCCCCCTTTTTTTTTTTTATCAAAAACTGCTGATTTTTTCCCTACCTATTTCAGTAGAAAAACTAGGGGAGAGAGAGAGAGAGAGAGAGAGAGAGAGAAGTACCCTAAGTTACACAGCGTTTACATGTACATCGATATTGCCTTATAATACCGCAAACATTTCAGATAATATCGGATATATCGTACATACCAGGGGCTGACAAATCCCATTGCCCGACGCCCGGGGCTAGTGAATTTTAGAGGCGGGCAAGTGAATTTCAATATGCACTAGTCCGTGGGCAAGTAACTTTAAAATATCAATCCATAATTATTTTTTTTTAATGTCATTTTGTTGTAAGAGTTATCTTCCTTTGCTTGTGACACTTCCTAAGTGAAGCAGTTTAATTCTTTATTGAACCGAAAGAGACAAATTGGCATTTGAGAAATGGAGAAAGTTTTATCAATTATGAGGCAGAAAAGCGATCAGAAGCTGATGATAAGTACATCGTCAACACTGGTCAATAACAATGTTAGCGAAAGAACCACAAAATGGTCTATGCTTACTATAAGTATGAGGAAGAAAAACAACGGAAACAATTTTTCCTACCAAATGGCAAAAAGCATGTGTAGGGCTGAATTACAATAGCGACACGAATGGTATGGTACTTGTACTTTTGGCGGTAGTTTTCAACAGTTACCAATATTCAGAACTGCAAAATTACGGTGATTACAGGGCATTTCTGTGATTCATAGTACTGAAATTTTTCTGATTTGGTGACAAATTTATTCAATATGATGAACATGAAATGCTGGATGGTAGCTAGACAACAATGGCAGAATGAAAAGAAAGTTTTGTTGTTTTAGATGAAACTGAAACTATTTTGTCTTAAGAATTATCTTTATAGTTTATGGTGGGGCAAGTAAAAATTGAAGTAGGGCAAGTGAATTTTGATCATGCACTTGCCCGTGGGCAAGTGCTTGAAAAATCTTTTTGTCAGCCCCTGCATACATGTATAACTTTTAAACTAAAAAAAAATTAGGATTATTGCATTTCAATTTCAGACACTCGATTTAATTTAATTAAGTCTTGAGTTTTTAGTCAAAGATTTTCGTCTGATTATATATATATATAATATGCCATCACATTCAGCAGCTGACTCGTCTGTCCATATTTAATCTGTCACACACTATCGACAGTATCACATGTTCTCCTGAAGCTGTACCTTTGTAAGAAGGAAGAATAATTGAACCGAATACACTCTGTCCTACTTTTTAACGTGATATTTTGGTTGTAATGGAAAATGGGAATTCTAAAGTTAAAAATAACTCCATGTTATTCCTTTCGATTTACAGGGGACTTGTTAAAACGCGGAACGGTATACGGAACGGGATGGAAAACAAAAACTATTCTAAATGATATATTTGGTTATTCATAATAATTAATAAAAGTCAAAAGTTTCGAAATAAAAACGTTCATTGAACAATAACAATATTTCGTTTTAATACGTATAGGAATGGACAAAAGGATACCCTAGCTACATTTGTGCATTACTGTTAATGGCAAGAAAAAAAATTATCTGTTTTATATATACGAATATTCATTTTAAGCATCCGACCAATTCATAAAATTATCAAAATCAAGCCCATTTAATAAATATTTGAAATTTAAAAAACTTTTTCAAGACAATAAATAAAGCAATTAGGTAGAACTTGCATTTTTAATCTAGTACAATGTAAATCAATATTTCCCCAATACTCTAGGGATGGAGCCTTGTTTATAATTTTTAGATTAATGATAAAATCTTTTCGAAACTTAAATTTCAATATAAAGTTTCTCTACGATTTCCGTTCCGTTTCCCATTCTAAGTTTTAGCAACTCCAAATTCATCCGTTTTCTGAAAATGTGCAAGTGTGTTTTTTGGAAAAGCCCCTTTTTAAGAATCTTAAGGAATTATTTCGGCAACACTTAAATTGTTTGCGGAAATTTACAGTATTTTTGTAATTCATATCTGTCTACTCATATTTTATGCTTACGTATGTCTAGCAGTCTATCACTTGACCTAAAGTTTAAAATACGAATCATG
This sequence comes from Saccostrea echinata, assembly GCF_033153115.1. NCBI lineage: Eukaryota > Metazoa > Mollusca > Bivalvia > Ostreida > Ostreidae > Saccostrea > Saccostrea echinata. Next base: position 12,277,961 of record NW_026889764.1, read on the forward strand.
TGCTTCAATTCAATGGGATTCCCGTGACTTGTCATTAATATTTCCTGTTTTCGTTATCCAAATCGCAAGCATGGCGATCGGACGTTTCTATCTTTTGTGGACATTTTTCTGTGCATTAACAATCGGTGCTGAACTTGAAGGAAAACCGAAACCTCCGTCCCCACCCCCTGTAAATCCCTTCACCCCCGGGGACGTAAAATGGTGTGCTTGGAAAATGGGTGGAAACGTTGCCCGTTTTGAAGTTTTACCGGGACTCGGCTGGGATAATCTTCAGAATAAAGATGCCGGGATGCTTGTACAGTATAACTACTCGGAGTGTCGGACGACGGAAGACGGAAGGTACCTGATTCCAGATTGTGTATTTACCGTTCCCATCAAATCCAGTCAGCTAGAAGTCTTTGGAGAATTGTTCCAGCACTGGAATAATTATACAGCCACCACATCGTCCTCTGTCAATGTGGAAGCAGGACTCCATTTAGGCAGTTTTGGTATCAGTGGAAAATATTCTCATGAATCACAAAGTGTGCGTAAACACCAAATTATGGACAAATCAGTGACAACACGTGTACAGGCGCGGTATATACGCTACTCTGCTAAATTACAACCCGACACTCCACTCAACCCAGCCTTTCGAAAGCGACTAAAAAACATAGCATATTACATACAGACAAACAAGACTAATATGGCTCGATACCAGAGTCAATTGCTTGTAAGAGACTACGGTACCCACGTCATTTCAAGCGTTGACGCAGGCGCAATCATTTCGCAGTTAGACGAGGTAAAGTCAACGTTTAGTAACAGTTACAGCATGGACAGTCGACAAGTCGTGGCAGCGGCTAGTGCCTCCTTCATGAGCATATTTAGCGTTGGAGCTGAGTACAAACATAGCACGTCTCAGGAGGTTATAGATCAATATCTAGGAAACCGCACACATTCGAAGGTAAAGACATTTGGTGGGCCTGTGTTTCAGCCCAGCAACTTTACTCTTAATCAGTGGGCTGCTGAAATTGGTTTGGACCTAGTGTCCGTGGATAGATCAGGTTTTCCGATATATGACCTGATCTCAACACAGACACTTCCAGAACTACCACCGTCTATTCTATATCCCCTGGTTCAAACTGTAAAAGGGGCAGTAGAGGAATACTATAAGTTCAATGTCTATAGGGGATGTACCAATATTGACTCGCCGAATTTCAGCTTTATTGCCAACGTTGATGACGGCACGTGTGAAAGTCCGGAGACCAATTACACGTTTGGGGGAGTGTACCAGACCTGTAGTCAGTCAGGGCAACTCCGTCAAAATCTATGCACAGGACTCACCCAGAAAAATCCTCTTACTGGTGGTTACTCTTGCCAAAGTGGATATGAGAGTATATTGCTTACAGAGGGCAAAAGATCTGGCTCTGAGAGTAGAAGGAGTTGTCATAGCTGCGGTTTTCTTGGATGGTCCACCTGTTGTGATAATTATATGGTATACGGACAGGCAAAATACCAAGCCTATTGGTGTGTTGCACAAGGGCATGTTGACAAACAATCTGGATTCCAGTTTGGTGGTATTTACACCACATCGATTGATAATCCGCTTACTCAATCTCATGGTTGCCCACTCTACTTCTACCCTTTGAAACTCGGTCTAGACATGAAAGTGTGTGTTAGTGATGACTATGAGCTTGGATTCCGTTATTCGGTGCCATTTGCTGGACTGTTCAGCTGTATGACGGGAAATCCTTTATTTATTCACCAGGAAACCACTTCCAAAAACCCTGAGATGTTACACTCACTTTTCTCCTATCTGAAGTCGTCCAGCCCAAACTCATGGCCTCGGGGATGTCCAAAGGGGTATAGCATGCATCTAGCCACAGTAGAAAATTCCTGTGAAATCGATTACTGCGTAAAAGCACATGCTTTCGCCAACAAAGGACTTCCACCTGTGAGGCGACCACCATTTATGGAACTTCCTGGAGACGCGTATGTGGATTCAGGAGTAACAGAGGAGTACATGATCAGTGTTGGTGGAGAAACTTGGACGGATCTCGCCGTGGATCCGTCTTACTCCGACAAAGAAAATAAACCAAATAGCGACTCTCAGACGAATAACGAAGCTGAAGTTTCCTCTGGTACCACAGCAGGCATCGTAATTGGGGTCACCTTGGTTGTTATAGTGACAATTGCCGTAGTAACCTTGATGTTCAAAAGACACAGGAGATCTAAACGTCCATATCAGAGGATGGATAACCCCAGCGCGAATTTCGTAAACCGTCGAGAGTACGGAACAGCTGGTCAATCGACAGAGCCACCCCAAACCGCATGAACATTTTACATTAAAAAAATACCGAGTTTTACAAACAGATTTTAATTTTCATTTTTTTTTTTTTTTTTTTTTTTTTTTTTTTTTTGAATAAATATTGTACTAATAAAATTCTGTTCTTTAATACTAAAGATTGTGAATGTTTCATTTTTTTATGATGTTTGAAATATTTACTTTGTTTAATTTTCGTTTAATATAGCTATTTTATGTTTTCCGATTTTTTTTTTTTAACATTATTTTTAAATATTTTTTCTACTTGTTTCTAGATTTGATTTTTGACTTAATGAAACTTATTTCTTATTTGTTTATCTATATATTTTTTAACATTTATAAAGATGTGTGTTTTTTAGTCAAGTGCCTTTAAAAAATAATGTTTTACATATATTCTCACGTTTTGTAATTTGAATTTGATGAAATAATTTCTGAACTTACTGTACGTTTTTGTTTTAACGTACTGTGTTTAAATAAATAAAAATGAATGAAAAGAAGTTTTATTTGTATACAATCCATATTAAAGTACACTTGACGGACTATTTTTAATTTTTTTTTTTTTTTTTTTTTTTTTTTTTTTTTTTTTTTTTGGTTTGATTTTGTTTGTTTGTTTGTTTGTTTTTTTTTTTTTTTTTTTTTTTTTTTACAAAAAACGTAATTGAAAAAAGTCTTTTTGCTATTTGAGCAACATTTTTAAGTCTGATGAAAGTATCTATAACTCATTTGATAGAACAAAGCAATAAAAGACGAATTAAAAGTCAGTGGACCAAAAAATTTCACACGAGTTACCTAGCTTGCTCCTACAAAGTCCATATACCATCTGAGTTGAATGTAAACTTAATAAAAGAAATGCAGACATTTCCTTCAATGGAAAAAGGGTGTTTTTATTCCGTAATACTTATTTACCCCGGATACTTTAGAATGGAGAACGCATGCATGGTGACCGTGTGTACCAAATCAAGACAAACTTCCTGCATATATTGATATAACACTGTGTCGACATGTTCTCTACAAAATCGATTTTAAATATTTTGATTTTTTATTACTGTACTAGAGCATCAATCTTCTTTTTTTAATCCATAAATTGAATGATGTTACATGTATGTCTGCACTTCACAAGTGTTCACGATGGAAAATCGATTTTAAATATTTTGATTTTTTTTTTATTGTACTAGCAAGAGCATCAATCTTCTTTTTTAATCCATAAAGTGAATGATGTTATGTCTGCACTTCACAAGTGTTCACGATGGATGGTACATGTACACAATATTGCATTTTTAAAATCATGATCACGAATTTGTTAGTGGGGTTGACCAAATCAATAGAGGCATCCAAGACTGTTTATCTGAAACATAAAAGATATAAACACTCTCAAATATTGTCCCTGTCTTTTGATTTCTTAATTGACAAAGATTAATGTACTTGTATTTCTTTGGTTTAAATGATTGTAATTACTTTTTTACTGATTTTTTTTAGGAATAGTTTTACAATATGTTTTAAAAGCCTGAAAAATAACAACACAGACTTTTCTTATAAAAGATATAACATCTTTTTAAAACCCTTCCCGATTGATTTCATATGTGCTTACTACTCTTTATACACCCTTGCATTTTATGTGTTGAGAGGTGGATTAAGTCATATTTTTTTACAGTAAAAATACATTAGAATATTATCTAAAGATGATGTAAAATTGAATTTTATGTGTTGAGAGGCGGATAAAATGAAATATGGAGATAACGAACAGGATTCAAGCTCATAGTCCATTTAAACGATACAGATCGGGAGCAAAGCAAACAAGGACCTCCAAAAACATCAGAGGCGGAATCAAGTGCCATGGAGGAGTAAGCATCCCCTGTCGAGCAGTCGGACCCGCTGTGTGCTCCATATCATGATCGGACATATGAATCGAAGTAACTATGTGAACTGATAATACGTCGTCGATATATCTTAATGTCGAGTTGAAGGACACAGGAAGCTTTTTTTCTTCTCACGTAGAAGTTTTTTTTAATGAAATCTGCTTCATATGATTACAAGCTTCTAAATCAACATAACATCTCACAAGTCGACTTCATAATCAGGTGAGTCGAATTCATGATTTAAATGCATGATAACTTTTGTCGACTAACCAGATAATTATGAAAACTTGTCAAAAATTATGTTAATTTGTCACATAAATAGGACACTTTGTCAAAAACTTTTGTCAACTTGTCAGATAAATACATGTATTTTCGACTTGTCAGAAAATAATGTAGACCTGTCAGAAAAATATGATGACTCGTAGCACACGTATATCGACTTGTCAGAAATTATATTGACTTGTGGACGTCAGGAAGTGGTATTTATAGGCCTTGATGACAAGATACTGAGTACCTAGCCTTGGTGATTATTATCTGACAAATTGATAATAATCAGCATATCTAGGTACTATGAGAATTTTAAAAAAAAAGATCTGACAAGTTTACATAAATATCTGAAAAGTGAACATAACACATGCATCTGACAAGTGGTGGCAAAATATGCCAATATAGAAGTGATGTTTACATTGCATATAATGTACTCATTATAACCAATTTAATTAAAATTGGGTGGATAACTTCCTTTATATCACATTAACATTGTTCAGAAATGAGTAACAGGAAATACTAAATAAAGGAAGAAATCTCCGTGACAGATAATCATGGACTGATAATAAAACAAAGGGACATATGAAGTAAAGGGAAGAATTAATTGCATATCCACGTTTCCACTGCATATCTACAAATAAACCATGTATGTCTTTGGGAGATGTAAAAATGTAATAATTTTGATCATGCAATGGTATATAAAGGCACACGTGGAAGCAGTTAAAAGATCGGTTAAGGTAATGCGATCCTCAGATTTTGAATATCAGCTTTTAAGTAATTGAAAATGCTCACAAAAATGTCTCTGATTTCAGAGTAACCTGAATTTACCCATGGTATTTCCTTAAAGCTCATCATTAAAGTTAATCATATTATATAGGAAAAATTATCAAATCTTAAATATATTTTCAGGTCAGGAAATGCGAATGAAAACACCAGCTGTGCATTTTCTAATTGAAATTTGATTAACAAATATATTTTAGGATAAAAAAAGTATAGGTATCCAGGCATTTGGAGAAAATTGCATCTTTTTTATGCTAATACAATATTAAAGTGCTTCTATTTGCTTAAGTTGTTATATAATACGTAGTGTAAAATGCTTGTGTTATCATTGCTAGACATCACAGATCACGTCTCATTTCATATCATGCTAATAAGCATTGGTATCTAATGCTAGATTAAAGGAAATTCGATTTCTCTAAAAAAAAAAAAAAATCTTTTCGTCGCCCGCGTGGTGCAGTGGTTAGAGCATCTGCTCTAGAGTCGCAGAGTAAGGAGTTGATCCTTGCATGCTTCGCGAATTCGAATCCCACTGTGGGCAAGTGGAGACCGGTCCTTCAGATGAGGCCGTTTTAACCGAGGTCCTGTGTCGCAGTAGGTGCTGGCACGAAAAAGATCCCTCACTGCTCAATGGCCCTAAGTGCTGAGCCTAGGTCAAAACTTGCAGCTCTCCACCGGCAAATGGTGGCGTCTCCATATTAATGAAAAATTCTCGAGAGGGACGTTAAACAAAAATAAAACAAACAAACAAAAACATTTTTTTTTCTATTATGGGGTACAAATATCAATTTTTTAAAAGACCGTGTCTAAGACTTCAGAAAACCTTGAATCATATTGAGATGGATAAAATGAAAATTGTTGCACGAAAATATCTCAATTTTATGCTTCATTTTGAGATGTTTTAAATGAAATAATAAATTTAAGAGTCATCCTTCCTGGCTGAGGATCGGATATCCTTAAACGCAATGGTTTTAGTAGATTTTACGAAGTGTGAAGTGTTTCAAATAAAAAAAAACACTTACATAACCATTTGTAGGAAAATCACAGTATATAATTAAAAGGTAATAAGCAAAAGAAAGGCATAGGGAGTAAACTAGAGTAAATTCTCTAAATATGTTATATAGATTATGTCAAATAAGTCTACATGTATGCCTCACAAGTGACAGCTTTATCAGTAAAAACAAGTATTCTGAGAGTGTAAAAATTGATAATGACACAATTCCGTCAAAAAAAATCATTGAAGGGGAATAGGAAAAATGCAAACTTGATCTATAACTCATCAAGGTCAACTCACATACCAAAAATCAGCACAATATCTGCAAGCGTTTAGAAGAAAAAATGCAGAAAACCCTTCAAAATTAAAAAGGCCGTAAATCCGTCAAATACCATTAAAGCGGAATGAAAGGCAAACTTGTTCTTAACTAGTCAAGATACACATATATACTAAAAATTGCTTTAAATCTTCAAGCGTTTAGAAAAAAGTACAGAACACCAAGTGGACAGACAGACAGACAGACGAGGAAGAAACCTATAGTCCCTCCGTTGTCACGGGCTGGGGACCAAAAAAGTGGAAAATATAGTGTGACTGAAAAATTACTATCAGTTGGCAACACCAAATTATTGTAAGCGCACGAATTGTTTACAAAATATTAAATAGCTAAAGTGACGTGTATGATCTTGACCTGGAACTTTTATAACGACTAACTGTTAGCGATTATTGACAATGAAATTGAATAACCCCCCCCCCCCCCAGCAAGAAAGACAGACGTTACAAAAAACTTTTTCCTAATATCATGAAAAATTACAATTTAATTTATGTTTATATTAGCAGATTGAATAATTGTACACTGTAAAAAGTAGTGTTCAATTTTAACATGTTCATGTGTTATTTGATCCACGGCAGTGTTAAAACTTGAACGCATCATGTATTAAAGGTGTAAAATCTTAAACGCATAGTGCATTTAAGTATTCCATGTACTCTGCTTTAACATATATGTGTTAATAGCTTCTTCAGTCTTGTTGCAAGTTTATTCAATTAATATTACTAGTTTTTTTTTTAACTTTGATTTTATGAATATAAATTTCTAGCTTGTGTAAAAATTCTGTAACTCCCCCGACTGATATATTTTCTAAACAGATATCAATACCTTAGTATACAAATATGTGTATATAATTTTAGGTGTATATATCAATTTATATGCATTACATGTACACTGACATGATTAATAGTATTCATTATTTGTTTGTCAACAATATCATTCAAAATCCTTGAATTGTTTTTGTTGAAAAAAAACCCCACTTAAATGCAAGTAACTGACACATACTATATTGTTAAATAACACCAGTGTTAAAATTAGGAATTATTTCATTAACACATTAAGTGTATTATCTTCGTGCCTGGCCTCTCTCTAGTTGACCCATACATGTTACCTTTTGTCGCCGCATCAGTAATTTCTTTGTTTCAAAGAAAGCGGTCAGCAAAAAATTCAAAGAAAGGATTGCCAACTTCGGTGTGTTCTTGTGTGAAAGGGTAAGTTGATTTTTGAGTAATTTTTACACAAACTGTAATAAAAATATTATCTCAATAACATTTTAAATATATAATTATTTTTTCAAAACTGTTATCATAAGCACTTGAATTATGCATTCTTTGGTCGGTTGAGTCAAGTAAACAGAGTAGATATTGTACTAATTTTTAAACGTTTTCAAAAACTCTAGCTCATTCTTTTGATTTTTAATAGGTTATTTTATAATATTTAGCACACTTACAAACTTAAAAGTATTTGCTTATGCATTTCCATCATTTATTTAGATCGAATGCCCGGTCAATAGAAAACCTACCATCAAAACATCTCAAAGGATCTCGAGTCTGAAGAGGAATATCCCCCTTTAAGTGATGAAGAAATTGTTGTGATATACGTCGTTGGAGACGGATGTAAAATATTAGAAACTATGAATGCACTGGACTACCCAGTAATTTACGGACAGGTTTTGGATATTTTGCAACTCTGGGTGCATGGTCGGTGATATTTTTACACAAAACAAAACTACAAACTGGAACAATTTAGTGAGCAATTTGGACATGCATATGTTAAAAAATAAAATTATTCTCGTAAAATGTGTATTTATCTTTGTTTTTCACAACAGGACAACAGACAAAAGGAAAATAATGAGGATTTTATTTTTCAAAAAATGTGTTAACTGGTTAACATCAGCTTTGGAATTAACACGTTAAAGTGTGAATTAAGTGTTTCCAGGGGTTTTAACGTGTAATGTGTTAATTTTATGAAACATTTCTACATGTTAATAGATCAACACACACGTTAATGTATTTACACTTTAACGTGTGAATTAAGTGTTTCCAGAAAAGTGTTAATAATTGTGTTAAATTATTTACATTTCTTTTTACAGTGTAGAAAGAATTTCTATCTCCTGACTTTCTTATAAGCAATATGCTAACCATCGATGAGGTGTTCATGGTGGGTCATAATCTTTTTAAAAATTTGATTTATCGAAGTTAACATACTGTGCCTAAAATCATTTTTTCCATTTCTGTTTAGTTGTAGAAATTTTTCCTTTTTCGGTATACAAAAGTACCCAGCAAAGTTTAATTTGTGTAAGTTGTGGCCCGGGGTAGGTATGTTTGGTCCATATTAGGGGACTTTGAAATCTAATAAAACAGTAGAGGGACAATCTCTTCAAGGCAAGACTGAAAAACTTCTCGGGATTAGAATTCAGGTCTGATTTGCTACTAATTCGTGGTTTTGTTTTGTTGTTGTTTTTGTTTGTTTGTTTGTTTGTTTTTTTTTTTTTTTTTTTTTTTTTTTTTTGGATATGTTACCGTATCTAAAAATATTCTTAGAAGGTTGGGGTTGGAGGGGGCGGGTTTATTCAAAACATGCGTATATCAGCTGGCTGTGGGTTTGTTTGTTTGTTTTTGTTTCGTTTCGTTTCTTTTCTTTATTGTTTGTTTGTTTGTTTGTTTGCTTTTTTTTTTTTTTTGCTTACTAACTCAGAGCTCAAATCTGATATATCATATCAGCATCAGGTCTAGGACTTCAAGTACATTCTACACAATAGGGTGTTCAGGTTCTAAGATGGTAACGTCATTTTTATCCTCAGGGAGGGCTCTTCTTAGCGGAACTTTCCTAACTTAAGAAGTAAAATATCCCACACTTATTAGAGCAGTCCTGTCCTATAGGACATTTTGATCGAAAAATGGCATAAAACAGTTATACTCTGTCCATTATGAAAGTAAAGGAACCTAACGACAGATCTAGATCTTAATCAAAGTAACCTACATGTGTATAATATCCGTCAGATGCAATACTGCATGGATCACAGCACATCCATAAGTATGTCAACCTTAACTTGGATACCAAGATAGTACAAGTAGACTGAGAAAAAAAAAATAGACATCCATGTTGCAGTAAGTATATAATGTATTAATTGTAGAAGAATAGATTTAGCACCCAAGCATGAATGGTTCTCAGAACTTTGTCTTCATTTAGCCAAACGCTGGATGATCGATCTCAACCTCATGTGTTAATTCGTCCACAGAAAAAAAGCAGCAATTTGATGACATAGGTATGTTGATCTAAGAAGTGTTAAGTTTGCAGTTGCAAGTTACACCATACATCACCAAAAATGCAATCTTGATAGCCGATTAGACAACTTTTATTTTCGACGTTATTTAAAAAAAATTCTAACCATCAAATACTTATCAGTTTTGTGTTCATGGCATCAGTAACTATTTTGAATATTTTTTTTCCCGAGGAAAGTAAACTATACAGTGGAAACACAATATCAATGAATATCAACTAATCTGAAATAATTCTGAAGCAAACAAAATCAAATTTAAACACAAATCCCTCTCTTTTTTTTAATTTTCTAAAACCGATTTTCTCTTTTCCCCCAAAATCATTTTGACAATTTATAGGGAATAATCCTTTAAGGTTTCAAGAAAATTGTCCCCACTGTTCCTGAGAAATATATCAAGTATTTTCATATTTCTGTCCTTTCCATGACTTTATGGCTATTTTAAAGATTTTTAATGTTCCCTGCATTTTTACACTTGTTGATTATTATTACTATGAAATTTCATTAAGATTGTCCAGTCAATCTGAAAGAATTTTCTGGACAAATCTTTAGGTGGATTAATTACAATTGACCTCGTTTTAGGAGACACTGTTGGAAATAAGTGCACAATGATACACGGATTGATCAAAGAGTAACTTCACCTCTCATACTGTATAAACACTTTCAGATGAACACTCAGATTAAGTATCTTTATATCTTTGTATAAATATTTGCTTCGTTCAGGATGATACAGATAGAAATTTGTGCGTATTGGCATGACGGTTAATCCAGAAGAAATATCGCAATTGCTCACTTGGAAATTACCTTTAGATCAAACCCTCGGATTGAATATCTTTATATCTTTGAATAAATTTGTACTTCGTTAGGATTGACACTGATAGAAATCAGTGCATGTTGGAACGAGTGATGATCCAAAAGTGGTATCACCGTCGCTCACTGTGACATTAGTTTTGGATCAACTCTCGTCTCTAATATCTTTATTATTTCGAAGAAATGTGAACTGTGTACTTTGAATTGAAATAATTAAATCAAACCTCAGGAAATCCTCCGGGGAAAGTTTTTAATTTTTTGAATGCATCCCTTTAAACTCAGCTCAGATGCGATTGGCAACGCGGATAAAAATATATGAGAAAAAAAGATGAGAGTATTGAAAAGATAATTTAGTTTAAACCGTTTTGCATGTGCTGGAATGTAATCAGCTGTAAATAATATAAGAAAAGAGTTAATTTGGCCGATCCATTTCTACGCCTAAACATTCCCTATGAGGAGTTTTCTAAAGTAGTTTTAGTGTAAATGTTTGTCGATCAAATCACCATTATGGCAAGCCCTTTTACTATTTATTCGTAAAATAATTTTTCACTCAAAATTACAGAGATATCTCTTATTTTAGAGAGATATCTCTTAAAAAACAGAGATATATCTCAACTTAGAGATATCTCTCAACTTAAAGAGATATCTCTCTAAGAAAGAGATATCTCTTTCACTTAGAGAGATATCTCTTACACTAAGAGAGATATCTCTTTCACTTAGAGAGATATCTCTTTCACTTAAAGAGATATCTCTTTCACTTAAAGAGATATCTCTTCCACTTAAAGAGATATCTCTTTTCCTTTGAGAGATATCTCTTTCGTTAAGAGAGATATCTCTTTCACTTAGAGAGATATCTCTTTCACCTAGAGAGATATCTCTTTCACCTATAGAGAGATATCTTTCCAAGTTAAAGAGATATCTCTCAAAGTAAAAGATATCTCTCTAAGTTTATCTTAAGAGATATCTTTCAAAGTGAAAGAGATATCTTTCAAAAGTGTCCAAAAGAGATATCTCTCAAGCAAAAAGAGATATCTCTTTACTGTAAAGAGATATCTCTTTACATTATTTTTATTTAAAAAAGCATTTTAATGACTTCTCCCTTTACCGGAAGTAAGCTTTATATTCACGGAAATGCATTAAATCAAAACGAAAGTAGAGACGAGATTTTATAATGTTTACTGATACTGTGGACCTTATTTAAACTTGTAGAATATCAATTTCCTATGCAGAGTTGTCGTTTGTTCCTCTCTCAGACATGTATGGGCCAATGGTAGAGAGTGGTAGAATATTTCACATGTATAATATTTTTACACAATACATTCAATTTAACGACAGTCAAGTTTATAACTTAGATTTTTGTTTTTTTCAAATCTAGCTCCCAATACACAAGTATGTTTCATTTTTCATTCATCTATAAGTAATATAAAATTTTTGTCTTTTCTTTCATTTTCTTTTCTTTATGTTGTTCATATTTACCTTACACTTTTTTGAATGAGGGCTGAATGAAAAGGCTGACTGTAGCCCAAACCCTGATTTCCTATTGAAGAAGCATTGGAAGTTTGTGCGTCATGCATAAATTGAATATATGTGTAATGGCCTTGACCCAAGGTTATTTGATGAAGTTTGAGGTGATTTTTATAAAATAAAAATTTATAAATATCTATAATTCCTGTTTGACTATATCTTGTAATTGAGAACATTTCGAGGCTCATACTTATCGCAAATATTGAGCAAGACCTGAGGTTATGACTGATCTTAAATCAAGGTCATTTTTAGGCAAGTTCAAGGTAACTGGCAGAAAAAGTGTATTACCTTTGTCAAATGCATAATTTGCAAATGATACTTGACACAAAGATTGCTTATGACTAAATGGTGTTTCATGACCTTATCCAATGTCAAGATTACTGGCAGGAAAAGTGTGAAATTTGTTTTCATTTCATTACTCCCTCATGGATAAGTATTGAAACTGGAAACTTCAAAGATTATTTGTAAGCTGAAAGTACATCATAACCTTTACCCATGATATTGTGGCAAGTTCAAGGTCATTGGCAAAAAAAAAATGCTTACGTCAGGTCCATAATGTCTTAATGGAGAAACAGTAAATATCTCCCTTTTATTTAAAGATTTATGTGAATAGAAGATGCATCTTTTCTTTCTTAACCAGTATCGTTTTGGCAAGTTCAAGGTCACATTTAAAAAATTGATATTGGCATTTTCAGAAAAACAAGAGGCCCAAGGGCCTTAACGGTCACCTGAGTATAATACAACAATTTAGAGGATCCATAGAGTATAAAATGAACTGAAAGGTGAAGCTTTGTTGCCCAAAAGCAAGAAAAAAGGGTGATCAGGATCAACAAAATAATTAGTCTACTATTCACTAACAGATGATAAATTAGGTTCTAATCTGTTCCCCATTTATCACTCTCACCATACAGTACATTAACAAACTATCAGTGCTTCTGTACTATTTTAATTCCTTGTTGAAATCTCTTACATTGGCCTTTGATGAACATTTAATAAGACAAGTTATTTTTGTCTCATTTTTATTTATCTATTACATGTACTTACAAGTCTACCTGATCATTAAAACTATGAAAGTACTTTTTGTATTATGCAATAAAAATTCTTGCATAATTCTCTTATTCTATTAACCTTTCAAGTATATTATTTACAGTGATTATTTATCAAAAGTAAATGGCAAAGGGGAATAACTCCTCTCAGTAAAATACAGATTAATAGAGCCCTGGCCAGGACCAGAACACTTGACCAAATGGTCCAAATGTTCAAAAATCTGGTAAAAATACCCTTCCTTATTAAAACTTTTACTCTTTTTGCCTCTGATATGCCCAGGTGCAGAGAAGCTTTTTAAAGAAATTATGCATTTTTACTACAGATTCACTATATTGACAATAGAGCCTCCCCCCTCCCCACCGAGAAACACCAGGGCCACTCACCCTGGGACCAGAGGTTTGCTCATCAAAAGTAATCACTTTGCTTATCTGTGCTTATCTGCTTAACACTAAGGAGAGGACAGGATTTTTTGATAGAATTAATGCTTTTTCACTATATTATCAAGAGCCCCACCCTTACACCAGCACATCTGACCCAGGGGTCATGCAATTCACTACTCTGGAAGAAGCACTCTTGCATATCATAACTATATACTTAGCTTCTTTGCTTTTTAACCAGAAGCAGAAAGAATATTTTCAAAGAAATTTTGCTTTATCACTATATAATCAACAGAGCCCCCCCCCCTTTCTCACCAGAACCCTTGACCCTGGGGCCATGGAATTCACAATTTTGGTACAGTCACCCTTGCTTATCATAACTATATATTCAATTTGTTTCAATAATACCCAGTAGTAGAAAAGAAGATTTTCAAAGAAATAATGCACTTTAACTATATGATCTATATAGCCCCACCCTAACACCAGAACCCGACCCTGTAGCCATGAATTTCACAATTTTGGTAGAGTCACCCTTGCTTATCATAACTATGTATTTAATTTGTTTCAATAATACCCAGGAGTAGAGAAGAAGATTTTCAAAGAAATAATGCACTTTCACTATATGATCTATATAGCCCCACCCTAGCACCAGAACCCCTGACCCTGGGGCCATGAATTTCACAATTTTGGTAGAGGGCTCAATGCTTATTACAATTATGCGAACAGTTTAACTGCTTGATGTCCAGGAGTGAAGAAGAAGATTTTTAAAGATTGCATTAATTTTGGTGGTTTTAGCCCCACCCCTTAGGCCCCAGGGGGACAGGGACCATGAAATTCACAAATTTTGTCCCCCTTTACCCAAAGATGCTATATGTCAAAATTGGTTGAAATTGGTTGAGTGGTTTCAGAGAAGAAGCTGAAAATGTTTAAATGTTAACGCACGACGGATGACAATGGACGAAAACAGATAGCAACAGGTCACCTGAGTGACTCAGGTGACCTAAAAAATTGTATAGGGGGTATAATTTTGGAGTTTGTTCACAGTTATTGAATTATATAGGCATAACTCAATTATAGTATCCATGCAGGTAGAATCCATGACAATTCAGCCATAACTGGAAGGTATTTTTGAATCCTTAATGATTGAATGTTTGCAGATTTAGATTTTACTGACTTAACTTTGGAAGACCTCTTAAGGTATTCAATGTATAATAACCATATTTTGTACCTAATAAATGAATGGTCCGATATTTTTAATCATGGTAGCATTTTGAAGGTGTTATTAAATAAAAATACTCCACCAAAGGAATTTACAAAATTTTGATTATTATCAAATAAATTTCACCTTGAATTTTACATTGAAGACTGTGGGCAGCGCAGGTTATATTAAGATATTGTAAAAAGTAATTTGAATTTCATACAGATCTCTCGGTGAAAATATGCATAAACTCTCTCTTTATTAAAATATGAAATAAAATAAATCATTTACAACAGATATTTTGACAAAATTAAAATTTTAATTTTTTTATCAAGGGCAGATAACTCTTCAAAAACTTGCATAAGATGCAAAATGACCAGCTTCTTTCATGTTATCAGTCATATGAATTTGGTTCATTTCCCTATCATTGTTATCTAGCAATGCATTTTTGACTAGTTTAAAATGATTAAAAATTGTTCAGAATCCATTCATTATACATTGAATACCTTAAATAAAAAAGTCACATAAGTATAAGCATCAGGGCGACTATACTTTATGATATTACAATTTTTCATAGCATGTATTACCAGTACACAAAAACACAAGTATTCATTTGTATGTACATGTTATAACCTTTTTATCTTGAATTCAAATAAAGATGTTGAAAACACTAATACATTGTTTTATTGACTTGGGAATAAATTGCTTTGTCATTGTTGAAATGTGGATACATGCATATACACGGTACCAGTAAGTAATAAAACTTTTTCAAACAATTTTTGACATTTAAAAACAAGTAAATGTGCAGAAAGTGTAGAAGTCTGTGCATCACTTTTCATGGCCTGGAATTCTTCAAACAGGACAGGATAGGTTTGGTAGGACACCCTCAGATTCTCAACTTTTTTTAGGTAGTTGCTTCTTGTGATTCACCTGTGAAATTATTATTTCAAAAATAAATATAACAAAATGTAGTAATGTAACTGATCATTCAATGTCAAGCTAAGCAAATAAAGGAATAGATAATATAAAATTTTAAAAAATATGAAAGTGAGAGAAGGCCAAACTAAGGGTTTAATTATTAATTCATAATGGAAGTAAACAAGCTTGAAAGACACACAATTCAGTCTTAGAACATGTACCTGGTATTTCTTAAATTTTAAGTTCATTTACAGTGTATGTAGGTGTCAACCTTTCATCAACTACTTCTGTATATAATATTGAAGGGTTTTAATATGTAAGACAGAGTGAATTAAAGTTATACATGTATTTATTTATGTGTATTTAACATATCACCATAAATGTGATGAATGGTCTACAAACAAACTTATTTTGTGTGATCTCATAAACTACATGTGTCTTCCTTCTGTGGCCAAACATGTATAAAATTTGAAAGCTAAGGATATTACAAAGAAAACTAATATTGTTGACTGAGTTATACCCCATTCCCATATAAATGTTCAATGACATTGATTCATAGTGATTGGACCCTTATAACTATAGTTGTCTTTCTGTAATGGACAATTCCTCTGTGTAACATTTTTTTTAAATAATGTGGTAAATCAAAGATTGGTGAACAGATGGAATTCATTAAGATATGTTTAATATATTTTATTAATATTTAGTCATGCAATCAGTAAGAATAAATACCTGTTGGCTCTCCATTCCCTTAGGAATACACCAGGTCTAGAGCACAGTCCTAAGTTAGCTTAGAGTACATTGATCAATCTCAGCTTTACACTAGCTGGCATTATGACAAAGGAGGGGATACAACTCAGATGTCTCAACCTGCAACACACAAATTATCTGAAGTGACCTGTTCAACACTATATCAGAGGTAAAAAAAATCTCCCAGTCATGGTTACTTTATGGAAGGTATACTCAATGAAATGTGCTGTAGTCACTGAAACTGCTGTCTGTCAATACCAATCAGCCAATTTCTGGCATAAAATTATTTACACCTTTTGCATTCAAATTAAATTAAACGAAAAGTCATTTGGAATATTACTGATATGTACCCTAAATGACTGCACTGAACCATAAACCTTGCTTAATTTCAGAAATATTTGATTTCAAAATATATAAAAAAAATTCTGAGGAATTGTCAGAGAATGTACATGTACCATGATAGATTAATTTTGCTGGGAAATGAAAACAAGACCAAAGAGGGCAAGGATTTTATTTTACAAACTAGATGTGTGGTAACACCACAAATGCCCCCGCAGACAACCAAAATTTCGAATTGCAAATTGTAAATTGCACATTTGTAGCCAAGATAATGATTAGAAATTGAGAATTTTTAAATCTTTTCCAAGTTCAAGGGGGATAACTGTCAATACCATGACCAAATTCAAACTTGACCTGCGTATTCCTATGACGTATCTATATATCAAATTTGAGTTGAACGTATACAACTGTTGCCGAGATAATTAAAGGAAATTCAATGATGACGGAATGACAGAATGACTATAACAGGGTAACACTATATGCCCCCCGACCATTTAATGGCAGGGGCATAAAAATTCTGAAGATTAAGGGGTACCTATATTCTTCTACATTTCAGATGACAAGGAAAGTATTTCTACTCTGCTAAGGCAAATTTTTAAACTTCTAAAGAAAAAAAAAGTTCAAGCTATAGATTTCCATAAAAGAAGTGTTGCAATTATGACTTGGCAATCCATTATTATAATTTTTATTTCCATTTCACACAATAGAATTTGAATCAAAATCAAAAAATGCCTTGATCCCTTTCCTTTAGTGAGAGCAGAAAAAATTAAAATTAGATCAAACTAGATCGCAATGTGTAGCAATCTTGTTGGAGTGGAATAAAGATCTAATTTTAGTTAGACTGAATTTATTTAAATTTGTCAATTTTTTGTGCGATTTATTGAAGGATAATGACTAGTGCATATTATTGATCTTTGCAATCAATCAGAGTTCAGCTTATTGTATAAAAGACAAGAGACAAAATGTACATAATTAAACCACAGGTGCTTCAAGGGAACAGGAACACAACCCACCCCCACCCTCTAAAATTTTGGGCTTCCCAAGTTATTTTTTGATTTATTTCTTTAAACAAATAAGTTGATGTATAATGCACTATAAAAATTCACAATTAATGCATTTTTTGAATAAGCTTTGTATAAGAATATACCAATGATATGAATTAATAGAGAGGTTATTTTTGAAGAAGCTATGTATAAGAATATACCAATGATATGAATAGAGAGGTTATTTATATTTTTTATGGGGGGGGGGGGGGGGGGTTACATCAGATACCAGAGACATATATGTCTCTGGATACATATACATGTATAGCTTATTAATTGCATCAATTGTGAATTTTTACAGTGCATCATACATCAACAAATGCTTTTAAAAAATCATGAAAAAAAATTCAGAGAGCCATTAATGTTTTTGGAGAAGTTGCTAACCCCCCCCCCCCCGCCTTTCGAAATCGTTGCAACGGGCCTGGTGGTGGTGGGGGGGGGGGGGGGGGGGTCCTGTCCCCAAGCACCTGTGCATTAAACCATGAGTATCAGAACCTAATGGGACTAACTTGTAGAATTGCTGGTGGGTGGCTGGGAGCAAATCTCCCCATTTTTTTTTTCCACAAAACAACATTAATTACGCCCAATAAAAATATTCAGCAAAAGTTTACTGTTCAACGGAATAGACCCCCACCCGATTTCTCCAACTTGATTTCGACGAGGATGTTAATTAAAGTAGTCTTTAAATTTGACCTATTTTACAATATAACTTAAATAAATATGACAAGTAATTCAGTGTTGTCTAGATTTAAAATTAGAAACAGCTGATTATTTCAAAAGCTGAGAAAATTCGGTCCATCGCAGTTGAGATTATTGCTAGTCTACTTTCGTTTTCCTGAATATAAAGACTTTAGCATGTTTATTGAGTCATTATCCTTTTGTTGTTTCAAACAAGGGATTTAGCATTTCTTTCTACATACTTCTTTCTGGGATTGGGCATGCTGAATCTATTCCAGAGGTTCTAGATCTATCACCTACATCTATCACCTACACCAGTACATGACCATATATTACACTTCCTGCCATGTGGTGTCTAGCCTCGCTTTCGTATTATAGGGGAGGAATAATTATTTCATTTTAAGGATAACTTGAAAAGAGATATCTCTTTCATTAAAAAGATATCTCTTTTTGAAAATCTAAAGAGATATCTCTCTAACTTAGAAAGATATCTCTTTTAACGTTGTTAAAGAGATATCTCTCTAACTTTAAGAGTTATCTCTCAAGCTTAAGGAGATATCTCTCTAGCTTTAAAAGATATCTCTCTAAGTAAAAGAGATATCTCTCTTGCAAAAGGAGATATCTCTTTTGTTTATAGAGATATCTCTCTAGATTATAAAGATATTTCTCATAGTCAAAGAGATATCTCTCTTGGTCTAAGAGATATCTCTTTTAGTTAAAGAGATATCTCTGAAAGCTAAAGAGATATCTCTCTAAGCTAAAGAGATATCTCTTTTATTGAAAGAAAAAAATATTTTACGAATAAATAGTAAAAGGGCTTGCCATACACCATGGCTCCTAAGTAACATCGAATTTTCTTACCTTGAAATACGAAACTTGTCCCAGAAAAACGCGAACATTTTCAACATCTTTTGTTTCACTAATACTATAAAGTTAAAAATTGGCATACACCATAATCAGTATTTTTTTAATAATGCATAAAAATTTCAATTAAATGTCTCTGTAAATAACATTTTTCTCTCAGGTAGACGAATCTTAAAAAATAGTTGTCGGCGCAACACTGACGACGTCAAAACGTAACTCGTGATGGAATTTATTATGGAATCGTGCATCTGATAAAGTTCGTTTGAAGCATAAATTCTACACTGTATTTAAGTTTTCTTTAGTTACCAGTTTATACATCTTACATATTAATTAGCATTTTCAAAAAAACGCGGAATCAATTCTTTTAATAAACTTTAACAATTTCCCAATCCCGCTCATAACTGCAACTGCTCGCTTAGTTAAACGGCTGTCGCCAAGTATGACGTGCAGCTTCCGACTTTTCAGTTTGTTGGTCTTCCAAACGCTTTTTCTCTCGAACAACCACTCAAGCCATCCTCGAACCTCTTGAACTAGGTATACATCTGTGTCCAAGATATATGTTTGTGTCCTTCCATCGTTTACATACCTTTTCCCGTATGGACAGGAGCCATATCCCGCTCAAAAGTACCGTTTGATAATTTGGTGCTCCGAATTGTCGCCCGACTTCACCATTTTTGACAATATCTAAGTAAAGTTTTTTTTTTTTTTTTACATCTAACGTCATATTTTTGTCATTTTTAATGCTAAATTAATTAATTTTCACTCATGAGTACTTTAGATTATAGAGTTTTTATGGAGGTATTTTTTTTTTACATTATATTTCCATATAGCCTGGTATTAAAGAAAACTTCACTGACAATCCAATTTCTAAAACTCAAAAAATTGCTGTGCGCCGAGTAATGATATTTGGCATCCTTTAAAAGCTATTTTTACAAGCATATGACATTACAACATTATAGTATTTTGTTAAAATAGCAAAAAAAAAATAAATTAATTAAAAAAAAAAATAAATAAATAAAAAAAATTCCCAACAAGTCCAAAAAATTATTGATTTTGGTCGAATAGTTCTTGAAATATTCAAAATGTTTGCATTTTTCTTTTCAAACCTCGTAGTTATTTTTGTTATTATCTCCTTCATTTATAAATCGTGTTATTCAACAGTTCTTGAAAGCCTCAACTACATGCTTAAATTCAAAAAACTGCACAAATAATAGACTCTTAACGGGAAAATTGACACTTGCTAGGCGATCGTCAACGATACGGATCAATTATAAAGCTATCATACAACTGATGAAAAGCATGAAAAAGGATTGGACAGGTCAGAGTGTTTTTTTTTCTAAGTGTTACTTGTTCCGTGGTCGGAAGGTCGTGTGTTCGAATCACGGCCGCGACTGACCTAAGTCGATAAAAAAAGAAATACATAGTATCTGTTCCTTCGCCAAGCGCTAGGCACTTTGGATTGAAAGATGCCGGTCTTTTGGATGAGACCTTAAAAACCAAGACCCCGTGTCACAGAAGGCGTTGGCACGATAAAGAACCCTCACTGCTCAATGGCCCTAAGTGCCGAGTAAAGGTCTAAATTTGAAAGCCCTTCACCGGTATACGTCTCTATCTGAGATAAAAATTACTCGAACGGGACTTAAAACAACACACAATCAATCAAAGTGCTACTTCATTGAAATTACACTAAAGACAGTCAGTTATACATGTATATCGTTAACGTTTTAACCCTTTAAAACTTATAACTCATAATTTTCAAAATTAATTATGTCTGCAAATCAAGGGAAAAGTAAGAAAACACGGCAAATCACTGAAACGTGCACAAAGTTATTATCAAATTAAGGTTCCTGAATTTTGTATGTTTGTATAAATCAACAAATAAGTTCAAGTTATACACTTTTTACTTTTTTTAACATGATTATCATTTTGAATATATCTTTTTGAAAATTTCAAAGGAAAATAATATTAAAATCAAAACGTAAAATATAGCAATTGAAGATCAGTCTCCATGGTTATTTGTTGAAACTTCAAAGCATACAAAAGTAATTCGAAGTAATTCGAAAAAGAGAAAATGTACTTTTGGTATTTTTTAGGTCACCTGAGTCACCTCAGGTGACCTATTGCTATCCGTTTTCGTCTATCGGCGTGCGTCTTGCGTCTTGTGTTAACATTTGAACATTTTTAGCTTCTTCTCTGAAACTTTAACCAGTTTCAACCAAATTTGGCATCTGGCATTTATGGGTGATAGGGAACAAAATTTGTGAATTTCATGGTCCCTGCCCCTCTAGTGCCTAAGAGGTGGGGCTAAAATCACCAAAATTAATACAATCTTTAAAAATCTTCTTCTTTACTCCTGGACATCAAGCAGTCAAACTGTTGGCATGATTGTGATAAGCATTGAACCCTCTACCAAAATTGTGAAATTCATGGCCCCAGTGTCATGGGTTCTGGTGCTAGGGTGGGACTATATAGATCATATAGTGAAAGTGCATTATTCCTTTGAAAATCTTCTTCCCTGCTCCTGGGTATTAAATAAAGTGCTTCTATTCTATTATGCTTCTATACGTAGATAGTTATGAAGAGCAAGAGTGTCTCTTCCAAAATTGTGAATTTTATGGCCCCTGGGTCAGGGGTTCTGGTTTTAGGGTGGGGCTCTATTGATTATATAGTGAAAATGCATTAATTCTTTGGAAATCTTCTTCTCTGCTCCTGGGTATTAAATAAAGTAACTAAGTACAAAGTTATGATGATTCTTTCAAAATCTTTTTCTCTGCTCCTGGGTATTATTCAAATAAAGGAAGTGCATGGTTGTGATAAGAAAGAATGCCTCTTCATAAATTCTGAAATTCATGGCCCCTGGGTCAGGGGTTCTGGTTAAAGGGGGGGGGGGGGTGACTCTATTAATTATATAGTGAAAATGCATAATTTCTTTCAAAATATTTTTTCTACTACTGTTAATAAAGGAAAGAAACAAGTGTAAAGTTATGATGAGCAAGGGTGCTTCTTCCAGAATTGTGAGTTCATGGCCCTTGTGTCAGATGTCCTGGTGTAAGGGTGGTGCTTTATTTATTTTATAAAATAGTGAAAATGCATTTCTTTGAAAATCTTCTATGCTTCTGGGCATACTCGAGGCAAACAGAGTAAAAGTTTTAATATGCAAAGGTATTTTTACCAGAATTTTGAATACCTGGACGATTTAGTCAAGTGTTCTGGACCTGGCCAGGGCTCTATTATCTTGTATTCTGCTGAGCAAAGTTATTCCCCCTTGCCATTCCCTTTGATAATTCATCACTGTAAACAATGTATTTGAAAGGTCAATGGAATACGAGAATTATGCAAGAATATTTATTGTATAATACAAAAAGTACTTTCAAAGTTTTAATGAGGTAGACTTGGAAATAATAGATGAATAAAAATAGGACAAAAATAACATCTTTTTGAATGTTCTTCAAAGGCCAAGTGAGGCCAATGTGAGAAGTAATAATATGGGGGTAAAAAATAGACATTTTGTTCATACTCTGCATGGTAATATGTAGTGATAAATTGGGACAGATAGATACTAGACCAATTATTTTGTTGATGCTAATCATACTATTTTCTTGCTTTTGGGCAACAAAGCTTCATTTATCAGTTTATGGATCCTCTAAATTGTTGTGTTGTACTCAGGTGACCGTTAAGGCCCTTGGGCCTCTTGTTTGTTTTTTTTTTCACAAGTTGAATTTATTAGACTTATTTATCATATATATCATTGGAAAAAATCTGGAGTAAAGGTCCGTGTAACAGTTAAGAATTTCAAAATATGATGTAAAATTCTAAAAACTAAAAGTGTACAGTGTCTTTTGGTTGTTTAAAATTTGGGTGTTTGTCTGTGTTAAATTCTTAATTTCTTAAATTCTAAAACGTTTTGAAAGTTAAAATTTAGACGTTTGAAGAAGATTTTGAAATTTTGAAATTATCCCCCCCCCCCCCAAAAAAAAAGATAAATTAAAAAAAATAAAGAAAAAAAAAATGGAACTGAATATTGCATTGTTAAGGGTAGACTTTCTGAACAATAGAGAAATTTAAAACGCAAAAGTTAAGAATAGAAAAATCTTTCTCGTATATTTGAAATTGAAATATTAGGTAAAAAATAAATAAATAAAATTTAACTGTTTTGCACTTTGAAAATTAAAGTTTTCTTAAAATTAAAATGCGTACGTACCATTGACAGCTTCTTATTCAATAAAATAGAACTCGTCAATTTACTTACCTTGTCATTGGTCATTTGCAAAATTATTTTGTAAAAAAAAATATTCTAATTGTACACACAAGTACTCCAAATATGATATTCAAAAAGATGCTTGAGTTACTGATTGACAACATCTATGTAGTTTTTATAGAGCAATCTTCCAACAATGTGTCTGAATTCCCAAGAGTGCCAATTGCGCCCACTTTATTAACAGACCAATTTTAATTCTTATAAAGCAGAAATTATTCAAAAACCTCTACATGAGAAGAAGAAATCACTTGCTGCAGCCTTCAACTCGACATTTAGATATATCGACGACGAAATATCAATGAACAATAATTGCTTCTATTCATATGGCGACTCTATATATCCAAGTGAACTTGAAATAAAAGATACCACAGAGTCTGACGCATCTGTTTCATATTTGGGTATTTTACTAGTAAAAGACATTAAAATTTTAATTTAATGGTAACCCAGCAACAGAACTTTTTATATCGTCAACCTCCCTTATTTATGTAGCAATACACCCTTATCACCCGCATATGGAGTTTATGTGTTACATTAAAAGTTTAAATCTAAAGTTTAAACTTATCTATAACTAGATAATAGAGTATTTAGATTCAAAAGATGAAATTAAGATAATGCTTTTAATATATTAAGGATATTGATGGTTTTTAACATATGTTGTACCAACAACAGATCACCAATGTACAAAAATCATCAAAAATAAGACAAAACTTGATTTACTTCTTTTTCTCAATTTGATTGAATCAAACAATGCGCGTTGCGACCATATCTGAGTTGCTGATCGCGCGTTTACAGGGGTGGTATGTGGTTTCATTAGCTGTTCTTAAAGTGTCAGTCACATATAATGTTTGCGCTCCTTGGTTTATTATGAATGCAACTCCTACTTCCACGTAATTATGACCAATTGTTATTCAGAGTTTCAGTCGAAATACTATATATACTGAGGATAATTCGTTATACAAGGAGAGAAAAAAATGAGGGGAATTAAAGTCTTGGTAAGAGAAAAAATATTATCGTAGAATTTATGAATTAAAATTTTTGATATACAAAGAAATGTGATCATCATAAAATTCAAATTGATGAATAATCCCTACCTGATTTTGTGTGTGTGTGTTTTTTTTTTTTTTTTTTTTTTTGTTTTTTTTTTTTGCTGTGAAGAATACTTTTGTCTTTAAAGACCTCTTTTCAGGTTTTCCTTCTGGGTATTTCCATTTTTCTTTATTCTTCGACCATCCAAGGTCAGGAGATAGTTGCTGTCAAACCATTTCCGAATTGTACGAAAGATTCCGAGTGTGACGAATTTGTAAACACGGAATGCAAACCAAATCCAGACGACCCTTCCAAATCCATCTGTACATGCAAGGAAGGTTTTCTGTTCTGGCCATTACCATTCAGAATAAATGGTTGTCTAGGTAATCACAAGAATTTAAGCAAATTTTGTCTTATTTGAGTTTCTACAATGGTATATACAGGTATTGCCCCTGTAAAGCATTTTGCCGCAATACATGTACGCCCATTACAATTCAGCATATAGTTAACTTTCATATGTCATATAGTCATTTAAGTTCCCCCCCCCCCCTAAAATTGAGACCTGGGAGATTGTATCCGATTCTTATTTTTCTTAAAAAATTGTCAAGAGATTTTCATAACAAAGTATATTATATACATGTAGTTATTATTACTCCAATCTTTTGGCGATTTGATGAAATAGAATTATCTTTCTTCAATTGACTTTCAATCAAAGTATTACAAGATGCAACGATTTTAAACCGTTTTTCTAGAGGGCACTGTAGGTTTCTGTTACATCTGGATGAGATCATTGGCTTAAAAAGTATTTGTGGCTATAATTCATGACATTCTTCTTTTTACTTTCAGACCATATCTAAATAAATAATTATATATTTTTTGAAAACATTTAGCTGAGTGTGACTTTGTGAATAAAGAAAATTCTGGCTGTAAGCATGGGACTTGTGGTTTTGACGGGAATCCATTTCCGACATGTGTATGCCATAAGGGATATTGCGGGAGGCATTGTGAAGGTAAGTATCCCAGCTGGGAAGCAACTAACGGCACTGTAATTTTTTTTTATTTGTTTATGCTTGTTACTGAGCAACCAAATAGTTTTTGCAGATTGTCAGTAAATTGCTTCATGATAAATGGTTAATTACTTTTAAATAATTATACTGTTTTAAAAAAGATGTAAATATCAAATGTAAATACTTTTTGTTCATACATGTACCCTCAAATGCTTTTAATTTTTTTTTTTTTTTTTTTTCGTGCATTTAATTTTTGTTTAATCATTTAGTCGCTTGATATCATAATTATTTCCTTTCATTATGTTTCCCCAAAATTATGTAGGTGTACAAAACATTAAATATGTCGTTCAAAGTACGAGTTTCTTAAGCGACTATACTCTCAACTATGATACATATAGATAGCGAATGCAGTTTATGCGATGCATATTCCAGGTACATACAAGTATGATACCATCTTATAAAACTGAATAGTTTTATAGATATTATGGAAAAAAAGAAACTATCTCCACATTTGCAGATCATAGATCAGACGAATGAAAGTACCAGTTTCTTAAGCGACTACACTCTCATCTATGATACATATAGATAGCGAATGCAATTTATGCGATGCATATTCCAGGTACATACAAGTATGATGCCATCTTAGAAAACTGAATAGTTTTATAGATATTATGGAAAAAAGAAACTACATTGTATCTCCACATTTGCAAATCATAGATCAGACGAATGAAAGTACGAGTTTCTTAAGCGACTATACTCTCATATATGATACATATAGATAGCGAATGCAGTTTATGCAATGCATATTCCAGGTATATATGATACCGTCTTATAAAACTGAATAGTTTTATAGATATGGGGGAAAAAACACATTTGCAAATCATAGATCAGACGAATGACTCAAAAAATACTGCATGCACTGTGATTTGTTTGCAAAGTGTCAATGTTTTAAAAGAAATATTATGCTGTGTAGATGTACTTGATCCCTTTACTCTACTGAATAATGATGATTGAATGATAAACAAAGATCATGAATACGGTGTTCTTTATTTGTAGATAAACACAAAAGGAGGGGAGGCTGAGTTGTGTTTGTCTCTGCTGGAGTGGGTATACTTACTTAAGTTTACTGGAAGGCATAAAATGACTAACAGTGACTTCCTGTTAAAATAAAAAGTATATTCCTGAAAAAGTCCATGATGATGCAATGTTCATATGTTGAAAATAAAAGTTTATGAATTGAATTTTTGTTTATATTCGAATGATGAACGAATGATAAATACTAGTAATATCAATCTGAATTATGCTTTGTACCATACAAACTCACAGCTGATTCTTGTTTAACATGGTTACATTGGTGCTATGTATAAGGACGTCAAAAGAAAGGAATAGAGATGTCTTCTAAAGATTAGCAAATTCAATAATACCAGTAGATATGACCGACATTAGCATCGAAACACAATGATGACAGTTTCTTTCGTGCAATAATATACTAAGAAAGACGTGAATTTCTTGAATTTTAAATAACGTCCAGAATTTACGAAAGACTCAGATTTGTCAATACAGAATGCAAATAAAACCAAATAAACACTCCAAATTTATCTGTACATGCAAGACGGGTATTCAATTCCGGTCATGATCATTAAGAGTAAATGGATATCTAGGTGAGCATTTGCAAAATCATGTCCTATACTTCCTGACTTGTCGCATACTTGCTGACTTGTCGCCCAGTATAAAAGGCATCACTCTTTTGAGTCTGTAAGGGGCACAGATTCTTCTTTCAGAGTTCAGCTGGTGTCCCTTGGATCTTCTTTCGGGAAATTGAACATATATCCTACATGTAATAAACAGATTAGCAGTTTTAGTATAAATCCAACAATTCTTACAAAAAAAATGAATGAGTAATATTCGTACAAAGAAATTGAATGAATAATATCTGGACATAGATTTCAAATTGATAATGAAAGTTAGCACTTTTTTTTTTACAAGTATTTGAATTCTCCTGACCATTTCATTTTATCAATGAGAGTTAGAATTCTTGAAAAGCTTTATCACTATGCTAATAGCTCGCCGTTGAAGCACACCTTTTCGTAGACAACGAGAAGAATACTGAATTAGGAAACTAGGGCACAGTTTTTCTATATGGTTGCAGTGACAATGTTGACAGTGCGGGAATCTTTCAGGGCCAAAATGTAGATTAAAATACATAGGCGTAAACGTACTCATGGACAACGGCCTTAAGATAAACCTAATATAATTATGATGTCTCTTTTGATTCACCTCTACCTTACGTGAATTAAGTAAGGTATGCATCACAACCGCAAAAAACTTTACTGTCCTTTATATGGTTTAGATGAAAAATCAAAAGATACCCAGTACTTGGATTCTTCAAAACAAGAATACAGATTGGATTCTGTGATATTGGATAATGCAAATCATAGGCTTTTTAAACCGCTACGTTTTACGGAAGATTGATTGATTGATTGTGTGTTGTTTTACGTCCCGTTCGAGAATTTTTTCACTCATATAGGGACGTCAACATATACCGGTGAACGGTTTCAAATTTAGACCTTTACTCGGCACTCAGGGCCATTGAGCAGTGAGGGCTCTTTTTCGTGCCAACGCTTTCCATGACACGGGGCCTCGGTTTTTCAGGTCTCATCCGAAGGACCCGCAACTTCACCTCAAAGTGCCGAGCGCTTGGCGAAGGAACAGTTGCTACCTTTTTTTATCGACTTAGGTCTGAAGCGGCCGTGATTCGAACACACAACCTTCCGATCACGGAACGAGCGCTCTACCGACTGGGCTATCGTGACGGCTTTTACGGAAGAAAATACTGCTCAAAAAACCCTTTTCCTAAACTTAAGGACAGACGATACGTTCCTCAATAATATATAATTTTTTCTAAGATTTTGTCAATGAAGTATTGCTACTTTAACATGTTTACTCGCAAAAAATTGAGGTACCTTACCAGGCATTGGTGCAAGATACCAGAGGATGTTTTTCCTATTAAATCCTTTTGGAAAAAAACTTAATTAGCCAATAACACATTTTTTGGTGTTTCATTTTTTTAAAGACAATAAGAAACCAGTTTAGAAATCAGAAGGTAATTAAAATTTTGAATATTTTCCACATAATTCGAAGGTATACTAAACCGATATTTGAGGAACGTATCGTCTGACCATAAATTTGCAAACAAAGGAATTGACTTTGGAAACCAATTAATATTCCTGGTCGCAAAAAAGTCCAGTCCTCTATTCCACCATTTTTCAAGTTGAAGTCCACGCTTTCTACAAATTCTATTTGTATTTCTTACAAATATTCATCGACTATTGCTTCCAGACACTTTAATTACGAAAATATGTACACTCTGCATGCCTAGATATTGACCATCTGAAAAAAAAACTTCCTTCGAAAGTTTATATTTTTCATATTGCCTCTCAACACAAGATTTCAAATTCATTAATACTTTTAATCCATTCAGACAAAGTGTTGTCTTCTCCTTAATATCTGGCTCATCGTCTGACATATTCTTCAAAAAAATTCATAATGTTAATGAAATGTTATTGCCAATTGAAAGACCTGGGTTCTCTTACTGTTGGCCCTTTTATAATAAGTGATTTAAGGGCCCCATTGTTAAGTATACAGTAAAATACGTTTATAACGAGGAGGCACAGATGGATGATTTTGCTTGAATATAATTCGTTAAGCCCTTTAAGTTCACAATTTGATTTAAAGTCAATGAAAACCGCTTCGCTGTAAGCGTCCATCCAATATAAGCTTGTTCGTGATATGTTTCATGTTTCACTGTATTTACATCACCAGTAATGAAGTAATAGCAAGGCTATAGTTGAAGAGAAGAATACATTAATGGAAACATTTTGAACATTGCCCGCTCATGACATTACCCACATCTGATTTAAACCACTTCTACAATCTGTTGTTGCACAGTACTCCTGAAGTTTCTTCTTTCACTGTTAAAGTTGTTAATATTTTGGTGATTGATTGATTTGATGTTGTTTTACATCCCATTCGAGAATTTTTCACTCATATAGAGACGTCACCATATATATCGGTGAAGGGCTTCAAATTCTGACCTTCACTCGGAACTCAGGGCCATTGAGCAGTGAGGGATCTTTATCGTGCCAACGCCTGCCGTGACACGGGGTCTCGGTTTTTCAGGTCTCATCCGAAGGACCCGCAACTTTCACTTCAAAGTGCCGAGCGCATGGCGAAGGAACAGTTGCTACCCATTTTTTTTATCGACTTAGGTCAGTCGCGGCCGAGATTCGAACTCCCGACCTTCCAATCTTAGAACAAGCGCTCTACCGACTGAGCTACCGTGAACGGTAATATTTTGGTGAAGATTAATGAACGAGGCTTGGTAGAACATTTACTGCATGTCATACCACTTTTGCTTTTAAGAATAATATAATAATTTTCAAGCACATCAAATACTTAGTATTGCGATTACCTCACGGAAATCTATTTTTCTGTCGCTGTTTTACCAAAAAAGCTAAAAAAAAAAAACCTCGCAGATTTCAGGGACATGACTTTTTAACAGTAGTGTCCATCGAATAATTTGAACAATCACTATGCCGAATGTTCAGTGTATATTGCCGAGGGTTGAACTCCAAATAGCAGGTTGTCTAATTAGGAATGTTTAGAGTATTTTATCACCTTCCAAAATTAACGGTTTTCAGAAAGAAATGGTCTAAAGATTCGGCTTAGTGAAAAGTATCATCAAAAAGGTTACACATGAGGATAAGCTACTCGCATAGTTTTATGAGCGTTGTTCAGCGAATGTTCAAGATATTTTACGAGACTTCTTTCTTATCTCTATACAATCCACAGTGATTGATCTTGCATTGCATTCAAAAGCACATTAACCCCAGCCAACAGACGTTTAATACCTACAATATGAAAGAGTTCCTTTTAAGTTAAGTAATTGTGATAGTAAGTACTGTACATGTACATGTTACTGACACAGGGAAATGTCTACTTAGATTAGGCATATAAGTCTAAGGGAATCTCCGCCGAAATAATGACCCGGCACGTTCGAAAACCGTCATTTTCTATTGTTTTTGTTGTCGCTGGCGTGGCGCAGTGGTTAGGGCGTTTATTCTAAAGTTGCGGTGTAAAGAGTTGATCCAGTAAATCAGGTTCGCATCCACTGTGCAGCGTGGAGACAGGTCCTTCGGATGAGACTGTATAACCAAACAAACAAATAAACATAATGTTTGTTTCTTTGTTTGTTTGCTTATTTAACATCCCTGCGAGAATTTGAAGGCCATACTGAACGCCACCACTTGCCTCTGGAGGGCTGCAAAATTTAGACCGGTACTCATAGCTTACGGCTTTGGAGCAGAGAGTGATCTTTTTCGTGCCAGCATCCGTTGCGACACGGTTATACGGGTCTCCACGTCACCCAGTGGATTCGAACCCATGATGTAAGAATCAACTCCTTACTCAGCGACTCTAGTGCTTACGTTCTAACCACTGCAACACGCCGGCGATCATACTCTAATGTGCCTCCCAAAAGAAAACGCAACCCACTAGTTACATGCAACTCATTCCTTCTTTCCATGACAAATGGTCAGACTTTGTGCAACCGATCCGATTTTTTTTTTTTTTTTTTTTTTTTTTTTTTTTTTTTTTTTTTTTGTGGTAGAAAACACTTTGATATTAAGCAAGGAACAATCGAATAAAATTTTTTAAAATTTGTATGGACAGAAACTGAGGAATGAGGAATTTAGTAATTTCATCATCATTATGATATCTGTTTCCTTTGCTTTTGTTCCCATTTTGAAAATGCGAAATGTTGAAAGCACAAGACATGGTGATTACCATAAGATCTAGACACGTTGTCAGAATGGATCAAAAGAATCAGATCGATGCTAAAATCTCGCATTTAGCGATTGATTGGCAATATGAAAACCCTCTTTCCTTCTGTGAAAAAAAAATTAGATACATTACACAATCAGTATGTACTGGTATCAGCTGACGAAGTAAGAAAAAACATTGTTTTTGTTTGAAGGGCTCATTATTTTAATTGTATTTTAGTGGAACTGGGATTTAATTCTGCCAGTTGTTAATCAAACTTATACCTTTACCTCCCTTTCTAAGGAGGAAATTCTTCAAAAATCATATGTCAGTTTTGAATATTTTTAATATACCCAACAATCAAAATGAATATGAATTATCATACTTATATTGGATTCCTAATCTTCATAAAAGTCCTTGCAAACAAAGATACATAGCGAGTTTCAGTAAATGTTCTACCAAGCCTCTTTCTTTACTCCTCACTAAAATATTAATAGCAGTAAAAGAGAAACTTCAGGAGTACTGTACAGCAGTATATTCGAAAAGAGATGTAAATCAGATGCGGATACTTAAAAACTCCAAGGAACTTTGAGAAAATTTGAAATTACAAAATTTTACCAAAATCAATCATATCAAAACACTTTATACAACCATTCCCCCACGGTAAATTTAAGTCCAGGCTTTTTGACATCATAGACACTGATTTACTGACATTGGTTATTTGCAAACTTATTTTGTAAACAAACATTCTGAATGTACACACAAGTACTCTGATGTTGATATTAAAACGATGCTCGAGTTACTGATGTACAATATCTATGTAGTTTTTGGAGGTCAAGTCTTCCAACGGTCTGTCAGAATTCCCATGGATTATAAGCAGACTATTTTTGTATTCAAATGAAGCAGAAGTCATTCAGAAACAATCTGTTTGAGAAGAAGAAAACACTGCCGTCGCCTTCAACTCAACACTTACATATATCGACCACGTACTATCAATTAACAATTATAGTTACGTCCATTAATATATAGACTCGATATATCCCAGTGAACTTGATATAGAACATACCACAGAGTCTGACACATCTGTTTCATATTTGGATGTTTTATAGAAAAAGACCTTAATGGTAACCTAATAACAAAATTTTATGATGAAGTGATGACTTCAACTTTTTTCTCTCGTCATCTTCCCTTACTTATAGAGCAATATACCCTTATCACCTGCATATGGGGTTTAAAAATGTACGTCTCCCATTTGATTCGATACGCAAGAGCATCAGTTAAATACTTGTAATTATTGTCAGTTATTTCTTTTTCTTTCTCTTTTTAATCAATATATCTTTTTTT
The DNA here is from genome assembly GCF_033153115.1 of Saccostrea echinata. Lineage (NCBI taxonomy): Eukaryota > Metazoa > Mollusca > Bivalvia > Ostreida > Ostreidae > Saccostrea > Saccostrea echinata. Next base: position 12,310,759 of record NW_026889764.1, read on the forward strand.
TTATTTTGGGTCTTTAAGAACATACACAACGTAGTTTGAACTTTATTGTCTTCTTCCCTGGAGTTGAAGAGTTCCAATACTTAAAGGAACTGCGGAGGTAGTTAAGGCTTCCCGTAGAATATCACAGTGCACTTTGTGCCTTCACATCTGTGAACTACCAAAATATGACGTCATAATGGAAAATGACGTCAAGTCACTGCAAACCTGAGATGTTATGACGGGGAGAGAGTGTCATGAACTTTAGACTTTATATCAAACTGCATGTAAAATGCTAGATAGCTTTTGCAAAATTCACGGGTCGTTAAAGGTTTTTTAAGTCATATGTCTAAATATTTGAAAAATACACCGCTTACCTACCCTTGACTGAAATTCAGCATGTTCAAAATGCTTATGAAAAATAAACTTTTGAAATGTACTCTATTTTATACCCGTGGTTGGAGGTAGAATTTATTTTGTGTGTATAAAAGAGTCTGGCGCAGGTGAGTAATGAGGGTTAATCTGAGAATTTTTGTGGAAATCTGTAAGAAGAGGTTGTTCTCTAACTGAATCCTGATTGGGAAAAATGTGCGTTGGCTTTGTTTTAATACAGATTACGATATTGTGTCCAAAATACCCTCAAATTTGTAGGTAGGTTGAATTTCTCAGGAAAGATTTTGTACCCAAGTAATACCATGACTTTTCCCAAGCACATTTCGGATACACAAGGATACGATGAGTTTATTTATATAACAAAATGTTAATAATTATCGTGTTAATCACCTGCGCCGAAGCGATTTATATGAAACACTTCAATAAATTATAAATGACCGTCACGTGATCAACGGAGTCATGTGATATCATAACAAATATGTTAATATATAGCCGAGGAAACCCTTTATATAAATTGGAAGTACTAAAGTTCAATACTTATAAAATCAAATCAAAACCGACCTCGCAATGACATATTATGTTTTGAGCGTATTTTAAAGCTTCGAGAAGCCTTAACATAGCTGCGTGTGTGCTACATTTTTAAAATGTCTATATATGCTGTTGTATACTTCTTCTAAAACAAGATTGGATAAACAAAACATCTAGAATGTATGTTTAGTATTTTTTGTATATTTTTCTTTGAATTATACAAGAATTTTCATCAATTGATATCTTTTCAAAACCCCTCAAAATGCATGCTGATTTTTTTTTATCTACGAACATCTGATGGCACTTTCATCTTTAATTAAGAATATTTTGAAAAATTATCAGTAGAAATTATACGTTGTGTATGTCCTTAAAGAAATATCAATTTAGTTCTTTTTTATGTAAAGCATATGAATTCAATACCTGAACTCTCAATACAATTCATCCTTTAGTTTGATTGCATCTTTCAGTGGAATTATTTAGGTAAAGGAGCATAAATTTATGCGACAACTTATTTATTTTTAATATCCGGACCTGGAGAATGTATCTTGATTTTTTATTCAAATTTGTCGTTGAAGTTTCATTATACAATAGGCAATTCATTCATTATTGTCCACAGCGTCAATATCATTGAGTTTAATTTACTTTTACTCAAGGAACGTAAAACAGGCTCTTTGAAAGATTCTTCTATCCAGAATAATAATTGACAATCAAAAAGTCCATAAAATCCCGAGTTGGAGAGCGGATTTCCATTTTCATATTTGGGAGAATAGAATACCAGGTACAAAAAGAAGACACCAACCATATTGCAACAAAAATGAAGAGCAGTTGTGTTTTCAATAAAATTTATCATGCATCTACAGCTGAAAACTCCTCTCAGAAATGGGCACTGCACCCTCCCCTATTGCACTATGGTCTGTAGCTGTTTAAATCTTTTCGGTAAAACCTCAAGGAGAATTATTTCGTTATATTTTTTTATTTATATGTATTAGCAAATCCATATTGTCGTTATTCACGAAAATCGAACTTTTTCTCTGTGACAATATCTGTAATAACTATGCTAAACTTTCCTAATACTAACCAAGGAGATTCGGGATATATACTGGGATTTGGGATTATAAGGGCCCCTGTTTCCCACAGATATATGCCAGGAGGGATCATCCGGGAAAAAGTGAGTGTATGTAAATTTTTAAACCCTAACTGTACATTTCTTATTTATCAATGATTTGATGTTTTACTGGAAAATATTTCGTAGATTTTTATCATCAAGATATAAAGAACAAGGTTCACTTAGGGCCTTTTTAGGCCCTGTAAATTTCTGAAAAAGTTAAACTGCTTTGTTTTAGTTGACAATACTTTAAATATCATTTAGACCCTTGGTGATTGCAAATCTATCAAAAATGACGTAATTTTCTGGCAAGTAATTGCATTTTGACGCCATGAATTGCGTCATTTTCCTCATATCCTGAGAAATTCAACAAAACGGCCAATTTTTAAAGCTATTTTTTCGATTTTTCATATAGAGTGCAACCTCTGATCTAAAATCTGTATTCATCAAATAATAGAACTGTTTCTGATGATTACAAAACATGTTTTATTTTTTGGATCAAGAAGTGCGCTCATATTATTTTTCTTCTCTGAAAGTACTTAAATATACCTGTTTTCCTTAAAATTCAAGAACATTGCAATTTCATAAAGCCTGTTTTCCAATACCTGAACTTTCAGGAGAAAATTTTTACTAGGAAATGAAAGCACTAAGTCTCTACTTTATCTTGATGTTTGAAATGGAACATAGAGTGTTATTTAATAAATTGGTATATCTACAGGGCCATTTTATGTTTAGTGCACAAAGTGAACCTAGCTCTTTTTAATCTATATAATAATAATAATTAAAATATTAAATGAGATTTTAATAATTAATGTGTTTTCAAATGTTAATCACTTTCTTGTATGCAAACCATAGATAAGATGGATATGTCAAAACACTTGCAATTACTGGCTTTGCAAACTGTCAATATTTTTACAATAATATGTTTTATAGATTTACTTAAATGTTGAAAACAAGATTGTGATTAATATGCAACTTTCTTAATTTGTGTTAAAAATCAAAAGAAAAAGTCAAGTGATTTTAAGTTTACTGGATTTAGTATAGCAGTTTTGTTGGTAAAAACAGGATTTCTAGTGACTTCTAGGTAGAATAGATAGTTTTCGTCTGACGTATTTTCCCTGCGAGTTACTTCCCTTTGCCGCCATCTTGGAGGTCCAACTAGCGAATTTTCCTCTTTGAGCAACCAATTTTAAACTTGTATGGCAGAAATATAATGGCAAAAATGTTTAAAATACTAAAATTACGAATTAAAGGAAGCTTAAACAAAAATTCAGGAAAATTTAAGAAAAATTGTGTTACCTTTACCCGACTGCCCATTATGACAAGTTTAAGTTGGTTGAATAATGAAGGAATTCGGGCTTGTATACCTCCAATATGGCGACCAACGGGATATAGCTCTTGCTAAAATCGTGTCTATCAAAAACTAATCAATACTTATTGCATCCCTTTTGTAGTTTCGAAATATATTAGTCCCACCGGAAACAAAAACGTCAACTTCCGGTTATAAAAGAAAAAACTACATCATTTGAGTATTTTTCTTTTCCATTAATAGCTTTCGTAGATAAAGTATTTGAAATGAATTTTAATATGTTATTTAAACTGCAAATGTCTAGTTATTATTATAATTCTTTTTTTTTTCTTATTTGTTCTCCGCGAGTGTTCTCAGAAACGACTCATAGTGAGTTAAAACCTTTTAAGGGTTAATAATTCCAATCTTAATTTTATTTATTGATTTCCTGTGTTTTGATTGGACGAGAACAAATTCAAGAAAAAGTTTACACATCGATAAATTCTCAATCAGAACTACTTTCTTGATCTAGCTTTTATTGTAAAAAAAAAAATGAAACAAATCGTTAGGCCTACTTCTATTCTGTGTTTAAGCTAAACAATTACAGAAACTTGAAATTAAATAAAAACAAAACTGACGACATACAGGACTGACAGACGGGAATATTATGTTTATGTCACCGTCAGATCAAGAGTGAATTTCAATATCTCTGAAGTCATATTCTCAACGTTCCTAATAGGCCTGCAAAACAAATCAGCTCAGTTCTCGGTAGCGCTGTGATAGGAAAGAGAAACGTACCTTAAACTCTTGCCTTATTAGCATCAAATTCATTTTTCTACATCCTATATTGTGTCCCGTCTTTGAACAAACCAGAGCAAATCAAGGTTGTCGTCGGTCTGCTACTTTCGCTTTAGAGCGTCTGTCGTTATATTGTCAACATGGCCTATATGCATGGTCAAGGACGAATTCTTTTGAAGTCTACTTGCATTTACGATATTTGTTGACTTAAACAATATTCTAAGAGTTTTTATAAGCTTATTTTATTAAATGTTTTGAAAATTAAAGTTGAACTTTATCGACGTTCATCTCGATTGCGATTCATTTCAACATCGCGGCATAAAGTATTCCTACACTGTACAGAAATAACAGATTGTATGGAGGCTTCAGAGAGAAATAATTTTTAAACTTCGTAATTGGAATTATAAGAATTAAACGTTCTTTTTTCAGAATTTATCGATGTGTAAACTCATGCCTTTGTACTCACAAACTTTACATAAAAGTGCTTCGCACTTTTATTCAGTTTGTGAGTACAAAGGCATGAGTTTACACATCGATAAATTCTGAAAAAAGAACGTTTAATCCTATAATAGGCATGTTGTGTAGATGTGCGAAACAAAGTTCATTATGCGCGCACATGCATGCACGTGAGGGCGCGTGCAATGAGTGAAATGACTGATATACTTAATATAGCCATAACTTTTATATTTTTGATGAAATGCTTTGAAACTCAAAATGTAAGGATATATTAGTAGTGTAGATAAGATGACATGGTCAAATTAGCATGAACTCACGCGCATGCACGTGCGTTTTGCTCTGATTGGCTGAAACAAAAATCTCGATAGCTTTCTTGTTTTTTGACAAAATACTTTGAATTTTAAAACATAGTCATACATTAGGATGTACTACACTATGATGTATAAAAATTTTCATGAAATTACGCGCATGCACGTGCGCTGCAATCTGATTGGTTTATACTTTAAATGGCTATAATCTCTTGGTTTTCAACAAAACATGATGAAATTAAGAACAGAGATGGGCATTATGGATTCCTACAGGAAGGTATGGTCATCATGCACACGCATGCACGTGCGCGCGCGTGCAATGCGAAAATTACAAATACACTTGATATACCGAATTTTTAAATATTTTTTGATTAAATGCTTTGATATTTAGTATATTAAAATATATAAATAGTGTTGTCAAAATGATATTGATATGGTCATTACGCACATGCATGCACGCGTGCAAATGCTCAAATGACCAATATACTTGATTTAGCCTTATTTTTTCTACTTTTTGATCAAATGCTTTAATACTCGATATATTAAAATATATTTATAGTGTAGACAAGATGATATGGTCATCATGCGTATGCATTCATGTGCGCGCGTGTGCAATGCTAAATTTTGCAATATACTTGGTTTACTTTGGGGATAATGTTGTTAAATTCTAAAATGCATAGAGGTTGCCTTATTTAATGAAGTTTAAAGGGAATAATACACCAAAAGGGAGTTGGGGAGTGTTTTGGGAACATCTGTAACGGTTCCCGTTACAATTAGCCCTAGTTTCTTTTACGACACGTCATTTGTCCAAGGGTGTATGCCCTAATGAATTTAGTTGCAAAATAAATAGCCCTGTCCTTTTAGATTGAACATACATGTATTTGTCAGTTTAGGTTTACATGAAAAAAAAAAGTAAAAATCATGATAGTCAACGAAAATCACAACAGAAACTTTGACTCGATTTAATTTCATATCTGGTAATCCAGTGTATAATCACAGTTCCCTTTTGATGGTACATATTGCCGTTCTGTACATATTGTCGTCGGCGATAATATGTACCTACTTTCACTGTACGAAGGGCATTTGAAAAGTTCTGAGAACTGCTTGCTAAAATATTAACCATTTCACGGAAGTTAAAAAGTTTGATACCATTGAAAAGAGCTGGAAATTTTGCACTTATATTGACGATTTTTCTTACATTTATGACGTAATAACTCCAAAAATGACGTCAGAATCTCGAATGTTTGGCATACTGAAAAGTCGCGTTTGTTGTCCACATGCGAAGATTGAAAAAGTGCTGTCAAAGACTTATTTGAAATGATATTTCGAAGAAAATTTTCAAGGAGGTAGATTAAGACTGTAAGAATGGAACGGTAAATCAGCATTTCCATATTTTATTTTTTAGCTTGATTAATAAGCATGGTAATGTTATCATAGGCGTTCATAAAAGATTTTTATTAATATGACATAGCTGGATTTTCAGTCAATTATTTAGCTACCCACTCTATTAAATAAAAGATATTCTATATAAAACTGATGTGTAACAATGCTGTTTTCCACAAATGTATCTTGAGTACCAAGACCCTTACCGTTTACGAATAAGACGTACAAAAGTCTTCCCCCGGACTTATTTCTGCGTATTTTTTCATATTATTTCAACTTCGGCGATCAAAACTCACTATTCCTTTTGACTTTCGACTCAAAAATACATCTGAGTTCCATTACCATGTACAATCTTATTTATTTTCCATGATTTAAAAAAGTCGAACATATCGAGTTACAGTGGGGTCAGAACTACAGCAGCGCCATTTTAGTTTTTACGAGAAAATATACGACACCCTTAGCTTAACCTCTCTTGAGCTTTAATCGTTCCCGCAAAATTGGTTAAAACACCGGACGAATTAACGTAGAACCTACGTCATATAACGTCATATCAAGTAAACCAGTTTAGACCGTCTTTTTTATGCTAGATCCATTATGACGTCATAATTAATTTAATGTTACTTTTCCCCGTACTTTCTCCAAGACTGCCTCTTGTAATGAAGTTACACAACTGTGAATGGTATGCAACTATTTTGAAGGAAATCAAAAAAACCTAAGAAATTTAAATAGTACAATATCTTGATAAAATGTCTCCGGGTCAAAGATCTGTTAAATATTGTGTGTAAATTTTGTAATGTCTATCATGAAACGACGTACATTCCCTTTCATAATTATTTGTTAATTATTCATAATGGTTGGTGTATAATAATAATGTTTCCCTAAAATATCTTTTTAAATAAAAAATTTACATTTTTTGATAAATATTTACATTGTAAATCTGAACGCAACCGCAAAACAGTCATTTAATAAATAAATCCTGTGTTAGTGCAGAAAGGTCAACAAAAGAAGTATTGATAAATAGAGTGTCTCTCATTCGTTTGTGGGGAAAGGTATATATTTTGATCACTTTTTGTAATTATTTGGGTATCTTCTTCACCATATTAAAGATTGAAAACATTCTGACAAAGACTTTTGAAAAATATATACAAATTTAGGTGGTAAATTGACTCAAAAAATATTGAGCACATTTGCCTATATTCGTTGAAATGTGGACTGAATCTTTTATGTCAATTGAATAAAAAAGAATTTATTCTTCAATAATATTGCTTAATACGGTTCAATTGATAAAGTCTATAAAAGACGATGTTTGAAGAAGTATTGTTGTGATTTTCTATATTCTCCTTATGACCAGTACCCCTTAAAATGACTGAAAATATGTAGTCGCAGTGTAAAATTATCATTCCAAGTTGCACAGGCTGTACTACATTTAATTACAAGGAAACATACCATATATTTTTATCTGATTGACAAGCGAGTGCTAATTTATCATTTTGAAAAGTTTGAAAATCTTGTGACAAAGACTTCTCCGACATAGGTTCTACCTTAATGCCAGCAAACTCTGTAACACCATCCACTATTCTCCTGTGATTGTCAAGTTTGTGATTTTCTCACAGCAGCGTCTTTTTTACCCAATATATTGCGCGAGATTCAATAATAACATGCTACGTTTGCCACTCTCTTAAACCATCTCAAAACTATAGGAGCTCTGAATATAAGTTCATATGATAGACTGTAGTCTATGTAAACATTTTTCCAACTGGCAGTTGTGTCCGTTAGCGTGCATCCGAGTACTGAACAAAACTGGACTTTAAAATTTTATTTCACTGAAATTGTGTCTGTTGTTACGTCATTTTCATGGACAGTTTGCTAGACATTTTCGGAGTTATTACGTAATAAAAATTACACAAGTGACGTCACAATATGTGTATATTTTTGTGATCTGTCCAATGATATCAAATTCAGTAATTTCCGTTAAATGATTAATATTTTATTAACCAGTTCTCAGAACTTTTCAAATGCTCCTCGTATAATTATATTGTCGTCCATCGGTACATATTGTCGCCAGCGACAATATGTTTCAAGACAAGCTTCTTTTTTTTCTTCCTGCATAATGGACGACAAAATGTACAGCTGCACATTCATGCATCGGCACATATTGTCCTTGGTGACAGTATTTACTATGAACATTTGCATATTTTGTTGCAAACTCTTTACAGAATATACACTTAATAATGAAGCTTTCACAAACATTTCAATTTTTCTGGCATTGTGTAAAACAGACCCTTTACATTTTCACATTTTCAGGTTCTTTTCAAGAACCACTTGGCCATTTACAACCAAACATGCCAGAAAGCATCCATGGATAACGGGGAATTAAGTTTGTTCAGATGAAGGGCCACAACCTCTTCCAAGGAGAGATAATTAAGAATTAGTGAAAATTTAGAGATATCTTTTTTTTTTTAAATCTTTTCAAGAACCACTATGCCAGAAAAATTGAAATTTATGTTAGAGCTTCATTATAAAATGTAGATTTCATTTTGTTCAAATCATGACCCGGAGGAAAGGATAGGGCTACAACATGTGATCAAAGTTTTTGTCACAGATTGTCGAGCGAATTTACTATTTCTTCTTTACTTTACTAAGTTTAAAGCTGACATGAACTCTTAAATATGTAATATTTTCATCCTTGTACGACTTATTTCATTCCCGTACTCCCTTTTCCGCCATATTTCTTTCAGATTGGGTCACTCATTTTACCGGCTATATAAACCCTGATGCCCTTTTTACACTTGAAGGATTTTCTAGCCTGGCTGTCGACATGTACACATCTCCGATAGCAAAGTTTTGGAACACGTCATGAACTGACCGAAAATATGTTGGCCTGTACACGTCTCCGATAAAGCAGTTTTGGAACATGCAATAAATCTAACTATCATACCAAAACTAGGAATTTTATTGAAAACTGGAAAGGAGTATATAAATTTTAAATAATTTAAATGAAATGCATAAAAATCAAAATGGCAAATGCATGTTTGATATACATATATATTTGAACAATAAAGAAGAAAAGGCTATCACTTGCATTTTTTTCCCAAATATCACTGTACTGTTGAGCTTTATGCATGCTAAAGGGTATCAGCACATACTGTGCAACTTACACATTCAAGTTATTCATGCATGCATGCCGAGAAAACGCGTCGAACGCTTTAAACTCATCTCTGCCTGAAATACTGCTATCACTACAGGAATGTGCACATGTCGAAAGACTTACTTCCTATTTTCCTTTTATTGAAATATGCATCACAGAAGAAATAACTCCATTAAATACTTAACGGTAAACACATTGTCACTAGCACTTGAACACACGTGGTCCCTGCCGATCAGCATTTTTGGTCAGGGAAAATATCGAAGGTGTAAATGACACTGATATTTGCCTGATTAGACAATATAGTCTCGCAAATAAAACGTTTCAGAGATTGAACTAACTGTTGTCGGTACATGTAGTAAATATGTTCATGAATGTGGCTTCATTACATCAAATTTATTACATAAACATACATTCTTGTTACGGATCTTACATCTTTAAAAGAAAATGAAGGGGGTGGAATATGTAGAATACATTTTTCAATTTATTTTAAACAAAAGTCGGAAAAAGGTCGGATTTTTGTTGAACAAATATATTTAAATACGTGCAATGAACTGGCCTCATTTATTTTAGATATAAAACTAATATATCTTAAATTTACACACACTGAACAATTTGTTTCTGTAGACAGATTGTTTTCAAATCAGGGACCTTTTAGGCGTCACAAATTACAAGTACGATTGATACAATTACCAGCAAGCACAGACATAATTATGTGTATATAAAATAATCTACAGTACATGTTCTTGTATATATTGAAGTTGGGTAAGTATTGCATTATTAGTATATATGAAAGTAATATTGATAATTGAAATAGTTCTACCTGTACCCAAATGTAAAGTGGGATGATTCAACAATCCTTGCATTGCCAAAGATATCACGAGGCGATGCAAAAGTACTAATTATTACATTACATAAGTGTTTTTTTAAACAATTACGCATATTTACACGTTCTAGATATTTAAAGAAATTTTGTAATGTGACTGAATGATTAAAATATGGTTGCGTGCATGTGTATTATTTCTTTAAATATTATTCAACTAATTGTCAAAGTTTATAGGAAAGGAAACAACGTGCCCCTGAGAGTGTCCATCCCCGTCCCCCATTTTTTTTATATTGTTTATTTTTATTTCCTTAAAATTTTTGGTAGGAACCCTCTGTGCTTTTCAGAGCTTCTCATAGGTTTAAAGAAACAAAAAAAACTGACTAAGTTTCCGCTGGAAAGTACGTGAGAAGGGTACACATGTTTCCATTTCCCTAAAAGATAGCTCCCCTTTCGTTTGGGTGTGTACGTTTTTTTTTTCGTTTTTTTTTTTTTTTGGTTTTTTTTTTGTTGTTTTTTTTTAGCTTGTCAAAAAAGGAGACAATTCTTTTCAGCAGGTTTGACCCACCCTGCCCCAGAAAAATTCCTTGATCTTATAAAGACTATCTCATTTCCCAAGTTTTTTCTACATCGGATTTATGTATTATTGCTCTTACATGTATGGATGCTTACACATGAGTATAATTGTATTGAAAATGCAATAAACATTTATCCATTATCTTGCAGTTAAGGTTTCAGGTAATCCTTAAACTATCTTTTAAGATTTTCTCAAAATACAAGAAATTGAATAGGTACCATTTTAGACTGCCTGCGGAAACTCTCCAATCTGGAAAGGCTTCCTATACATGCATATAAAACAGGCACGTAGCACCGTTTCTCAAAATGTGTGTATGCGAGGGTGAGCGGGGGCAGTAAAAAATTGACAGGCAAAAGAAAAACTTTAGGAACTTGAAAATTGGGGGAAGTGAAGAAGGAAAACAGGCATTTAAAAAAAATCCGTAGTCAGGGGAGAAACAGATTCAATTCATACTATCATTTTCGGCAGAAAAAATTTTGAGTACAATGTACAATAATATTGGATGAGAGTGGGGGGGGGAGCCAGCCAGTTCCAAAATAAAAAATATCCTTACAAAATCAACCGTAAAAGACAGGCCTGTAGAACGCTTGGGTGGGGGATGCCCCTCTCACATTTTTCCGAGCATAATGTTTTACTGTTTAGTGTGAAATACACACTCAAAGGCTGATACCCTCCACTTTTTGTTGCACTATAGTCAAATCGTCGAAAAAGTTGCCCCTTCCCCCATCACCGCCAAAAACTAGGATTTTGGAGATTTTTTACATTTCATTCTTTGAAATTTATTTTAATATTATTATTTTTAATTTTTTTTTTTTTTTTTTTTTTTTTTTTTTTTTTTTGTCAAAGATTTTTCAGGTAAAGTGTCAATTATTTCCTAGATGCTACGTGCCTGAAAAAGGGAGTATTCCCCTCCCCCGCTCCACGTGTGTATATTTGTTAATTTGTGTTCTGGTTAAATGCTTTCATGTCGTGTTCTAAATCATTTTCTTACACCAAATTACTCAGTTTGGTTTTTAGATAATCAGCAATCAGACTTTTTTAAATGTTATCTTATTTTTTACCCAATTGCGCAAATACTAATTCCCTTTTTCAATTTGGATATTTTCCCTGACCAAAATCTGATCAGCACGGACTAAGTGTATTCGAGTGCTAGGCTGTACGATGAAGTGACAACGTGTTTACTGTTGAGAATTTATGGAGTTTATTACTTTTTTGTGATGCATATTTCAATAAATGGAATACAAGGTGTAAATCACTCGGCATGTGCACATCTTCGAACGGGTACAGTGGTCTATTTCCAGATATGAATAAGTTTACAGCGTTCGACGTGTTTTCTCGATATATGCATTAATAGTATTTGAATGCATATGGACATACATAGCAAATACGCTGGTTGTTTGTTCCACTCTTACGATAAATTATTACAAATTGTTTGTACGAGTTTTACTGTGTATTATTTCAAGTTTATTGTGCATATATTGGTATGCTTTTAGAAAACACGCGCAACTATGTTTTTTTTTTCTTCCAAACTTGCATTTATTTTATTCAAAACGATAATTTTTCATAATTATCGTCATGACTGTTTTTGTTGTTCTGCATTTAAAATGTTTTCACCAATACACCAATTGTTTTCCCAAATACTTTACTATTGGAGATGTGCACACGTCAATAGCCAAACCAAAAATCACTCAAGTGTAACGAGGGCACGGGGGTATATATCGTTACAATAAGACAAGGTATCAGAAAGAAATATGGCGGAATAGTGGTATGAAACAAGTCGTACATTGATGCAAATGTTGCGTTTTTAAGAATTCATTTCAGCTTAAAATATAACTTAAAAGCTTTGTCCAGATTATTTACATATTTAATTACAATAATTGTACAAACATACAAGATCCGTTGTTTGTCCTATAATGGTTTTTTTTTTTTTTGTTCTGCCGCCTTCCACTCCACAGTCTAGAGGAAAATCTCTAGGGCCCAAGGGTGGCCCCTCTACTACTCCTCATGATGGGAGGGCGGACTCACTCAAGGCACTGTGTGGCCTCTAGACAGAGTCTCAACATAGACTTTAAACTAAGGATGAATGGAACCTGCTCCAACATACACATACAAAGGTTTTACTAATAAGCTCTTGTGGCTTAACACACATACTTTACTCATTATCAGATTTATAGATAATGTACACGTCTTATATAAGACTCAATTAAACACACGAGATGTTTAAACTATACACACAACCCATACACAAAAGCAATATTACAAATTGCTACATTACTGACACATTTTTATGACGAAAATTGTTCACCATACCTTTAAATATTCAAATACGTGTTGCTATATATAGTATTCAAATTAAAAAAGACATATATGCTAAAACTGATGAGAAATGCAGTGACTGTGTGTTTTAGGACAAATGAATGATACATAGAAAATAACTAAGATAAAAATTATAAACATAAACCTTACCTCAGAAAAACTGGACCATTACACACAAGAATTACAAAGTAAGCCCTGCAAATAGTACTCAGTGTAACTATTAATGCTGGTTACAAAATATATCTGAGAGGGGGTAAAAGCTTCCTCCTCTCTGGACTGCCGTGTCCAAACTAACTTGCACAGAGTGGCAGGCTTTAAGGTCCGGTAATTAGAGGTTCAGTGAAGGGTTTGTACAGTAATAACATATTTAAAAAGAGAAGGGGTTCCCCATGGGATATTTACATGAAATATAAAATGCATCAACAAAAGTATGACATGATGATTTTAATGTGACAGTTTAACATAGAAATATATAGGGGGAAAATCTTTCAAAATCTTCTCAAGAACTACTGGGCCACAAGAGTTGAAATGTATGTGAATGCTTCAATACATGACTTCCAGGGGTAGAGTTGGGCCACAATAGACGATCAAAATTTTATATTATATATACAGGTATAGGAAAATTCTTTAAAAATATTCTTCTCAAGAACAGCAAATCAATTATTAGTCATACTTATATGGAAGCATTGTCAGGTATTTTCATGCAACATGTACTGATGGACGATAATATGTGTATTGAGGATAGGTACACATTGTCGCCGGCGACAATATAAACAAGCCGACATTATGTTCCGTCACAATCGCGCTGTATGAAATAACATACGAGACACGTCAGTGTGTTATGCGCACCAATAACATTCATGAAACTACCAAAACATCTTTTAGCAATAATATCTTTTGGGCGACAATATGTGCAGTGAGGGCAGGTACATAATGTCGCCAGCGACAATATGTACATATGTAACATATGTTAGGCGGCGAAAATATGTACCGATGGACGACAATATGTACCGTCTCATCCCTTTCAAAAGATGACATCCTTCAAAATCACTCTTCAGTTTTAAATACTTTTAATATTCTAGTCAATTGAAGGGGGTTTCATTTTATCGTACCTATGATTGATTCCAAAACAGATTGAAAATTTTTCCACACAAAGATATATTGCAGGGTCCAGTTAATGTTCAAATTAGCTCCTATCATACTCCTCTCCAAAATCTTAACTACTTTGAAGGAGAAACTTCAGACGTATTGAGCTACATCAAATTAAAAAAGCGTTGTAAATCAAATGTGAGTTCTGGAAAACTCCAAAGAACTTCCGGAAAATTTAAAATCACAAAATCTTTCAAACATAAATGGCATCAAATTATATGACTTTTCTAAGCTTTATGCAACTCTTCCTGGCAATAAATTGAACAGCAGGCTTTTTGACCACATAGACAGCTGATTGCTCAATAAAAAGGGGAAAATATTAGCTTTCATATCTTGTGATTAGTTATCTTAAATATTCTTGTTAAAAATCACTCTTATTCTGCATATACAAGCGCCCTAAATTGATTTAAAAAGATGCTAGAGTTCCTCATTGACAAAATCTATGTTGTCTTTGGAGGTCGTCTTACAGTCATTCTGAATGGGCGCTAATTGTGGTTTTATTAGCCAACCAGTTTTTATATTCCTTTGAAGCAAAATCTATTCAAAAACTCTTACGCGAGAAGAAAACTCCTGTTGTTGCCTTCGACTCAACATTTAGATTTATCGATGGCTTTTTTATTAATTAGCAAGAGTAATTTTCATTCATATGTCGACCCATTATAAATATGACAGTAAGCTCGAAATTAAAGACACTACAGAATCTGTCCCATGAAACATGAAGATAACCAACAGTGATCAATCTCAAAAGTCTATTAAAACAATACAAATCGGGAGCAGGGGAAACACAGACCTTTAAGAAATTAGAGGTGTGATCAGGTGCTAAGTAGGATTAAGCATCATCCGCCGTTTGTTCATTGACATGATCGAACAAACGGAAAAACCGTATACAAATCAGTGTTTAAAAGTAGCCTAACAATTAGTATGAAAAACGTTAGTCAGCATTCCACTTACTGATAGATTGTATTTGCTGACAAGGTTATCGTATCGACTGTTGATATTATTTGTTTCATCAACATTTTTGTCAATAGCTTGCCTCGTTTTAGTAATTGGAGCATGCTCTTGAGAATCGAATCAACTAGAGGATATAAACCCCATATACAGGTGATAAGGGTACATTGCTACATAAGTATATGATATGCATAAGTCGACAATAGAGGAAATGAAATCATTACGTTTATCATAAAATTTTGCTGTTAGGTTACCATTAACGTCTTTTCTAGTAAAATATGAAACATTTGGGTCAGACTCTGTGGTATCTTTTATTTCAAGTTCACTTGGATATATCGTGTTGGCATACGCAGCAGCTTCCCGAAGCTTTAAATATGTTCAAAATATAGTATTACATTTCGAGGTAGATTTTGATTTTAATTTGCGTTTTATGTACTTTTGTACAGCCAATTAATATAAAGACTTCTCTCGGCTATATATCAACACAATTATTATGGTATCACATGACTCCGTTGATCACGTGACGGTCATTCATAATTTTTTGAAGTGTATCATATAAATCGCTTCGGCGCAGCTGATTAACACAATTATTATAAACTTTTTGTTATATAAATCAATTCATAGAATTCTTGTGTACACAAAATTTGCTTGGGAAAAGTCATAGTATTACTTGGGTACAAAATATTTCACGAGAAGTTCAACTTACAGACAAATTTGGGGGTATTTTCCACTCAATATCGTAATCTGTATTAAAACAAAGCCATCTCAAGTTTTTCCCAAGCAAGATTCAGATAGAGAA
This sequence comes from Saccostrea echinata, assembly GCF_033153115.1. Classification (NCBI taxonomy): domain Eukaryota; kingdom Metazoa; phylum Mollusca; class Bivalvia; order Ostreida; family Ostreidae; genus Saccostrea; species Saccostrea echinata. The sequence goes on from NW_026889764.1 coordinate 12,326,751, forward strand.
CAAACACCTCTTACAGATTTGCACAAAAGATATGAAATTAATCTTCATTAATCACCTGCGCCAGACCTTTTTACACACATATTATAAATTCTTAAAAACTCTATGTGTATTAAACAGAGTGCATTTCAAAAGTCTGTTTTTCGTAAGCATTTTGAACACATTGAAATTCGATCAATGGAAGTTAAGCGAAGTATTTTAGAATATTCGGACATATAAGAATTAAAAATACAATTAAGACACAACAATTCGCAATAGCGTTTTGACATTTTACGTGCTATTTGAAATATGGTGTTAAGTTTGTGACACTCTCCCCGTCATAACAGCTCAAGTTTGCAGTGACTTGACGTCATTTTCCATTATGACGTCATATATTGGTAATTCAGAGAAGTGAAGGCACAGAGTGCACTGCGATATTCTATGGGAAACCTGAACCTACCTGCGTATAAATGGAAGTAACAATTGATATTTGATAATACGTCGTCGATAGATTTAATTGACGAATTGAAGGCCACAACAAGTGTCTTTTTTTCTCATGAATTCTGCTTCATATGAATACAAAAATAGGTCTGCTTATAACGGGGTGCAATTGGTATCCATGGGAATTCCGACAGATTGTTGAAAGACCTAATCTCCAAAAACTTCATGAATATTGTCAATCAGAAAAAAACAAATATCTTTTTAATATCTACTTCAGAGTACTTGTGTGTACAATGAGAATGTTTTTAACAAAAAAAATGTTGCAAATGATCAATGACAAGGTAAGTATATTTACGAGTTTCATTTTCATTGAAAATGCCGTTGTCTATGGTGTCAAAAAGCGTGTATAAAGTGTTAAAATGTCGTATGTATTGATGTTACTGATTTTTGTAAAATATTATGATTTCAGATTTTCTAAAAGTTCTTTGGAGTTTTCAAGTATCCACATGTGATTTATATCAGTTTCATATCTGAATGTTTTATAGACTATAAACGATACTGTATGAAAAACGGAATGACTTCAGTTTTCCTTTTGTCAATTTCCCTTACATATGTAATGAAGTAATATTCCAACATCATCATGCACATAGTGTTAATGACTACTGATTCGATAGGCAAAAGCATTCTCTGGGTAAGATCAATTTCAAAACCATAGCAAGCGGGTAAAATATAAGTCGATGTTAGAAGGATTTCAACAACCCCGCTTAAAGACAGCTTTTCGAAAGCTCTAGGGTAGTTATTATGACCTTCAATTCGATTGAAAAAAGAGAAGTACAATTATTAGTTTAAAATGACACATTAAAGACATTCTATATATATCCCAGGGAACCATTATACATAGAAGCGATCTTCTATAAAAAATCTTGTTCATAGAAAGAAATAAAACACAACCTTTTAAATTGTTTTGAAACTTATAAAAATGTAAAATAAAATTCATAAAATGAATGACAATATTACAATGACGATAAAAAGAACTGCTTCCTGGCTTTGTTGATCTCTCAGTACACCTGGGAGATGTAACTCGTGGTTCACCGTTTTGCTGATTTATTCTATCCTCGCATTCCATTTCCATGCGTCTTTATGTTCTTCTCAAACCTGTAAAATACGAAAATTCTTTTTTGAACTAGTCTGATCATTTCAATCAATTACGACCGTTCATGGTAGCTCAGTCGGTAGAGCGCTCGCTCCGTGAATGGGAGGTCGTGAGTTCGAATTTCGGCCGCGACTGACCTAAGTCGATAAAAAATAGGTAGCAACAGTTCCTTCGCATGCTCTCGGCACGTTAAAGTGAAAGTTGCAGGTCCTTCGAATGAGACCTTAAAAACCGAGGCCCCGTGTCACGGCAGGCGTTGGCACGAAAAATATCCCTCACTGCTCAATGGCCCTAAGTGCCGAGTAAAGGCCAAAATTTGAAGCCCTTCACCGGTATATGGTGAAAAGTTCTCGAATTTGACGTAAATTTGACGTAAAACAACATACAATCAATCAATCAATCAATTACGTATAGTATAACTCCTTTTCATTGTAAACGAAACATGCATAAATTTCTTTGAATTAACATACCGTACATAGTCGGTCCGCCTATAAGTCGATTGTATTTTTTTAAGCTTAAATTAGAGGGATTGACCCGTTTAAATACCAATCTTTTTATAACTTGCATATAAGTCGGATAAAGAGTTTTGGACCATAGCTTAACTCCCAAAAAACCAACTTATAGGCAAGTATATACGGTAGTTTCTTAATGAAAAATATGACGCTGGATTTTTCATTTTATCCTTTCCAATCTATTACTTAAAGAGACAACGTGACGGAAAAAGGGGAAAATTGACAAAAGAAGAATTTTTTGCATGACACTTGCAAATTTTGTTCAATTCTTGAAGATATTAGGTTTCAGAAAATTATAGGTTTCAGAGGATAAAAAAGTAAAAGTAATTTTTGTTTCCCCAACACAAAAATACTACTTCACTTCTTCCACTTTATTGTACGCCTGCGTAGAAAACTTTAAGAATTTACCATGGTGTCAATTCCATAGATATAAATGTTGGATGGCCGAGGATTTTGATACAATATTCAATAAAGATGATCAGAATTTATTCCTCACTTTTGCTTGCTCCAATTCAATGTTGTTTACAAGTTTAACGATAAAAATAAAAGACGCGTGACCTTGACATTGTAGACATTGACGATAACAACTAAGCGATAGATACAACCAGACCTGGGGTAAGGGTAATGTGTAATGGTAATGCATTGTAATCATTACATTTTTCAAAGTAATTGGGTGTAATGTGCAATGGATCCATCTTTCAATTACAAGTAATTGTAATGTAATGCATTACTTTCAAAAATATGTCAGTAATGACCATAACTTTTCAATTACATTTCAATTACATTTTGAATTTTAATATCTTTTTATCGCTGAACCCTAAACAAAGCAAGGCCACTGAGTGTTGTTTTTTTTTTTTTTTTTTTTTAATTTATTTATAATGCTAAAGTCTTAAAATTACAATCTTATATCTTACTTTTTTTTTAAATGTTTATTCAATGGTGATTGACAGACAATATACTTATTAATTGTTTTAATAGAAAACTTCTTGACTATGCAGTTATAAAATCAATTGAAGAGAGCCAGTAAAAAAGTATTAAAAGAATTCATTAGGTTTCAAAGAAAGTCACAAAACAAGAAACCTTAATATATGTATATCGTGACTGGCAATCAAGATACAAACTATATTTTTCAACTTGATTTTTTTTCTTTTCACAAAGTTCATTCTGGTAAAATGGACTTGGAAAGCAAAATACAAGATCTGTATGATATACTTGAAGACACAAATCAATGGAAACTAAGGCCTAATGTAAATACTGATATTGTCCGTCATACATTTTTGGTAGCTTGAGAGTCACCTGTAACTTCAAACCCTATATCTAGGTACCAGTAATTATCACCTTTGGTTAATTAATTGTTTTGAATTTATATATTCATTGATTATGCCTGCTCAGCTAATTACGAGTGCCAATTAATTAAATTAGTAATAAATACTTGTTCTACAATTATAGAATTATCTGTTGATTAAATATCACTTTACATAAAACATAGAAAAGAATGAAATGTTTATCGTTTATTTAAAAAAAAAAGAGGAACTAAATTCAGAGACTGAATAAAATTACAACATTGAAAATGTTCTAGCTGATCCACTTTCTTTGTCAACAGTAGATTGGTAAACTACATGAACATGATAATCGAAAATCCAAATACTACTCTGACTTATAGACCTGAGGGAAAGCATATTAACCGAGCACAAAGCGTGAGAAAGTTAATTTATGGATATAAATTGTGTGACCATAAAATTTGTGTTTTTCTCTTTTAAAATGTAATGTGTAATGTAATTTGTTACTTTAACAAAGTAATTATAATTTAATTCATTACTTTTCCGAGTGAGAGTAATGGTAATGGTAATTGTAATGGTAAAAAATCCCAAGTAATTGTAATTTAATTCATTACATTTCAAAGTAATTGACCCCAGGTCTGGATACAACATTTGTTTTTCCGGCACTTACATTTTGCAGTTCTTTTCTTGCTTTAGAGTACAGTTGAGTTGTCAAAACTTCGTTTTATTCATATTTTACATAAATCCTTTGTTTTATGATACAATTGTCTTAAAAGAAGCACATGATTTCGACTCATTATGTAACTTTAAAAGTCGATCAAAACAAGAAAAAATGTTATTTTGGTGAAATGAATGATCAAACTACAAAAATTATTTTATGTTTCTTTGTTGATTGACCACTTCAGCTAAGTAATCGTCTTCACTTGATAATATTTTGAACAACAATGATGTAAAGGTAGGGTGAAATAATGTTTATTTTATTTAACTTGCATTTTCTGAAATCTTTCGATGTATCCCTGTTGTCATTGAGTGCAGTCTTGCAGGCAGAGAAAATTTCATCATTTTCATTTCTTTCATCATCACTTTCATAATCAACATTATCACTGCTATCTTTATCATCTTCTTCGTCCTCATTGTCATAGGAACTAGTTAATTGCTCAGTATTTTTATCACTGGAGGGGTTTGCTCAAATAGAGAATACTTTAGAATTCAGCTGATAATGTTAACAATTTTGACTTTATGTAAAAGTTTCAATTGTTTAACACTACATTAATTTTCATTACCAAAAGATCAAATCAAAATAAAACTAAGTGCTGTCATGAAACAGAAATACCCGCACTTAGGTGTTTGCCTCTAAATGCACACTCCTTCATATTGGGCTTACCAAGGAAAAAGTCAAAATAATTCTATAAGAACTGCGAACGATAGCATTCAATTTGTTCTCCCGCCTTCCCTTCAGGTCAATTTTCAAAAGTTAACATATTTGGATGATTTTTCATATTTAAATAAATATTTATATGAATTTTCATAAAACATTACTTCTTTTGGGAAAACAACTAGAGATAACTCTATAAGAACAAGGTATGGTTTCATTACAAATCTTGCACTGTGTTTTACTTAAAAATGAGAGTGATGTAAAAAATTAAAACTCATGCTTTCTGAATCATTGAAATTCCATGCGGTAAGATCACACAAATCATTTTTCTCACATGACCTTCTAAATGCTAATTGTGACGTCATAAACTTGTGCAATTTCCCGTACTTTCTTAAAAAGTTGCAGAAGACACCAATTTTCAATGGAATTTTCTTTCAGATAATATTGTCCACAGGCATCGCCCACAAAGATTATGAGATATGTGATTTTTCAATTAATTTTACACAACATATCCGAAAATTAAAGTGGGCGGCGGCTGTGGGACACTATTTTCTTAAGGAAAATAACCCTTAAAATGGGTCATTTTAGGCTTTTTCTGTTTAAAATGGAGCAATGCATTAAATTAATTACGTCATATTTTCAGAATGGTTGTCCTTCATGCCATATTCTTTCCTGATTTATCACAGTCATACACTCAACTAATATTTAAGCCAATTTGAAAACTTTATGAAAACGTTGAATTTTTAGGGCACAATAAAGCTAAAACCGTACCTTCTTCTTTGGGTAAAACTTGCTTCTTCACCATAGAAATCAACTGAAAACGGAAAATATTTTTAAAACATCTTCCCCCCCCCCTCACTAACCCCCCCCCCCCCCCGTGAAACAAAAATTTCTTTTTACAGGTAATATGGACAGTCATTTCACAAATTCATACCAAAGCTTTTTGTGTTTCGGAGGAGGGGGGGGGCATAATTTATGTTTACAGACAAAAATCTACAAAAATGCTTATTTTTTCACCAATTTCAAAAGGTTTTACAACTAATATTTTGTATTTTAGTAATAATATATGTTTAATTTAATATGCGTAAGACTTAAGAAAAGATTTTAGGAACATTTATTCGTATCCAAGAATGTTTTAAAATGTGTTGATGCTTTAAAGCTCGATTTCAATGAAAAATATCATCTAACCCCCTACCCTTATTTTAAGAGCTGAAATTAGGGGTTAATGACTATTTAACACTGGCATTAAAATAATCGGTCAATTACCATTGAACTGTTCTCTAGACTAAACAAAGATTTCATGGTCAAATTGCCATTAGTATTGAATTAAATGGGTGTGAAATGTAGGCGGGAATCTCGAGTTAGCGTGCGTAGTTCTTTACACAGTACATGTACATGTATTCGTCAATTCAAGCATAAAATGCTCAGGTGACCATGTGACCTACATGTATGAGCCTCTTATTGGTATTTCCTTTACTGAATTCATTACCAGTCTGAAATAACAGAATTAAATTAATGATGTAAATTAGGTTTTGATAAAACGGTGGACATAAATTTTTGGCCCATAATTGTAACTTTATAAATTTATTTTCTCAACAACAAATAATATTATTTTAGTAAAAGCGTTTTTGATGAATTTATCAAAATGTGCCAACTTTATTTTAGTATTTGAATAGGCAAAAACCTCCTTGAAAAGCCATACCCAATCAATTTTGTCAACCCCCCCCCCCCCCACACACACACACACACACACAAATTGCCTTTTTTTGGAAATAGGCCTAGATGGCAAAGCTACGTTAAAACATCGTTTGTTATGATAATTTAAAATTGGTTCTTGTACTGTACATATATGTGAACACCTTTTTGAAAATGTCTACATCACAATGGGCTTGCGTCACCCTACTAGCACTAGTTTTACCATTATCATTTTTACATTGCACTACTCTCTACCATTGGCTCACACATTAGTGACTGAGAGAGGAACGAACGACAACTCTGCATAGGAGATTGACATTGCACATGGTGCAGTGTGGTGTAAACATCATTACATGTATATCAGTAGAAATTAATTCATTTTGTGTTTTAATTGGATTATATTTCAAGTTGAAAGGACCTGTGACAGTCGGTAAGTACAAGTTTAAGTATTGATTGAGGTAAAATAACCGAAATGCAAATGCTTAGGTTAAAGTTTAAAAAGGATCAAAGATCATCGGATGCCACAATAGACGAATTTCACATTCTGAAGAGTTATCTCAGAATAATTGTCGACATTACATTCAGTTACAGGCACAGATCCAGGAATTTTTTCCGAAAAAAAAAAAAAACAAACAAAATAAACACAATGATGGTGGGGTCTATGTTTTTAAAGGGGGGAGGGCGTCCAAAGTCATTTTTTATTTGCTTCTGTAAATCAGTATATAGTCCTTTTTAAATAACTCTGCAAATTCCAGGTGGGGGGGGGGGGGGTCCAATCTCCATAGCCGCTCCCTGTCCCTGAAATGATAAATGATCATGTGACTCCAAAATAGTAGAAAACTTTTCCATTTGACTATACATAATTTTGTTACTTGTGTTATTATGTTATGTACATCTAAAGGTTTAAGGTTATGAACCCCTGGAGGTCATCCCCACTCTCTTAATGAACTGGAAATGTTCACAATATGACTACATCGAATTAAATAAAAGTTCATCAATAATAAGATTGCTTGACATTTCATTCATGAATTTGGGTCAACCTATGTACCCTCCTAGAATTAGGAATGAAAATCATTCAAAGAGATGGACCATTAAACTATTTGTATATATTCACATTTTTTATGTTAAAACAATGTATTAATTACATGAACAAACAAGGGTCTGGGAAGGGGAAGGGGCGAGGGGATAGAGTTATCTCTTTACACCTTAATTGTTGAAAACTCCTAAAATGAATGTTTACCTGAAAAATTCCTGAGAGGGACATTTAACAACAAACAAACATTAATGACTTAAAAAAACACAATATACATGAACATGTTAATTAGTCAACGGATATACCTCTGGTCATATCTCTAGTTCTCCCTTGAATCAGAAATAAATGATATAAATATTTTAAGAATGATTAAGCATTGAAAAGGTTGTGCATCTTAAAATTGACTAAGCTCTGTGGTTGAATTAGCTTTACCAGTTTAGCTTATTTTGCTACTCAAAACACCTTGATTAACTATTTTAATCATACTGTTTTCTGAAATGTGCAGTTTTTCAACATGGATACAAGTCATACATTTTCAGCTTCTGAAAACAATGCATAAAAAAACTGCTTTTCAAATACTGTAACTCTTTCCAAGTACTTGTGATTATAAATTTTTAGCTCACTTGAGTTTTTCTGATTTTCTGATCACATTTTGTCTGTCATCCATCTGTCTGCCTGTAAACTTTTCACATTTTTGTCTTCTTCACTAGAACCATTGGGCCAATTTCAACCAACTCTGCCACAAAGCATCTTTGGGTAAAGGAGATTCAAGTTTGTTCAAATGAAGGGTCACACCCTCTTTCAAGGGGGGATAATCAAGAATGAGTGAAAATTTGGTGGTACATGTATCATTTAAAAAAGTCTTATCAAGAACCACTGACTGGGCCCAAAAAGTTGAAACTTTCTTTACATAGACTTAGAGTAGATTCAAATTTGTTCAAATTATGACCCACTGGGGTAGGGTGGGGCCACATATGGGGATCCAATGATTAACATAGAAAAATGCAGGTGATTTTTTCCATCATTAATCTTCTTCTCAAGAACAGCAAGGGCATTATTGTCATCCGTTTTCGCGAAAGGGACCTAGGGGACATTAAATCTCATTTGTCTGTCAGTCTGTCCGTTTGTCAGTCTGTCCGTCTGTCAAAATAAATTTAACCTTGGTCATTACTTTTGAATAATAAGAGATAGGGCTTTCATATTTCACATGCACATTACCTACAAGAACTTTCTAACATACTATGTTTTTAGAACCCATGACCTTGACCTTGAAGTTTGACCTACTTTTCAAAAAAATTAACGTTATTTTAAGTTGATCATTTTGAAAGAGAAAAGATAGGGCATTCATATTATACATGATTGTATATTACCTGTGACAAGACCTTTCTAAATATATCATGACTTTTGACTCTGTGTCAGACACTGACCTTGAAGTTTAATATACTTTTCAAAAATGTTATATTTCCCTACAATATTTGATTGAGAAGAGATAGGACTTTCATATTTGACATGTACATTACATGTAACAATATGTTTCCGACCATGCTATGATTTTTTACACCATTACCTTGATGTTTTACCTAATTTTCAAAAAAATTAACTTTGGTGATTACTTTTGAATGACATATGATAGGGCGTGCATATTTGAAACAATATGTCATAAATAATTGCATCCCATCCACTAGGACACGGAAAGCAGGGTTAGATTTATTGTGTCAGGTTGGGTCTGGTTGGTTCTGTATATATCAACATATAAAGTTTGATAAATATATTTTGAATTGTTTATTCAAAACTGATCTAGACACTGACTTAAGAAAAATGAGGTCAAGGTCAAAGGAAAGGTCCAGGTCAAAAAGGTTGATGCAGTTGAAAAGCTTACATCAGAATGTATCAGCATATGAAGTTTGATTGAAGTCGGACATGACAAACACTATATGCCTCGGCCATATTCATGGCAGGGCATAAAAAACTTGAATCTACTCTATATGAGGATGTTTCCATATCAAAATGACTAACAAGCAAATTCAAAGAATTGTGGTCCCCTGCCTTCCGTGTCCTAGTGAATGGGATGCAATTATTTATGACATATTGTTTCAAATATGCACGCCCTATCATATGTCATTCAAAAGTAATCACCAAAGTTAAAATTTTTGAAAATTAGGTAAAACATCAAGGTCAAGGTGTAAAAAATCATAGCATGGTCGGAAACATATTGTTACATGTAATGTACATGTCAAATATGAAAGTCCTATCTCTTCTCAATTAAAAGGTATAAGGAAATATAACATTTTTGAAAAGTAGGTTAAACTTCAAGGTCAATGTCACAGAGTCAAAAGTCATGATATATTTAGAAAGGTCTTGTTACAGGTAATATTATGATTAATATGAATGCCCTATCTTTTCTTTTTCAAAATGATCAATTTAAAATAACGTTAATTTTTTTGAAAAGTAGGTCAAACTTCAAGGTCAAGGTCATGGGTTCAAAAATCATAGTATGTTTAGAAAGTTCTTGTAGGTAATGTGCATGTGAAATATGAAAGCCCTATCTCTTATTATTCAAAAGTAATGACTAAGGTTAAATTTATTGTGACAGACGGAGAGACTGACAGAAAAATGAGATTTAATGTCCCCTAGGTCCCTTTCGCGAAAACGGATGACAATAATGCCCTTGCTGTTCTTGAGAAGAAGATTTATGATGGAAAAAATCACCTGCATTTTTCTATGTAAATCATTGGATCCCCATATGTGGCCCCACCCTACCCCAGTGGGTCATAATTTGAACAAATTTGAATCTACTCTAAGTCTATGTAAAGAAAGTTTCAACTTTTGGGCCCAGTCAGTGGTTCTTGATAAGACTTTTTTAAATGATACCACCAAATGTTCACTAATTCTTGATTATCCCCCCTTGAAAGAGGGTGTGACCCTTCATTTGAACAAACTTGAATCCCTTTACCCAAAGATGCTTTGCGGCAGGGTTGGTTGAAATTTGCCCAGCGGTTCTAGTGAAGAAGGCAGAAATGTGAAAAGTTTACAGGCAGACAGATGGATGACAGACAAAATGTGAAAACCAGAAAAACTCAAGTGAGCTAAAAACTTATGATCACAAGTACTTGGAAAGAGTTACAGTATTTGAAAAGCAGTTTTTTTTCATGCATTGTTTTCAGAAGCTGAAAAGGTATGACTTGTATCCATGTTGAAAAAAACTGCACATTTCAGAAAACAGTATGATTAAAAATAGTTAATCAAGGTGCTTTGAGTAGCAAAATAAGCTAAACTGGTATAGCTAATTCAACCACAGAGCTTAGTCAATTTTAAAATCCACAACCTTTTCGACTCTAAATCATTCTTAAAATATTTATATCATTCATTTCTGATTCAAGGGAGAATTAGAGATATGACCAGAAGTATATCCGTTGATTAATAAACATGTACATTTATATTGTGTTTTTTATGTCATTAATGTTTGTTTATTGTTGAATCCGCCTCTCCTGAATTTTTCACTCATATGGAGACACCACCACTTAAAATTAATGAAGACGTACAAGTCAGATTTGAGGTTAACATTCATTATAGGAGTTTTTAACAATTAAGACGTAAAGAGATAACTCCTCCTCGCCCCTTTCCCTGTTTGTTCATGAAACTAATACTTTGTTTTTACATAAAAAAATGTGAATATATACAAATAGTTTGATGGTCCATCTCTTTGAATGATTTTCATTCCTAATTCTACATGTGTTGACCCAAATTCATGAATGAAATGTCAAACAATCTTATCATTGATGCACTTTTATTTAATTTGATGTAGTCATACTCTGAACATTTCCAGTTCATTAAGAGAGTGGGGATGACTGCCAGGGGTTCATAACCTTAAACATTAGATGCACATGACATAATAACACAAGAAACAAAATTATATATAGTCAAATATAAAAGTTTTCTACTATTTTGGAGTCACATGATCATTTATCATTTCAGGGACAGGGAGTGGCTAGGGAGACTGGACCCCCCCCCCCCCGGAGTTTGCAGAGTTATTTAAATAGGACTATATACTAATTTACAGAAGCAAATAAAAAATGACTTTGGACGCCCTCCCCCTTTAAAAACATGGACCCCACCATCATTGTTTTGTTTTTTTTTTTTTGTTTTTTTTTTTTGTTTTTTTTTTTTTTTTTTTTTTTTTTTTGCTTCTCAGGAAATTCTGGGCTGGACATTTTTTTGACTGAGGTGTGGCCTGGAAAAAAATCCTTGATCTGTGCCTGTAACTGAATGTAATGTCGACAACAGGAGATAACTCTTCAGAATGTGAAATTCGTCTATTGTGGCATCCGATGATCTTTGATTCTTTTTCAACTTTAACCTAACCATTTGCATTTCAGATTATATTACCCCGATCTATACCTAAACTTGTACTTACCGACTGTCATAGGTACTGTCAACTTCATGAAATATAATCCAATTAAAACACACAATGAATTAATTTCTACTGATATAGGCCTATGTAACGATGTCTACACCATGTGCAATCCAAATGATAATGGTAAAACTAGTACTAGTAGGGTGACGCAAGTCCAATGTGATGTAGAAATTTTCAAATGTACACATGTACAGTACAAGGACAAATTTTAAATTATCATTACAAACGATGTTTTAACATAACTTTAATTGCTATCTATGCCCATTTCCAAAAACAGGCAAATTGTGTGTGTGTGTGGGGGGGGGGGGGGCAAAATTGATTGAGTGTGGCTTTTTGAGCAGGTTTTTGCCTACCCAAATACCTAAAAAGTTTGCACGATTTGTTTAATACTGAAAGTTGGCATCTAAGTTCATCAAAAAGTTTGCAATAAAATGATATTATTTGTTGTTGAGAAAATAAATGTAAAAAGTTCCAATTATGGGCTAAAAATTTATATCCCCCCTTTTTATCAAAACCTAATTATATAATTTACATCATTAATCTGTAATTTCAGACTGGTAATGAATTAAGTACATGTATATGAAATGCGTATGAGAGGCTCATGGGTCACATGGTCACCTGAGCATTTTATGCTCAATTTGACAAATACATGTTCTGTGTAAATTATAGAATTATTTTGGCTTTTTCCTTGGTCATCCCAATATGAAGGGGTGTGCATTTAGAGGCAAACACCTTAGTGCGGGTATTACTGTCTTGTGACAGCATCTAGTTTTTGTTTTTGTTTTTGTTTGTTTGTTTGTTTGTTTGTTTTTTGTTATTTTGTATTCTGTTTAAATACCTTCATGTTATGTTTATAATCATTTTCGCATACCAAACTATTCATTTTAGTTTTATAGATTTTGATAAAAACGAAAACCACCAATTTAATATTGATTAATGAATCATGCAATGCATTACACCCAAAGAATATATATATGTTTATGAGAACTAGATAATATTTAATTATAGTTCGAAAGCAGCAGTCAGAAATTATTAATATTTTTTAAATTTTTAAAAAAAAAATTTCAGTCGAACAAATGCCAATTCTATTTTCACGCACTTTTGATAATTTTCCTGAACTAAAACTGATCAGAACGGACTAAGTGTACCCAAGTGCTAGACTGTACGATGAAGTAACAACGTTTTACTATTGAGTTTAATGGAGTTAATGCTTTTTTTCGATCATTGCTGCATATTTCAATAAATGGGATACATGTAATAGGTGTAAGTCACTCGGAATTTTCACATATCCAAACTGGAACAGTAGTCTTATTTTCTAGGCATGGATAAGTTTTACCGCGTTCGAAGTTCGAAGTGTTTTCTCGGTAAGCATAAAATATATTTGATTGCATATGGACAAACATAGCAGTGATGCTGGTTGTTGTTCCGTTTCACGGCAGATACATGTAATTGCAAATTGTTTGAACGAGTTTTACTTTGATAAGTTGGACTTTTAGAAAATCAGGCCCGTAGAAATCAAGTGGAGAACAACACCCATAATAACAGAAATTCTTGACAAGCTAATAAAAATGTCAGAGTCGTTTTACAGGGGCAAAAAAGAAAATGAGCTTTGTTTTCTATTCAATAGTATATGCAGGCAATTTGGAGGGGGCAAAACCGTATATTACCTTAATTTTTTTATTGTAAAGTATATTTTGGCAAAAGTATTGGGTACACACCCAAACGGGATTCTGGCTGCTATGGGCGTGATAATTATAAATATTTTCAAGAGATACTTCTTGACAAACACCCCCTCCAGATATACAATTTCAGGATTTCTTCGACTTTTTATCATAAATTGTATCCATATCTCTTATATATTATGAATATGATGAGAAATCAGAGGAAAACCCTAAAAATCCTTCCATCACACATACATGTAATGAGAGAGAAAAGTATGCCGCTCCATATTTTCTCTCTTATTGTGTAGATTGGGTTATTATTGTATAAAACGATTGCATGTATTTATGGTTTCACCCCATTTTTCCTGTGTCGAATAAGCCCTTCGGCTGTAAATGGGGGGTGGGGGGTGGTTGTTCCTGTTTACAAGTATCTTTGGCTTTTTTAAATTAATTTTATAGTAACGTCTCTATACCTTCCCGACTAAAGATCCAGACCAATTATTATTTACGAGTTTTAATTCATTTTAATCTTCTCCATACATCACAAAATTTTAATAAAATCAATACCATAAAAAATTACGACTTTTCATCTCTGTATACAACCATTCCCCGCGATAAATTAAGGTCCAGGCTTTTTGACATCATTGACAGCTGCTTTTTTCAATGAAAATGGGACTCATCAATCAATTAACATTGTCATTGGTCAATTGCAAAATTATTTGATAAAAAATCATTCTGATTGTACAAACAAGTACTCTGAAGTTGATAGCAAAAAGATACTTGAGTTTCTGATTGACAATATCTATGTGGTTTTGGGAGACCAGGTCTTGTAACATGTACGAATTGCGCCCCGTTATTAGCAGACCTGTTTTGAACTCAAATGAAGCAGAATTTATTCAAAATCTTATACATGAGAAAAAAAAAATCTTGCTGTGGCTTTCAACTCGACATTGAGATATATCAGCGACGTACTATCAATTAACAATAGTTACCATTCCATTCATATGTCGACACGATATATGCCAGTGAGATTGAAATATAAAAGATACCACAGACTTTGACACATCTGCTTTAATATTTGGATATTTTACTAGGAAAAGTCGTTAATGGCAATGTAATAACAAAACTCTATGATAAACGTGATGACTTTAACTTTTCAATCATCATCTTCCCTTATTATTCAGCAATATACCCTTATCACCTGCATATGGTGTGTATATCTCTCAGTTGATTCGATACGCAAGAGCATACGTATACGTATGAACAATTTCCAAAACGAAGTACATTATTGACAAACATGATGATGACACAAGAATATCAACAGTCTCCTTTGAAGTCATCATTTCGTAAGTTCTATGGTCGATACAATGACCTTGTCATCAAATGCAATCTATCATTAAGTCATAATTATGCTGATTGACTTTTTTTTCATACTAATTGTTAAGGCATTATTTACACATTGAATTCGTTGGCGGTTTTTTCCGTTATTTCCGGATCATGACAAAGAGCACGCGGCGGGTGTGACCAGCACGCGGCGGGTGTGACCGGTTGGGAGAGGATGCTCACTCCTCCATGGCACCTGATCCCACTTCTGTTGTTTTGGAGGTCTGTGTTTGCTCTGCTCCCGATTTGTAATATTTTAATGGATTTTGAGCTTGGATACTGTTCGTTATCGTTATCGCCATATTTCATCAATCTATTTTATATCGAAAGATGATTTTAAAGAAAATATAGAACCCAATTAGGTCCCTCATTTTTAAACGCAAAAGATTAATCAACAATTTTCAAAAGTATTTCCCTAGGCCACCATCTTTGAAGAATTAACTTTATGTAATTTTCACAGCGTCCTTTGTTATTTCAAATTTTTGGTAGCATACAGAAGAGAAATATTTTTTTCTTTCCCTTTAAGTCTTTGACTTGACGTGCAAAGGGACACAGCTCAATTTAGTTTTTGCGACATGTGGCTTGAACTGTTTGTCAGAGGATAGAATCTGTCTTTTTCATTCAAAAATACTACCCTGCGGAAAAAAGTAAAAAAAAAAAGTCTCCTGTTGATCTATTCTAATTTCACAGAAAAGATCTCTATTTAATGAACAGGTTAAGAAAGTTAACATTCACAGTCATAAAACCAAAATTTGGTTTCTCTTAACTTTTATTTATTTTTACACAGTGTCAAATACATTCACACAAATGATATTACGATAAACAATTTCAGTGCCAAAAATAGAGTCTTATTCATGCATATTCATTATTTCGTTTTCACCTGTTCTTCTGGTCCCAAAGTTTTAACCTTCATTGTGCTTGATATTTGGAATAATTTCACACCATTTATTCAACAAACGGAATCTTCTTATTTCATTTTCTTCTTTCATACTTTGGTGGATTCTTTTCAAGTCAGCATCAGATGTTTTGGAAATTTTTCTTTCGAGGTCTTCCTTATCATCAAAATACTGTATATGAGGCCAATCATAGAAGTCACTAAACTGCAGCCAGTACATTTCATCTTCTGGACGATCTTTGAATTCAGAATTCGGGTTAAAAGAATGATAACTAGAAGGATGTTTCTTCATTTTCTTCCAAAGATCTTTATCATGTTGACAGTATGGAGCACTAGTACTTGTGCGGTCAGATCCAAGACCACCATTTTCCTGAAAATATTTCAGACTCGGAAAAAACAATGGTATATTAAGAGAATAGAGTTCAGTTATCTTATAAGAATGTACGGCATACGGGAAAAAAATAACTGCAGGGTAACTCGTCAAGTCATTTAATGTGTAGTGTTTGTACTTGTGATGTAGTATTGTCATATTGAAATTTGTTTTTGTTATGGCTTTTGGTATTTTTCCACCACTAAAAAATACAAGAATTTCCTTTTTCGTTGGTGTATAAACCGACTTTTCCGTGTAAAATCCTGAAAAACTAGATAGCAACTCAAGAGATCGAATTCCAGTGTAGTGAAACAGATATTCATAATCATATCGATTGTCAGCACCAATAACATGTTTCAATTTTCCATCCCCTTTCCTTTTTGTAAGTCCATGCAATTTTCTATTGAGTCCTTCCCAACTTTTTACATCACATCGACCCAAATTATACCTATGAGCTGCCAAAAACAATATGGACTTTGTTTCATTAAATGGCATCCATAACTCGCACATAGATGCTGGAAATGCACAATAGAAGGCATCTGTTTTTTCGAATGCCATATCTCCTCTATAAAATACAGCATTCTGCTCGACACCTTTTTCTGATAAAGGTGTTGAGTGAGTTGTATATCTCATTAATTCAGGCGATATCTTTTTATAGATATTTATGCCAGGACTTTTGAAAACTTCGGAATATGGTGATTTTTCACCTTTGATTCCAGCAATATAGATCCTCTGATCCAGTTTAGAAAGTAAAGACGGAACATCAATTCTTGTTCCATCATGCAAATCAGAAGTCCAAAATGTAGCAGTTATATTCTTCCTTTTCATTTCTACACAATTTTCTGGTATCCCTGTTGGCCTAGACAAAACGGACGATCCAATGTCGTTTGTGAATTCAGATGGTGACTTAGAGGAAGCTCTTCTGTTATTATATCCCAAGTCATAACCGATAGAAGTAATAGATTCTAGCCATAACTGAATGTTGTTGATGTCACCTATCTGAATGAAACCCCATTCGTAAAGTGTTACATAAAGATCTTCCATCAAATCTTCTAATGAACGCTTTTCATTATCATTCACTTTAGTTATATTTATTTTCCAGGACTCCAGAGTGGAAATAAAGGCAGTAGTTTGTGTGTAAAGAGGAATTTCTGATTGAAAGTCACCATTATAATTGTGTACATTCCGATCTTGATCTACAAGCGGCCTTGGCAAAAACCCAACATGAAGTCCACGGAGAGGAAGGAGAACCTGGGCAATGTAGCTTCGCCAAATATCAGATACCCGGCCATGCACGGTCACAGGAAGATAAAGACAAAAGAAAGCTTTTTGGAAATGTAAGGTAGCCTGTGCATTCAATGGAGAGTAAAGTCCATTCGGTAAAATAATGGTGTTGTTTACTTTGGCATATGCCTTGTTGAAATAAAAAGGTGTATACTCTGTTAATCTGTAAATTGCATCTACATCTGGTTGATGGTCCGCAATTGACTGCAAAATTCCAAGTTTTTCTTTTACAAAAGTTTCACTTACAAATTTGAATTCATGATTTCTCGAAGGCATTATGTTTTCTAAAGGGAATCCTCTTGGCCATATTTTTAGTTCACTGGATCCCAGGTAATTGTAAGGGTTAAAAAATAATGCTCTTGTGTCTGTCTCCACTTTAGACACAGGTATTTCTGATTTTGTAAATGTATCTATCCATTGATTCGGGTGAATTGATGCGTTTTCCAACCAGAATTTTAGTATATTATCGTCGTCAAAGTCCCAAATTAGCTGTGCTCCATGAGATATTGCATATAAATATCCAATATTTTTTCTACTAAAACTGTTCCAAGGTAAATTATTAATAAATTTTGATCTCATTTTCTTTTGATCTTTATGATTAAGAAATACCATACATCTTTTCAATGAAGATGGAATGTTATAATATTTAGGCTTTTCTAAATCCCCAACAATCACTACACACCATGATGACATATACAGGAAACGTCGCACTGCTTCAGAGGGTTTAAATATCGTTGTCAAAACTGCCCATTTCTCGTGATTCTTGTCTTCATTTCTTACAGTACTTTCATGTTTAGAAAGATATTTATTTCTAAATTTGAGTTTTTCTGGTGGAAATTCACGTACCTTGAAAGCTTTGAAGGGCTTTGCAGATGCCCCAAGAGAAATAAAAGAGGTTTCCGATTTGAATGAGATTGGCGGAATGGTATTATACTGATGATTGATACAAGGTTCGTTAATATCACGTAACAATTCCATCTTTGGGTTCTGATTAGATCGATACAAGGGTCTCTGAATATAAAATACCAGGAAACATACCACGGACAGAGTAACAAAAATCCATTTCCTTCTTTTCTTCATTAGGAAAATGAGTTCTGTAAAGTATAATTTCATAAGTGAAAGATACATTATGCAAAATAACCCTTATATATATATATATATATATATATATATATAGAAAGCACAAAGAAATTCACTTTTATAAGGATACCCACTACCGCCCAAGCCCAGGGTTGAACTCTCGACCTACGGAATCTGTCTCCTAGCAGTACAGGAACAGCGCGCTAGACCGCTCGGCTATCTAGGCAGGTCAAAAAACTTGCTTTCGATGCCGATGGAATCCTCGCGGCGCTGCTCTACACTACACGGTCAATGAGAATGGAAGTGAGATACAGTTATTTGGACATTAGTCTTATTAGAGGATCGTTACCAATACACGTTGTAATGAAATTAATATTTATTTATAAATGACATTTTACAACAACTGTTAAACTAACATAACTGCCCTAAGTGAAGAAATATTAATAAAGAAAGCACAAAGAAATTCACTTTTATAAGGATACCCACTTCCACCCCAGCGGAGACAAAAATGCCAATATATATATATATATATATATATATATATATATATATATATATATATATATATATATATGTATATATATATATATATATATATATATATATATATATATATATATATATATATATATATATATATATATATATATGTACATGCAAAAAAAACTAAATTATTAATATTAATTTTTTTTATTTGAAACATTCAGCAATTGTCTAAACAATGGTTGTTGTTGCATTGTTCATACTAAATTCATATAGGATAATTGGTTGAATACTTTTATCATCTCAAAATATTTCTTTTTAAATAATGCATTTTTTTTTTTAAATCAAAGAACCATATACGCTTAAGATATATCCCTGCCCGCATAAAAATCACATTTTTAAAATATGTTGAGTTCAATTGTATAAATTGTTTAAATGAATCTGAACAAGCATTCTGAGAGTATTGCATTAGCAATACTAGTCCCATACCGGCAAGTTTAATCTGTTTCCCGTTAAAAATTGAAAATGCCATAATTCTGTCAAAAATCAATGAAGTGGAACGATATGCAAACTTGATCTTTAACTCCTCAAGATAAAGTTACATACCAAAAATCAGCCAAATATCTGCAAGCGTTTAGAAAAAAAATTGCAGAAAACCCTGAAAAATTGAAAAGGTTGTAATTCGTCAAAAATCATTAAAATGGAACGAAATGCAAACTTGATCTGTAACTCATCAAGATACACTCACATACCAAAAATCAGCTTAAAGTGACAGTACGGCGCATCTCATCAAAAAACTGGTTAGATAAAATTTTCCGACAAGATTTGGAATTTTTTTAATACTCATAAATGTATAAACTTTCAGAAAATTACAACTTTTACAATTAAATAATTTGGATTATTTCATTAAAATTAAAAGTTATTTATGGGACGTAAATATATACTTCGCAACGTGTTCGGGGTTCCACATTTCATAAACAAAACAGCATGGTTAGAGAGGGAATCCCGGTAGGCCTGCTACATTGACAAAGTCGACCAAAAAGAAAAAGAAACTGAAAATAGAACTTGAAAAAGCAACTTTCCTGACTAAAATTTAGTTTGGGGATTAATAAAATCGCTGGATAAGGAAGAAACGGGAACTCGGCGACACTCACGCAGGGCTCGCGAAGGTTCTATTCGACAGGTTTGTTGATACTTGTTATCATTTCTCATTTTTCCGTCACTTTCAAAGAAAAAAAATAGTGTAAACTCAACATAAAAAATACATCTTTGACTTATAAACATTGTTGCCATTTAAAATGCTAATTTTTTTTAACTGTGCAGAAAAATATTTTGTTTGACATTTGCCGCGATAACGAATGATTAGTTGGTTTTTCCTTTCTCGGACTCCAATACACAAAACGTAAACATTTGTACTTTTAATTCTGTTAAATTCGCCTGAATGCAGACTAAAATCTTTACGATTATTATTTTAGATTATTTTTATCGGAAAGTTATGATAATTTGTGTTTTTGAAAATTGTTTTCACCTAATATTCATTATAGCTGTAAACTCTACAGTGTAGGCACGTGCCGTTTTAGAATTCACGTGGTACAAGTAAACAGATCTAAGATTGTTCCAGTTCGTACGACCCTTGATTTTCCGGCAGATTCTAATTACGTTAATTTTGTTTGAGTAGAGAATATTTCTGTTTCTCAAACTGCTTACATCAACTTTATACCTTATTTCTTAATGACATATTGGGTAAATTTGGATGAAAAAGCACACATTTTGCAGCCGTACTGTCGCTTTAATATCTGCAAGCGTTTAGGGAAAAAAGCGGAAAACCAAGTGGGACAGACTGACAGACAGACAGAGGGACAGACAGACAGACGGACGCACAGACTCAGAGGAAACCTATAGTCCCCTTTGGTTTCACCGGTAGGGGACTAATACCAACATGTGTTTTTGGTTCGGAAAAAAATATTGGCATTTTTGTCTCTGTGATGTCACAACTTTTGAAGTTTCCCTTTATTTTTTTAAAAAGAGTGAAAAATGGACAATTTTTATTCCATTTTGAGTTAGTTTTTAAAGAGCGCAATCTTGCTCAGGAATTTTTCTCACATGTTGTATTATTATCATCATTCTACAAAAAACATTTTTAAAAAAAAATGGAGTTTGAGCAGACGAGCTCCAATCAAATAATCCGCGTAAAATACTCTAAATTCTTTCGAAATCATTGAATTGTTGAATTTATATGATATTTTAACGTCAAATCTAACATGACTTGACAATGGATAAAATATATAAAATACCCATTTTTCCTATCTTTTTTAAAGGATCACTTGCAATGTTACACATAGCGGCGTGTTGCGACAGACATCCTAGGGAACTTCTGACTGATCTTGAATCTAAGTCTGAAAATATAATTTTTCTCGGTAGAATTCTTTGAAATTTGGCAAAAGAAATTACGTAAAACAGTAATTAAAGATAAACTCAATATCTATATTCATTAATTTACAAGAGCATTGCACGTTAGGCAATATCACACAGTAAATTCCCCCATGGAGAACTTCTCACAATACTGTAATGTGTTTTTTCCTTCTATATCTATTCTCTTAGTTGAAACAATATGTCTATGAATTATTTTTGACTTATTTAAGAATAAAAGTTGTAGATAAAATGGGAATTTTCATAAAGATTTATGCTAGTAAAATACGCACAGGACAATACACGATCAATTAAAAAAAAAATGCTATCCTATGCTAATTCGGGATCAGAGACAGATAGGAAATATTGAATAAATTATGTGGTAACCATAGACAATTTTATGTGAAACTAATGTCTGACAATTCTTATAAAAAACGTTAGTCATCACTCGACTAACAACAAGATCAATGTATCGACCATGCAAAGAATTTGCGAAATGTTGAATTTAAAAGAGACCATGTATAAGTATAACATTCAAATAAAGGTTAAAATAGTATGATACAAATAACAATCTACTTACGTTTCCTTAACTATGGAGTTCGAGGCTACAATTGATCTTTTTTTTTTAAGTTAGACATTTATCAAATCGTAGAGAAGCTCAGTGTCAAATATAGATGTCTTTTCAACTTTATCAAATGTTTTTAAGTTTCTATAAAATTTACTTCTTTAATTTCTTAAATCAGTAGTCCGCATCATCGATCTTTTACTGTATGAAATAATTTTTCAAATGAATGAATAATGTACGCCTAAATAAACCATAAAACCGGAGACCGTATCCATTTAAAAATTTACACACTTTTGCCTTTTTAAAATGACTTGGTTTAGTTATCAACTGTGACAATCAATATTCAGAACCCGTGAAGTTTGTTAAAAATCATATTTTGTCGGCAATTGATTTCACGGAATAAACCGCACCATACAGTCAGCTGAATAATCGCTGAACAGTCACGAAATGATAAAGCTCTGCCAGTTAGTCATCTTTCACTTTTTCAGCACTTTTTATAGAATTTCATGACAGAGTTCCATTCAGCATTTGCAAATTTGACATAGTAATTGTATGGTGTTCAGGGTTTTTTCATCATTTGAAATTTTAATGTGGCGCAAACTTTGTGGTTCATAGAGAGCCCATGGAGATCCCTGTTGTTTTTTTTTTTTTTTTTTTCAATTTAAGAAAAATGAAACAATGTTTCATGAAAAAAAAAAAATTATTTATTCCAAATGCAGTTTGGCGATCTCTAAATCTCAAATCTCAAATATAAAATCAACCATTTCAGGAATGCTAATATGAGGACCAAATGTGTTACATTAAGAGATTGTTCACTTAGAGCCTTTTCTTGGCCCTGTGAATTTCTTAAAAAAAAAAAACAAAAAAAAACAAACAAAAAACTGCACAGTTTTAGTTGACAATAGCCCTTGGTGACTGCATTTCTATCAAAAGTGAAGTTATTTTCTCTTTTCTATGTTTCATCGAATCCTAATTTTTTTTTTTTTTTCAAAATCGGCCAAGAGTAAATTTTTTTCAAGATTTTGCCTAGAACCCAATCTTGATCCAAAATGTGTTTATATATTGTGAAAAAAAAAATGTTTCTAAAGATTATAAAACATTTTTTAGGGAGGAGGGGGGCTCCTTTTTTAAATTTTTGCTGAAGATCCTCGAAAATACACGTTTTCTGCAAAATTCAAGAACACTGAAATTTCACAAAGCCTGTATCTTTTATAATTAGACTCTCAGAGGAAACTTTTTAAAAGGGAATTAAAAAAAACTTAACATTTATAATGTTTGAATTTGGGCAATGGGTCTCGGTTAGTCAATTGTTTTATGGACATGGCCATTTCGTTGATAAAGTGAACATAGCTTTTCATCGAGGTAGGAAAAGGATTGCATCAGGTTTAATATGACTCAGAAGTATGATCAACCAGAAGTGTTTACCCATTAGATAGATATAGATATCATGTGTACACATTCCAGGGTGCATTTTTGAACAGATGATTGATTGATTGGT
Organism: Saccostrea echinata; assembly: GCF_033153115.1. Lineage (NCBI taxonomy): Eukaryota > Metazoa > Mollusca > Bivalvia > Ostreida > Ostreidae > Saccostrea > Saccostrea echinata. The sequence continues at coordinate 12,350,258 of NW_026889764.1, forward strand.
TAGTTGATTGGTTTTATTTTTTAATAGTCCCATTCGAAATTTTTTTTATTCATATAGAGATGTCAACATACACCGGTGAAGGGCTTTAATTTTAGACTTATACTCGGCACTTCCGATCATTGAGAGTTAGGTCCCTTATCGTCCATCATCTACTGGGAAACACAATCTAATTAAAATTAGATGTACCGAATCCGCTACCGATTCTTAAACATCTAACAACATCCCACAAGGGTCTAGTCAATGTAACCTTTCAATTATGAATAAACATGAAAATTGTGGCAAATCAAATTCAAGATTTTGTAAACAATTTCTAAGAATAATTCCACGGCTACATTTTAACATTATTGGTGCTCAGTAGTCTGTTGTGAGTTGATTTAAGGTATTCATAGTATGAATTGAAAGTATAGTCTGCCCATCCGCCATTCGTACCTAAATAATGCAAACAAAAATGTACAAACTATACAAAATATCCTGCACGTCACATTCATATAGCACGGCCTTTGTCATGTATAGTTTTGTTTACTGCGAAAGATTCCAAGGCGACGATTTCGTTGGCTATTAAAGAGATCGTTCTGATGTGATCCCGAATGGGATTTTGTTAGATGATTGCAAAGCGATAATGGATTCGGAATACCTAATTTTAATTAGATGTTGTAAAACAGGACCTCACTTTTTATGATCGGCTTCGGCTGATCAAAGTTGATTCCATATGAGGCATCCGGAAGATTAAACTAACTGCGCAAACAACCCGTACTACTTTGTTATTTATGCACTGACTGCTTCATGAAAGTCTTTCACAATAATGTTAAGCACTACTACATGTACATGTAAAAAAAATTTTTTGATGCATTTACTTTGAGATGCAAATGTTTATTCAGTTACATTGAAAATAAACTTAATTTTCTTTAGTACAGGCTATTTGACATCATATACAGCTGCTTTTTTCAATAAAAATGTAACTCGTAAATATACTTACCTTGTCTTTTGTCATTTGCAAAATTATTTTGTTAAAAAACATTCTGATTGTGCACACAAGTACTCTGAAGTTGATATTAAAAAGATGCTTGAGTTTCTGATTGGCAATATCTATGTAGTTTTGGAGAGCAGGTCTTCCAACAATCTGTTGGAATTCCCATGGGTACCAATTGCGCCCCTTATTAGCAGGCCTATTTTTGTATTTAGATGAAGCAGAATTTATTTAAAAACTTCTAAATGAGAAGAAGAAAAAAATTGCTGTGCCCTTCCACTCGATATTTCCTTATATCGACGACGTATTATCAATTAACAATAGTTACTTTCATTCATATGTCGACTCGATACATCCAAGTGAGCTTGAAATAAAGGATCCAACAGATTCTGACACATCTGTTTCATATTTAGATATTTTAATAGACAAGAGGCCCATGAGCCACAACGCTCACCTGAGTCAATATGGCCCTGCTGTTCTTCGTCAGCAGATTTCTTCTCCTATATTTCTCCTATATATTCATATATAAAGCTTTGATCGCCTGTTCTAGACATACCCTACCCCAAGGTGCCATGTTTTGAATGAAATTGAATAAAAACCTTCTGAGGATGCTTCTATCTTCATATAACTAATCATGATTTTGCTGTTCTTTAAAACAGAATTTTAAATATGTCTAACACCCTACCGTGGGGGGGGGGGGGGGTCATGATTTGAACAAACTTGATTGTACACTACCTGAGGATGCTTCCATATCAATATGACTGATCATGGCTTTGTTGTTCTTGAGATTGAAGAAGATTTTTAAAGATATTTCCTGTATATGTTCTATTGTAAAACTTTGATCCCCCATTATGGCCCCACCCTACCACTGGAGGATGCCTTAAACTAGCTTGAATCTACAATATTTGGGGAAGATTCCATATCAATATGACTAATTGTGGCTTTGTTGTTCTTGAGAAGAAGATTTTTAAAGATTTTCCCTATATATTCCTATGTAAAACTTTGATCCCCCATTGTGGCCCCACCCTTCTCCCGGGGGTCATGATTTGAACAAATTTGAAGCTACACTACTTGAAGATGATTCCATATCAATATGACTAATTGTGGCTATGTTGTTCTTGAGAAGAAGATTTTTTTTCTAAATATTCATATACAAAACTTTGATCCCTCATTGTGGCCCCACCCTACCCCGGGGGTCATGATTTGAACAAACTTGAATCTACACTACCTGAGGATGATTCCATATCAATATGACTAATTGTGGCTTTGTTGTTCTTGAGAAGAAGATTTTTTAAGATTTTCCCTATATATTCCTATGTAAAACTTTGATCCCCATTGTGGCCCCACCCTTCTCCCGGGGTCATGATTTGAACAAACTTAAATCTACACTACCTGAGGATGATTCCATATCAATATGACTAATTGTGGCTTTGTTGTTCTTGAGAAGAAGATTTTTAAAGAATTTTCCTATATATTCCTATGAAAAAATTTGATCCCCCATTGTAGCCCTACCCTACCCCCAGGGGTCATGATTTGAACAAATTTGAACCTACACTACCTGAGGATGATTCCATATCAATGTGACTAATTGTGGCTTTGTTGTTCTTGAGAAGAAGATTTTTAAAGAATTTTCCTATATATTCCTATGAAAAAATTTGATCCCCCATTGTAGCCCTACCCTACCCCCAGGGGTCATGATTTGAACAAATTTGAATCTACACTACCTGAGGATGATTCCATATCAATATGACTAATTGTGGCTTTGTTGTTCTTGAGAAGAAGATTTTTAAAGATTTTCCCTATATATTCCTATGTAAAACTTTGATCCCCCATTGTGGCCCCACCCTTCTCCCGGGGGTCATGATTTGAACAAACTTAAATCTACACTACCTGAGGATGATTCCATATCAATATGACTAATTGTGGCTTTGTTGTTCTTGAGAAGAAGATTATTAAAGATTTTCCCTATATATTCCTATGTATAACTTTGATCCCCCATTGTGGCCCCACCCTACCCCCGGGGGTCATGATTTGAACAAACTTGAATCTACACTATGTAATGAAGGTTTCACATAAGTATAAACTTTTCTGGCTCAATGGTTCTTGAGAAGAAGATTTTTAAAAGATGACACCAAATTTTCACCAATTCTTAATTATCTCCCCTTGGAAGAGGGCGTGGCCCTTCATTTGTACAAACTTGAATCCCCTTCACCCAAGGATGCTTTGTGGCAAGTTTGGTTGAAATTGGCCCAGTGGTTCTGGAGAAGAAGTCGAAAATGTGAAAAGTTTACAGACGGACGGACAGACAGACAGACAGACAGACAGACAGACGGACTACAGACAAAATGTGATCAGAAAAGTTCACTTGAGCTTTCAGCTCAGGTGAGCTAAAAAAGACGTTAATGGTAACCTAACAACAAAGCTTTATGATAAACGTGATGACTTCAACTTTTCAATCGTCAGTTTCCCTTACTTATTAGCAATTTACCCTTATCACCTGCATTTGGGGCCATGTCTCTCAGTTGATTCGATACACAAGAGCATGCTCTACGTATGAACAATTTCTGGAATGAGGTACATTATTGACAAACAAGTTGATGAAACAAGAATATCAGCAGTCTCGTTTGATGCCATCATTTCGCAAGTTTTACGATCGATTCAATGACCTTGTCAGCACATACAACATATCATTAAGTCAAATGCTGACTGATGTTTTACATACTAATTGTTAGGCCATTACTTATACACTGAACTGTTTACAGATTTTTCCGGGTTTTTTTTTTCGATCATGACAAGGAGCACACAGCGGGTTTGATGTATATATTGGAAATGATATTGCACACGGCTCTTAAAGTATTTGGAGTTTATCGGAAAACACCATTCAATAAATTATGTGCAAAACGTTAAAACTATTTGCTTAAACCTAACTACTGAACAAAACTATGAATTTAATTCTGAAAATCCTGTTAATAAAGACAAAAAAAGGAAATGATCTGCATGGGATCATAAAGTGAGCACTATGAAATATCTTGAAATAAGTTTCTAAACATTTCTTCTATTTTAATTGACTTCAATTAATATTTTTTCCATGGGTTTGTATATACATACATTTAATTTTAACATTATTTCTCAACTGAGTGTGACATGTAAAGGATAGACCTATTAAAATGCTTTTCTTAACATTCCAAATTTAAATTGAAGTAAATTTTAGCCGGACACTCCTGCTATATGGAGTCGTAGAACAACATTATGTTATATTATTAATGTGCAAATGTAATTTTTTTTTTTTTTTTTTTTTTTTTTTGTAATGGGAAGAGAGACACAAAATCAAATACACTAGACCTTGGTGCAGAAAAATAACTCCGCAGACAAATTAACTATCAAATGTTTTACATTGTTCTGAACTAAAGTTGCGAGGAAATAAATCTTTAGTACTCATGCATGTATTCTGCGTAGTTCTACACCTAGTCAATAAATTGCTTTTTAAATTTATAAAATTGCTGGACCATCTGATGGCACAAGTTTATTGCTGAATGCTCCGCAGAATAAAGGATACTTTAGTGTTTAAATTATGGAAAATTTGTCCTACGTTTATATCTTCATGTAATCTAAAGATTTTATTGTTCATTTTGTCACTTTATCTTTCAAATGATCTAAACCTTTTTAAGAACAAATTATATTTACTAGTGAGACGTTAAGTTTAAATTTCAAAAAAAAAAACGCAGTGTGAATATTTTAAAATGGGAAAGGTAAAGGCGTAAAGTATTTTTTTTCAACATTCAAGCATCATAAGAATCCTTATGCGTTGCGAAAAAAACTTATATACAGCTGACACAGTTTATCTATTAATTTCGTCTTTGCTTTTCAATGTAGTCAGACAATTTACAAGTAAGCCGTATTTTATTTCATTTTGTAAATGTTAAATACAAAATACTTTTTTAAATTTCTGACATGCACTTTTATGTACAAATTTTTTATTACTTCAATTAACCCGCAGTAGTCTGAATAATCAAAAACCTTGAACACTATATACTTTATTACGTATATTTTAAGTGTTAAAATTTTATATCTTGAAGGTGGATATTTCGAATACCGTTGTACATGTATGTCATATAAGTTTCAAATCTTTTCTACCTGTAATTTACCATCCACCCCTATCTCAAAGTTTTCTTTCGGTCCTGTCAAGCTCAAGATAACTACATATAATTATACAAATATGTTGTAAAGTGACAAAAAGCCTTTGCCATGACAATAATATGCGATGAATTTATAGTATATCTCTGACGTTTTACGTCTAATTTTGCAAAATAACTAATGTATCAAGTTGTCCTTTCTTCCAGAATTGCAGAGGAGCATCACTCTACAGAAGATCTTAATATGTGTAATTGCTAAGGACATGTTGAAGCGCAAACCTCACACAGAAGGGTCAAAGTTACGCCAAAGTGCAATTTTGGAAGCATGAAAACATTTCCGAAATCAGAGTTTTTCATGATCGATGAAAGAAAATATGAATGTTGTGAAAAGTTACAAATTTACGTGCCCACTGAATACCTTAAGCGTTTTCAGCTTGATAAACAGGGAGTAGACATTTTGATTGATCAAAAACACAATGGATTCATCCCTGTAATTGAATCAGGGGTATTAGAAAACCACTCTACCGAAATCATTGGACTTTTTAAAAATAAATACTATCCATATTCGAAAAAAGTATCCAGACATTAAATTAATAGTGTTTGACTTGGGTCTATCAAAGGCCCACAGAAAATAACTACAGATAATGTATAGGTGTGATGTTAGATAGTTTCCTTTTGAAAAATCCCCGGCACATGTAAAACTTTTGCAAGGATATACTTGGAAACCAGTGATTCTTCAGATGGTGTTTCAAGAATATGATTTGTCATGTGGGTTGATTCCTCTATTCGCTTAAATGAAAAGATTAATGAATTATTTCATCGAGCAAAACGCACTGGGATTCAAAATTATGGAGGTAGGTGGGTCAATAGCCGTACGAACACACCGACAATTATTTGATTTCTTAAGAGAGGAACCTTGTATGTTTAACTATCCAGAAGTTCAGCCTGGGTGTATTCTTCTGAATTGAGCTGAATTTACGCATAAAGAGTTACTACGTCCCATTTTATCTTGTGCACTACAATTTGGCTGCATGAATTTTCCCAAAGCTGGACAATTTCTGCACTGATCCAGAAACCTCTCGGCATGTCAAAGATTTGACCAATCTGTTCGTGGAATCATCTTGACCAGACTATTTAATAAAAATCGAAAATCTATCATGTTTAAGGTGAAAGAATTTGGAATTGTGTGTAGAGGATGTCTTGAAAAATTTAAGCAAATCAAGACATAAATTATCTCTGCCTTTGAGTTAACAATATTATAAAAGTAACAAAACAGTTGCTCTTCGTCAAAGTAAGTTGTTACATGCAAAACTTTGCAGATTAAACTGTTCATTTCATCGTAGATATCATACATATGTATGTATTGAAAATATATGAATAAAGGTTAAGCAGTTTAACATATTCTAGAACAACTTAGCAGTACATAATCCTCTATTTACAAGAAATATTTTAAGAATAATAGATGTATCTCTTCCCTATTTCCCTATTTTTATATTCCTTGTCATTGCTGTATGACTTTCATGTGTGTTTAAACGAATTGTTTGTTTGTTTGTATGTTGTTTAACGTCCCTCTCGAGCATTTTTTTACTCATATGGAGACGCCACCACTTGCCGGTGGAGCGCTGCAAATTTTGTCCTATGCTCGGCACTTACGGCCATTGAGCAGTGAGGGATCTTTGTCGTGCCAGCACCTACTGCGACACAGGACCTCGTTTATACGGTCTCATCTGAAGGACCGGTCTCCACGTCCCACAGTGGGATTCGAACCCGCGACGTAAGGATCAACTCCTTAATTCGCGACTCTAGAGCAGACGCTCTAACCACTGCGCCACGCGGGCGACTTTAAACGAATTTTAAAAAAAAAAAGTAATAAAATTCATTCAGTGCAATTATTTACAAAAATATAATGAATAAAATATATTAATTAAAAAGACCAACCTTGCCGAGATTTCAAACAATATTTTAAAATCAAGTTGCCTAGTGACGTGGTTATTTGAGCTATGACCCTGAATGAAGATCATGACAATGAATGAGAAAAACTATACTGAAGAAAGAAAAAAAGATCACTTCTATACTCTATCATCGAAAAGTCGGCTACTTGATAGTTAAGCCCGAAGTTCCAACCCGTATTTATATTCCGATAGATGTTTTAAAATGATACCTTATGACTTAAATTTACATTTGTGACTTCTTTATAATATATATTTGCATAAGGAAAATCTTTAACGCATGGAATGTTTTATTTTTCAAAACTTCAACGGCACAAGTTTGATTCATTGCATGTTTGTCAACCCTTTATGACGTCATTTAGAAATTGCTTGGAGCATTTATGACGTGAGGAACCTGTGCTTATATACAGATATAGATACGCGTTGCTTAAATAATGTTATATAAAAGAAAACATTTGTAAATATTTTATATGTATGACTGCTGGAGTTTATACTTTACAAAATGTATTTATTAATAAAATCTTATAAGCGTTGTTTATGTATAAAAATTAAGGATTTTTTTGTATTGTGTTTTTACTGTATTGAATAGACATTCCCAACACACATCCGATTGGTTAAAGAAAAGGGCGTATGATTTTCGATTCATTTGTTTAGTATTATTTTAAATTTAATTCAAAGTAAATGGTTTGAAACATATTTTTCATAATAACCATAATTTTATATCTTTATAGCGAGCGCAGCGAGCGGCGCGAAGCGCCGCTCGTCACTGCGAGCTCTTAAAGCAACGCCTGGGCGAAGAGAAAATTCGGACTTTGCACATTGATCCAAGTGATTTTTTTTCCGCAGTTACCTGTGGTCCCATAATGCTTAGCGAATTGCATCTCGCCGCAAACCACGTTCTCGTGGTAGCAACAAAAATTCAACAAAATATAAAATCACCTTGATTTAATGGATATATAGCAGACAGATAGTAGATTAAACGTTTTTGATTCAAAATAGCACTGTTCAGACTTCGTTTTGGTAATGCAACATACATACGACGTCATATGACGTCAGAGTCTAGACGTAGCAAATGTCACGTGCGGTTTGACGAGCCCGATCTAAATTAAAACTGAAAGATATCTGCGCTCGCCCTAACGATCGCACCGTCAACATATTATTCGTTGTCCATATTTTCAGTAATAAAATTTTCCTGACATCTAATAATTATTGTAGGAAAGAAATCGATCTATCCTGAAAATACAAACAATCTCAGTTTACCTTGCAGGACAAAAATTGACTGAAATGGTCCTTCTACTTGACAATTTAAGAAAGAAATTACTGTTAGTTATGCTAGTTATAGCAATCTCACTTATCAAGATTAAGCTGAAGAACCTTAATGTAGCCACACTGTGGTTAAAGATATGTATGTATTTTATCTAAGATATAATCTAAATAAAGTGAACTGTGGAAAGGCTACACTACTAAAAATCGTAAGGCTTTGCTTTTGCCTACTTTTATTAGTCCCCTACCGGTGAAACCGGAGGGGACTATAGGTTTCCTCTGAGTCTGTCCGTCCGTCTGTCCGTCTGTCTGTCTGTCCGTCCGTCCGTCTGTCTGTCTGTCTGTCCCTTTGTCTGTCTGTCAGTCTGTCCCACTTGGTTTTCCGCACTTTTTTCCTAAACGCTTGCAGATATTGAGCTGATTTTTGGTATGTGAGTGTATCTTGATGAGTTACAGATCAAGTTTGCATTTCGTTCCGCTTCATTGATTTTTGACTGAATTACGACCTTTTCAATTTTTAGGGGTTTTCCGCAATTTTCTTCTTAACACTTTCAGATATTGAGCTGATTTTTGGTATGTGACTTTACCTTGATTAGTTAAAGATCTAGTTTGCATTTCATCCCGCTTCATTGATTTTTGATGGAATTATGGCATTTTCAATTCTTAACGGGAACCAGATTACACTTGCCGGTAGGGGACTAGTATTGCTAATGCAGTACTCTCAGAATGCTTGTTTTTAACTGAAAGAGTTTTTTTTTTTCCAAATAAAACATGTACCGTTCAAAGATTTATACGGGTTCCAGAAGCACATATAATGTCAAAACGTACGTACGAAAAAAAAAGTAAAGGAAAAGAAGAACTTTGATTTTTGCTGAAAATTCACAAGTAAGTCACATTTCTGAGCTTATGTATTATATTTAATTTTTTTCCGGGCACAGCATGATACAGATCACACCACTGGTGTTTTGCACATTGTTTCTTATTCCTTTACCAGTAAAATAGCTAAATTTCAAATACATGCTGTAAAAGTATTTTTTGTTACATTTATTTTGATTTTAAGCCATTTTGTCAAGTGCACAAAAACCAGCCAATCTCACCGTCGTAGTTTCAAATATGTTGTGTGAGTAAGGGAGAAGAAAGGAAACATTTATCTTTCTGGTATGATTAAGTCCAAAGTTATTCTATTTATCCTTTTTTTTAATTCAACTTTTTTTTAGTCCCCTACCGGTGAAACCGGAGGGGACTATAGGTTTCCTCTGAGTCTGTCCGTCCGTCTGTCCGTCCGTCTGTCTGTCTGTCTGTCTGTCCGTCTGTCTGTCTGTCTGTCTGTCCCTCTGTCTGTCTGTCCCACTTGGTTTTCCGCGCTTTTTTCCTAAACGCTTGCAGATATTGAGCTGATTTTTGGTATGTGAGTGTATCTTGATGAGTTACAGATCAAGTTTGCATTTCGTTCCGCTTCATTGATTTTTGACTGAATTACGGCCTTTTCAATTTTTAGGGGTTTTCCGCAATTTTCTTCTAAACGCTTGTAGATATTGAGCTGATTTTTGGTATGTGGCTTTACCTTGATTAGTTACAGATCAAGTTTGCATTTCGTCCCGCTTCATTAATTTTTGACGAAATTATGGCATTTTCAATTCTTAACGGGAACGGAACCAGATTACACTTGCCGGTAGGGGACTAGTATTGCTAATGCAATACTCTCAGAATGCTTGTTTTCATAAAAAGTCAATTAAGAACTAGATTTACAAAACTTTGACAAATTTTATTATACTTTTTTTTTCTTGGATGGAGGTGCGGGTCTTACAAAGAAAAAAAAGAAAAAAATGTAATTAAATCTTCTGGTTATCCGGGATTTTGAAAAAGTAGGAACTCCCCGGAACTGAGCAAAATCACATAATTTTATTTTTCATAGAAAACAAATCTATTCTATCATAACAGTGACGATATATACTGTCTAGAGAAATGGTGAGATAGTGTTACTGTATTTTAATATTAACGGTAGGTGAGTCAAACATTTCAACCAGTTGCATACCGTGGATTCTTAAATATACGCGAGGAATTCATTATTGCGTAATGTCACGAGAATCACCAATTGCGAATGAAAATGCTCGCAAAAATACTGAATATTGCTGAAATACACGTAAAATGTCTTCAACAACATGCCATCGTCGAATTCATTATGTCAAAATTTGAAGTTTATGTGTCATTTTGCGATACTCAGTACTCGCGTAAAATAAGGAGACTACTATAGAATCTTAAAATTTTTATGTTAAAAAGCCAATTTTATCTCTTTTCGGTCGATGTATGACTAAACAATGATCAAACAAACAAAACAATGTCACCGTTATAGATCTATTATCTTGGAATTCTTCCCTTAAAAAAATAGAGAAATTCCCTGTTAAATACTTTTTTTTCTTTTTAGTTCGCTTCAACATGACGAAACACTTTTTCTTTCAAAATTTCAAATCTGGTAAATTCGAATGATTATATAACTTTAATCTTTTTTCTAAAAAAAAAAAATTTGAATTTTCATGGTCACGATTTTTTTTTAATGAAATTGAAAATAATGAAAGCAAATTTATCTGCTTTGTTTGATTACGAAGCTCGTGTTCATTAATGTTATTTGTTGATCTACTACAATTTCATTTTAGGTAATCGTATCATTAAAAAAATGTGACAAATCTTTTGGAACCGAATAAGGCTGTTGAACTAGTGGACTAAAGCCTTGTGTGCTTAGATTCTTTAGTGGTTGATATTCATGAAACGTATGAGATAATAATTTTTCGTGGGATGATTGCCTAGTTGATACATGATAGTGTATAGTTTGCCTTCATAGGGCAGTGCATATATTCAAAACATCATAATGTCGTTTTACAGCCTTTCTCTACTTAAATCTGACAAGAACACTTTTCCCTGAACTGTCAGAGAGATTGAGAGATATCAATTATTCTTCTTCTGAAAGATAAAATTGTTTTCCATTCAAAACTTAATAAGCTATTTATTTACTTTATATGATAATATTCCTAATGAATTTCATATTCACTTTTTTTATGCTTCATTTCAATTAGATTTATTATTTATAAATTGATAAACCCTTTATATAAAACAAATTTAAAGAAAAGCTGTATGCACAGCAATGAAAATAGAAATAAAATGTAAGAAATAATTTGAAGAAAATCTTCAGTTTAAACAATATTTGATCAATACATTGTCTTTGGCATCCCTTTTATCAGCTCTTCAAAGTCTTTTTTTTATTTAAATATTTCGGATTTTCAACGTTTTGGCAAGAGCATCACTAAACAGACATAAATTGTCGAAATCCTCATCTGATACATCAAAATTGGTACCGTGTATGATTTACATTTTACAGTATTAAAATGGGGAGAAATAGTCAAGACAGATTTGATCATTTAAGGAGGCTGGGGGGTCAATAAATTAACCATCAGATATAACTTATTTTTTTTAGATATGATATCTTGACCTGTCAACTATCAATTGGCAAAGAAATATTTCATACATTTTAGTTTTAAAATTTGATCCTTTTTGTATATCTTTATATGGAGTTCTTCTTCTAAAGGAGATCAATATAGTATAAAAATGGCCACAACCACCCAGCCCTCTTAATATTCATGAAATTTTAACACTCTTATACCTCTCTGAGAAGAATCACCAGATTGCGTTTTTCTAGCGCGCTGAATGGCAAAAGATTGAATTTAAATTCAATATAAAAACTGAATAGAAGTAATTGGAAGGGAAAATGATAGAAGAATTTAAGGTTTCGCTTGCCCATCTGCACAATGTCTTGTTTCCACTCATGTTTTACAATAAAATTTGTACTGCTTTAAAGCAGATTTCCTGCATGCAGATGTAATTTAATATTAATGCAATTTGCAAGAATAACTATGTTAACCAGGTCAGTCAGATAGAATTCAAGTTCTTGTTGTGTCTTACTTGAGATTTTATGCTATGGTAAAATTATGTTTAAATACTATTATACATCTTTGAAAAGAATCAGCAGACCACAATTTTCCAGTGCGCTTTACGGTTGAATGGTGAAAGATTAAATCTAATTTAAATGCAAAAACTGATTACATGTACATGTAATTGGAAGGGCATATGATTAAAAAAAGTTATGGCTTCGCTTGTCCATCTGCATAATTTCTTGTCCACATCTATGTTTTGCAATAAAATTTGTACTGATTAAAAGCTAATTACCTACATGCAGATATATCAATTTCAAAGCTTGAAAAAATGGAGAGAAAAAAAACAACGTACAAACAATACTTTATTTTTTTCTAAAATTCCCAAAGAGGACATTAATCTTACCTTATGAAATGACGTTGGCTTTGGGCAAAGTATGATATAATTTTATCACCATTGCTGCTTAGTAATTTATATTTAAAATAACTTAATTTTAGATACACATGGTGTAAGCATATTTTACATACCTGATTTCCAGATTTCGTGTCAACTGATCAATAAACTCAAGATGCCATTTTGACTGAGTGAAATTATAATTTGTAGTTTCTCTATGTGGCATCGAGGGCATTGATGTATGAATGGGTCCAATTGCACTTTTAAATTCCTCAGGGTTTTTTTTTTTTTTTACCTTTTTTTTAAATAAAAAGCATGATCCATAAAATCTACACGAGAACCTGAATTTAAAACTTTAGAATAACATTTTTTACTGTTAGGCGAAATAGGTCAGCATGTATATGACTTGAATCGTTTTTTTTTTTTTAATTAAAAAAAAACTTTGGGGAGGGGGGGGGGGGTCTTATAAAGAAAGGAAACAAACATGTTATGGACGAAAACGCTTTACTCGCTTCATGTTACCATAAAGTACAATTTCACCGAGATTGAGAGTACAGGTTGTTCTCATAAAGAAAAACATTTAAAAGGAATGGCTTATTCTTTCATAAGAAATAATGACACTACCACTTTAAAAAGTGGATAGAAAATTTGAAGTTCTCGTTGCATTGTCTCTGGAGGTTTCATAATTTTGACAGTTTATTTGTCCATAAAGAATTTTATTAGCTTTTAAACAGAGAATAATAAAGCACCATTTTGAATGACCAGTTAAAACCTTTTAAAAAAACATTACTAAATACACTGTAGATAGTAAAAAATTAAGAATGTCATGACAACACTCTATTGTACTTGAAGTTTACAAAACCACACTTTTCGTTGATCTATTTCGAGGCTGATAAATATGTAGAAATATAATTAGGACACCAAAATCACCTGTTATCGAGGAGCTTCGTGAAGTGTATAGATTTTGTATAAATCTTGTACATTCTATGTTTATTGAACAGATTTCGGGGGACTAATTATTACACACTTCTATTCGGGATGACAATCTTCAGCGAAGGGAACTTGCTTTTTATTTAAGAAATGATGCGACATAAAACGGCAACTTGAGAATGTTGGGAAGACTACTTCAAGAAAATTATATCAAAAATCATTTATTTTTTAAGTGATTCTTCTTAGTCTTAAACATCATTTGAATTCAATAATTTAATAAAAAAATTACATTATTAACTAACTTCTACTATAGGCATTATTAATTAATTGTCTCTACTTCCACACCGAGAAATTCCATGAAAACTAACCGCATTAGACTGTCATATAAAGAACAAATGATTAGATATACATGTACATGTTTATCAAATATTTATAATACTATATGAATGGGTGAATGCATTCAGACTAAAGCCAGCCCTTACTATTTCTCTTACATGAAGTCTGAGGTGAACAAGGCATATTTATTCCCGTAAGAGTATATAAACAAGTTCATCACGTGACCATGAATTCATACCTTGATGATCGGGAAAAAAAATTATGTTCATACACAGTATACAGTACTTTATACAAATTATTTTACAGGTATTATTATATTAAGCATTATATTGTTTAAATGATTGACTGTAAATCAAAATGTTTGTATTTAATCTCATCTTTTCAAGGTACATTTAACAAATAAAGAAATATCTAGCTACTATTTCTTTGTAATTGTGAATGACATTTGGCTTGGAAGCAATGAAAGGACAAGTTAGGCTAAGACCCCTTTTTGGCCCCTGGTTTGGGGTGTCTTTTAGAATGATGCAACAGTTTATCAATAAAAACCTGTTGTCACCCCTACCACAAATTGAGTATTGGTTCTAAACTATGGGATACACAGAGGTCACAAGAAGGTTAGAAAACATGTCCATTTCCGAATTTTCTCATTTGTGTGCAAATTTTTATCAATTTTACCGCACATTTTGTTTCAGAAAACATGGCACATTTTGTTTCAGAAAACATAGAGCACAAGCTTGCCTATCTACCAAATTTATATATTTCATACACTAGTATCAGATGCATTTTATGTATCATATAAAAGTCTTAGATAGGCAAGCTTGTGCTCTATGTTTCCCGAAGTGAAAAGTATCTCAAATTTGACGAAATTCAACCAAAATTGAGGAAATTCGGGGAAATGTCCTACTACTGCACCCTCTTGTGGCCTCCGTGTAAGCTTTGAAACAAAATTAGTGCTTATTTTAAAACAAGCATCATTTTAAGTTCTTAATTACAAACTATTACAATTTTAACTGTGTTCTGATTTTTACATCAAATAAGGGGCCAGATTCGGCCGTAACCATACCTTGTCCTTTAACTGAACAAAATACAAATGACAAGATTTAGAGACTAAATAAAGTTTATTAAATACGGTTCAATAACATATGTACATGTATATTCAGCATCAAAAGATGTGTTTTAAACCATTCATTAAGGATTAGAACTAGGAGTGAGAGCAGATTTTTTCATACTTCATCAGTAATTAACCAATGCATTCTCAATGTACATGTACATGTAGTGGTAAAACACTGACACATTATAATACAGTACATTAATGTCTGATTACCATATTTATGCAATTTCATCATATTTTATGCTATTTTAAAAAGAAAAGATTAAGCCAATCAAATTTTCACTTAGTATATTACATGTATTAATTTTTTCCCTAAACAAAGAAATTATATTGCACATGTATGTAGAAGGGATTATTTAATCAGTACAGTAAAAGATGTTACCAGTAATTAGTACATGTAATTAAGTACCAAATGAAATGCGATGTTTTTTCAGATCTCTGACAAAATTCTTAACAGATCCTTGTAAAATTTTACATTTATAAATTATAAGATTTGTGGATATGGCAAACTGATTTTGTGTCCCGTACAGGTTAATACATGTATAACAAAATCATAAAACCTGGACAGTAAATGCATCTTAAAAAGATTGATGAGGTTTGTTACACTATAACACCCCTACTAATGTTATTGTGATTTGAATTCAAGATACATGGTCTTGGTTGACCCATTAAAGGGTTATAGGGTAGATCTGGTTTAATAATTAAAAATGGCAGTAAACAGAAAATTTGCCATAGTTTGTTTCTATCAAACACATGTACAGTGTACCATGAAAAAAAAATCTGGTAAATTTTATGATTTTAAGATGGAAAGGGGGGGGGGGGTAAAAATCATATGCTACTTATTCTTTGCTTTTGTGGTATTAATGGTGAAGACTGACAGTAGTGATTTTTTTCCAATGTTGTTCAATATGCTTGTAGAAAAAATATGTAATATCTACTACAATGATAAATCTTTGTCAACCTTATATTTGTACTGTGTTTATTGCACACAGTGGTTCTTACCATGATTGGTATCATTGAGTGAAAAGCGAAGTATATTGACCTCTTACTGTATGTTTAGTAATACATTTTACTTTGAACACATAGTTCAGGTCACTCGGGTGATATGAAAGAAAAAGGTTTTCAGGGAGGTAATCCATAAAAATGTACTGTTCTTATTTAGGTTGGGTTACATTTGGTCTACATTTTTAACGTGTGATATTATCTAATTCAAACTTACATGTATTCTCCAATCAATTGATTCACGAAGCATGAGGGTCTAGTTCTTGTTTTTATTAGCAACACTATTGTGGTTTATGTCGATTTAATAAATGCGTAATACTCATTTAATGATATTACTTTGTCCCCAACAAATTCTTTTATGGATGAATTTGAGGAATTATAGGCCTAAAAAATTTGAAATTGTTTGTTTACAATTACATGATAATTGAAAATGGGGATGGTTGGTAAGATTTGGTTTTTTAGTCCACATTCGGTGCAACTCATTTGATTGATTGGTCACCCAGTATTAAAGTATATTAGCCTAATGAACTGGGAACATTTTTGCTGACATCAGATAATTTAATGGTCTTGATCCATCAACACTCAAAGAAAAAAAATAATTATATTCATTTGAAGTACACTGATTACCACATGTATAGCAATACACGTGTCATGTAAATATCCAAAAAAAATTTTGGCAAAAGGTCAGATGGTGGCATAAATTTAGAGTTCATTTTGAGACCTCAATTATGTTACATTTACAGTAGGGTGATGAAACTATTAACTGCAAATGAAAAAAAAAAATTTAGGAAAAATGTTTATCTAAAACTCACTTCCTTTTTTTAATTAGAAAATGCTAATAATAGCAGTCGTATATAGTTTTTCTTGTTCTTTTTTTAGCCAAACTACCAACTTTGGCTGCAGTGTACTATCCAGAGGAAGATGCAACTGGAGTTATACCGACTGTTCGATTCCTGGGCAACCCTCCTTTTGAGGTTAATTCAGAGGTGACAATCAAATGGAGTAAAGATTTGCAATTTCCAGCTCACATAATTGCATTATCAGGTATTTTTGCTGTTTTATTTAAATTCTTGGTAGAGCACTTTATATATAAAAAAATTCATAATGATAAAAATCACTTTGTTTTCAGGTGGTAAAATTTTTATGGTCTTGTAGCAAAATGTTGGTTTATTTGGATTTATTTTCATGATTGAATAAATTCATATTCTTCTTCCTAAAAAAAAAATTCCTACGGGAAAAGAAATATATCTTTTGAAAGAGTATTTTCAGTGATGAAAAACATTGCCATTACAAGTGTAAGCAATGATATGAAGAGCACAAAATGATTATTTTCATATGTTTAGCTTACATGTATGTAAACCAAAGGCTCGGGTGAGCTTTTCTGATCAAAATTCACGCATTGTCTGTCATTGACAAAGTTATTGTCTTGACAGCGTTGTAGTAAACTTTCCACATTTTGTACTTCTCAAGAACAACAGAGCCAATTTTAACTGAACTTGCCACAAAGCAATCTTTGTTAGTGAAAATTCAATTGTTTCTTATATTCATTCATTCTATCTTTATTTCCTCCCAAGGAGATTGCATGAATATGAATACACCAAATTATAGGTACATTACAAATAAATAATTTGTTATTTTCAAGAACCAATGGGCCAGAAAGAGGAAACTTATGAAAGCATCATTACATACATGTAGTGTACATTCAAGTTTGTACAAATTGTGACCCATGGGTTAGAATGAGATCATAATGTGCAGTCAAAGTTTTACATAGGAATACATAGCAAAAATCAAAATCTTCTCAAGTACAGCAAAGCCATACACTGTAATTTAATCATATTACAGTATTCATATGGAAGCATCTTCAGAGACATTGTAGCGTAAATTCTATTTTGTTTAAAACATGATATCTGGGTAGGGTGGATTCACAATTGATGATCAACGTTTAACAAGAGAATACATAGGTAAATCTTTAAAAAAAAAATTCTCAGGAAAGGGCGCATCCTGAAATATGCCAGCAGAACAATTGCTATTTAAACAACCATGTTTAATGAATGATGCTGTTTATTTCTTAAACAGAAGCATCGTCAGGAAGTGTAGATGCTAGTTTATTCAACTCATTACATCCTGGGGTAAGATTGGCCCATAATATATTATAAAAGTTTAACATAGGGATATAGGGAAAGTAATCTGTTGATGAAGACCTACTCAGCAGGGCCATAGTGACTTAGGTGAGCATTGTGGCCAATAGGCATCTTGTTTTTGTGATATTATAAAGTTGAGTACAGTATTTTAGTGTGCAGACTTTATGTAACACAATGATATGAAACATCAGAAACTCTTTTACATGTAGATTCTAAGGTCATTTGCTCAAAGATGCATGGTCAAAAGATCGAGACCATTGCGACAAGTCTCAAAAAAGTGCTTTAAAACTAATTGACACAAAAGTTATTTCCTCAAAAAAGGCCCTTTAAAAAAATTGTGTACATGGGGTCCATCTGAGTATGACAGAAGAGAAGAGTGATTTCAATCATGTCATTTCTTCATGAGTCCTCAGTCTACAGGTCTAATGCAAAAAGAACTCAATTTTACATTATTAGGGTCTTCCGTCTTCAGCGGAAGACCCTTCTATTATTCTTAGGTTTCTTTTTTACCTTTATTAGGGTCTTCCGTCTTCAGCGGAAGACCCTTCTATTATTCTTCGGTTTCTTTTTTACCTTTATTAGGGTCTTCCGTCTTCAGCGGAAGACCCTTCTATTATTCTTCGGTTTCTTTTTTACCTTTATTAGGGTCTTCCGTCTTCAGCGGAAGACCCTTCTATTATTCTTCGGTTTCTTTTTTACCTTTATTATTATTCTTTTTTCTTCTTACAAAATTTGTGCAGACGATTTCTCGGAGATGGCTCGTTCGATTTTATTCAAATTTTCATGGTAGATGCGTTGACATCTGAAGTTAATTCCGGCAATATCGTTTTTTGAAAATCACTTCCGGTCGGAAGTTATCGCCCTTTTGTTAAAATTCAGAGGACCCCCTTGTCTGCGATGAAACTCAAAAACGGCTTAAGATAGAGCGCTGAAATTTTCAGTGATGATAGAGGACATGTTGCCATATTGCACCTGGGTTTAGATATTTTCCGGAAGTGCCTAGTATGGAAGCTCGGTAGAGGTCAAAATTTAGGACACGAATCATGAGTGAATTTTTGAGACATTTTGTATCATATCTTTTAAAGTATAATTATTTTGTTAAAATATACTGAACAATATTTGTGCAGAATAAAAAGATCTGTAACATGATATCAAGAAAAAAGGGCTGAGTCATCACATTAAGGGCCGATAGGGGCCGAAAGTCTTTAATCGATAACTCTTAAACAAGCAATATTTTTGTATACATTACTGAAGCAAAATTATTTATCTTAACAAACTACAACTATATATTATAATTTTTACGTCATATGTTACATAAATAAGGGCCACAAGGGGCCAGAATGCTTAATCTTTGACGCTTTATATCTCGAAAAGGGGAAACATTTTGAAAAGCAATATTGAACAAAAGTTGTTTAGAATGATGATTTGAACAATGTGCATCCTTTGAATTTTTCCTAAACTGACCCTATAAGGACTTAAAGGGACGGCCCCTAAATATTTCAAGTCTACATATCTCGAAAATGAAACGAAACTTCTGAATAGTCGTTGAACAAAAAGTCTATAAAATTACAAGACCTTTCAAGTGATATCAAGAGAAAGGGGCTGACCCCTCAAATTAGGGGCTCAGAGGGGCCAAAAGTCTTTCATCTATAACTCCTTAACGTTAAATATTTTGATATTAAATATTGAAGCAAAAATGTTCATCTTCACAATCTGCAACTAGATATCATAAAATTTTCTTCAAATATTACGTAATTAGGGGCCATAAGGGGCCAGAATGCTTTATCTTTGAAGCTCTATATCTCGAAAAGGGGAAACATTTTGAAAAGCAATATTGAACAAAAGTTGTTTAGAATGATGATTTGAACAATGTGCATCCTTTGAATTTTTCCTAAACAGCCCCTATAAGGACATAAAGGGACGGCCCCTAAATATTTCAAGTCTACATATCTCGAAAATGAAACGAAACTTCTGAATAGTCGTTGAACAAAAAGTCTTCAAAATTACAAGGCCTTTCGTGTGATATCAAGGAAAAGGGGCTGACCCCTCAAATTAGGGGCTCAGAGTGGCCAAAAGTCTTTCATCTATAACTCCTTAACGTTAAATATTTTGATATTAATTATTGAAGCAAAAATGTTCATCTTCCCAATCTGCATCTATATATCTTCAAATTTTATAAAAAATTTCTTAATTAGGGGCCATAAGGGGCCAGAATGCTAAATCTTTGACGCAAGCTCGTTTAGTAATTATTAATTTCTTTAACCTTTCTGAGCAGAAATCTCTTGAAATGACTCTGTTTATTGGATCTTTCCACCTATCTGTATGACCTTGACCTTTGACCTTGATATATGACCTTGACATTAAGGTCAGAATGTTTACTGAGGAAGTGGAGAGTTGATTACAACTCCCAGTGTGTAACAGGCTAAGGATTATTATATAAACCCCCCCCCCCCTTTTCTTTCGTGGAAAAAAAATGACAGCAGTTGCAACATGCAATATCTCTCTAGAATTGAATTCACACATCGGATCGACACGAAACTTTAGAGAACTGTAGCTGAGACTCCAAAGTAACTTCCTGTAGAGTTTTATGGTCTTTCTCTGAAAAATGTAGAAATTACATTTTTTTTCCGGAAAAACTTCAAAGAAAAAAATCATCCCGAGAGCAATGTGAAATCTTTCTCTTAGTTTCAAATCACACTTCAGATAGATATAAGATTTCAGGGAGTTGTAGCTAAGAACCTACTGGAACTTTCTTAAGTTTTATTGTCCTTCTCTCCCTCTCTCCAAAAAAAAAAAGAATAATGAAAATTATCGGCAAACATGACTTTGGGTTAAATTTGAAACTAAGGACATGCATCCAGCTACAGTAGCAGGTTAAAACATAGAACGTAAAGAATTTTTTTTTTAAAATGACCTTGACCTTTGACCTTGACCCAAAGGTCACAATCAAGCTTAAGGATGTGGAAGTAGTTACAATTGTTAGCTAAAAAGAAACATAAAATAAATAACTCACCCCCCCCCTTTCTTAAAAAAAAAAATCACATCAACAACAACGTAGAATATTTCTGTAAAATTCAAACCAGACCTCGGATCGACACCAGATTTGGTACAAATGTAGTATAGACCTCAGAAAAACTTTCTGGAAAGTTTTACGGTGAGTCTTATAAGTATATAGAAGTCATGAAGTTTCACGGCAAAAACTACAAGTTCTGTTGTGTTTGAAATTAAAGTGCAGGTGAACGAAGAAATGATCTTAACCTTTTATTGGCTATTTCTTCAGATGTCGTTAATAGCATTCGATTCTCCTGATATGATATGACATTTTAATAACGAGCATTCTCTCTTTCTTTAACATGTGGAATTTATTTGATTTTTATTTGGAATTAATCAGTTTCCAGAAATAGCGATTTTCGATATATTAAAAACAATTCTCGCTTTCATTGTCGTGTTTCCCTTCTAAAAATGCATGTTGGGAGTTTAATTTGTGCTACATATATTTAATATAACCCAAAGAAATGCTTATTTAAATGTTTCATATTTATTTCAGGATATTCAGTCAGAAATGCTAAAATCCGAACCCGATCTTTAAAGCTTTCAACAAAGCTACATGTATTTACAAAAAAATCAGCATGCTCACAATATCGATGAATCGGGCCACAGTCCACTAATGCATTTTCATTAGGGAACAGTGTTAACGTTTTCTCACGCAACCCGTCCCTTCTTATTTTATATACTGCTTGCAAGTTCAGGAACTATTTCCTTTTACGGAACTTCTTTCTTCCCCTACCGATTCTAAAAATACGCTTGCATCTATTCTATAGTCCTAAACATTTTAACCTTCTACTGTTGTCGGAATGCGTGGCCTAATGGTTAGCGCACCTGCCTTTCAACCCAAGGGTTTTGAGTTCGATCCCTGCTTGAAGAGCAATTTTTTTTAAAAATAGACTTTTACGGAAACATCCAAAAATGTTTAACGACTAGTAATTTGTTTAGGAGAAATGATTTCTCTTATGTTTTATTAAGGTCTTTCGTCTTCAGCGGAAGACCCTTCTATTATTCTTCGGTTTCTTTTTCATTTTTATTAGGGTCTTCCGTCTTCAGCGGAAGACCCTTCTATTATTCTTCGGTTTCTTTTTTACCTTTATTATTATTCTTTTTTCTTCTTACAAAATTTGTGCAGACGATTTCTCGGAGATGGCTCGTTCGATTTTATTCAAATTTTCATGGTAGATGCGTTGACATCTGAAGTTAATTCCGGCAATATCGTTTTTTGAAAATCACTTCCGGTCGGAAGTTATCGCCCTTTTGTTAAAATTCAGAGGACCCCCTTGTCTGCGATGAAACTCAAAAACGGCTTAAGATAGAGCGCTGAAATTTTCAGTGATGATAGAGGACATGTTGCCATATTGCACCTGGGTTTAGATATTTTCCGGAAGTGCCTAGTATGGAAGCTCGGTAGGGGTCAAAATTTAGGACACGAATCATGAGTGAATTTTTGAGACATTTTGTATCATATCTTTTAAAGTATAATTATTTTGTTAAAATATACTGAACAATATTTGTGCAGAATAAAAAGATCTGTAACATGATATCAAGAAAAAAGGGCTGAGTCATCACATTAAGGGCCGATAGGGGCCGAAAGTCTTTAATCGATAACTCTTAAACAAGCAATATTTTTGTATACATTACTAAGCAAAATTATTTATCTTAACAAACTACAACTATATATTATGATTTTTACGTCATATGTTACATAAATAAGGGCCACAAGGGGCCAGAATGCTTAATCTTTGACGCTTTATATCTCGAAAAGGGGAAACATTTTGAAAAGCAATATTGAACAAAAGTTGTTTAGAATGATGATTTGAACAATGTGCATCCTTTGAATTTTTCCTAAACTGACCCTATAAGGACTTAAAGGGACGGCCCCTAAATATTTCAAGTCTACATATCTCGAAAATGAAACGAAACTTCTGAATAGTCGTTGAACAAAAAGTCTATAAAATTACAAGACCTTTCAAGTGATATCAAGAGAAAGGGGCTGACCCCTCAAATTAGGGGCTCAGAGGGGCCAAAAGTCTTTCATCTATAACTCCTTAACGTTAAATATTTTGATATTAAATATTGAAGCAAAAATGTTCATCTTCACAATCTGCAACTAGATATCATAAAATTTTCTTCAAATATTACGTAATTAGGGGCCATAAGGGGCCAGAATGCTTAATCTTTGAAGCTCTATATTTCGAAAAGGGGAAACATTTTGAAAAGCAATATTGAACAAAAGTTGTTTAGAATGATGATTTGAACAATGTGCATCCTTTGAATTTTTCCTAAACAGCCCCTATAAGGACATAAAGGGACGGCCCCTAAATATTTCAAGTCTACATATCTCGAAAATGAAACGAAACTTCTGAATAGTCGTTGAACAAAAAGTCTTCAAAATTACAAGGCCTTTCGTGTGATATCAAGGAAAAGGGGCTGACCCCTCAAATTAGGGGCTCAGAGTGGCCAAAAGTCTTTCATCTATAACTCCTTAACGTTAAATATTTTGATATTAATTATTGAAGCAAAAATGTTCATCTTCCCAATCTGCATCTATATATCTTCAAATTTTATAAAAAATTTCTTAATTAGGGGCCATAAGGGGCCAGAATGCTAAATCTTTGACGCAAGCTCGTTTAGTAATTATTAATTTCTTTAACCTTTCTGAGCAGAAATCTCTTGAAATGACTCTGTTTATTGGATCTTTCCACCTATCTGTATGACCTTGACCTTTGACCTTGATATATGACCTTGACATTAAGGTCAGAATGTTTACTGAGGAAGTGGAGAGTTGATTACAACTCCCAGTGTGTAACAGGCTAAGGATTATTATATAAACCCCCCCCCCCCTTTTCTTTCGTGGAAAAAAAATGACAGCAGTTGCAACATGCAATATCTCTCTAGAATTGAATTCACACATCGGATCGACACGAAACTTTAGAGAACTGTAGCTGAGACTCCAAAGTAACTTCCTGTAGAGTTTTATGGTCTTTCTCTGAAAAATGTAGAAATTACATTTTTTTTTCCGGAAAAACTTCAAAGAAAAAAATCATCCCGAGAGCAATGTGAAATCTTTCTCTTAGTTTCAAATCACACTTCAGATAGATATAAGATTTCAGGGAGTTGTAGCTAAGAACCTACTGGAACTTTCTTAAGTTTTATTGTCCTTCTCTCCCTCTCTCCAAAAAAAAAAAAGAATAATGAAAATTATCGACAATCAAGCTTAAGGATGTGGAAGTAGTTACAATTGTTAGCTAAAAAGAAACATAAAATAAATAACTCACCCCCCCCCTTTCTTAAAAAAAAAAATCACATCAACAACAACGTAGAATATTTCTGTAAAATTCAAACCAGACCTCGGATCGACACCAGATTTGGTACAAATGTAGTATAGACCTCAGAGAAACTTTCTGGAAAGTTTTACGGTGAGTCTTATAAGTATATAGAAGTCATGAAGTTTCACGGCAAAAACTACAAGTTCTGTTGTGTTTGAAATTAAAGTGCAGGTGAACGAAGAAATGATCTTAACCTTTTATTGGCTATTTCTTCAGATGTCGTTAATAGCATTCGATTCTCCTGATATGATATGACATTTTAATAACGAGCATTCTCTCTTTCTTTAACATGTGGAATTTATTTGATTTTTATTTGGAATTAATCAGTTTCCAGAAATAGCGATTTTCGATATATTAAAAACAATTCTCGCTTTCATTGTCGTGTTTCCCTTCTAAAAATGCATGTTGGGAGTTTAATTTGTGCTACATATATTTAATATAACCCAAAGAAATGCTTATTTAAATGTTTCATATTTATTTCAGGATATTCAGTCAGAAATGCTAAAATCCGAACCCGATCTTTAAAGCTTTCAACAAAGCTACATGTATTTACAAAAAAATCAGCATGCTCACAATATCGATGAATCGGGCCACAGTCCACTAATGCATTTTCATTAGGGAACAGTGTTAACGTTTTCTCACGCAACCCGTCCCTTCTTATTTTATATACTGCTTGCAAGTTCAGGAACTATTTCCTTTTACGGAACTTCTTTCTTCCCCTACCGATTCTAAAAATACGCTTGCATCTATTCTATAGTCCTAAACATTTTAACCTTCTACTGTTGTCGGAATGCGTGGCCTAATGGTTAGCGCACCTGCCTTTCAACCCAAGGGTTTTGAGTTCGATCCCTGCTTGAAGAGCAATTTTTTTTAAAAATAGACTTTTACGGAAACATCCAAAAATGTTTAACGACTAGTAATTTGTTTAGGAGAAATGATTTCTCTTATGTTTTATTAAGGTCTTTCGTCTTCAGCGGAAGACCCTTCTATTATTCTTCGGTTTCTTTTTCATTTTTATTAGGGTCTTCCGTCTTCAGCGGAAGACCCTTCTATTATTCTTCGGTTTCTTTTTTACCTTTATTAGGGTCTTCCGTCTTCAGCGGAAGACCCTTCTATTATTCTTAGGTTTCTTTTTTACCTTTATTATTATTATTATTATTATTATTATTCTTTTTTCTCCTTACAAAATTTGTGCAGAGGATTTCTCGGAGATGGCTCGTTCGATTTCATTCAAATTTTCAAGGTAGATGCATTGACATCTGAAGTTAATTCCGGCAAATCTGTTAGGGGATATTTACTTCCGGTCGAGAGTTATCGCCCTTTTATTAAAATTCAGAGCACCTCCTTGTCTGCGATGGAACACAAAAACGGCTTAAGCTAGAGCGCTGAAATTTTCAGTGATGATAGAGGACATGTTGCCATATTGCACCTGGGTTAAGAAATTTTCCGGAAGTGCCTAGTATGGAAGCTCGGTAGGGGTCGAAATTTAGGACACGAATCATGAGTGAATTTTTGAGACATTTTGTATCATATCTTTTAAAGTATAATTATTTTGTTAAAACATGTTGAACAATGTTTGTGCAAAATAAAAAGATCTGTAACTTGATATCAAGAAAAAAGGGCTGACTCATCACACTAGGGGCCAATAGGGGCCGAAAGTCTTCAATCGATAACTCTTAAACAAGCAATATTTTTGTATACATTACTGAAGCAAAATTATTTATCTTAACAAACTACAACTATATATTATAATTTTTACGTCATATGTTACATAAATAAGGGCCACAAGGGGCCAGAATGCTTAATCTTTGAAGCTTTATATCTCGAAAAGGGGAAACATTTTGAAAAGTAATATTGAACAAAAGTTGCTTAGAATGATGATCTGAACAATGTGCATCCTTTGAATTTTTCCTAAACAGCCCCTATAAGGACTTAAAGGGACGGCCCCTAAATATTTCAAGTCTAAATATCTCAAAAACGAAACGAAACTTCTGAATAGTTGTTGAACAAAAAGTCTTCAGAATTACAAGACCTTTCACGTGATATCAAGAAAAAGGGGCTTACCCCTCAAATTAGGGGCTCAGAGGGGCCAAAAGTCTTTCATCTATAACTCCTTAACGTTAAATATTTTGATATTAAATATTGAAGCAAAAATGTTCATCTTCACAATTTGCAACTATATATCTTAAAATTTTCTCCAAATATTACGTAATTAGGGGCCATAAGGGGCCAGAATGCTTAATCTTTGACGCTTTATATCTCGAAAGGTGAAACATTTTGAAAAGCAATATTGAACAAAAGTTGTTTAGTATGATGATCTGAACAATGTGCATCCTTTGAATTTTTCCTAATCAGCCCCTATAAGGACTTAAAGGGATGGCCCTTAAATATTTCAAGTCTGCATATCTCGAAAACTGAATAGTTGTTGAACGAAAATTCTTCAGAATTACAAGACCTTTCATGTGATATCAAGACCCCTCGAATTCGAGGCTCAGAGGGGCTAAACGTCTTTCATCTATAACCCTTTTACAGTAATGTTCATCTTCACGATCTGCTACTATAAATATTTTAAAATCTTCATCAAATATTGCGTTTTCTGGTGCCATAATGATCAAAATTTTGTTAAACATAACTGAAGCAAATTGTACGTTTTCACTATTTATATATTTATGAACGAAAATCTCAGTCAAATTCGTATATCATCTGATCAAAAATCGGACGGAAGACCCACTCGTTGCTCGCAACGAGATCGCATCTAGTTATTATTCTTTTTTTTTCTTTACAATTTTTGTGCAGAAGATTTCTCGGAGTTGGCTCGATCGATTTACTTGAAAATTTCAGGGAAGATGTATCTTTGTCTGAACCTTATACGGTTTTCTCATTTTTTTGAAATTCACTTCCGGTCGGAAGTTATCGCCCTTTAATCAAAATTCAGAGGACCTCCTTGTCTGCAATGGAACTCAAAAACGATTAAAGCTAGAGTGCTGAAATTTTCAGCGATGATAGAGGACATGTTGCCATTGATCACCTGGGTTTTCAAATTTTCCGGAAGTGTTTAGTATGGAAGCTCAGTAGGGGTCGAAATTTAGGACACGAATCATGAGTGAATTTTAGAGACATTTCCTACGATAACTTTTTAACTATAAGTATTTTGTTAAAACATATTGAACAGAATTTCTATAGAATTACAAGATCTTTTATATGATATCATAGAAAAAGGGCTGACTCATCACATTAGGGGCCGAGAAGGACCGAAAGTCTTTAATCAATAATTCTTTAACGATCAATATTTTGTAATGCATTACTGAAGCAAAAATGTTTATCCCAACCATTTACAACTATATATTATGATATTCACATCATATGTTACATAATTAGGGGCCATAAGGGGCCAGAATGCTAAAACTTTGACACTTTATATCTCAAAAGTGGGAAATATTTTGGTAAGAAATATTGAACAAAAGATGTTCAAAATAATGTTCTAAACAATATGCAACCTTTCATTTTTTGTTAAACGTCCCCATTAAGGAGTTGAAGGGCCAGCCCCTAAATACTTCCTTTGCAAATATCTCAGAAACGAAGAAAAATTTCTGAGTAGTTGTTGAACAAAAAGTGTTCAAAATCATGAGAGCTTTAAAGTGATATGAAGAAAAAGGGGCTGGCCCCTCAAAATAGGGGCTGAGAGGGGCCGAAAATCTTTGAACAATAACTCTTTAACGATCAATATTTTGTAATGCATTACTGAAGCAAAAATGTTCATCTCAACAAATTAAAACTATATATTATGATATTCACATCATATGTTATATAATTAGGGGCCATAAGGGGCCAGAATGCTAAATCTTTGACGCTTATATCTCAAAAGTGGGAAATATTTTGAAAAGCAATATTGAACAAAAGATGTTCAAAATAATGTTCTTAACAATATGCAACCTTTCATGTTTTGCTAAACGTCCCCATTAAGGAGTTGGAGGGCCGGCCCCTAAATACTTCCTTTGCACATATCTCAGAAACGAAAAAGAATTTCTGAGTAGTTCTTGAACAAAAAGTGTTCAAGATCAGGAGAGCGTTAAAGTGATATGAAGAAAAAGGGACTGACCCCTCAAATTAGGGGCTCAGAGGGGCCAAAAGTCTTTCATCTATAACTCTTTAACGATCAATATTTTGTAATGCATTACTGAAGCAAAAATGTTCATCTCAACAATTTGCAACAATATTATGATATTCACATCATATGTTACATAATTAGGGGCCATAAGGGGCCAGAATGCTAAATCTTTGACGCTTTATATCTCAAAAGTGGGAAATATTTTGAAAAGCAATATTGAACAAAAGATGTTCAAAATAATGTTCTTAACAATATGCAACCTTTCATATTCTGCTAAACGTCCCCATTAAGGAGTTGAAGGACCGGCCCCTAAATACTTCCTTTGCAAATATCTCAGAAACGAAGAAAAATTTCTGAGTAGTTGTTGAACAAAAAGTGTTCAAAATCATGAGAGCTTTAAAGTGATATGAAGAAAAAAGGGCTGGCCCCTCAAATAGGGGCTGAAAGGGGCCGAAAGTCTTTGAATAATAACTCTTTAACGATCAATATTTTGTAATGCAATACTGAAGCAAAAATGTTTATCTCAACAATTCACAACTATATATTATGATATACACATCATATTTACATAATTAGGGGCCATAAGGGGCCAGAATGCGAAATCTTTGACGCTTTATATCTCAAAAGTGGGAAATATTTTGATAAGTATATTGAACAAAAGTTATTCAAAATAATGTTCTAAAACAATATGCAACCTTTTGATTTTTGCTAAACGTCCCCATTAAGGAGTTGAAGGGCCGGCCCCTAAATATATCCTTCGGATATATCTCGGAAACGAAAAAGAATTTTTGAATAATTCTTGAACAAAAAGTGTTCAAAATCATAAGAGCTTTACGGTGATATCAAGAAAAAGGGACTGACCCATTAAATAAGGGGCTGAGAGGGGCTGAAAGTATACAATCAATATCTCTTTAATGATCAATATTTTGTAATATATTACTGAAGCGAAATAGTACATCTTCACACACTTTATCTAAATAACATGATGTTGATATCATATATTACACAGTAAGGGGTCTTTAGGGGGCCAGATTGCATAATCTATGGCGCAATATATCTCGAAAAGGAAGAATATTTTGATAAACAGTATTGAACAAAAGTCGATCAAAATACTATTCTGAACAATATGCACTCTTTCAATTTTTGCTAGACGTCCCCATTTAGGACTTGAAGGGCCGGCCTTTAATATTTCTTTTGAATATATCCCGCAAACAAAAAAGAATTTCTGACTAGTTGTTGAACAAAAAGTGTTCAAAATCATGAGAGCTTTAAAATGATATCAAGAAAAAGGGGCTGACCTCTCACATTAGGGGCCAAGAAGGGGCGAAAGTCTTTAATCTATATTCCTTTAATGATCAATATTTTGTAAAACATTATTAAAGCAAAATTGTTCGTCTTAGCAATTTATTTATATCATTATATTTGAACGAAAATCTCAGTCAAATTCTAATCTCATCTTATCAAAAATCGGACGGAAGACCCACTCGTTGCTCGCAACGAGATCTCTTCTAGTTAGGGTCTTCCGAGCTTCCTTCGGAAGACCCTACTGTTATTCTACTGTTTCTTATTATTATTTTTTTTTTTTTTCCCGCCGATTTTCAGCAGGCGATTTCTCGGAGACCTTTTGTCCGATTGCTATGAAACTTTCAGGGTAGATACAATGTATTATTGCCTAAAAACGGTTTTTTCAAATTTTTTATATATACCTCCGTTCATGAGTTATTGCCCTTTAATCGATATTTGGAGGGTCTCTTGTCCAGTAGAAATATCAAGAACGACACATGATATTTGCATGAAAATTGGAGAACTTGTAACTAATACATTGCAGATGCGCAGAACATTAAAATTGTAGGCTAATTTTTTTAAGTTCGGAAGCTATGTGACGGCAAGTTTTAAGAATTATTTTTCCATGAAATTTTGCTGCTTTTTGTTTAATAACTTTTAAACTGATAAAAATTTGGTAAGACATATAGAATAAAAGTTGTGTGTAATTACGAGAGCTTTCAGATAACATCAAGAAAAAGGGGCTGGCCCCTATATTCAGGGGACAGCAGGTCATAAAAGTATTTTTTGGATAGCTAAAAATATTAAAATATTATGAAAAAGTTTGAATGACAGAATTTCTAACATATTAAATCTTGTCATGTGGTATAGAGAGAAACAAGCTCCGTGCTATATTTTATTCTATTTTATAAAATAATTATTCGAGAATCGTACAGGAACAAGTTGTCTACAAACCAGCCACGCCTTATAGGGCATCGTAACACATGCTTGTACGGTTTTAGATAGTTGTTGTGTTTTAAATAAATTGTTTTGATTCCATTTCTCTGTTTTCTATTATTTAAATCGTTTATAAATGCAAGTTATTTACACAAGTAAAGGTAAATCAACATTCACTAATGCATTCGTATAGAAAGTCTTAATCGGGGCCTCTTGTTTGTAACCTGGATGTAAACAATCACGAGCGGCATTGTGGGAAGAAGACACTAAAGACCCGATATACGAAAAACGTGATTTGATCTGATGCTTTGTTGGCAAATATAAAAAAAAAGTGTAGTTTAGTATAGCATAATGCTTCATAATCAATAATTTTTAAAAATAAATCATGTATAACACTCAATCTGATTATTTTATTTTTTGAAAAATCATGAGGTCGAATATCAGGTCTTTAGTATATCAAGTCTTTAGTACGTCCCCGGAAGTAGCCATGCAAGTCGGAATTACAGACAGAAAATGAGAAGAAAATATGTTAAGTTGACAGTTGTACATTTTCTTAACGTACGAGCCGTATGTAGACATGCACATTTAATCCACATCTACGAAGCACATAAATCCTTGGTTGCGTACAGGGAGCATTAGTTTTAAAGGGATATATATATTCTTGCGCAAATTGTTTACGAGGAAATTCTGACGATCACATTAACAGCGATGAACAGTCTTGTGTCGGAGTTTTCTGTGATAAATGTAGCGAGTGATGAAAGAGTTCACGGTGACATTTTAATATATGATTGGCGTGGACCTTGGAAATGAAGGTTAGAATTTTTCTTATCTAAAATTTAACAGCTGCTTACAGCACTGATGTTTACATGTATATGCCAGCAAATGTATAAATGTACGCACAAACACTGATGTATGTTATCTATTTAATGGTTCAGTCTCTGTCTGTTAGCCCTGACATGACATTGTCAAATCCCCATTGCTTTAACTTATATTTAAATGCATGAGAGCATGTAATTTCACCAAGACTTTTTTTTTATTGAAACAAAAAAATGCAAGAATTCAACAATACACTATCTAACATACTGCATGTATAACCATGATAATTATTGTTTTATATTCTTCAACAAGTATGAATAGCAGTTATAACTAGGGCCTTAATTAATATTATAATTTGTTATACCTTTAAAAATTTGTTTCTATTTAAATCTATACCAGTGTACACATAAAATGTCTAACATTTCCAATGTTTTATGAGCAATCATAAAAAAATCTATGTTGAACCGCAAAGTGAGATATTGAACCTGTCGATGAGATCATTGGACTGCTTACATATTACAGTATCCGCGGGATTAGTTAAATCTCATTTGCATTCGTTGGTGTTCGAAAGTTACAGAATTGACAGAGTTTTACCTCAGTGCTGGTAAAGGAAATTTACATCACGGAAGCCAGTACAAAATATATGTATGCATATGTCAAGCAAGAAAATAAAATAAAAGATATAACAAAACATTTATTAGGGCGTGTTCTCGGGGTAATATGCAATTTGCTGACCCCTTGAACCAAACTGTTTCCCTTCGGCCTAATGGCCTCAGGCAAACAGTTTGGTTCTTGTGTCCGACAAAACACATGTTGCCCTCGAACCCAGTTAGTAAATGTGTATTATTATTGGAAAATCTCAAAAATGTCACTCAGTTAAATTGCAAAAGAAATTTGGAAATATATTTATACATAAAAGTTTGAATTATTTCTGTGATAAGACTGCAGGATTGGTTTGTGTTTTGTTTATTGCCCCTTCAAATTTTTTTTAGTCATATTATTATGCCACCACTTGCTGGTGGAGGCCTGCAAATATAGACCTGTACTTGACACTTATGGCCTTTGGGAAGTGAGGGATCTTTTTCGTGCCAGCACCTTCTGTGACACAGAACCTCGGTTCATACGGTTTCATCCGAGGAACCTATCTCCACATCCAGCTGTGGGATTCGAACCTGCGACGTAAGGATCAGCTTCTTACTGACACTTTGATTGATTGTTTGTTGTTTTACATCTTTCTTGAGTATTTTTCTTTCGTATAGAGACATTACCACATACTGGTGAAGGGCTTCAAACATAGACCTTAATACTTGGCACTAAGGCCCATTGAGCAGTGAGGGTTCTTTATTGTCCCAACATCTACTGTGAGGTTTTTAAGGTCTCATCTGAAAAACCTTTGACTTTCATTCTAATGCTTGGCGCTTGGTGAAGGAACCTTCACTACCTATATGTTTATGTCTTAGGTTTGACACAGCAAATGAGAATCAAGCCTCCTGATTACAAAATGAATGCCCTACAACTAGGCTACCATTACAGATAATGAACTAGATTAATTACCATGTAAAACATTGTTTAGTAAAAAATTAGTTCTTGAAATTAGAAAATAGAATTTTTTTTGATTGGGGTATGTAAACTTAGAGTGGTATTTGGGTTATACAGTAAAACACGCTTACTGCGAACAGACTTAAATTAGGAATTGAAGCGTATAGTGAAGTGATTTTCATTCCGTGTGGTTTTAAAACATATTGAAAACTAAACTGAAAAATGAATACATTTATAATGAATCAAAATTATTTGTCCCTGTCACTTATAAGCATGTTTTACTGTAATGACAAAATAATGGGGATTTGTTTTCACAGTGGCTGTATATTGTGAATAATTTAATTAGTCGATTGCAACTTTTCAGTTTTAAACTAATCTCGTTCAAGCAGATGCTTGTCTGTGTCCGTAAACGCCAACGAGCAGGAGTTTATGGAGACAGTCGAGCATCTGCTTGAATGATATTAGTTTTACACAAGCTATCTACATGATCTAAGTGGTAATTTTTTTAAAAAAAAATATGTATACTGGTATATTATTTAAAAAGTACATATTATACAAAAAATACCAACTAACCGGTTATGAAAATCATAACCTGTCATCCCATACAAAACCAGTTACTACATTCTGAATGATTAGATGGTTACCCAGTTGACCATTGCCATCCCTAATAAATTTTTTACATGTACAAGTAACGTGCATTTCCTTTATGTGAAATCATGAAAAAAAAACTCCTAATTAATCCCTATATATATTATATTTTTTAATTACATCCTCAAAATTGACTGCATGTAAACATCTATTTAATAGAGTACTTTTTACAAATAATACACGGATCGTTCAATCATATTGACTATCAACTAAAATTTGTTAAGTCGGTTGTTCGTTTAAAATTTGCTACTCTTAAATTCAGTGTAAAAAAAAAATGGATCTGCTCAGTTCATTTATTAACGTATCAGTGTTCAAACTCAGGGAAAGGCTTAACCAGTCTTTGTTAATTGTTCAAAGGAATTTTGTTGTTCGACAAACATGCATTGGCATACTTTAAAAGACATCGGATCCAAATTGTAAAGTTTCAACCTGCAATTTCGTAAGATCTCATATAATGCAACTACCAATTAATGAAGAATAATAAAACTTTATAAATACATGTAAATTGGGGAATGATTATGAGCATAATTCAAAGGTGTTTCTTTCTGATATTAATATCAATCATTTTTAAATTGTATTGATTGATTGCAAAAATCTCATAATTAAAATTTTGTTTCTATAAGAGTTACACTTAACTTTTATTGTTTAACAATCACGGGTCCCTGACAAAACAAATTCAAATGGCTTCAGGTAAGAAATCAATAACGGGTACATGTACTAGCGGCAGGAAAAGAAAGGATAAATAGGAGCATTTGATGTTCTGTATATAGATAAAATGTGCAGTCAGTGATTTTTTTAGGGCAATATGCCTGTATTTTCCCAAAATGTAATGGAAGTTTTCCCAAAGAAAAACTTACAAAATATGTGATCAAATTCAGTTTGTTTATTGCATGTTTTTTAGTGAAGTTCAAGCAGGTTTTAATGTTCAGGTGGCAGGGGATAGTTTTGTACTAAAGACCCAGTCAAATTTCTTAAAGAATTGAGAATCCCCTGTTTGATGTGATATTTTATGTAGAAAAATGATTCGAATAATTATGGGACACATTTGCAGTGTAGCAGAGTGCTTGCTGAAAAAAATGATGTGCAACATGTAGGTGTCACTATGATGCTTATGTAATTTAGTCTAATTCTTCTCTAAATAAGTTTATTGATGTATGCCATTTTCAAAACTCACCATATTTCTTTTATTTGACTCTTATTCATTTAGGTAGAGAGACCTAAACACAAGGGGGGTAAACCTTTCCCAGTACACATTTTCAAAGAGTTTGAAGCATCAGCATAACAAATCTTAACAGAGTAAGGCAATTTTTGTCTGAAAAAAATTTATTTGTTTGAAAATAATAGTTTGGGCACTGTCACATATATTTTATCAAATTTTGATGCAATCACTTAGTATTAATTAAAATTAAAGGGGCTCAAAAATACCCCCTCCCCTTCATTTTCCCCCTCATTTGTCTTCTATGATGTGATAGAACTTAAACTTTTCATTATTTTCATATAGATTATATATTTTTCTTTAAATTGTAACAAAACAGATGGTCTTTTTGCATATTTAATGAACAAAATATCAGAAATATGTACATTTTCATGTAATTATTGGATTCTACTAAACACCTGAAATTTACTCACAAATGCCAAGTAAGGACAGGATGATCACTTTAAATATTCAGGGGAATCAAATGCATGTATTTGATCACTCAGATACATTGAAATTGAATGGAAATATACTCAGAAAAAGGACAGTCAGTAAAATCAGATTTCCACAGTATATTTTCTATAGAATCAGGTAATGGTTGGAGGGGTAGGGTAGATAACTGCAATTTCCAGGATACTTCTTCTTGAACCTTTGATGGAAGAGGGGTTTTTGTATATTACAATAAATATCCTGAAAAATAGATTAGGTTTTCTTTTTGCAAACAAGCTATAGATGTATAAATTCAAGCAATTAAGAGGTAAAATGGGATTTCTCAAAACATCAAAAATAGGAGAGTATGTGTTTCATGTGAGTACATTTCATCTAGGCATGCAATTCTTATTGAATTTTTTATATGTAGCTGCATTTGAAATTGATCAAAGTTACCATTAAACACTGTTTTGATAAGAAATAGATTCTTTTGAATTGTAGGAGTTGGTCATTTTTGAAGTAACACAAAGAATATGGGGTTAAGGTAGTTGATCGACAATTGGTGGGGTCACATATTTGCCTCTAACTTTTTTATTTTTCATTGAAATAAGACATATTTAGTATATTTTTACTCAGAATTGATTGCACTTTCTAAATATGGAAAGTTATTTTAATTAAAAAGCAAACTTTGAAAGTTAAAGGTGGCAGGGGATAGTTTTGTACTAAAGACCCAGTCAAATTTCTTAAAAATTTGAGATATCCCCTGTTTGATGTGATATTTTATGTAGAAAAATGATTCGAATAATTATGGGACACATTTGCAGTGTAGCAGAGTGCTTGCTGAAAAAATTAATGTGCAACATGTAGGTGTCACTATGATGCTTATCATATACAGAGTTGTAAATGCGAACCTAAGACACGTGGTCAGTTGCAGAGGAAATTCAGCTGAAAAGCAGTAGGCCTTAGAAGAAGGTGTGTATCTCAGAGGGAAGGTGAATGGCCCCATATCAATTGGTGAATTTTCATTAGGGCATGCATTGATTTACAGACTACTGGGTGTTTTATCCTGCTCGCTTGGGCCTGGGAGTGGGTTGGATGGGTGCGACTGAGGCCCAAATCTTGGAAAAACAAGCCAAAATTTGGGGAGACCCCAGGTGCATTTTTGGTACATGTGCACTCTACTAGGCAAATTACATGTAATTTGTTGACATAATTTGTGAGCCATGGGCATATGAAGTGTAATTAATTAGCCCCTGAAAAACTGTCCCCATGTACATGTTTTTATGGATCGCATGTATATGTGTACCCCCTCGGCACATGTTTGGCATTTAAAAAACTATCCTCTGCCACCTCAGCCAAGTTGATTCATAATTAGATAATTCATACCACTATTGTTCTTGATGCAAGTAATTAGATAATCCATGCCAAGAATAGTCTTGATTAGTTATAACAATTGTTTGTTAAAGTAATACAAAGACAAAAACAAAGCTTTTTGACAATGCTTTTTAAGTGATTGGGCTTTCTGGGAGATTCCCAATTTAGCCTAATTGATGCTGAAATTCCCAATTCTGAGGGCCCCAGCCCCCAGTCCCAAAGTACTGAAAAAAAAACACTGGCAGTAAATATTATATTTGAAATCAAATACATTTGATACATATATTTATTACTACGTAAATGTTAATGATTCAATAATTTGTTATATAATGGTTATAATGTAGTTTAAATATTGTACAGGCTAGCGGTCTCTGAAAGACAAAAAGGAAAATGACATGAAAAATTAATTTCAATTTCAACGAGTACTCGACTTTCATTTGACTAAAGCATCTGACTGTTCGACTTAGCTGTCCGAGTAAAATTAACATCGTTAATTTTTTATCATTTATAAGTTGTACAGTTTTTTTTTTATTTTAAATGAGAAATTTCAATTTCTTTTGGATAGGTGTGACTGCCATCTGATAACTGAAATTTGATACCAAGCATGACCATATTTGCCAGAAGAGCATCTGTTTGGAGATGACGAAGAATAAGCAGCATAGTGAAATTTAAACAGTCACACAAGGATAAAAGTCCTTCCATCTAGGATTATGGACACATCAGGCCTTAATACATTAAGAACTTGTAATATATGTATTTTTACAAAATAATTTAGAGAGAACTGCTATTTTGGCATATACAACAACAAATGTTAACATATGTGCATATTTCAAATGACTTCAGTGCTAAGGGCATGTACATGAATGAGGATTGTTAGAAAAGTTTGCGGACACATTGATTTAAGAAAAATTTACTGTGCACTTTGAAAAATGACATTTATCTGATTAAATTCTTATATTTTGTTTATCTGTTTATTAGTATGTAAAAAATCAGGTCCATTTACTAAAATTTTGAAAATATGCGATTTTTTACTGTGCAGTCAAAGAATTCACGGAGCAAGCAATATTTGATGTTTTTTGATGTTAGGTGATGTGACAACCTGATTCCAAACCTGCTGAGCTTTTCACAGCTATAAATACCTTTCATTTCTAGCATTTACATGTTTTTTCTCTACTTTAAAATTGAATAACTCTAGCTAGTCATGTTACTTTTTTCTATTGTTGCATATCAAATATTAGTGAGCTCTTAAAATCTATGTCTACACAGTAAAGCAATAGGTATGGAAACAATGCAAAATCCATAGGCGCAACATCCATGCGATAAGCGGTGTACTGGGATATCGCATGGACTGGGTCATCAAAAATGTTAATCCTTCCATTAACAAAGCTACTACTATTTGAACACTTTTGTCATAGATATGTATAGGCAATCCCTGAAGCATCTTAAAACATTTCAGTCTCTTTTGGGTATTTTCCTGTCTGAAGAAATAATTTTTTAATAGCTCGGTGCTCTCCAAGACTTTCAATGACATTGCAATTCTCAACTTTGTGTTTTCGCATTGATCATCTATAATTAGTGATGAAACAGTCATAACCCCTCTAATTTAATTCAAAATTTTGCAACATGCCCTCTCTTGAATATTGTAGCAACATGTAAAATATCATTAATTTTTTTGCACTACAACAGTGCAATTTTTTATTTCAAGAAATTGGTCTGATTTCAATATAACTTTGATTACAAATAGACAACTCTAAGATACATAATTCTTTTTATCTTTTTAGCTCACCTGAGCCTTCGGCTCAGGTGAGCTTTTCTAATCGAAATTTGTCCGTTGTCTGTCGTTGGCGTTGTCATCGGCGTTGTAAACTTTTTACAATTTCATCTTCTTCTCCAGAACCACTGGGCCAATTTCAACCAAACTTGCCACAAAGCATTCGTGGGTGAAGGGGATTCAAGTTTGTTCAAATGAAGGGCCACGCCCTCTTTCAAGGGGAGATAATAGAGAATGGGTGAAAAATAAATAGCATCTTTTAAACATCTTCTTCTCAAGAACCACAGGGCCAGGAAAGATGAAACTCATGTGGAAGCATCCTCAGGTAGTGTAGATTCAAATTTGTTCAAACCATGACCCCCGGGGGTAGGGCGGGGCCACAATGGAGGATCAAAGTTTTACATAGAAATATTTAGGAAAAACATTTAAAAGTCTTCTTCTCAAGAGCAGCAAAGCCATGATGAGTCATATTTATATGGAAGCATCCTCAGGTAGTGTAGATTCTATTTTGTTCAAATCATGACCCCCGGGGGGGTAGGGTTGGGCCACAATGGAGGATCAAAGTCTTAAATAGAAATATATAGGAAAATATCTTCTGAAGAAGAAGTGCAAAGCCATGATAAGTCATTTTGATATGGAAGCATCCTCAGGTAGTGTAAATTCAATTTTGTTCAAATGATGACCCCCAGGGGTAGGGTGGGGCCCAATGGGGGATTGAAAATTACATAGGAACATATAGGAAAATATCTTCTTCTCAAGAACTGAAAATCATGTTTAGTCATATTGATATAGAAGCATCCTCAGGTAGTGTAAATTCAATTTTGTTCAAATGATGACCCCCGGGGCAGTGGCGGATCCAGGAATTTCGTAACGGGGGGGGAGGGGGGGTAGAGGCAGTGGGTCTGGGGGCTCCATTGAAGCCCCCAGTGGGTCTAGAGCAAGGCCTTGGTGGGGGTCTGGGAAGCTGACAAAGAAAAGATGTTTTTCCTTGATTTTAGGATAATGGACATATAAGTTCTACATAAAAAAATTCAAACGAGGGGAGCATGCCCAGTGCGCTGGCCCTGGATCTGTCTTTGCAGGGGTAGGGTGGGACCCAAAGTTTTACATAAGAACATATAGAAAAAAATATTCTCAAGAACAGAAAACTATGTTTAGTCGTATTGATATGGAAGCATCCTCAGATAGTGTAGATTCAAGTTTGTTCAAATGATGACCCATGGGATAGGGAGGAGCCACAATGGGGGATCAAATTTTTACAAAGGAATATATGGGAAATTTTTTTTAAAGCTTTTCAAGTACAACAAAGCCATTTGTTAAATTGGCATTGAAGGTAGTTTAAAATTCAAGCCCCCCCCCCCTCCCCCAATCTGAACTGATTTGTGCTTTTGCCTAACCAATGTGCTCAGGTGAGCAATGTGGCCCATGGGCCTCTTGTTAGCTCTTGTGAGCCAAAGGCTCAAAGAGCTAATGCTATGGCCATTTGTTTGATGTATGTAAACTTTTTAGCTCACCTGAGCTGAAAGCTTAAGTGAGCTTTTCTGATCACCAGTTGTCCGTCGTCTGACCGTCTGTCTGTCCGTCCGTCTGTAAACTTTTCATATTTTCATCTTCTTCTCAAGAACCACTGAGCCAAATTTAACCAAAGTTGGTACACAGCATCCTTTGGTGAAGGGGAGTTTAAATTGTTAAAATGAAGGACCAACCCCCTTTACAAGGGGAGATAATCAAGAGAAGACAAAAATAGGGTGGGGTCATTAAAAAAATCTTCTCAAGAACCACAGGGCCAGAAAAGCTGAAAGTTATATGGAAGCATCCTGGGGTAGTGTAGATTCAAAATTCTTCAAATCATGGCCCCCGGGGGTAGGGCGGGGCCACAATAGGGAATCAAAGTTTTACATTGAAATATATAGGCAAAATCTTTAAAAATCTTCTTCTCAAGAACCAGGGGGCCAGAAAAGCCGAAACTTATGTGGAATCATCCTGTAGTAGTGTAGATTCTAAATTCTTCAAATCATGGCCCCCGGGGGTAGGGCGGGGCCACAATAGGGAATTAAAGTTTTACATTGAAATATAGGCAAAATCTTCAAAAATCTTCTTCTTAAGAACCACTGGGCCAGAAAAACTGAAACATATGTGGAAGCATCCTGTGGTAGTGTAAATTCTAATTTTTTAAATCATGGCCCCTGGGGGTAGGGTGGGGCCTCAATAAGTATTACAAGGGAGGGAGGGTCTGGTGAAGAACAGCAGGGCCAAAGAAACTCAGGTGAGCATTGTGACCCATGGGCCTCTGTTAGAATATGGGCCATAACTCAAGAACCCCTTGGCCAATTATTGTCAAATTTGTCATAGTGTATCCATGGCCCAAGGGCTCCCGTTTTTAGTAAACTTAGGGTTGTGACCCGTAAACAAGGGGAGATAATTAGGTAAATAAAACCAAAAGAACTGGTTGCTAAAAAATCGCCTTCTCAAGAACCACTGGGCAGATTATCACCAAACTTTCACAAAAGGATGAGGATATATTGTAGATTTAAATTTGCATGGGGAATCGCCCTGGGACAAAGGGCTTGGTCTCAAGGTCACTTCAAAGTTGACCAAAAATTACATTTATTAAAATGTTGATATTTTGCTTACTATAAGGACTAGGATCATCAAATCTTGTCAGTTGATGCATCTAAGGACGTCATATCATGTTGACTCAAAAGTAGTTCATGGTTACCTACTTTTTAAATTTGCAGCCATTCTTTTTCAAAATGATTTAGAGGCATATTTTGAACAGTTTCAAGCCTATTATCATCAAACTTTTTCAGTTGACAAATGACAGAATGAGACCACTGTTCCATAAATTTGCTTGTTGTGTCTTAGGCTCATAATTCACATTATATCTACTGCAATCAACTTCAATGGATTCAAATATTTTTAATGAATTATTATTAAAAAAATTTACTTGAATATATGTGTAATATACTTGTGCATGTAAAAGATTATTTTAACATGTTACAAAAATTTAAATATATGTGTCTTTTTCCCCCCTTGTAAAACACTTAAATAAATGAACGCAAGAAGTACAGTAAAACCATTTTTTTCTCAATTTCAACTGGACCAAGATTAAACATCAAGATATCCAATGACTCCAGATAACCATGCAGGGTAAAAGACTTAAAGAATAAGGGGTTGGGAGTACCAGCTCACTTCGCCATATAAATGGTACATGTATTTAGATATCGGTTTTTGAGATAATGAAGTTTAACTTTTAAGTTAAAGGCTAAAAGAGAGGTTATGTTAAAATTTTCCACAAGTGACACCGTGTCTTACTGAAATCATCCCTGTGCATTTCTTGTAAGAGTATTTTTCTACTTACTGATTGTCAAAGAATGGATATCCTCAATCAGTAACACATATGGATTACTTACTATGTAGCTATGCTGAGTAAATGTTTTGTCAAGCAATTATTATGACAGTGATGTAGCAAAACACTGATGATTCTGTAGTATGACACGTGTTACTAACATGATTGCATCAAAGATGTTAGATGAATAGAAAAAGTCTAGAAATTAAAAATCAAAAGTCAAAATTCAAGAAATGAGGGTCTGGGAGTATTAGTGTTTTGGATACAA